>NC_059327.1:37742852-38359994 GCF_018350155.1 Leopardus geoffroyi
TGTGTATGTGGCACTTTTGATGTCGCCCCCCCCCCGCCCCCGCATGGGTGTTCAAGCACACTAAGTTAGCGAAACCAGATGTTAACTGATAGATAGATGTTTGCACCACACAAACGTTTCACAGGGTCGAGTACCGGGCACTTTGGCTGTAGTCCCCGCATGAGTTTGTAGCCACATCCAGTGTCGTGGAACAAGACATTAGTTGAAAGATGCCTTGTTTGCCAGAGTTGAGTATGTGGCACTTTATGCATAGGCCTTCTGCATAGGTTGTGGAACACGCCTGGCAACGCGAAACCGTTAGGTTAGTTGAAAGATGGTTTCCCCACAGCACTTTTTAGAGTCGAGTATATGTCACCTTCCCCATAGTCCCTAGTGTGTGTTGTAAAGCAGTTCTGACAGTGAAACAAGTTGTTAATGGAAAGATTGTTATCCCACAATGTTGTTTCAGAGAGCGGAGTGTATGGCACCTTCCTCTAGGTCCCTCATGAGTTTTTAAGCTTTTCTAAATTTCTGAAATCAGATGGTAGTCGAAAGAGGTTTTCACCCCAGAGTTGAGTACACGGCACTTTCCTCATAGACCCGGCATAGGGTTTCAAGTACTTCTGCTAGTGAAACAAGATATTAGCGGAAAGACCGTTTCTCCATAATACTCTTTCACACACTCAAGTATAGGCCACTTTCATCGTAATTCCCCGCAAATGTTTACAGAAACTTCTAAGGGCGAAACGAGACGTTAGTGGAAGGATGGTTCCACCGCACTGTTGTTTCACAGAGCGGAGTGATGGCGCTTTCCGTATAGTTGCCCGCGTGGGTTTTCTAACACTTACAAATTAGTGACATCAAAT
This sequence comes from Leopardus geoffroyi, assembly GCF_018350155.1. NCBI lineage: Eukaryota > Metazoa > Chordata > Mammalia > Carnivora > Felidae > Leopardus > Leopardus geoffroyi. Next base: position 37,743,698 of record NC_059327.1, read on the forward strand.
GGTAGTCGAAAGATGGTTTCACCACAGTGTTGTCTCACAGAGTGGAGGATATGGCGCTTCTCTCATAGTTGCTCGCGTACGTTTTCCATCCCGTCCGAATTAGTGAAACCGAAGGTTTCTTGAAAGAGGGTTCCCCAAAATGTTGTTGTTTCCCATGTTTGAGTATAAGGCACTTTCCCTGTAGGTGTCGCATAGGTTTTCAAACTGTTCCAACCCCGTGCAACAAGAGGTTAGTTGACTGAGGGTTTGAGCAGACTCTTGTGCAGAGTTGAGTGTATGGCACTTTCCGCATAGGCCCCGCATAGGTTTCAAAGGTGTTTTTAATCGTAGGGATACCAGATGTCAGTTGAAAGATGTTTCGTACAGTCGTGCATAGGGCAGTTTCGGTGTTGGCCCCGCATGGGTCTTCAAACACGTCTACCTTGGTGAAACCCGACGTTAGTGGATAGATGGTTTCACCACACGGTTGTTTCCCAGGGTTGGGTGCATGGCACATTCGGTGTAGGCCCCACATGGGTCTTCAAACTAAGAGGGGTCTAATGTACTGAAACAGGATGCGGGTTGAAAGATGGTTTCCGCACAGTGTTATTTGCCAGACTCGAGTATATGACACTTTATTCGTAGGCCGCACATAGGCTGTCGAATAAGCTCTAACATAGTGAGACCTGATGGTAGTTGAAGGGTGGTTTCTCCACGGTAAGATTTCAGCGTGGAGTGTATCTCGTTTGCCTCATAGGTGTTCAAACACTTCTCAGCGAGGCAAGATGCTAGTTGATAAATGGCTTATTTATGAAAAGTGTCACATACTTAACGCGGTGTAAAATCACGGCGCGGAAACATCTTTCAACTAACAGCTTGTTCCACAAAGTTAGACATGTTGGAATCCTAGACATAGAAGTAACAAGGAAAGTGCACTTTACTCACTTTGTCAACAGGATCGTTGTAGACAAACCACTTTTCAAATAACATCTGGTGTGACTAAGTGGGAAGGGTTTGCCAACGCTTGCGGGGCCGCAAAGACACTGCCATGTACTCAGCGCTGTGAAACGCCAGTGTGGTGATGCCTTATGCCAACTAACATCTGCTTTTCAAGTGTTCGAAAACCCATGTGGGGACGAAACGGAAGGCGCCATAGGCTGAAGTGTATGAAACGCTGTGGGGGAACCACCTTCCCACTAAAATCCTGTTTCAGTATGTTGGAAGCGTTTGCAAACCTCTGCGGGGCTTAGGCGGAAATGCCTACACGCAGCTCTGTGAAACAACTACGGGGAAAGAGTCTTTCACCTAACATCAGGTTTCAGTAAGTGGGAACTCTTTGAAAACCTAGGCGGGGCCTACAGGGTAAGGGCCATAGAGTCACCTCCGTGAAACAACACCGTGGGGAAACCGACTTTCAAGTAACATCTATCTGATTTCACAGAGTGACAAGTGCTTGAAAACCCATGCAGGGCCTGGGCGGAGAGGGCCCGTCCACTCAACTCCGTGAGAAAACACTGTGGGGTATCCAGCTTGCAACTACCCTCTTGTTTCGCCAAGTAGAATAGGAAAGCCTAGGCGGGTCCTACGGGGAAAGTGCCATGCACTCAACTCTGTGAAACAGAAAAAAAGTGTGAGGGAAACATCTTTCCACTAACATCTTGTTTCACCAAGTTAACAATGTGTCCAAGCAAATGCAGCGCCTACAGCGAGTGTGCCTTACGCTCAATACCATGAAACCCTCTAGGGAAATCTTTCTCCCGTCGTCTTATTCATTAAGTTTGAAGCGTTTGGAGACCTATGCGGAGCCTAGGTGGAAAGTTCTATGTCCTCCACTCTACCAGGCAGCACTTGAGGGAAACTATCTTTCAACTAACATCTTGTTTCACTAAGTCACAAGTGTTTGAAACACACTGTAGGCCTACCCCGACCAGTGCCTTGTACCTAACTTTAGGAAGTACCGTGGGGAGTACCATCATTCAACTCACGGCTACGTTTCACAATGTGAGAAACGTTAGTAAATACGTGCGGGGCCTACACGGAGAGTGCCTTATACTCACCTCTGGAAAAAAAGAGTGAAACATCGGGTGTCGCTACGTAAAAATTGCTTGAAAACTAGGCGGGACCTAGAGGTGCCCTGGGCACCGTCACGGTCGAGAGACAATCTCCCAACATCTGGTTTCACTCGGTTACAAGTGTTTCAAACACATGCGGGGCCTATGTGGAGAGTACCAAACGCTCAGCTCCGTGAAACAACACTGTGGGGAAACCACCGTTCAACCTCTATGTGGTTCCTTTGAGGTAGAAGTGTTTGAAAACCTAGGAGAGGCCAACTGGTTAAGTGCCATACCGACGCTCAACGGTGAACAACGACGGTGTGCTAAAACAATCTTCCAACTAACGTCTGGTTACACGAATGTAAAAGTGTTTGAAAACTCTTCAGGGTCTGTGAGGAGAGTGCCATATGCCCAACTCTGTGACAGAACACAGTGGGGACACCATCTTCCGACTAACCTGTGTCAGTTTGAAAACCATGAGGAGCTGCACCCGAAAGGGGCTTACTCTATGAGACGCCCTAGGGAAACCGTCTTTGAAGTAACTTCTCGTTTCACAAACTTCCAAGTGTTTGAAAACCCATGCACGCAGGCCCTGCCTGCGCAGGAAGGGCCTACCGTCAAGTCTGTGAAACAACACTGTGGGCCTCCACGTTTCAACCAACCTCTCGTTTCACTTAGCGAGAAGGGTTTGAAAACCTACGTGCGTTCTACGCAACGAGTGCCATACGCTCAACTCTGGAAAACAACGCTGGTGAAACCATCCTTCAAAGAGCATCATGGTTCACTCTTAGAAGTGTTTCAAAACCTATGCGGGGCCTACCCCGAGAGCATCTTACACTGCACTCTGGCAAAGACTTTGGGGAAGCCGTCCTTCAACTGACATGTTACTTCACTATGTTGCCTGTGGTTGCAAACCATGCGGCGCCTACAGCCAAAGTGCCACCCATATATTCACCTCTCAACTCTGTGAAACAACGCTGTGGGGAAACGGGTTCGACTGACACCTGGTTTCACTACGTTAGAAGTGTTTGAGAAACCCGTCGGGCCCTCCGTCAAACTCGAAAGTATGGATGGCACGTATGTTATATCTATTGTTTGTGTCTGTGTATGTTATTCGCGTGGTGAATGTGGTGTGTATGTGGTGTGTCAGTGCTTTGTGGGTGCGGTATGCGTCCTTCTGTGTTGTCCTCAAGTGTCATATATGTGTTGTGACTGTCGTATATCAGCTATGTATGCGCCGCATGGAACGTATGGGCGTGGATGGTCTTTCTATGGCACGTGTGTTTTGTTATGTGGTGCACGTGTGGTTTTGCGGTGTGGCATACGGGTGGAGTTTGGGCAGTAAAAGCGTGGTGTGTGTGGTGTGTGTGGTGTGCGTGGTGTCCGTATTTCATAGATGTATGGATTCTCATGGTGTGCGTATTGTCGATGTGGTGTCTGTGTAGTGTAAGCGCGTTGTGTGCGGCGGTATGAGTTTGGCATGTATGTGGTGTATATACGGAGTGTGTTTGTGTGCCATACGTGTGTACGGTGTGTATATGTGTGGTACGTGTATTAGGTGTAGTAAGTAGTGTGCGGGAAGATGTCTGTGTGGTGTGTAAGTGGTTTGGTGTGTGTGTGGTGACTGGGTGAGGTGTTTGTGTGGTATTCACGTGTCACGCGAGGTGTGTTTGTACCCTGTTGTGTGTTCGGTGTAGGAGTGATGTGGCTGTGTGGCATATGTGTCACAGTTGTGTCTCTGTGTGCAGTGTGTGTGGTGTCCTTGTGGTCGCTGCGTAGAGGAGGGAGCATCTGTCTTCCGCATAAGTGGCGTAGGTTTGGGGTGTGGGTGTGTATGTGGAGGGTGTATGCGTGGTATACGAGCAGCGGTTTGTTTGGAAACTGTGTGCTGTATATGTGTTGAGTGTGGTAATACTGTGCGAGCGTGATAACTGTGGGTGTGTGGGGCATGGGTGACGTGTGTTGGATATGTCTGCGGCGTATGCATGGGGAGGGTGTGGTGAGCATGTGGTGTGTGTGATGTATGCATGGGTAGACGGTGTGCGTGTGTCATGCAGGTGTGTATGTCGTAGGAAGGTGGCCAATGCGGCGTGCCAGGTGTGTGGAACGTGCAGGGTGTGCGTGTATGTGTGTTATAAGTGTCTTGAGTGTATTGCACGGGTGGCCGTGTGTGGTGTGTTTTCCTTAAATGTTTTGGGTTTGTGTGTTGTGTGTTTGGGTACTGTGGTATGTGTGATATATGTGTGGGTTTCCGTGTAATTCGTGTCTTGGGTAGGTTGCACGTTAGTTGAAAGTGCACTTTGACCGAGTTGATGGAGTGTAATGGCACTTTCCACATAGTCCCCGCCTACGTTTTCAAACACTTGTAACTCAGTGAAACAAGACGTTAGCAACACGATGGGTTTTCCCCACGGTGTTATTTCACAGAGTTGAGCGTAGGTGGCACGTTCGTCGCCGTTCCCAGCAGTTTTTCAAACGCTTCTAACCGGGAGAAACAAGATGTTAGTTGAAAGACGGTTTCCCCAAAGTGCCGTTTTGACAGAGTTGAATATATGGCACTTTCTTTCTGCACAGTCCCTGAATAATTTTTCAAACCCTTCTAACTTAGTGAAACTAGATGTTAGTTCAAAGGATGCTCTCCCACCGTGTTGGTTCCCAGAGATGAGTATATGGCAGTGACCTTGGAGGCCCTGCGTAGGTTCTCACAACTTCCAACTTGGTGAAACATGTGAGTTGAAAGATGCTTTCTCCACAGGAGTCTTTTGCGATGGCTGCTAGATGTGACTTTCCACATCATTCATTCCCTGCACAGGTTGCCAAAGTCTTCTCACGTAGTGAAACGACAGGCTAGTTACAAGGTATTTTCCCCACAGTGTTGTATCACGGGGTTGAGTATATGGCACTTACCCTGTAGGCCCCGCGTAGGTTTTCAAACAGTTCTCACTGAGCGAAACCACATGTTAGGTGAAAGCTGGTTTCGCTACAGCGTCGTTTCGCAGGATTGGGTATACGGCCTTTTCCGCATGGGCGCCCGTAAGTTTTTCAAACACTTCTAACTTAGAGAAACCAGATGTGAGTTGAAAGATGGTTTCTCCGCAGTATGTTTCCTCTGAATCGAGAATTCTGAGGAACTCGAGAATTCCGTTGAAGACGAATCTTCGTTCCCAGGAGTTTCTCAAACACTTCTAACATGGGGAAATAAGATGGTAGTGGAAAGATGGTTTCCCCAAAAGCTGCTTGACAGAGTGGAGTGTATGACACTTTCCGCCTAAGCCCCCACAGGTTTGCCAACACTTCTTACTTAGTGAAACAAGATGTGGGTGGAAAGATGGTTTCCCCGCAGTGTTGTTTCACAGGGTTGAGGGTATGGCACTTTCCTTCTAGGCCCCACGAGGGTTTTCCAACACTTCCACGTTCGTGGAGCCAGAGGTGAGTGGAAAGATGGTTTCCGTAGAGTGCAGATTGACTGAGTTGTGTACATGGCACGTCACTCTCCGCATAGCCCCCCCTCCCCCCCACGTAGGTGTTCCAACACCTCCAACGTTGTGACACCAGATGTTAGGTGAAAGATGGTTTCTGCACAGGATTCTTTCACAGTGGCTGGTATATGTCACTTTCCACATCGTTCCCCACATAGGTTTTCAAACTCTTCTAACCTAGTGATGGATACAAGCTGTTAGTTGAACGTTGGTTTCCCCAGAGTGAAGTCTGACGGAGTTGAGTACATGGAACTTGACGCGGAGTCCCCGCGCAGGTTTTCAAGCCCTTGGGACTGAGCGAAACTAGGTGTTAGCTAAAAGATGGTGTCCTCAGAGTGTGCCTTCACACGGGTGACTATACGGCACCTACCTTGCAGGCCCCGCACAGTTGTCAGACAGCTCTCTTTTAGTGCAGCAAGATATTAGGAGAAAGACCGTTTCGCCACACCGTGTTTCACATGATGGAGTGTAAGGGCACTTTCTACGCAAGCCACCGTAGGTTCGCAAACACGTGGACCTGAGTGAAATGAGATGCTAGCTGAAAGATAGGTTTCTCCACAGGGTGGAGGGTGACTCTCCACGTCGTTCTCCGCATAGGATTTCTTTCAAACAATGCCAACCCGGTGATACAAGATGTTCCTGGAAAGATGGTTTTCCCAAATGTGCAGCTGCACAAAGGTGAGTGTACGGCACTTTCAACATAGGCCTCCCATCGCTGTTCCGCCTCTTCTCACTTAGGGAAAGGAGATGTTGGCTGAAAGGTGTTTCCTCCCCCCGCTCCCCCCCCCCCCGCCCCCCACGGTTTGGTTTCACACAGTCGAGGACAGAGCACTTGCCGTGTACGTCTGCATACGCTTTCAAACTCTTGCAACTTAGTCAAACAAGATGTCAGCTGAGAGACGGTTTCTCTGCAGGACGCTTTCAGAGTATCGAGCACATGTCACTTTCCACATCGTGCCCCGCATAGGTTTTCCAACGCTTCTGACTTAGTGATGCAAGATGTCAGTTGAAGGGCGGTTTCCCCGAAGGGCACACCTTTGACAGAGTTGAGTGGCACGCGCCGCCTAAAGCCCCCACAGGCTTCTTCTTCTTACCTGGTGAAACCCAGTGTAGTTGAAAGACGGTTTCCCCAACAGTGTTGTTTCACAGCGCTGAGGGTCCAGGCCCCACATGGGATTGCAAACACTTCCAAGTTAGTGGAAGCAGAGGAGAGTGGAAAGCGTTTCTCCAAAGTGCAGTTTGCCCGAGTCGAGGATATGGCACCTTCCACTGAGGCCCCACGCTAGGCGTTTGTTCAAACGCTGGTCTAACTTAGCGATACAAGATGTTCCTTCACAGAGCCGACTTTGGGGCACTGACCTTACATGTGGGCGCCGCATAGGTTTTCAAACAGTTCTCCCTCAGTGAGCCAAGATGTTAGTTGCAAGATGGCTTCTCCACAGGACTTTCTCACAATGCCGAGTAAATGTCACTTGCCCCTTCTTTGCCCGCAGAGGATTTGCGGCAAATCTAACCTAGTGAGACGGGATGTTATTTGAAAGGTGGTTTCCCCCAAAGTGCCTCTTGACAGAGTCGCGTGTATGGCACCTTCGTCATAGGCCCCCAATGGGTTTTCAGACACCTCTGCCCAGTGCAACGTGAGGTCAGTCCACAGTATTCTCTCCCACTGTCGAGTATATGTCACTGTCCCCCCGGGTCCCCACAGAGGGTTTCCAACACTTCTACGTCAGTGGTGCAAGCTGTTAGCCAGAAGATGGCTCCCGCAACGTGCAGTGTGACAGTGCTCTGTGTCTTTATAGATATATATCTATATAGACATAGAGCACGTTGTGCTTAGGCCCCGACGGGTTTCTCAAGCACTGCTAACTTCGTGAAACCACGTGTTAGTTGACGCGGTCTCCCCACAGTGTTGTTTCACACAGTTGAGTATATGGCACTTTCGCCGTAGGCCCCGCACGAACGGTTTGCCGCCACAGCTAACATAGTGAAGTAAGCTGTTAGTGGAAGGACGGCTTCTCCGCCCTCCCCCCTCCCCACACACACACACACGCACCCCAGGTGTTGTTTGACAGAGTGGGGTGTCTCATACTTTTGCTGTGAGCTCCGCATAGCTTTTCAGACACGTCTAACAAGGGAACCCAGATGCTATGGTTTCACCACAGTGTTGTTTTACAGAGTTGAGCACAAGGCACTGTCTGCGTCGGAAGCCCCGCCTTTCTGAAACTCTTCTCAGGAAGGGAAACGAGAGGTGTGTTGAAAGGTGGCGTCTCCGCGGTGTGGTTTCACAGAGTTGACTCTACGGCACTTTCGTCGCAGGCCCTGCATGGGTCTTGAAGCCCTTGTCACTTGGGGAAACGAGCTGTTATTTGAAAAGTGGTTTCCCCCCAGTGTCTCACAGAGTTGAGGGTAGGGCCCTTGCCGCGCAGACCCCCAACAGTTTCCAAACACTCTTAAGTTAGTGAAACCAGGTGTTAGTTGAGTGCTCGTTTCAGCACACCATCGTTTCTCACCGTCGCGCAGACGGCACTCAACCGTTAGGCTTCTCGTAGGTTTTCAAACCCTTCTACCTTAGAGAAACCACATGGTAGTAGAAGGGCGGTTTCCCCACAGAGTTGTTTCCTAGAGTTGAGAGCGGACGGCCCCGTGCGCTAGGCGCCTTGCGAGCCTTTTGAAACCCCTGTGGCTTAGTGAAACCAGATGCTCAGAGACAGATTGTGTCCCGTCCCCACAGTGTCGTCTCACGGGGTTCAGTATATGGCACTCTCGTGGTAGGCCCCGCAACGTTTGGAGCTACGTCTACCTTAGCGAAGTGAGATGTCAGTGGAACGAGGGCTTTCACCAAGTGTTATTTGCCAGAGCGCAGTGTGAGATACTTTCGGGCTAGGCTCCGCGTAGCTTTCCAAACACTTCTAACGAGGGAACCCAGATGCTGTTTGAAGGAGGGTTTCACCACAGTGTTGTTTTACAGAGTTGCGCACGGGGCCTTCTCTGCCTAGGACCCACGTAGGTTTTCGAACCCTTCTCGCTAAGCGAAACGAGCGGTTAGGTGAACCGTGGGGACCCACAGTGTTGTCTCACAGAGTAGAGTGTACGGCATTTTCCGCAGAGGCCCTGCGTAGGTTGTCAAACACTTCTAACTTTGTGAAACGAGATGTGATTGGAAAGATGGTTTCCGCCACAGCGTCTCAGAGAGTTGAGTATGCGGCAGGTTCGGCGTAGTCTCCGGATGCTTCTCAAACACGTCCAACTTAGTGAAACCACGTGGTACTTGGAAGACGCTGTCCCCACAAGGTTGTGTCACAGAGTTGAGTGTACGTCACTTTCTACATAAGCCTCCATAGGTTTTCAAACACGTCTGCCTTAGTGAACTGAGACGTTAGTTGAAAGGTGTTTTCCCCACCGTGTTTTTCCCCATAGCCGAGTATATGGCACTCACCGTCCACGTCTGCATACGTTTACAAACTCTTCTAACTTAGGCAAACAAGGTGTTCGTTGAAAGATGGTTTCCCCACGGTATGTTTGCACAGAGTCGAGAGCATGGCACTTTCCTCATTGTTCCGAGCAACGTTTTTCACGTACGTCTCACGTGGTGAAACAAGAAATTAGTTGGAAGATGGTTTCCCTAAAACTTGACAGTGGAGCAGATGGCACTTTCCGCCTAAGCCCCCCCGCAGGTTTCGAAACACTCCTACGAGATGAACCCAGATGTTATTTGAAAGACGGTTTCACCACAGTCGTGTTGCGCAGAGTTGAGCATAGGACACTTTCTTTGTAGCACTGGCATAGGTTTTCAACCACTTCGAAGTGAAGAGCTGTTAGCCGCCACATGGATTCACCACAGTGCTGTGTCACCGCGTTGAGTGCGTGGTCTACGCGCCTAGGTCCCGTGTGTCTTCTCAGACACTTGTAACCTAGTGAAACCAGAGGCTAGAAGAAAGTTTCTCTCCCCCCCCACCCCCACCCCAACAGTGCTGTTTCACAGAGTTGAGTATATGGCACTTTCGGACTAGGCCCCACATGGTTTGCATCTACATCTGACATAGTGAATTAAAATGTGAGTTGGAGGACGGCTTCCCCAGGTGTTGTTTGACAGAGTGGAGTGTATGATTCTTGCGGCGTAGGCTCTGCATACGTTTTCAAACACTTCTAACAGGGGAGCCCAGATGGTATTTGAAGGGTGGTCTCCCCACCGTGTTGTTTTACAAAAGAGTTGAGCACATGGCACTTTCTACGTAGAACCGCATACGGTTCCGCAACACTTCTAAGTGAAACGAGAGGTTAGTTGAAAGGTGGAGTCCCCGCAGTGTTGTTTCGCAGAGTTGACTAGGTGGCGCTTTCGGCGCAGGCCCTACCTGGGTTTCCCAACGCTTGTAACTTTGTGAAATGAGATGTTAGTTGAAAGATGGTTTTCTCCACCGTGTCTCACAGAGTTGAGTTTGTGGCGCTTTCGGTGCGATCTCCGCGCGCTTTTCAAACACTTCTAACTTACTGAAACCACATGTTAGTTGGAAGAGGGTTTCCCCGACTGTGTTGTGTCTCGGAGTTGAAAATCTGGCACTTTCCTCGTAGACCCTGGATAGTTCTCAAACAGGCTTGAAGCAGGGAAACCAGATGTTAGTTGTAAGATCGTTTTGCCACACCATTGTCTCTCACAGTCGAGTCCATGGCACTTAAGCGTTAGGCTTCCCATGGCTTTTCAAAGACTTCTCCCTTAGGGAAACCAGATGGTAGTTGAGCGGTGGTTTCCCCATGGTGTTGTTTCACAGACTTGACTGTATGGCACTCTCCGTGTGGCCTCCACTTAGGTTTTCAAACCCTTGTAACTACGCGCAGTGAGAAGTTAACGGAAAGGTCGTTTCACCACAGTGTTGTTTTATTGAGTGGCGCGTATGGCGCTAGCCACATGGGCCCCGCATGTGTGTTTTCACAGACTTGGAAGCGTGAAACCAGAGAGTGGTTGGACGATCCTTTCACCACACTGGTGCTCACACAGTTGTGTAGAGGGCACCTTGCGATTAGGCAATCCTGTGAGGGCATAGGATTGCCACACACTGCTCACTTAGAGAAACCAGCTGGTAGTTGAAGATCGTTTCCCCGCAGTGTTGTTTCACAGAGTTGAGTATATGGCACGGTCTTCAGAGGCCCCTCAGGGGTTTCAAACACTTCTAACTTGGTGGTCCAGTTTTTAGTTAAAAGTCAGTTTCTCCCGTGTTGGTTCACAGAGTTGAGCGTGTGGGGCGATGCACCTAAGCGCCCCCGCCCCGTCTTTTCAAACCCTTGTAACCTCGCGAATCCAGATGCTCGCAGGAAGACTGTGTCACCATAGGGTCTGTGCTCGGAGTTGAGTATACGGCACTTGCGTTGTGGGCCCCGCATGGTTTTCAAACACATCAAACTTAGGGAAATAAGATGTGAGGTGGAGGACGGCTTCCTCCAAGTGTTGTTTGGCACAGCGCAATGTAAGATACACTCGGTGTAGCCGCCGCAGGGCATTTCAAACACGTCTGACAAGTGAACCCAGGGGATATTTGGAGGATGCTATCACCACGCTGTTGTTTTACAGAGTTGAGCGTATGGCACTCTCTGCCTAGTCCCTGCATAGGTCTTCAAACACTTCGAACTTAGCGCACCAAGATGTTAGTTGAAAGAGGGTTCCTCCACAGGATTCTCTACAGGGTCCTGTACATGTCACTCTCCACATCGTTCCCCACATAGACCTTCACAGACTTCTACGCGACACGACCCGTGCAATTGACAGACTATTTCCACAAAGTGCATTTTGACAGAGTTGAGGATGTGGCACTTTCAGCATAAGCCCTGCGTTGGTTTTCCAACACTTCGAACCTAGCGAAACAAGATGGTAGTTGAACGATTGTTTTCATTACACTGCTGCTTCACGGAATCGAGTGTATGGCACTTTCACGTATCCCAAGCACCGTTTTCCAAACACTTGAACCTTAGCGAAACCAGATGTTAATCGAACAGCGGTCTCCTCACAGAGTTGTGTATATGGCACCTTGCGGAGGCCACTCAAGGGTTTCTAAACACTTCAGACTTTGTGAAACCAGGTATCAGTTGAAAGACGGTTGCCCCACAGTGTTGTTTCACAGGGAGATGGGTATCTAGCACCTTCCGCTTAGGCCCCTCAGAGGTTTTCAAACACTTCCACCTTAGCGTAATGGGCTGTTACTTGAAAGATGGTTTCCCCCGCAACGTATCAGACAGGTGTGTATGTGGCACTTTTGATGTCGCCCCCCCCCCCCCCCGCATGGGTGTTCAAGCACACTAAGTTAGCGAAACCAGATGTTAACTGATAGATAGATGTTTGCACCACACAAACGTTTCACAGGGTCGAGTACCGGGCACTTTGGCTGTAGTCCCCGCATGAGTTTGTAGCCACATCCAGTGTCGTGGAACAAGACATTAGTTGAAAGATGCCTTGTTTGCCAGAGTTGAGTATGTGGCACTTTATGCATAGGCCTTCTGCATAGGTTGTGGAACACGCCTGGCAACGCGAAACCGTTAGGTTAGTTGAAAGATGGTTTCCCCACAGCACTTTTTAGAGTCGAGTATATGCCACCTTCCCCATAGTCCCTAGTGTGTGTTGTAAAGCAGTTCTGACAGTGAAACAAGTTGTTAATGGAAAGATTGTTATCCCACAATGTTGTTTCAGAGAGCGGAGTGTATGGCACCTTCCTCTAGGTCCCTCATGAGTTTTTAAGCTTTTCTAAATTTCTGAAATCAGATGGTAGTCGAAAGAGGTTTTCACCCCAGAGTTGAGTACACGGCACTTTCCTCATAGACCCGGCATAGGGTTTCAAGTACTTCTGCTAGTGAAACAAGATATTAGCGGAAAGACCGTTTCTCCATAATACTCTTTCACACACTCAAGTATAGGCCACTTTCATCGTAATTCCCCGCAAATGTTTACAGAAACTTCTAAGGGCGAAACGAGACGTTAGTGGAAGGATGGTTCCACCGCACTGTTGTTTCACAGAGCGGAGTGATGGCGCTTTCCGTATAGTTGCCCGCGTGGGTTTTCTAACACTTACAAATTAGTGACATCAAATGGTAGTCGAAAGATGGTTTCACCACAGTGTTGTCTCACAGAGTGGAGGATATGGCGCTTCTCTCATAGTTGCTCGCGTACGTTTTCCATCCCGTCCGAATTAGTGAAACCGAAGGTTTCTTGAAAGAGGGTTCCCCAAAATGTTGTTGTTTCCCATGTTTGAGTATAAGGCACTTTCCCTGTAGGTGTCGCATAGGTTTTCAAACTGTTCCAACCCCGTGCAACAAGAGGTTAGTTGACTGAGGGTTTGAGCAGACTCTTGTGCAGAGTTGAGTGTATGGCACTTTCCGCATAGGCCCCGCATAGGTTTCAAAGGTGTTTTTAATCGTAGGGATACCAGATGTCAGTTGAAAGATGTTTCGTACAGTCGTGCATAGGGCAGTTTCGGTGTTGGCCCCACACGGGTCTTCAAACACGTCTACCTTGGTGAAACCCGACGTTAGTGGATAGATGGTTTCACCACACGGTTGTTTCCCAGGGTTGGGTGCATGGCACATTCGGTGTAGGCCCCACATGGGTCTTCAAACTAAGAGGGGTCTAATGTACTGAAACAGGATGCGGGTTGAAAGATGGTTTCCGCACAGTGTTATTTGCCAGACTCGAGTATATGACACTTTATTCGTAGGCCGCACATAGGCTGTCGAATAAGCTCTAACATAGTGAGACCTGATGGTAGTTGAAGGGTGGTTTCTCCACGGTAAGATTTCAGCGTGGAGTGTATCTCGTTTGCCTCATAGGTGTTCAAACACTTCTCAGCGAGGCAAGATGCTAGTTGATAAATGGCTTATTTATGAAAAGTGTCACATACTTAACGCGGTGTAAAATCACGGCGCGGAAACATCTTTCAACTAACAGCTTGTTCCACAAAGTTAGACATGTTGGAATCCTAGACATAGAAGTAACAAGGAAAGTGCACTTTACTCACTTTGTCAACAGGATCGTTGTAGACAAACCACTTTTCAAATAACATCTGGTGTGACTAAGTGGGAAGGGTTTGCCAACGCTTGCGGGGCCGCAAAGACACTGCCATGTACTCAGCGCTGTGAAACGCCAGTGTGGTGATGCCTTATGCCAACTAACATCTGCTTTTCAAGTGTTCGAAAACCCATGTGGGGACGAAACGGAAGGCGCCATAGGCTGAAGTGTATGAAACGCTGTGGGGGAACCACCTTCCCACTAAAATCCTGTTTCAGTATGTTGGAAGCGTTTGCAAACCTCTGCGGGGCTTAGGCGGAAATGCCTACACGCAGCTCTGTGAAACAACTACGGGGAAAGAGTCTTTCACCTAACATCAGGTTTCAGTAAGTGGGAACTCTTTGAAAACCTAGGCGGGGCCTACAGGGTAAGGGCCATAGAGTCACCTCCGTGAAACAACACCGTGGGGAAACCGACTTTCAAGTAACATCTATCTGATTTCACAGAGTGACAAGTGCTTGAAAACCCATGCAGGGCCTGGGCGGAGAGGGCCCGTCCACTCAACTCCGTGAGAAAACACTGTGGGGTATCCAGCTTGCAACTACCCTCTTGTTTCGCCAAGTAGAATAGGAAAGCCTAGGCGGGTCCTACGGGGAAAGTGCCATGCACTCAACTCTGTGAAACAGAAAAAAAGTGTGAGGGAAACATCTTTCCACTAACATCTTGTTTCACCAAGTTAACAATGTGTCCAAGCAAATGCAGCGCCTACAGCGAGTGTGCCTTACGCTCAATACCATGAAACCCTCTAGGGAAATCTTTCTCCCGTCGTCTTATTCATTAAGTTTGAAGCGTTTGGAGACCTATGCGGAGCCTAGGTGGAAAGTTCTATGTCCTCCACTCTACCAGGCAGCACTTGAGGGAAACTATCTTTCAACTAACATCTTGTTTCACTAAGTCACAAGTGTTTGAAACACACTGTAGGCCTACCCCGACCAGTGCCTTGTACCTAACTTTAGGAAGTACCGTGGGGAGCACCATCATTCAACTCACGGCTACGTTTCACAATGTGAGAAACGTTAGTAAATACGTGCGGGGCCTACACGGAGAGTGCCTTATACTCACCTCTGGAAAAAAAAGTGAAACATCGGGTGTCGCTACGTAAAAATTGCTTGAAAACTAGGCGGGACCTAGAGGTGCCCTGGGCACCGTCACGGTCGAGAGACAATCTCCCAACATCTGGTTTCACTCGGTTACAAGTGTTTCAAACACATGCGGGGCCTATGTGGAGAGTACCAAACGCTCAGCTCCGTGAAACAACACTGTGGGGAAACCACCGTTCAACCTCTATGTGGTTCCTTTGAGGTAGAAGTGTTTGAAAACCTAGGAGAGGCCAACTGGTTAAGTGCCATACCGACGCTCAACGGTGAACAACGACGGTGTGCTAAAACAATCTTCCAACTAACGTCTGGTTACACGAATGTAAAAGTGTTTGAAAACTCTTCAGGGTCTGTGAGGAGAGTGCCATATGCCCAACTCTGTGACAGAACACAGTGGGGACACCATCTTCCGACTAACCTGTGTCAGTTTGAAAACCATGAGGAGCTGCACCCGAAAGGGGCTTACTCTATGAGACGCCCTAGGGAAACCGTCTTTGAAGTAACTTCTCGTTTCACAAACTTCCAAGTGTTTGAAAACCCATGCACGCAGGCCCTGCCTGCGCAGGAAGGGCCTACCGTCAAGTCTGTGAAACAACACTGTGGGCCTCCACGTTTCAACCAACCTCTCGTTTCACTTAGCGAGAAGGGTTTGAAAACCTACGTGCGTTCTACGCAACGAGTGCCATACGCTCAACTCTGGAAAACAACGCTGGTGAAACCATCCTTCAAAGAGCATCATGGTTCACTCTTAGAAGTGTTTCAAAACCTATGCGGGGCCTACCCCGAGAGCATCTTACACTGCACTCTGGCAAAGACTTTGGGGAAGCCGTCCTTCAACTGACATGTTACTTCACTATGTTGCCTGTGGTTGCAAACCATGCGGCGCCTACAGCCAAAGTGCCACCCATATATTCACCTCTCAACTCTGTGAAACAACGCTGTGGGGAAACGGGTTCGACTGACACCTGGTTTCACTACGTTAGAAGTGTTTGAGAAACCCGTCGGGCCCTCCGTCAAACTCGAAAGTATGGATGGCACGTATGTTATATCTATTGTTTGTGTCTGTGTATGTTATTCGCGTGGTGAATGTGGTGTGTATGTGGTGTGTCAGTGCTTTGTGGGTGCGGTATGCGTCCTTCTGTGTTGTCCTCAAGTGTCATATATGTGTTGTGACTGTCGTATATCAGCTATGTATGCGCCGCATGGAACGTATGGGCGTGGATGGTCTTTCTATGGCACGTGTGTTTTGTTATGTGGTGCACGTGTGGTTTTGCGGTGTGGCATACGGGTGGAGTTTGGGCAGTAAAAGCGTGGTGTGTGTGGTGTGTGTGGTGTGCGTGGTGTCCGTATTTCATAGATGTATGGATTCTCATGGTGTGCGTATTGTCGATGTGGTGTCTGTGTAGTGTAAGCGCGTTGTGTGCGGCGGTATGAGTTTGGCATGTATGTGGTGTATATACGGAGTGTGTTTGTGTGCCATACGTGTGTACGGTGTGTATATGTGTGGTACGTGTATTAGGTGTAGTAAGTAGTGTGCGGGAAGATGTCTGTGTGGTGTGTAAGTGGTTTGGTGTGTGTGTGGTGACTGGGTGAGGTGTTTGTGTGGTATTCACGTGTCACGCGAGGTGTGTTTGTACCCTGTTGTGTGTTCGGTGTAGGAGTGATGTGGCTGTGTGGCATATGTGTCACAGTTGTGTCTCTGTGTGCAGTGTGTGTGGTGTCCTTGTGGTCGCTGCGTAGAGGAGGGAGCATCTGTCTTCCGCATAAGTGGCGTAGGTTTGGGGTGTGGGGTGTGTATGTGGAGGGTGTATGCGTGGTATACGAGCAGCGGTTTGTTTGGAAACTGTGTGCTGTATATGTGTTGAGTGTGGTAATACTGTGCGAGCGTGATAACTGTGGGTGTGTGGGGCATGGGTGACGTGTGTTGGATATGTCTGCGGCGTATGCATGGGGAGGGTGTGGTGAGCATGTGGTGTGTGTGATGTATGCATGGGTAGACGGTGTGCGTGTGTCATGCAGGTGTGTATGTCGTAGGAAGGTGGCCAATGCGGCGTGCCAGGTGTGTGGAACGTGCAGGGTGTGCGTGTATGTGTGTTATAAGTGTCTTGAGTGTATTGCACGGGTGGCCGTGTGTGGTGTGTTTTCCTTAAATGTTTTGGGTTTGTGTGTTGTGTGTTTGGGTACTGTGGTATGTGTGATATATGTGTGGGTTTCCGTGTAATTCGTGTCTTGGGTAGGTTGCACGTTAGTTGAAAGTGCACTTTGACCGAGTTGATGGAGTGTAATGGCACTTTCCACATAGTCCCCGCCTACGTTTTCAAACACTTGTAACTCAGTGAAACAAGACGTTAGCAACACGATGGGTTTTCCCCACGGTGTTATTTCACAGAGTTGAGCGTAGGTGGCACGTTCGTCGCCGTTCCCAGCAGTTTTTCAAACGCTTCTAACCGGGAGAAACAAGATGTTAGTTGAAAGACGGTTTCCCCAAAGTGCCGTTTTGACAGAGTTGAATATATGGCACTTTCTTTCTGCACAGTCCCTGAATAATTTTTCAAACCCTTCTAACTTAGTGAAACTAGATGTTAGTTCAAAGGATGCTCTCCCACCGTGTTGGTTCCCAGAGATGAGTATATGGCAGTGACCTTGGAGGCCCTGCGTAGGTTCTCACAACTTCCAACTTGGTGAAACATGTGAGTTGAAAGATGCTTTCTCCACAGGAGTCTTTTGCGATGGCTGCTAGATGTGACTTTCCACATCATTCATTCCCTGCACAGGTTGCCAAAGTCTTCTCACGTAGTGAAACGACAGGCTAGTTACAAGGTATTTTCCCCACAGTGTTGTATCACGGGGTTGAGTATATGGCACTTACCCTGTAGGCCCCGCGTAGGTTTTCAAACAGTTCTCACTGAGCGAAACCACATGTTAGGTGAAAGCTGGTTTCGCTACAGCGTCGTTTCGCAGGATTGGGTATACGGCCTTTTCCGCATGGGCGCCCGTAAGTTTTTCAAACACTTCTAACTTAGAGAAACCAGATGTGAGTTGAAAGATGGTTTCTCCGCAGTATGTTTCCTCTGAATCGAGAATTCTGAGGAACTCGAGAATTCCGTTGAAGACGAATCTTCGTTCCCAGGAGTTTCTCAAACACTTCTAACATGGGGAAATAAGATGGTAGTGGAAAGATGGTTTCCCCAAAAGCTGCTTGACAGAGTGGAGTGTATGACACTTTCCGCCTAAGCCCCCACAGGTTTGCCAACACTTCTTACTTAGTGAAACAAGATGTGGGTGGAAAGATGGTTTCCCCGCAGTGTTGTTTCACAGGGTTGAGGGTATGGCACTTTCCTTCTAGGCCCCACGAGGGTTTTCCAACACTTCCACGTTCGTGGAGCCAGAGGTGAGTGGAAAGATGGTTTCCGTAGAGTGCAGATTGACTGAGTTGTGTACATGGCACGTCACTCTCCGCATAGCCCCCCCTCCCCCCCACGTAGGTGTTCCAACACCTCCAACGTTGTGACACCAGATGTTAGGTGAAAGATGGTTTCTGCACAGGATTCTTTCACAGTGGCTGGTATATGTCACTTTCCACATCGTTCCCCACATAGGTTTTCAAACTCTTCTAACCTAGTGATGGATACAAGCTGTTAGTTGAACGTTGGTTTCCCCAGAGTGAAGTCTGACGGAGTTGAGTACATGGAACTTGACGCGGAGTCCCCGCGCAGGTTTTCAAGCCCTTGGGACTGAGCGAAACTAGGTGTTAGCTAAAAGATGGTGTCCTCAGAGTGTGCCTTCACACGGGTGACTATACGGCACCTACCTTGCAGGCCCCGCACAGTTGTCAGACAGCTCTCTTTTAGTGCAGCAAGATATTAGGAGAAAGACCGTTTCGCCACACCGTGTTTCACATGATGGAGTGTAAGGGCACTTTCTACGCAAGCCACCGTAGGTTCGCAAACACGTGGACCTGAGTGAAATGAGATGCTAGCTGAAAGATAGGTTTCTCCACAGGGTGGAGGGTGACTCTCCACGTCGTTCTCCGCATAGGATTTCTTTCAAACAATGCCAACCCGGTGATACAAGATGTTCCTGGAAAGATGGTTTTCCCAAATGTGCAGCTGCACAAAGGTGAGTGTACGGCACTTTCAACATAGGCCTCCCATCGCTGTTCCGCCTCTTCTCACTTAGGGAAAGGAGATGTTGGCTGAAAGGTGTTTCCTCCCCCCTCCCCCCCCCCCGCCCCCCACGGTTTGGTTTCACACAGTCGAGGACAGAGCACTTGCCGTGTACGTCTGCATACGCTTTCAAACTCTTGCAACTTAGTCAAACAAGATGTCAGCTGAGAGACGGTTTCTCTGCAGGACGCTTTCAGAGTATCGAGCACATGTCACTTTCCACATCGTGCCCCGCATAGGTTTTCCAACGCTTCTGACTTAGTGATGCAAGATGTCAGTTGAAGGGCGGTTTCCCCGAAGGGCACACCTTTGACAGAGTTGAGTGGCACGCGCCGCCTAAAGCCCCCACAGGCTTCACACGCTTCTTACCTGGTGAAACCCAGTGTAGTTGAAAGACGGTTTCCCCAACAGTGTTGTTTCACAGCGCTGAGGGTCCAGGCCCCACATGGGATTGCAAACACTTCCAAGTTAGTGGAAGCAGAGGAGAGTGGAAAGCGTTTCTCCAAAGTGCAGTTTGCCCGAGTCGAGGATATGGCACCTTCCACTGAGGCCCCACGCTAGGCGTTTGTTCAAACGCTGGTCTAACTTAGCGATACAAGATGTTCCTTCACAGAGCCGACTTTGGGGCACTGACCTTACATGTGGGCGCCGCATAGGTTTTCAAACAGTTCTCCCTCAGTGAGCCAAGATGTTAGTTGCAAGATGGCTTCTCCACAGGACTTTCTCACAATGCCGAGTAAATGTCACTTGCCCCTTCTTTGCCCGCAGAGGATTTGCGGCAAATCTAACCTAGTGAGACGGGATGTTATTTGAAAGGTGGTTTCCCCCAAAGTGCCTCTTGACAGAGTCGCGTGTATGGCACCTTCGTCATAGGCCCCCAATGGGTTTTCAGACACCTCTGCCCAGTGCAACGTGAGGTCAGTCCACAGTATTCTCTCCCACTGTCGAGTATATGTCACTGTCCCCCCGGGTCCCCACAGAGGGTTTCCAACACTTCTACGTCAGTGGTGCAAGCTGTTAGCCAGAAGATGGCTCCCGCAACGTGCAGTGTGACAGTGCTCTGTGTCTTTATAGATATATATCTATATAGACATAGAGCACGTTGTGCTTAGGCCCCGACGGGTTTCTCAAGCACTGCTAACTTCGTGAAACCACGTGTTAGTTGACGCGGTCTCCCCACAGTGTTGTTTCACACAGTTGAGTATATGGCACTTTCGCCGTAGGCCCCGCACGAACGGTTTGCCGCCACAGCTAACATAGTGAAGTAAGCTGTTAGTGGAAGGACGGCTTCTCCGCCCTCCCCCCTCCCCACACACACACACACGCACCCCAGGTGTTGTTTGACAGAGTGGGGTGTCTCATACTTTTGCTGTGAGCTCCGCATAGCTTTTCAGACACGTCTAACAAGGGAACCCAGATGCTATGGTTTCACCACAGTGTTGTTTTACAGAGTTGAGCACAAGGCACTGTCTGCGTCGGAAGCCCCGCCTTTCTGAAACTCTTCTCAGGAAGGGAAACGAGAGGTGTGTTGAAAGGTGGCGTCTCCGCGGTGTGGTTTCACAGAGTTGACTCTACGGCACTTTCGTCGCAGGCCCTGCATGGGTCTTGAAGCCCTTGTCACTTGGGGAAACGAGCTGTTATTTGAAAAGTGGTTTCCCCCAGTGTCTCACAGAGTTGAGGGTAGGGCCCTTGCCGCGCAGACCCCCAACAGTTTCCAAACACTCTTAAGTTAGTGAAACCAGGTGTTAGTTGAGTGCTCGTTTCAGCACACCATCGTTTCTCACCGTCGCGCAGACGGCACTCAACCGTTAGGCTTCTCGTAGGTTTTCAAACCCTTCTACCTTAGAGAAACCACATGGTAGTAGAAGGGCGGTTTCCCCACAGAGTTGTTTCCTAGAGTTGAGAGCGGACGGCCCCGTGCGCTAGGCGCCTTGCGAGCCTTTTGAAACCCCTGTGGCTTAGTGAAACCAGATGCTCAGAGACAGATTGTGTCCCGTCCCCACAGTGTCGTCTCACGGGGTTCAGTATATGGCACTCTCGTGGTAGGCCCCGCAACGTTTGGAGCTACGTCTACCTTAGCGAAGTGAGATGTCAGTGGAACGAGGGCTTTCACCAAGTGTTATTTGCCAGAGCGCAGTGTGAGATACTTTCGGGCTAGGCTCCGCGTAGCTTTCCAAACACTTCTAACGAGGGAACCCAGATGCTGTTTGAAGGAGGGTTTCACCACAGTGTTGTTTTACAGAGTTGCGCACGGGGCCTTCTCTGCCTAGGACCCACGTAGGTTTTCGAACCCTTCTCGCTAAGCGAAACGAGCGGTTAGGTGAACCGTGGGGACCCACAGTGTTGTCTCACAGAGTAGAGTGTACGGCATTTTCCGCAGAGGCCCTGCGTAGGTTGTCAAACACTTCTAACTTTGTGAAACGAGATGTGATTGGAAAGATGGTTTCCGCCACAGCGTCTCAGAGAGTTGAGTATGCGGCAGGTTCGGCGTAGTCTCCGGATGCTTCTCAAACACGTCCAACTTAGTGAAACCACGTGGTACTTGGAAGACGCTGTCCCCACAAGGTTGTGTCACAGAGTTGAGTGTACGTCACTTTCTACATAAGCCTCCATAGGTTTTCAAACACGTCTGCCTTAGTGAACTGAGACGTTAGTTGAAAGGTGTTTTCCCCACCGTGTTTTTCCCCATAGCCGAGTATATGGCACTCACCGTCCACGTCTGCATACGTTTACAAACTCTTCTAACTTAGGCAAACAAGGTGTTCGTTGAAAGATGGTTTCCCCACGGTATGTTTGCACAGAGTCGAGAGCATGGCACTTTCCTCATTGTTCCGAGCAACGTTTTTCACGTACGTCTCACGTGGTGAAACAAGAAATTAGTTGGAAGATGGTTTCCCTAAAACTTGACAGTGGAGCAGATGGCACTTTCCGCCTAAGCCCCCCCGCAGGTTTCGAAACACTCCTACGAGATGAACCCAGATGTTATTTGAAAGACGGTTTCACCACAGTCGTGTTGCGCAGAGTTGAGCATAGGACACTTTCTTTGTAGCACTGGCATAGGTTTTCAACCACTTCGAAGTGAAGAGCTGTTAGCCGCCACATGGATTCACCACAGTGCTGTGTCACCGCGTTGAGTGCGTGGTCTACGCGCCTAGGTCCCGTGTGTCTTCTCAGACACTTGTAACCTAGTGAAACCAGAGGCTAGAAGAAAGTTTCTCTCCCCCCCCACCCCCACCCCAACAGTGCTGTTTCACAGAGTTGAGTATATGGCACTTTCGGACTAGGCCCCACATGGTTTGCATCTACATCTGACATAGTGAATTAAAATGTGAGTTGGAGGACGGCTTCCCCAGGTGTTGTTTGACAGAGTGGAGTGTATGATTCTTGCGGCGTAGGCTCTGCATACGTTTTCAAACACTTCTAACAGGGGAGCCCAGATGGTATTTGAAGGGTGGTCTCCCCACCGTGTTGTTTTACAAAAGAGTTGAGCACATGGCACTTTCTACGTAGAACCGCATACGGTTCCGCAACACTTCTAAGTGAAACGAGAGGTTAGTTGAAAGGTGGAGTCCCCGCAGTGTTGTTTCGCAGAGTTGACTAGGTGGCGCTTTCGGCGCAGGCCCTACCTGGGTTTCCCAACGCTTGTAACTTTGTGAAATGAGATGTTAGTTGAAAGATGGTTTCTCCACCGTGTCTCACAGAGTTGAGTTTGTGGCGCTTTCGGTGCGATCTCCGCGCGCTTTTCAAACACTTCTAACTTACTGAAACCACATGTTAGTTGGAAGAGGGTTTCCCCGACTGTGTTGTGTCTCGGAGTTGAAAATCTGGCACTTTCCTCGTAGACCCTGGATAGTTCTCAAACAGGCTTGAAGCAGGGAAACCAGATGTTAGTTGTAAGATCGTTTTGCCACACCATTGTGTCTCTCACAGTCGAGTCCATGGCACTTAAGCGTTAGGCTTCCCATGGCTTTTCAAAGACTTCTCCCTTAGGGAAACCAGATGGTAGTTGAGCGGTGGTTTCCCCATGGTGTTGTTTCACAGACTTGACTGTATGGCACTCTCCGTGTGGCCTCCACTTAGGTTTTCAAACCCTTGTAACTACGCGCAGTGAGAAGTTAACGGAAAGGTCGTTTCACCACAGTGTTGTTTTATTGAGTGGCGCGTATGGCGCTAGCCACATGGGCCCCGCATGTGTTTTCACAGACTTGGAAGCGTGAAACCAGAGAGTGGTTGGACGATCCTTTCACCACACTGGTGCTCACACAGTTGTGTAGAGGGCACCTTGCGATTAGGCAATCCTGTGAGGGCATAGGATTGCCACACACTGCTCACTTAGAGAAACCAGCTGGTAGTTGAAGATCGTTTCCCCGCAGTGTTGTTTCACAGAGTTGAGTATATGGCACGGTCTTCAGAGGCCCCTCAGGGGTTTCAAACACTTCTAACTTGGTGGTCCAGTTTTTAGTTAAAAGTCAGTTTCTCCCGTGTTGGTTCACAGAGTTGAGCGTGTGGGGCGATGCACCTAAGCGCCCCCGCCCCGTCTTTTCAAACCCTTGTAACCTCGCGAATCCAGATGCTCGCAGGAAGACTGTGTCACCATAGGGTCTGTGCTCGGAGTTGAGTATACGGCACTTGCGTTGTGGGCCCCGCATGGTTTTCAAACACATCAAACTTAGGGAAATAAGATGTGAGGTGGAGGACGGCTTCCTCCAAGTGTTGTTTGGCACAGCGCAATGTAAGATACACTCGGTGTAGCCGCCGCAGGGCATTTCAAACACGTCTGACAAGTGAACCCAGGGGATATTTGGAGGATGCTATCACCACGCTGTTGTTTTACAGAGTTGAGCGTATGGCACTCTCTGCCTAGTCCCTGCATAGGTCTTCAAACACTTCGAACTTAGCGCACCAAGATGTTAGTTGAAAGAGGGTTCCTCCACAGGATTCTCTACAGGGTCCTGTACATGTCACTCTCCACATCGTTCCCCACATAGACCTTCACAGACTTCTACGCGACACGACCCGTGCAATTGACAGACTATTTCCACAAAGTGCATTTTGACAGAGTTGAGGATGTGGCACTTTCAGCATAAGCCCTGCGTTGGTTTTCCAACACTTCGAACCTAGCGAAACAAGATGGTAGTTGAACGATTGTTTTCATTACACTGCTGCTTCACGGAATCGAGTGTATGGCACTTTCACGTATCCCAAGCACCGTTTTCCAAACACTTGAACCTTAGCGAAACCAGATGTTAATCGAACAGCGGTCTCCTCACAGAGTTGTGTATATGGCACCTTGCGGAGGCCACTCAAGGGTTTCTAAACACTTCAGACTTTGTGAAACCAGGTATCAGTTGAAAGACGGTTGCCCCACAGTGTTGTTTCACAGGGAGATGGGTATCTAGCACCTTCCGCTTAGGCCCCTCAGAGGTTTTCAAACACTTCCACCTTAGCGTAATGGGCTGTTACTTGAAAGATGGTTTCCCCCGCAACGTATCAGACAGGTGTGTATGTGGCACTTTTGATGTCGCCCCCCCCGCCCCCGCATGGGTGTTCAAGCACACTAAGTTAGCGAAACCAGATGTTAACTGATAGATAGATGTTTGCACCACACAAACGTTTCACAGGGTCGAGTACCGGGCACTTTGGCTGTAGTCCCCGCATGAGTTTGTAGCCACATCCAGTGTCGTGGAACAAGACATTAGTTGAAAGATGCCTTGTTTGCCAGAGTTGAGTATGTGGCACTTTATGCATAGGCCTTCTGCATAGGTTGTGGAACACGCCTGGCAACGCGAAACCGTTAGGTTAGTTGAAAGATGGTTTCCCCACAGCACTTTTTAGAGTCGAGTATATGTCACCTTCCCCATAGTCCCTAGTGTGTGTTGTAAAGCAGTTCTGACAGTGAAACAAGTTGTTAATGGAAAGATTGTTATCCCACAATGTTGTTTCAGAGAGCGGAGTGTATGGCACCTTCCTCTAGGTCCCTCATGAGTTTTTAAGCTTTTCTAAATTTCTGAAATCAGATGGTAGTCGAAAGAGGTTTTCACCCCAGAGTTGAGTACACGGCACTTTCCTCATAGACCCGGCATAGGGTTTCAAGTACTTCTGCTAGTGAAACAAGATATTAGCGGAAAGACCGTTTCTCCATAATACTCTTTCACACACTCAAGTATAGGCCACTTTCATCGTAATTCCCCGCAAATGTTTACAGAAACTTCTAAGGGCGAAACGAGACGTTAGTGGAAGGATGGTTCCACCGCACTGTTGTTTCACAGAGCGGAGTGATGGCGCTTTCCGTATAGTTGCCCGCGTGGGTTTTCTAACACTTACAAATTAGTGACATCAAATGGTAGTCGAAAGATGGTTTCACCACAGTGTTGTCTCACAGAGTGGGAGGATATGGCGCTTCTCTCATAGTTGCTCGCGTACGTTTTCCATCCCGTCCGAATTAGTGAAACCGAAGGTTTCTTGAAAGAGGGTTCCCCAAAATGTTGTTGTTTCCCATGTTTGAGTATAAGGCACTTTCCCTGTAGGTGTCGCATAGGTTTTCAAACTGTGCCAACCCCGTGCAACAAGAGGTTAGTTGACTGAGGGTTTGAGCAGACTCTTGTGCAGAGTTGAGTGTATGGCACTTTCCGCATAGGCCCCGCATAGGTTTCAAAGGTGTTTTTAATCGTAGGGATACCAGATGTCAGTTGAAAGATGTTTCGTACAGTCGTGCATAGGGCAGTTTCGGTGTTGGCCCCACACGGGTCTTCAAACACGTCTACCTTGGTGAAACCCGACGTTAGTGGATAGATGGTTTCACCACACGGTTGTTTCCCAGGGTTGGGTGCATGGCACATTCGGTGTAGGCCCCACATGGGTCTTCAAACTAAGAGGGGTCTAATGTACTGAAACAGGATGCGGGTTGAAAGATGGTTTCCGCACAGTGTTATTTGCCAGACTCGAGTATATGACACTTTATTCGTAGGCCGCACATAGGCTGTCGAATAAGCTCTAACATAGTGAGACCTGATGGTAGTTGAAGGGTGGTTTCTCCACGGTAAGATTTCAGCGTGGAGTGTATCTCGTTTGCCTCATAGGTGTTCAAACACTTCTCAGCGAGGCAAGATGCTAGTTGATAAATGGCTTATTTATGAAAAGTGTCACATACTTAACGCGGTGTAAAATCACGGCGCGGAAACATCTTTCAACTAACAGCTTGTTCCACAAAGTTAGACATGTTGGAATCCTAGACATAGAAGTAACAAGGAAAGTGCACTTTACTCACTTTGTCAACAGGATCGTTGTAGACAAACCACTTTTCAAA
This sequence comes from Leopardus geoffroyi, assembly GCF_018350155.1. Classification (NCBI taxonomy): domain Eukaryota; kingdom Metazoa; phylum Chordata; class Mammalia; order Carnivora; family Felidae; genus Leopardus; species Leopardus geoffroyi. The sequence goes on from NC_059327.1 coordinate 37,769,823, forward strand.
TAACATCTGGTGTGACTAAGTGGGAAGGGTTTGCCAACGCTTGCGGGGCCGCAAAGACACTGCCATGTACTCAGCGCTGTGAAACGCCAGTGTGGTGATGCCTTATGCCAACTAACATCTGCTTTTCAAGTGTTCGAAAACCCATGTGGGGACGAAACGGAAGGCGCCATAGGCTGAAGTGTATGAAACGCTGTGGGGGAACCACCTTCCCACTAAAATCCTGTTTCAGTATGTTGGAAGCGTTTGCAAACCTCTGCGGGGCTTAGGCGGAAATGCCTACACGCAGCTCTGTGAAACAACTACGGGGAAAGAGTCTTTCACCTAACATCAGGTTTCAGTAAGTGGGAACTCTTTGAAAACCTAGGCGGGGCCTACAGGGTAAGGGCCATAGAGTCACCTCCGTGAAACAACACCGTGGGGAAACCGACTTTCAAGTAACATCTATCTGATTTCACAGAGTGACAAGTGCTTGAAAACCCATGCAGGGCCTGGGCGGAGAGGGCCCGTCCACTCAACTCCGTGAGAAAACACTGTGGGGTATCCAGCTTGCAACTACCCTCTTGTTTCGCCAAGTAGAATAGGAAAGCCTAGGCGGGTCCTACGGGGAAAGTGCCATGCACTCAACTCTGTGAAACAGAAAAAAAGTGTGAGGGAAACATCTTTCCACTAACATCTTGTTTCACCAAGTTAACAATGTGTCCAAGCAAATGCAGCGCCTACAGCGAGTGTGCCTTACGCTCAATACCATGAAACCCTCTAGGGAAATCTTTCTCCCGTCGTCTTATTCATTAAGTTTGAAGCGTTTGGAGACCTATGCGGAGCCTAGGTGGAAAGTTCTATGTCCTCCACTCTACCAGGCAGCACTTGAGGGAAACTATCTTTCAACTAACATCTTGTTTCACTAAGTCACAAGTGTTTGAAACACACTGTAGGCCTACCCCGACCAGTGCCTTGTACCTAACTTTAGGAAGTACCGTGGGGAGTACCATCATTCAACTCACGGCTACGTTTCACAATGTGAGAAACGTTAGTAAATACGTGCGGGGCCTACACGGAGAGTGCCTTATACTCACCTCTGGAAAAAAAGAGTGAAACATCGGGTGTCGCTACGTAAAAATTGCTTGAAAACTAGGCGGGACCTAGAGGTGCCCTGGGCACCGTCACGGTCGAGAGACAATCTCCCAACATCTGGTTTCACTCGGTTACAAGTGTTTCAAACACATGCGGGGCCTATGTGGAGAGTACCAAACGCTCAGCTCCGTGAAACAACACTGTGGGGAAACCACCGTTCAACCTCTATGTGGTTCCTTTGAGGTAGAAGTGTTTGAAAACCTAGGAGAGGCCAACTGGTTAAGTGCCATACCGACGCTCAACGGTGAACAACGACGGTGTGCTAAAACAATCTTCCAACTAACGTCTGGTTACACGAATGTAAAAGTGTTTGAAAACTCTTCAGGGTCTGTGAGGAGAGTGCCATATGCCCAACTCTGTGACAGAACACAGTGGGGACACCATCTTCCGACTAACCTGTGTCAGTTTGAAAACCATGAGGAGCTGCACCCGAAAGGGGCTTACTCTATGAGACGCCCTAGGGAAACCGTCTTTGAAGTAACTTCTCGTTTCACAAACTTCCAAGTGTTTGAAAACCCATGCACGCAGGCCCTGCCTGCGCAGGAAGGGCCTACCGTCAAGTCTGTGAAACAACACTGTGGGCCTCCACGTTTCAACCAACCTCTCGTTTCACTTAGCGAGAAGGGTTTGAAAACCTACGTGCGTTCTACGCAACGAGTGCCATACGCTCAACTCTGGAAAACAACGCTGGTGAAACCATCCTTCAAAGAGCATCATGGTTCACTCTTAGAAGTGTTTCAAAACCTATGCGGGGCCTACCCCGAGAGCATCTTACACTGCACTCTGGCAAAGACTTTGGGGAAGCCGTCCTTCAACTGACATGTTACTTCACTATGTTGCCTGTGGTTGCAAACCATGCGGCGCCTACAGCCAAAGTGCCACCCATATATTCACCTCTCAACTCTGTGAAACAACGCTGTGGGGAAACGGGTTCGACTGACACCTGGTTTCACTACGTTAGAAGTGTTTGAGAAACCCGTCGGGCCCTCCGTCAAACTCGAAAGTATGGATGGCACGTATGTTATATCTATTGTTTGTGTCTGTGTATGTTATTCGCGTGGTGAATGTGGTGTGTATGTGGTGTGTCAGTGCTTTGTGGGTGCGGTATGCGTCCTTCTGTGTTGTCCTCAAGTGTCATATATGTGTTGTGACTGTCGTATATCAGCTATGTATGCGCCGCATGGAACGTATGGGCGTGGATGGTCTTTCTATGGCACGTGTGTTTTGTTATGTGGTGCACGTGTGGTTTTGCGGTGTGGCATACGGGTGGAGTTTGGGCAGTAAAAGCGTGGTGTGTGTGGTGTGTGTGGTGTGCGTGGTGTCCGTATTTCATAGATGTATGGATTCTCATGGTGTGCGTATTGTCGATGTGGTGTCTGTGTAGTGTAAGCGCGTTGTGTGCGGCGGTATGAGTTTGGCATGTATGTGGTGTATATACGGAGTGTGTTTGTGTGCCATACGTGTGTACGGTGTGTATATGTGTGGTACGTGTATTAGGTGTAGTAAGTAGTGTGCGGGAAGATGTCTGTGTGGTGTGTAAGTGGTTTGGTGTGTGTGTGGTGACTGGGTGAGGTGTTTGTGTGGTATTCACGTGTCACGCGAGGTGTGTTTGTACCCTGTTGTGTGTTCGGTGTAGGAGTGATGTGGCTGTGTGGCATATGTGTCACAGTTGTGTCTCTGTGTGCAGTGTGTGTGGTGTCCTTGTGGTCGCTGCGTAGAGGAGGGAGCATCTGTCTTCCGCATAAGTGGCGTAGGTTTGGGGTGTGGGGTGTGTATGTGGAGGGTGTATGCGTGGTATACGAGCAGCGGTTTGTTTGGAAACTGTGTGCTGTATATGTGTTGAGTGTGGTAATACTGTGCGAGCGTGATAACTGTGGGTGTGTGGGGCATGGGTGACGTGTGTTGGATATGTCTGCGGCGTATGCATGGGGAGGGTGTGGTGAGCATGTGGTGTGTGTGATGTATGCATGGGTAGACGGTGTGCGTGTGTCATGCAGGTGTGTATGTCGTAGGAAGGTGGCCAATGCGGCGTGCCAGGTGTGTGGAACGTGCAGGGTGTGCGTGTATGTGTGTTATAAGTGTCTTGAGTGTATTGCACGGGTGGCCGTGTGTGGTGTGTTTTCCTTAAATGTTTTGGGTTTGTGTGTTGTGTGTTTGGGTACTGTGGTATGTGTGATATATGTGTGGGTTTCCGTGTAATTCGTGTCTTGGGTAGGTTGCACGTTAGTTGAAAGTGCACTTTGACCGAGTTGATGGAGTGTAATGGCACTTTCCACATAGTCCCCGCCTACGTTTTCAAACACTTGTAACTCAGTGAAACAAGACGTTAGCAACACGATGGGTTTTCCCCACGGTGTTATTTCACAGAGTTGAGCGTAGGTGGCACGTTCGTCGCCGTTCCCAGCAGTTTTTCAAACGCTTCTAACCGGGAGAAACAAGATGTTAGTTGAAAGACGGTTTCCCCAAAGTGCCGTTTTGACAGAGTTGAATATATGGCACTTTCTTTCTGCACAGTCCCTGAATAATTTTTCAAACCCTTCTAACTTAGTGAAACTAGATGTTAGTTCAAAGGATGCTCTCCCACCGTGTTGGTTCCCAGAGATGAGTATATGGCAGTGACCTTGGAGGCCCTGCGTAGGTTCTCACAACTTCCAACTTGGTGAAACATGTGAGTTGAAAGATGCTTTCTCCACAGGAGTCTTTTGCGATGGCTGCTAGATGTGACTTTCCACATCATTCATTCCCTGCACAGGTTGCCAAAGTCTTCTCACGTAGTGAAACGACAGGCTAGTTACAAGGTATTTTCCCCACAGTGTTGTATCACGGGGTTGAGTATATGGCACTTACCCTGTAGGCCCCGCGTAGGTTTTCAAACAGTTCTCACTGAGCGAAACCACATGTTAGGTGAAAGCTGGTTTCGCTACAGCGTCGTTTCGCAGGATTGGGTATACGGCCTTTTCCGCATGGGCGCCCGTAAGTTTTTCAAACACTTCTAACTTAGAGAAACCAGATGTGAGTTGAAAGATGGTTTCTCCGCAGTATGTTTCCTCTGAATCGAGAATTCTGAGGAACTCGAGAATTCCGTTGAAGACGAATCTTCGTTCCCAGGAGTTTCTCAAACACTTCTAACATGGGGAAATAAGATGGTAGTGGAAAGATGGTTTCCCCAAAAGCTGCTTGACAGAGTGGAGTGTATGACACTTTCCGCCTAAGCCCCCACAGGTTTGCCAACACTTCTTACTTAGTGAAACAAGATGTGGGTGGAAAGATGGTTTCCCCCGCAGTGTTGTTTCACAGGGTTGAGGGTATGGCACTTTCCTTCTAGGCCCCACGAGGGTTTTCCAACACTTCCACGTTCGTGGAGCCAGAGGTGAGTGGAAAGATGGTTTCCGTAGAGTGCAGATTGACTGAGTTGTGTACATGGCACGTCACTCTCCGCATAGCCCCCCCTCCCCCCCACGTAGGTGTTCCAACACCTCCAACGTTGTGACACCAGATGTTAGGTGAAAGATGGTTTCTGCACAGGATTCTTTCACAGTGGCTGGTATATGTCACTTTCCACATCGTTCCCCACATAGGTTTTCAAACTCTTCTAACCTAGTGATGGATACAAGCTGTTAGTTGAACGTTGGTTTCCCCAGAGTGAAGTCTGACGGAGTTGAGTACATGGAACTTGACGCGGAGTCCCCGCGCAGGTTTTCAAGCCCTTGGGACTGAGCGAAACTAGGTGTTAGCTAAAAGATGGTGTCCTCAGAGTGTGCCTTCACACGGGTGACTATACGGCACCTACCTTGCAGGCCCCGCACAGTTGTCAGACAGCTCTCTTTTAGTGCAGCAAGATATTAGGAGAAAGACCGTTTCGCCACACCGTGTTTCACATGATGGAGTGTAAGGGCACTTTCTACGCAAGCCACCGTAGGTTCGCAAACACGTGGACCTGAGTGAAATGAGATGCTAGCTGAAAGATAGGTTTCTCCACAGGGTGGAGGGTGACTCTCCACGTCGTTCTCCGCATAGGATTTCTTTCAAACAATGCCAACCCGGTGATACAAGATGTTCCTGGAAAGATGGTTTTCCCAAATGTGCAGCTGCACAAAGGTGAGTGTACGGCACTTTCAACATAGGCCTCCCATCGCTGTTCCGCCTCTTCTCACTTAGGGAAAGGAGATGTTGGCTGAAAGGTGTTTCCTCCCCCCGCTCCCCCCCCCCCCGCCCCCCACGGTTTGGTTTCACACAGTCGAGGACAGAGCACTTGCCGTGTACGTCTGCATACGCTTTCAAACTCTTGCAACTTAGTCAAACAAGATGTCAGCTGAGAGACGGTTTCTCTGCAGGACGCTTTCAGAGTATCGAGCACATGTCACTTTCCACATCGTGCCCCGCATAGGTTTTCCAACGCTTCTGACTTAGTGATGCAAGATGTCAGTTGAAGGGCGGTTTCCCCGAAGGGCACACCTTTGACAGAGTTGAGTGGCACGCGCCGCCTAAAGCCCCCACAGGCTTCACACGCTTCTTACCTGGTGAAACCCAGTGTAGTTGAAAGACGGTTTCCCCAACAGTGTTGTTTCACAGCGCTGAGGGTCCAGGCCCCACATGGGATTGCAAACACTTCCAAGTTAGTGGAAGCAGAGGAGAGTGGAAAGCGTTTCTCCAAAGTGCAGTTTGCCCGAGTCGAGGATATGGCACCTTCCACTGAGGCCCCACGCTAGGCGTTTGTTCAAACGCTGGTCTAACTTAGCGATACAAGATGTTCCTTCACAGAGCCGACTTTGGGGCACTGACCTTACATGTGGGCGCCGCATAGGTTTTCAAACAGTTCTCCCTCAGTGAGCCAAGATGTTAGTTGCAAGATGGCTTCTCCACAGGACTTTCTCACAATGCCGAGTAAATGTCACTTGCCCCTTCTTTGCCCGCAGAGGATTTGCGGCAAATCTAACCTAGTGAGACGGGATGTTATTTGAAAGGTGGTTTCCCCCAAAGTGCCTCTTGACAGAGTCGCGTGTATGGCACCTTCGTCATAGGCCCCCAATGGGTTTTCAGACACCTCTGCCCAGTGCAACGTGAGGTCAGTCCACAGTATTCTCTCCCACTGTCGAGTATATGTCACTGTCCCCCCCCCCACAGAGGGTTTCCAACACTTCTACGTCAGTGGTGCAAGCTGTTAGCCAGAAGATGGCTCCCGCAACGTGCAGTGTGACAGTGCTCTGTGTCTTTATAGATATATATCTATATAGACATAGAGCACGTTGTGCTTAGGCCCCGACGGGTTTCTCAAGCACTGCTAACTTCGTGAAACCACGTGTTAGTTGACGCGGTCTCCCCACAGTGTTGTTTCACACAGTTGAGTATATGGCACTTTCGCCGTAGGCCCCGCACGAACGGTTTGCCGCCACAGCTAACATAGTGAAGTAAGCTGTTAGTGGAAGGACGGCTTCTCCGCCCTCCCCCCCTCCCCACACACACACACACACCCAGGTGTTGTTTGACAGAGTGGGGTGTCTCATACTTTTGCTGTGAGCTCCGCATAGCTTTTCAGACACGTCTAACAAGGGAACCCAGATGCTATGGTTTCACCACAGTGTTGTTTTACAGAGTTGAGCACAAGGCACTGTCTGCGTCGGAAGCCCGCCTTTCTGAAACTCTTTCAGGAAGGGAAACAGAGGGTTGAAAGGTGGCGTCTCCGCGGTGAGTTTCACAGAGTTGACTCTGCGGGCACTTTCGTCGCAGCCCTGCATGGGTCTTGAAGGTCACTTGGGGAAACGAGCTGTCATTTGAAAAGTGGTTTCCAGTTCTCACAAAGTGAGGGTACCCCTTCAAAGTCTGTTCTCTTTAGCAAACACTGAATCTTCTCTCACATCTCTGCGCATTCACCACATCTTCATCAACCTGTTCATAGACATTAGTGGTTTCAACATGTAGGTGCATACCTCCACAATCCATAGGACTCCCCTCGAAACCATCTGTTTGTTTTTGGAAACCATGCTCAAGTGTCGTCCTACGTGACATCACACACTATCGTGTTCACATCTCACATGGTTTGGAGACTTTCAGTGAACGAGCACGTCGAGGTTGAAACAGACTCAGATACTTCTTGGACCTAAAACACACTATTAAGAGCCATTCATCTGAACTTGATTCAGTGTGTGGAAACGCCCAAGATAAGAAGTAACCATACCACTCTTCATAACACTATACAGGAAAACCGACCGTTCTTTCCCCGAATTGTGGAATCTGCATTATGGAGGTGCCCTCTCCTCACTCTGTAGTTCTGATGTGAAACATTTCGCGTAACTGCGACTATTGGGTGGGAATGACATGTCTCAGACACAGAGCACTGTAGGGGCCAACACTGCGTATTTAAAACGAAAAATCTGGGACTCTCACACAGCGTTCACTTATAAACTCTGTGGAAATATCTCAACACACCTCTCTCTTGACAAGTAGAAGGTAGTCGTTTGAGATTGGTTGTGTTTGAGAAAAACCATGTCGCACTATGACAAGGTTGTGAGATAATCAACTGTCAACAACACTTGTGGTGATATCTCCTCTAGTAATTTATTTGAGTGTGTTTTGCAAAACCACTGCATATGAACCCGTAGCAAACAACTACAACACTTGAAAGAAACTACCTGGTGACTCACGTGCGTGCACAAGGTTATATTCGCTTAAAACTTAAGGTGAAAAAAAGAGGGGAGGGGGATGAAAAGTTAAAATATAGTGGAGTTGTTAAATATGGTTTCGGAGAAGGTTTGTTTACCAGTGAAAAAACTGTATGATCTCAATGGTAAAAAGAGTGTGTGGAACCAAGTCTCCTTTAGTTGTCTAAAGTAAGTTTCTATTGTTGATGTGTGTGAATCGATTTGTGTGGGTTTTTTGTTGGTGTTTTAATGTGTGGGGTTTGAAAAAAGGGGGAGTGAAAGTGCCATCAATTGTGAACACTGTGAGAAACCATTTTAACTCTATTAATTTTTGAAAAATCTAAGACCACAAGATAAATGTCATTGAAAAACAGTGGAAAATCTTTCAACAACTGTGAAAAATGGAGAGTAAAACGTTCAACTACATCTGTTTCTACTTAAAATTGCTTCTCTATTAACTTTTCTATTCAAAAAAGTAGTGGAAGGTTCCAAATATTCAAGAGGTTTGAAAACTATTCACAACCTGGTTAACTCTGTCTTTTAACATCTTAAAACTCATTATTTACAATTACAAGATTTGAAAAAGTTAGATCGGCACTGCTAATGAAACTCATGACAAATAAAACACTTTGGGACACAAACTTCGTACAACTGTTAAGTGGTTTATTATCAGAAACTGAAACTATGTGTATATCCTAGAGGGACCACTTGTACTTTTTTTATAGTTTATTTGAGCTAAAAGCGCTTACACTATTTATAACTCCACCAAAAGTTTGAAATATTCAACTTAATTTCCATTAAAATTACAAAAAAGGCCTAAAAGTGCGAAAGTGCCATAATATTCTCTGTGAAAGAGTATATTAAACATTTTAGCCTCTGCTTATGCACGCTAGACTAATGAGAAATAAAATCGCTCAAATGAACTGCTAATTTGTTTAAAAAAAAACATTTTAAAAGAAAGGTGAAAATGCTTTGTTGAACACTCAAAATAATTGTTGGAAACAGAACACTTGTTAAAAAACACAGTTCAAAGTGACTCACTCAATTCAACTTGAAAATAATATTTTAGTGTTTGTGGACGTGAGACATTTGAAAAAATATTCATACAATTGAAAAAAAATCACTGTGAAAAACTCTTTGACACTTAAGATCTTAAACCTAGAAGTGGTTGTCGTGAAAAAAGTTTAAGACAAACACTCCAACTCACATCTCTACTTTAATGCAGAAAAATCACAGTTTAAGGCACGTGTTAACAATAAAATTAGTTAAACATATACTAATTAAACACCTTATTGGAAACTCAAACCAAACCACTCACTATTGAAATAAAGATATACTGAATTTTATAATTTTTAAAATGTTATTTAAAATACAACTGTTGAAAATAATGTCTATATTTTTACAACTTGAAATTTGTTAATTTCATTTTAATTTTTTTAACAAAGTTGAACCTATTTTAAAGTGTAACTCTGTGAAACAAAACTTTTAAAGGGTTTGAATTATAGTGAAAATCTTAATTTAAAATAATTGTCTTTTGACATACCACCCACCTCCAAACCACAAACGAGAAATATACCAAACACCTTGGGGACAATCTGTGGCATCTGGGCGAAACATGAAACACACTCAACTCTAGGAAACAACTCTGTGGGGAAACCGCCCTTCTACTACCATGTGGTTTCTCTAAGGTAGAAGGGTTTGAAAACCTACGAGAAGCCTAACGGTTGAGTGCCGTCTGCGCGACGGTGAGAAACGATGGTGTGCTGAAACGAGCACTCAACTAACACCTGGTTTCACTAACTTAAGAGTGTTTGGAAACTGTTGGGGGTCTGCGCGGCAAGGGCCCTACCCTCAACTCTGTGAGACACTGGGGGGAAACCACTTTTCAAATAACAGCTCGTTTCCCCAAGTGACAAGGGCTTCAAGACCCATGCAGGGCCTGCGACGAAAGTGCCGTAGAGTCAACTCTGTGAAACCACACCGCGGAGACGCCACCTTTCAACACACCTCTCGTTTCCCTTCCTGAGAAGAGTTTCAGAAAGGCGGGGCTTCCGACGCAGACAGTGCCTTGTGCTCAACTCTGTAAAACAACACTGTGGTGAAACCATAGCATCTGGGTTCCCTTGTTAGACGTGTCTGAAAAGCTATGCGGAGCTCACAGCAAAAGTATGAGACACCCCACTCTGTCAAACAACACCTGGGGTGCGTGTGTGTGTGTGTGGGGAGGGGGGAGGGCGGAGAAGCCGTCCTTCCACTAACAGCTTACTTCACTATGTTAGCTGTGGCGGCAAACCGTTCGTGCGGGGCCTACGGCGAAAGTGCCATATACTCAACTGTGTGAAACAACACTGTGGGGAGACCGCGTCAACTAACACGTGGTTTCACGAAGTTAGCAGTGCTTGAGAAACCCGTCGGGGCCTAAGCACAACGTGCTCTATGTCTATATAGATATATATCTATAAAGACACAGAGCACTGTCACACTGCACGTTGCGGGAGCCATCTTCTGGCTAACAGCTTGCACCACTGACGTAGAAGTGTTGGAAACCCTCTGTGGGGACCCGGGGGGACAGTGACATATACTCGACAGTGGGAGAGAATACTGTGGACTGACCTCACGTTGCACTGGGCAGAGGTGTCTGAAAACCCATTGGGGGCCTATGACGAAGGTGCCATACACGCGACTCTGTCAAGAGGCACTTTGGGGGAAACCACCTTTCAAATAACATCCCGTCTCACTAGGTTAGATTTGCCGCAAATCCTCTGCGGGCAAAGAAGGGGCAAGTGACATTTACTCGGCATTGTGAGAAAGTCCTGTGGAGAAGCCATCTTGCAACTAACATCTTGGCTCACTGAGGGAGAACTGTTTGAAAACCTATGCGGCGCCCACATGTAAGGTCAGTGCCCCAAAGTCGGCTCTGTGAAGGAACATCTTGTATCGCTAAGTTAGACCAGCGTTTGAACAAACGCCTAGCGTGGGGCCTCAGTGGAAGGTGCCATATCCTCGACTCGGGCAAACTGCACTTTGGAGAAACGCTTTCCACTCTCCTCTGCTTCCACTAACTTGGAAGTGTTTGCAATCCCATGTGGGGCCTGGACCCTCAGCGCTGTGAAACAACACTGTTGGGGAAACCGTCTTTCAACTACACTGGGTTTCACCAGGTAAGAAGCGTGTGAAGCCTGTGGGGGCTTTAGGCGGCGCGTGCCACTCAACTCTGTCAAAGGTGTGCCCTTCGGGGAAACCGCCCTTCAACTGACATCTTGCATCACTAAGTCAGAAGCGTTGGAAAACCTATGCGGGGCACGATGTGGAAAGTGACATGTGCTCGATACTCTGAAAGCGTCCTGCAGAGAAACCGTCTCTCAGCTGACATCTTGTTTGACTAAGTTGCAAGAGTTTGAAAGCGTATGCAGACGTACACGGCAAGTGCTCTGTCCTCGACTGTGTGAAACCAAACCGTGGGGGGCGGGGGGGGGGAGGCGGGGGGAGGAAACACCTTTCAGCCAACATCTCCTTTCCCTAAGTGAGAAGAGGCGGAACAGCGATGGGAGGCCTATGTTGAAAGTGCCGTACACTCACCTTTGTGCAGCTGCACATTTGGGAAAACCATCTTTCCAGGAACATCTTGTATCACCGGGTTGGCATTGTTTGAAAGAAATCCTATGCGGAGAACGACGTGGAGAGTCACCCTCCACCCTGTGGAGAAACCTATCTTTCAGCTAGCATCTCATTTCACTCAGGTCCACGTGTTTGCGAACCTACGGTGGCTTGCGTAGAAAGTGCCCTTACACTCCATCATGTGAAACACGGTGTGGCGAAACGGTCTTTCTCCTAATATCTTGCTGCACTAAAAGAGAGCTGTCTGACAACTGTGCGGGGCCTGCAAGGTAGGTGCCGTATAGTCACCCGTGTGAAGGCACACTCTGAGGACACCATCTTTTAGCTAACACCTAGTTTCGCTCAGTCCCAAGGGCTTGAAAACCTGCGCGGGGACTCCGCGTCAAGTTCCATGTACTCAACTCCGTCAGACTTCACTCTGGGGAAACCAACGTTCAACTAACAGCTTGTATCCATCACTAGGTTAGAAGAGTTTGAAAACCTATGTGGGGAACGATGTGGAAAGTGACATATACCAGCCACTGTGAAAGAATCCTGTGCAGAAACCATCTTTCACCTAACATCTGGTGTCACAACGTTGGAGGTGTTGGAACACCTACGTGGGGGGGAGGGGGGGCTATGCGGAGAGTGACGTGCCATGTACACAACTCAGTCAATCTGCACTCTACGGAAACCATCTTTCCACTCACCTCTGGCTCCACGAACGTGGAAGTGTTGGAAAACCCTCGTGGGGCCTAGAAGGAAAGTGCCATACCCTCAACCCTGTGAAACAACACTGCGGGGAAACCATCTTTCCACCCACATCTTGTTTCACTAAGTAAGAAGTGTTGGCAAACCTGTGGGGGCTTAGGCGGAAAGTGTCATACACTCCACTCTGTCAAGCAGCTTTTGGGGAAACCATCTTTCCACTACCATCTTATTTCCCCATGTTAGAAGTGTTTGAGAAACTCCTGGGAACGAAGATTCGTCTTCAACGGAATTCTCGAGTTCCTCAGAATTCTCGATTCAGAGGAAACATACTGCGGAGAAACCATCTTTCAACTCACATCTGGTTTCTCTAAGTTAGAAGTGTTTGAAAAACTTACGGGCGCCCATGCGGAAAAGGCCGTATACCCAATCCTGCGAAACGACGCTGTAGCGAAACCAGCTTTCACCTAACATGTGGTTTCGCTCAGTGAGAACTGTTTGAAAACCTACGCGGGGCCTACAGGGTAAGTGCCATATACTCAACCCCGTGATACAACACTGTGGGGAAAATACCTTGTAACTAGCCTGTCGTTTCACTACGTGAGAAGACTTTGGCAACCTGTGCAGGGAATGAATGATGTGGAAAGTCACATCTAGCAGCCATCGCAAAAGACTCCTGTGGAGAAAGCATCTTTCAACTCACATGTTTCACCAAGTTGGAAGTTGTGAGAACCTACGCAGGGCCTCCAAGGTCACTGCCATATACTCATCTCTGGGAACCAACACGGTGGGAGAGCATCCTTTGAACTAACATCTAGTTTCACTAAGTTAGAAGGGTTTGAAAAATTATTCAGGGACTGTGCAGAAAGAAAGTGCCATATATTCAACTCTGTCAAAACGGCACTTTGGGGAAACCGTCTTTCAACTAACATCTTGTTTCTCCCGGTTAGAAGCGTTTGAAAAACTGCTGGGAACGGCGACGAACGTGCCACCTACGCTCAACTCTGTGAAATAACACCGTGGGGAAAACCCATCGTGTTGCTAACGTCTTGTTTCACTGAGTTACAAGTGTTTGAAAACGTAGGCGGGGACTATGTGGAAAGTGCCATTACACTCCATCAACTCGGTCAAAGTGCACTTTCAACTAACGTGCAACCTACCCAAGACACGAATTACACGGAAACCCACACATATATCACACATACCACAGTACCCAAACACACAACACACAAACCCAAAACATTTAAGGAAAACACACCACACACGGCCACCCGTGCAATACACTCAAGACACTTATAACACACATACACGCACACCCTGCACGTTCCACACACCTGGCACGCCGCATTGGCCACCTTCCTACGACATACACACCTGCATGACACACGCACACCGTCTACCCATGCATACATCACACACACCACATGCTCACCACACCCTCCCCATGCATACGCCGCAGACATATCCAACACACGTCACCCATGCCCCACACACCCACAGTTATCACGCTCGCACAGTATTACCACACTCAACACATATACAGCACACAGTTTCCAAACAAACCGCTGCTCGTATACCACGCATACACCCTCCACATACACACCCCACACCCCAAACCTACGCCACTTATGCGGAAGACAGATGCTCCCTCCTCTACGCAGCGACCACAAGGACACCACACACACTGCACACAGAGACACAACTGTGACACATATGCCACACAGCCACATCACTCCTACACCGAACACACAACAGGGTACAAACACACCTCGCGTGACACGTGAATACCACACAAACACCTCACCCAGTCACCACACACACACCAAACCACTTACACACCACACAGACATCTTCCCGCACACTACTTACTACACCTAATACACGTACCACACATATACACACCGTACACACGTATGGCACACAAACACACTCCGTATATACACCACATACATGCCAAACTCATACCGCCGCACACAACGCGCTTACACTACACAGACACCACATCGACAATACGCACACCATGAGAATCCATACATCTATGAAATACGGACACCACGCACACCACACACACCACACACACCACGCTTTTACTGCCCAAACTCCACCCGTATGCCACACCGCAAAACCACACGTGCACCACATAACAAAACACACGTGCCATAGAAAGACCATCCACGCCCATACGTTCCATGCGGCGCATACATAGCTGATATACGACAGTCACAACACATATATGACACTTGAGGACAACACAGAAGGACGCATACCGCACCCACAAAGCACTGACACACCACATACACACCACATTCACCACGCGAATAACATACACAGACACAAACAATAGATATAACATACGTGCCATCCATACTTTCGAGTTTGACGGAGGGCCCGACGGGTTTCTCAAACACTTCTAACGTAGTGAAACCAGGTGTCAGTCGAACCCGTTTCCCCACAGCGTTGTTTCACAGAGTTGAGAGGTGAATATATGGGTGGCACTTTGGCTGTAGGCGCCGCATGGTTTGCAACCACAGGCAACATAGTGAAGTAACATGTCAGTTGAAGGACGGCTTCCCCAAAGTCTTTGCCAGAGTGCAGTGTAAGATGCTCTCGGGGTAGGCCCCGCATAGGTTTTGAAACACTTCTAAGAGTGAACCATGATGCTCTTTGAAGGATGGTTTCACCAGCGTTGTTTTCCAGAGTTGAGCGTATGGCACTCGTTGCGTAGAACGCACGTAGGTTTTCAAACCCTTCTCGCTAAGTGAAACGAGAGGTTGGTTGAAACGTGGAGGCCCACAGTGTTGTTTCACAGACTTGACGGTAGGCCCTTCCTGCGCAGGCAGGGCCTGCGTGCATGGGTTTTCAAACACTTGGAAGTTTGTGAAACGAGAAGTTACTTCAAAGACGGTTTCCCTAGGGCGTCTCATAGAGTAAGCCCCTTTCGGGTGCAGCTCCTCATGGTTTTCAAACTGACACAGGTTAGTCGGAAGATGGTGTCCCCACTGTGTTCTGTCACAGAGTTGGGCATATGGCACTCTCCTCACAGACCCTGAAGAGTTTTCAAACACTTTTACATTCGTGTAACCAGACGTTAGTTGGAAGATTGTTTTAGCACACCGTCGTTGTTCACCGTTGAGCGTCGGTATGGCACTTAACCAGTTGGCCTCTCCTAGGTTTTCAAACACTTCTACCTCAAAGGAACCACATAGAGGTTGAACGGTGGTTTCCCCACAGTGTTGTTTCACGGAGCTGAGCGTTTGGTACTCTCCACATAGGCCCCGCATGTGTTTGAAACACTTGTAACCGAGTGAAACCAGATGTTGGGAGATTGTCTCTCGACCGTGACGGTGCCCAGGGCACCTCTAGGTCCCGCCTAGTTTTCAAGCAATTTTTACGTAGCGACACCCGATGTTTCACTCTTTTTTTCCAGAGGTGAGTATAAGGCACTCTCCGTGTAGGCCCCGCACGTATTTACTAACGTTTCTCACATTGTGAAACGTAGCCGTGAGTTGAATGATGGTGCTCCCCACGGTACTTCCTAAAGTTAGGTACAAGGCACTGGTCGGGGTAGGCCTACAGTGTGTTTCAAACACTTGTGACTTAGTGAAACAAGATGTTAGTTGAAAGATAGTTTCCCTCAAGTGCTGCCTGGTAGAGTGGAGGACATAGAACTTTCCACCTAGGCTCCGCATAGGTCTCCAAACGCTTCAAACTTAATGAATAAGACGACGGGAGAAAGATTTCCCTAGAGGGTTTCATGGTATTGAGCGTAAGGCACACTCGCTGTAGGCGCTGCATTTGCTTGGACACATTGTTAACTTGGTGAAACAAGATGTTAGTGGAAAGATGTTTCCCTCACACTTTTTTTCTGTTTCACAGAGTTGAGTGCATGGCACTTTCCCCGTAGGACCCGCCTAGGCTTTCCTATTCTACTTGGCGAAACAAGAGGGTAGTTGCAAGCTGGATACCCCACAGTGTTTTCTCACGGAGTTGAGTGGACGGGCCCTCTCCGCCCAGGCCCTGCATGGGTTTTCAAGCACTTGTCACTCTGTGAAATCAGATAGATGTTACTTGAAAGTCGGTTTCCCCACGGTGTTGTTTCACGGAGGTGACTCTATGGCCCTTACCCTGTAGGCCCCGCCTAGGTTTTCAAAGAGTTCCCACTTACTGAAACCTGATGTTAGGTGAAAGACTCTTTCCCCGTAGTTGTTTCACAGAGCTGCGTGTAGGCATTTCCGCCTAAGCCCCGCAGAGGTTTGCAAACGCTTCCAACATACTGAAACAGGATTTTAGTGGGAAGGTGGTTCCCCCACAGCGTTTCATACACTTCAGCCTATGGCGCCTTCCGTTTCGTCCCCACATGGGTTTTCGAACACTTGAAAAGCAGATGTTAGTTGGCATAAGGCATCACCACACTGGCGTTTCACAGCGCTGAGTACATGGCAGTGTCTTTGCGGCCCCGCAAGCGTTGGCAAACCCTTCCCACTTAGTCACACCAGATGTTATTTGAAAAGTGGTTTGTCTACAACGATCCTGTTGACAAAGTGAGTAAAGTGCACTTTCCTTGTTACTTCTATGTCTAGGATTCCAACATGTCTAACTTTGTGGAACAAGCTGTTAGTTGAAAGATGTTTCCGCGCCGTGATTTTACACCGCGTTAAGTATGTGACACTTTTCATAAATAAGCCATTTATCAACTAGCATCTTGCCTCGCTGAGAAGTGTTTGAACACCTATGAGGCAAACGAGATACACTCCACGCTGAAATCTTACCGTGGAGAAACCACCCTTCAACTACCATCAGGTCTCACTATGTTAGAGCTTATTCGACAGCCTATGTGCGGCCTACGAATAAAGTGTCATATACTCGAGTCTGGCAAATAACACTGTGCGGAAACCATCTTTCAACCCGCATCCTGTTTCAGTACATTAGACCCCTCTTAGTTTGAAGACCCATGTGGGGCCTACACCGAATGTGCCATGCACCCAACCCTGGGAAACAACCGTGTGGTGAAACCATCTATCCACTAACGTCGGGTTTCACCAAGGTAGACGTGTTTGAAGACCCGTGTGGGGCCAACACCGAAACTGCCCTATGCACGACTGTACGAAACATCTTTCAACTGACATCTGGTATCCCTACGATTAAAAACACCTTTGAAACCTATGCGGGGCCTATGCGGAAAGTGCCATACACTCAACTCTGCACAAGAGTCTGCTCAAACCCTCAGTCAACTAACCTCTTGTTGCACGGGGTTGGAACAGTTTGAAAACCTATGCGACACCTACAGGGAAAGTGCCTTATACTCAAACATGGGAAACAACAACATTTTGGGGAACCCTCTTTCAAGAAACCTTCGGTTTCACTAATTCGGACGGGATGGAAAACGTACGCGAGCAACTATGAGAGAAGCGCCATATCCTCCACTCTGTGAGACAACACTGTGGTGAAACCATCTTTCGACTACCATTTGATGTCACTAATTTGTAAGTGTTAGAAAACCCACGCGGGCAACTATACGGAAAGCGCCATCACTCCGCTCTGTGAAACAACAGTGCGGTGGAACCATCCTTCCACTAACGTCTCGTTTCGCCCTTAGAAGTTTCTGTAAACATTTGCGGGGAATTACGATGAAAGTGGCCTATACTTGAGTGTGTGAAAGAGTATTATGGAGAAACGGTCTTTCCGCTAATATCTTGTTTCACTAGCAGAAGTACTTGAAACCCTATGCCGGGTCTATGAGGAAAGTGCCGTGTACTCAACTCTGGGGTGAAAACCTCTTTCGACTACCATCTGATTTCAGAAATTTAGAAAAGCTTAAAAACTCATGAGGGACCTAGAGGAAGGTGCCATACACTCCGCTCTCTGAAACAACATTGTGGGATAACAATCTTTCCATTAACAACTTGTTTCACTGTCAGAACTGCTTTACAACACACACTAGGGACTATGGGGAAGGTGACATATACTCGACTCTAAAAAGTGCTGTGGGGAAACCATCTTTCAACTAACCTAACGGTTTCGCGTTGCCAGGCGTGTTCCACAACCTATGCAGAAGGCCTATGCATAAAGTGCCACATACTCAACTCTGGCAAACAAGGCATCTTTCAACTAATGTCTTGTTCCACGACACTGGATGTGGCTACAAACTCATGCGGGGACTACAGCCAAAGTGCCCGGTACTCGACCCTGTGAAACGTTTGTGTGGTGCAAACATCTATCTATCAGTTAACATCTGGTTTCGCTAACTTAGTGTGCTTGAACACCCATGCGGGGGCGGGGGGGGCGACATCAAAAGTGCCACATACACACCTGTCTGATACGTTGCGGGGGAAACCATCTTTCAAGTAACAGCCCATTACGCTAAGGTGGAAGTGTTTGAAAACCTCTGAGGGGCCTAAGCGGAAGGTGCTAGATACCCATCTCCCTGTGAAACAACACTGTGGGGCAACCGTCTTTCAACTGATACCTGGTTTCACAAAGTCTGAAGTGTTTAGAAACCCTTGAGTGGCCTCCGCAAGGTGCCATATACACAACTCTGTGAGGAGACCGCTGTTCGATTAACATCTGGTTTCGCTAAGGTTCAAGTGTTTGGAAAACGGTGCTTGGGATACGTGAAAGTGCCATACACTCGATTCCGTGAAGCAGCAGTGTAATGAAAACAATCGTTCAACTACCATCTTGTTTCGCTAGGTTCGAAGTGTTGGAAAACCAACGCAGGGCTTATGCTGAAAGTGCCACATCCTCAACTCTGTCAAAATGCACTTTGTGGAAATAGTCTGTCAATTGCACGGGTCGTGTCGCGTAGAAGTCTGTGAAGGTCTATGTGGGGAACGATGTGGAGAGTGACATGTACAGGACCCTGTAGAGAATCCTGTGGAGGAACCCTCTTTCAACTAACATCTTGGTGCGCTAAGTTCGAAGTGTTTGAAGACCTATGCAGGGACTAGGCAGAGAGTGCCATACGCTCAACTCTGTAAAACAACAGCGTGGTGATAGCATCCTCCAAATATCCCCTGGGTTCACTTGTCAGACGTGTTTGAAATGCCCTGCGGCGGCTACACCGAGTGTATCTTACATTGCGCTGTGCCAAACAACACTTGGAGGAAGCCGTCCTCCACCTCACATCTTATTTCCCTAAGTTTGATGTGTTTGAAAACCATGCGGGGCCCACAACGCAAGTGCCGTATACTCAACTCCGAGCACAGACCCTATGGTGACACAGTCTTCCTGCGAGCATCTGGATTCGCGAGGTTACAAGGGTTTGAAAAGACGGGGCGGGGGCGCTTAGGTGCATCGCCCCACACGCTCAACTCTGTGAACCAACACGGGAGAAACTGACTTTTAACTAAAAACTGGACCACCAAGTTAGAAGTGTTTGAAACCCCTGAGGGGCCTCTGAAGACCGTGCCATATACTCAACTCTGTGAAACAACACTGCGGGGAAACGATCTTCAACTACCAGCTGGTTTCTCTAAGTGAGCAGTGTGTGGCAATCCTATGCCCTCACAGGATTGCCTAATCGCAAGGTGCCCTCTACACAACTGTGTGAGCACCAGTGTGGTGAAAGGATCGTCCAACCACTCTCTGGTTTCACGCTTCCAAGTCTGTGAAAACACATGCGGGGCCCATGTGGCTAGCGCCATACGCGCCACTCAATAAAACAACACTGTGGTGAAACGACCTTTCCGTTAACTTCTCACTGCGCGTAGTTACAAGGGTTTGAAAACCTAAGTGGAGGCCACACGGAGAGTGCCATACAGTCAAGTCTGTGAAACAACACCATGGGGAAACCACCGCTCAACTACCATCTGGTTTCCCTAAGGGAGAAGTCTTTGAAAAGCCATGGGAAGCCTAACGCTTAAGTGCCATGGACTCGACTGTGAGAGACAATGGTGTGGCAAAACGATCTTACAACTAACATCTGGTTTCCCTGCTTCAAGCCTGTTTGAGAACTATCCAGGGTCTACGAGGAAAGTGCCAGATTTTCAACTCCGAGACACAACACAGTCGGGGAAACCCTCTTCCAACTAACATGTGGTTTCAGTAAGTTAGAAGTGTTTGAAAAGCGCGCGGAGATCGCACCGAAAGCGCCACAAACTCAACTCTGTGAGACACGGTGGAGAAACCATCTTTCAACTAACATCTCATTTCACAAAGTTACAAGCGTTGGGAAACCCAGGTAGGGCCTGCGCCGAAAGCGCCACCTAGTCAACTCTGCGAAACAACACTGCGGGGACTCCACCTTTCAACTAACCTCTCGTTTCACTTAGAAGTGTTGCGGAACCGTATGCGGTTCTACGTAGAAAGTGCCATGTGCTCAACTCTTTTGTAAAACAACACGGTGGGGAGACCACCCTTCAAATACCATCTGGGCTCCCCTGTTAGAAGTGTTTGAAAACGTATGCAGAGCCTACGCCGCAAGAATCATACACTCCACTCTGTCAAACAACACCTGGGGAAGCCGTCCTCCAACTCACATTTTAATTCACTATGTCAGATGTAGATGCAAACCATGTGGGGCCTAGTCCGAAAGTGCCATATACTCAACTCTGTGAAACAGCACTGTTGGGGTGGGGGTGGGGGGGGAGAGAAACTTTCTTCTAGCCTCTGGTTTCACTAGGTTACAAGTGTCTGAGAAGACACACGGGACCTAGGCGCGTAGACCACGCACTCAACGCGGTGACACAGCACTGTGGTGAATCCATGTGGCGGCTAACAGCTCTTCACTTCGAAGTGGTTGAAAACCTATGCCAGTGCTACAAAGAAAGTGTCCTATGCTCAACTCTGCGCAACACGACTGTGGTGAAACCGTCTTTCAAATAACATCTGGGTTCATCTCGTAGGAGTGTTTCGAAACCTGCGGGGGGGCTTAGGCGGAAAGTGCCATCTGCTCCACTGTCAAGTTTTAGGGAAACCATCTTCCAACTAATTTCTTGTTTCACCACGTGAGACGTACGTGAAAAACGTTGCTCGGAACAATGAGGAAAGTGCCATGCTCTCGACTCTGTGCAAACATACCGTGGGGAAACCATCTTTCAACGAACACCTTGTTTGCCTAAGTTAGAAGAGTTTGTAAACGTATGCAGACGTGGACGGTGAGTGCCATATACTCGGCTATGGGGAAAAACACGGTGGGGAAAACACCTTTCAACTAACGTCTCAGTTCACTAAGGCAGACGTGTTTGAAAACCTATGGAGGCTTATGTAGAAAGTGACGTACACTCAACTCTGTGACACAACCTTGTGGGGACAGCGTCTTCCAAGTACCACGTGGTTTCACTAAGTTGGACGTGTTTGAGAAGCATCCGGAGACTACGCCGAACCTGCCGCATACTCAACTCTCTGAGACGCTGTGGCGGAAACCATCTTTCCAATCACATCTCGTTTCACAAAGTTAGAAGTGTTTGACAACCTACGCAGGGCCTCTGCGGAAAATGCCGTACACTCTACTCTGTGAGACAACACTGTGGGTCCCCACGGTTCACCTAACCGCTCGTTTCGCTTAGCGAGAAGGGTTCGAAAACCTACGTGGGTCCTAGGCAGAGAAGGCCCCGTGCGCAACTCTGTAAAACAACACTGTGGTGAAACCCTCCTTCAAACAGCATCTGGGTTCCCTCGTTAGAAGTGTTTGGAAAGCTACGCGGAGCCTAGCCCGAAAGTATCTCACACTGCGCTCTGGCAAATAACACTTGGTGAAAGCCCTCGTTCCACTGACATCTCACTTCGCTAAGGTAGACGTAGCTCCAAACGTTGCGGGGCCTACCACGAGAGTGCCATATACTGAACCCCGTGAGACGACACTGTGGGGACGGGACACAATCTGTCTCTGAGCATCTGGTTTCACTAAGCCACAGGGGTTTCAAAAGGCTCGCAAGGCGCCTAGCGCACGGGGCCGTCCGCTCTCAACTCTAGGAAACAACTCTGTGGGGAAACCGCCCTTCTACTACCATGTGGTTTCTCTAAGGTAGAAGGGTTTGAAAACCTACGAGAAGCCTAACGGTTGAGTGCCGTCTGCGCGACGGTGAGAAACGATGGTGTGCTGAAACGAGCACTCAACTAACACCTGGTTTCACTAACTTAAGAGTGTTTGGAAACTGTTGGGGGTCTGCGCGGCAAGGGCCCTACCCTCAACTCTGTGAGACACTGGGGGGAAACCACTTTTCAAATAACAGCTCGTTTCCCCAAGTGACAAGGGCTTCAAGACCCATGCAGGGCCTGCGACGAAAGTGCCGTAGAGTCAACTCTGTGAAACCACACCGCGGAGACGCCACCTTTCAACACACCTCTCGTTTCCCTTCCTGAGAAGAGTTTCAGAAAGGCGGGGCTTCCGACGCAGACAGTGCCTTGTGCTCAACTCTGTAAAACAACACTGTGGTGAAACCATAGCATCTGGGTTCCCTTGTTAGACGTGTCTGAAAAGCTATGCGGAGCTCACAGCAAAAGTATGAGACACCCCACTCTGTCAAACAACACCTGGGGTGCGTGTGTGTGTGTGTGGGGAGGGGGGAGGGCGGAGAAGCCGTCCTTCCACTAACAGCTTACTTCACTATGTTAGCTGTGGCGGCAAACCGTTCGTGCGGGGCCTACGGCGAAAGTGCCATATACTCAACTGTGTGAAACAACACTGTGGGGAGACCGCGTCAACTAACACGTGGTTTCACGAAGTTAGCAGTGCTTGAGAAACCCGTCGGGGCCTAAGCACAACGTGCTCTATGTCTATATAGATATATATCTATAAAGACACAGAGCACTGTCACACTGCACGTTGCGGGAGCCATCTTCTGGCTAACAGCTTGCACCACTGACGTAGAAGTGTTGGAAACCCTCTGTGGGGACCCGGGGGGACAGTGACATATACTCGACAGTGGGAGAGAATACTGTGGACTGACCTCACGTTGCACTGGGCAGAGGTGTCTGAAAACCCATTGGGGGCCTATGACGAAGGTGCCATACACGCGACTCTGTCAAGAGGCACTTTGGGGGAAACCACCTTTCAAATAACATCCCGTCTCACTAGGTTAGATTTGCCGCAAATCCTCTGCGGGCAAAGAAGGGGCAAGTGACATTTACTCGGCATTGTGAGAAAGTCCTGTGGAGAAGCCATCTTGCAACTAACATCTTGGCTCACTGAGGGAGAACTGTTTGAAAACCTATGCGGCGCCCACATGTAAGGTCAGTGCCCCAAAGTCGGCTCTGTGAAGGAACATCTTGTATCGCTAAGTTAGACCAGCGTTTGAACAAACGCCTAGCGTGGGGCCTCAGTGGAAGGTGCCATATCCTCGACTCGGGCAAACTGCACTTTGGAGAAACGCTTTCCACTCTCCTCTGCTTCCACTAACTTGGAAGTGTTTGCAATCCCATGTGGGGCCTGGACCCTCAGCGCTGTGAAACAACACTGTTGGGGAAACCGTCTTTCAACTACACTGGGTTTCACCAGGTAAGAAGCGTGTGAAGCCTGTGGGGGCTTTAGGCGGCGCGTGCCACTCAACTCTGTCAAAGGTGTGCCCTTCGGGGAAACCGCCCTTCAACTGACATCTTGCATCACTAAGTCAGAAGCGTTGGAAAACCTATGCGGGGCACGATGTGGAAAGTGACATGTGCTCGATACTCTGAAAGCGTCCTGCAGAGAAACCGTCTCTCAGCTGACATCTTGTTTGACTAAGTTGCAAGAGTTTGAAAGCGTATGCAGACGTACACGGCAAGTGCTCTGTCCTCGACTGTGTGAAACCAAACCGTGGGGGGCGGGGGGGGGGGAGCGGGGGGAGGAAACACCTTTCAGCCAACATCTCCTTTCCCTAAGTGAGAAGAGGCGGAACAGCGATGGGAGGCCTATGTTGAAAGTGCCGTACACTCACCTTTGTGCAGCTGCACATTTGGGAAAACCATCTTTCCAGGAACATCTTGTATCACCGGGTTGGCATTGTTTGAAAGAAATCCTATGCGGAGAACGACGTGGAGAGTCACCCTCCACCCTGTGGAGAAACCTATCTTTCAGCTAGCATCTCATTTCACTCAGGTCCACGTGTTTGCGAACCTACGGTGGCTTGCGTAGAAAGTGCCCTTACACTCCATCATGTGAAACACGGTGTGGCGAAACGGTCTTTCTCCTAATATCTTGCTGCACTAAAAGAGAGCTGTCTGACAACTGTGCGGGGCCTGCAAGGTAGGTGCCGTATAGTCACCCGTGTGAAGGCACACTCTGAGGACACCATCTTTTAGCTAACACCTAGTTTCGCTCAGTCCCAAGGGCTTGAAAACCTGCGCGGGGACTCCGCGTCAAGTTCCATGTACTCAACTCCGTCAGACTTCACTCTGGGGAAACCAACGTTCAACTAACAGCTTGTATCCATCACTAGGTTAGAAGAGTTTGAAAACCTATGTGGGGAACGATGTGGAAAGTGACATATACCAGCCACTGTGAAAGAATCCTGTGCAGAAACCATCTTTCACCTAACATCTGGTGTCACAACGTTGGAGGTGTTGGAACACCTACGTGGGGGGGAGGGGGGGCTATGCGGAGAGTGACGTGCCATGTACACAACTCAGTCAATCTGCACTCTACGGAAACCATCTTTCCACTCACCTCTGGCTCCACGAACGTGGAAGTGTTGGAAAACCCTCGTGGGGCCTAGAAGGAAAGTGCCATACCCTCAACCCTGTGAAACAACACTGCGGGGAAACCATCTTTCCACCCACATCTTGTTTCACTAAGTAAGAAGTGTTGGCAAACCTGTGGGGGCTTAGGCGGAAAGTGTCATACACTCCACTCTGTCAAGCAGCTTTTGGGGAAACCATCTTTCCACTACCATCTTATTTCCCCATGTTAGAAGTGTTTGAGAAACTCCTGGGAACGAAGATTCGTCTTCAACGGAATTCTCGAGTTCCTCAGAATTCTCGATTCAGAGGAAACATACTGCGGAGAAACCATCTTTCAACTCACATCTGGTTTCTCTAAGTTAGAAGTGTTTGAAAAACTTACGGGCGCCCATGCGGAAAAGGCCGTATACCCAATCCTGCGAAACGACGCTGTAGCGAAACCAGCTTTCACCTAACATGTGGTTTCGCTCAGTGAGAACTGTTTGAAAACCTACGCGGGGCCTACAGGGTAAGTGCCATATACTCAACCCCGTGATACAACACTGTGGGGAAAATACCTTGTAACTAGCCTGTCGTTTCACTACGTGAGAAGACTTTGGCAACCTGTGCAGGGAATGAATGATGTGGAAAGTCACATCTAGCAGCCATCGCAAAAGACTCCTGTGGAGAAAGCATCTTTCAACTCACATGTTTCACCAAGTTGGAAGTTGTGAGAACCTACGCAGGGCCTCCAAGGTCACTGCCATATACTCATCTCTGGGAACCAACACGGTGGGAGAGCATCCTTTGAACTAACATCTAGTTTCACTAAGTTAGAAGGGTTTGAAAAATTATTCAGGGACTGTGCAGAAAGAAAGTGCCATATATTCAACTCTGTCAAAACGGCACTTTGGGGAAACCGTCTTTCAACTAACATCTTGTTTCTCCCGGTTAGAAGCGTTTGAAAAACTGCTGGGAACGGCGACGAACGTGCCACCTACGCTCAACTCTGTGAAATAACACCGTGGGGAAAACCCATCGTGTTGCTAACGTCTTGTTTCACTGAGTTACAAGTGTTTGAAAACGTAGGCGGGGACTATGTGGAAAGTGCCATTACACTCCATCAACTCGGTCAAAGTGCACTTTCAACTAACGTGCAACCTACCCAAGACACGAATTACACGGAAACCCACACATATATCACACATACCACAGTACCCAAACACACAACACACAAACCCAAAACATTTAAGGAAAACACACCACACACGGCCACCCGTGCAATACACTCAAGACACTTATAACACACATACACGCACACCCTGCACGTTCCACACACCTGGCACGCCGCATTGGCCACCTTCCTACGACATACACACCTGCATGACACACGCACACCGTCTACCCATGCATACATCACACACACCACATGCTCACCACACCCTCCCCATGCATACGCCGCAGACATATCCAACACACGTCACCCATGCCCCACACACCCACAGTTATCACGCTCGCACAGTATTACCACACTCAACACATATACAGCACACAGTTTCCAAACAAACCGCTGCTCGTATACCACGCATACACCCTCCACATACACACCCCACACCCCAAACCTACGCCACTTATGCGGAAGACAGATGCTCCCTCCTCTACGCAGCGACCACAAGGACACCACACACACTGCACACAGAGACACAACTGTGACACATATGCCACACAGCCACATCACTCCTACACCGAACACACAACAGGGTACAAACACACCTCGCGTGACACGTGAATACCACACAAACACCTCACCCAGTCACCACACACACACCAAACCACTTACACACCACACAGACATCTTCCCGCACACTACTTACTACACCTAATACACGTACCACACATATACACACCGTACACACGTATGGCACACAAACACACTCCGTATATACACCACATACATGCCAAACTCATACCGCCGCACACAACGCGCTTACACTACACAGACACCACATCGACAATACGCACACCATGAGAATCCATACATCTATGAAATACGGACACCACGCACACCACACACACCACACACACCACGCTTTTACTGCCCAAACTCCACCCGTATGCCACACCGCAAAACCACACGTGCACCACATAACAAAACACACGTGCCATAGAAAGACCATCCACGCCCATACGTTCCATGCGGCGCATACATAGCTGATATACGACAGTCACAACACATATATGACACTTGAGGACAACACAGAAGGACGCATACCGCACCCACAAAGCACTGACACACCACATACACACCACATTCACCACGCGAATAACATACACAGACACAAACAATAGATATAACATACGTGCCATCCATACTTTCGAGTTTGACGGAGGGCCCGACGGGTTTCTCAAACACTTCTAACGTAGTGAAACCAGGTGTCAGTCGAACCCGTTTCCCCACAGCGTTGTTTCACAGAGTTGAGAGGTGAATATATGGGTGGCACTTTGGCTGTAGGCGCCGCATGGTTTGCAACCACAGGCAACATAGTGAAGTAACATGTCAGTTGAAGGACGGCTTCCCCAAAGTCTTTGCCAGAGTGCAGTGTAAGATGCTCTCGGGGTAGGCCCCGCATAGGTTTTGAAACACTTCTAAGAGTGAACCATGATGCTCTTTGAAGGATGGTTTCACCAGCGTTGTTTTCCAGAGTTGAGCGTATGGCACTCGTTGCGTAGAACGCACGTAGGTTTTCAAACCCTTCTCGCTAAGTGAAACGAGAGGTTGGTTGAAACGTGGAGGCCCACAGTGTTGTTTCACAGACTTGACGGTAGGCCCTTCCTGCGCAGGCAGGGCCTGCGTGCATGGGTTTTCAAACACTTGGAAGTTTGTGAAACGAGAAGTTACTTCAAAGACGGTTTCCCTAGGGCGTCTCATAGAGTAAGCCCCTTTCGGGTGCAGCTCCTCATGGTTTTCAAACTGACACAGGTTAGTCGGAAGATGGTGTCCCCACTGTGTTCTGTCACAGAGTTGGGCATATGGCACTCTCCTCACAGACCCTGAAGAGTTTTCAAACACTTTTACATTCGTGTAACCAGACGTTAGTTGGAAGATTGTTTTAGCACACCGTCGTTGTTCACCGTTGAGCGTCGGTATGGCACTTAACCAGTTGGCCTCTCCTAGGTTTTCAAACACTTCTACCTCAAAGGAACCACATAGAGGTTGAACGGTGGTTTCCCCACAGTGTTGTTTCACGGAGCTGAGCGTTTGGTACTCTCCACATAGGCCCCGCATGTGTTTGAAACACTTGTAACCGAGTGAAACCAGATGTTGGGAGATTGTCTCTCGACCGTGACGGTGCCCAGGGCACCTCTAGGTCCCGCCTAGTTTTCAAGCAATTTTTACGTAGCGACACCCGATGTTTCACTCTTTTTTTCCAGAGGTGAGTATAAGGCACTCTCCGTGTAGGCCCCGCACGTATTTACTAACGTTTCTCACATTGTGAAACGTAGCCGTGAGTTGAATGATGGTACTCCCCACGGTACTTCCTAAAGTTAGGTACAAGGCACTGGTCGGGGTAGGCCTACAGTGTGTTTCAAACACTTGTGACTTAGTGAAACAAGATGTTAGTTGAAAGATAGTTTCCCTCAAGTGCTGCCTGGTAGAGTGGAGGACATAGAACTTTCCACCTAGGCTCCGCATAGGTCTCCAAACGCTTCAAACTTAATGAATAAGACGACGGGAGAAAGATTTCCCTAGAGGGTTTCATGGTATTGAGCGTAAGGCACACTCGCTGTAGGCGCTGCATTTGCTTGGACACATTGTTAACTTGGTGAAACAAGATGTTAGTGGAAAGATGTTTCCCTCACACTTTTTTTCTGTTTCACAGAGTTGAGTGCATGGCACTTTCCCCGTAGGACCCGCCTAGGCTTTCCTATTCTACTTGGCGAAACAAGAGGGTAGTTGCAAGCTGGATACCCCACAGTGTTTTCTCACGGAGTTGAGTGGACGGGCCCTCTCCGCCCAGGCCCTGCATGGGTTTTCAAGCACTTGTCACTCTGTGAAATCAGATAGATGTTACTTGAAAGTCGGTTTCCCCACGGTGTTGTTTCACGGAGGTGACTCTATGGCCCTTACCCTGTAGGCCCCGCCTAGGTTTTCAAAGAGTTCCCACTTACTGAAACCTGATGTTAGGTGAAAGACTCTTTCCCCGTAGTTGTTTCACAGAGCTGCGTGTAGGCATTTCCGCCTAAGCCCCGCAGAGGTTTGCAAACGCTTCCAACATACTGAAACAGGATTTTAGTGGGAAGGTGGTTCCCCCACAGCGTTTCATACACTTCAGCCTATGGCGCCTTCCGTTTCGTCCCCACATGGGTTTTCGAACACTTGAAAAGCAGATGTTAGTTGGCATAAGGCATCACCACACTGGCGTTTCACAGCGCTGAGTACATGGCAGTGTCTTTGCGGCCCCGCAAGCGTTGGCAAACCCTTCCCACTTAGTCACACCAGATGTTATTTGAAAAGTGGTTTGTCTACAACGATCCTGTTGACAAAGTGAGTAAAGTGCACTTTCCTTGTTACTTCTATGTCTAGGATTCCAACATGTCTAACTTTGTGGAACAAGCTGTTAGTTGAAAGATGTTTCCGCGCCGTGATTTTACACCGCGTTAAGTATGTGACACTTTTCATAAATAAGCCATTTATCAACTAGCATCTTGCCTCGCTGAGAAGTGTTTGAACACCTATGAGGCAAACGAGATACACTCCACGCTGAAATCTTACCGTGGAGAAACCACCCTTCAACTACCATCAGGTCTCACTATGTTAGAGCTTATTCGACAGCCTATGTGCGGCCTACGAATAAAGTGTCATATACTCGAGTCTGGCAAATAACACTGTGCGGAAACCATCTTTCAACCCGCATCCTGTTTCAGTACATTAGACCCCTCTTAGTTTGAAGACCCATGTGGGGCCTACACCGAATGTGCCATGCACCCAACCCTGGGAAACAACCGTGTGGTGAAACCATCTATCCACTAACGTCGGGTTTCACCAAGGTAGACGTGTTTGAAGACCCGTGTGGGGCCAACACCGAAACTGCCCTATGCACGACTGTACGAAACATCTTTCAACTGACATCTGGTATCCCTACGATTAAAAACACCTTTGAAACCTATGCGGGGCCTATGCGGAAAGTGCCATACACTCAACTCTGCACAAGAGTCTGCTCAAACCCTCAGTCAACTAACCTCTTGTTGCACGGGGTTGGAACAGTTTGAAAACCTATGCGACACCTACAGGGAAAGTGCCTTATACTCAAACATGGGAAACAACAACATTTTGGGGAACCCTCTTTCAAGAAACCTTCGGTTTCACTAATTCGGACGGGATGGAAAACGTACGCGAGCAACTATGAGAGAAGCGCCATATCCTCCACTCTGTGAGACAACACTGTGGTGAAACCATCTTTCGACTACCATTTGATGTCACTAATTTGTAAGTGTTAGAAAACCCACGCGGGCAACTATACGGAAAGCGCCATCACTCCGCTCTGTGAAACAACAGTGCGGTGGAACCATCCTTCCACTAACGTCTCGTTTCGCCCTTAGAAGTTTCTGTAAACATTTGCGGGGAATTACGATGAAAGTGGCCTATACTTGAGTGTGTGAAAGAGTATTATGGAGAAACGGTCTTTCCGCTAATATCTTGTTTCACTAGCAGAAGTACTTGAAACCCTATGCCGGGTCTATGAGGAAAGTGCCGTGTACTCAACTCTGGGGTGAAAACCTCTTTCGACTACCATCTGATTTCAGAAATTTAGAAAAGCTTAAAAACTCATGAGGGACCTAGAGGAAGGTGCCATACACTCCGCTCTCTGAAACAACATTGTGGGATAACAATCTTTCCATTAACAACTTGTTTCACTGTCAGAACTGCTTTACAACACACACTAGGGACTATGGGGAAGGTGACATATACTCGACTCTAAAAAGTGCTGTGGGGAAACCATCTTTCAACTAACCTAACGGTTTCGCGTTGCCAGGCGTGTTCCACAACCTATGCAGAAGGCCTATGCATAAAGTGCCACATACTCAACTCTGGCAAACAAGGCATCTTTCAACTAATGTCTTGTTCCACGACACTGGATGTGGCTACAAACTCATGCGGGGACTACAGCCAAAGTGCCCGGTACTCGACCCTGTGAAACGTTTGTGTGGTGCAAACATCTATCTATCAGTTAACATCTGGTTTCGCTAACTTAGTGTGCTTGAACACCCATGCGGGGGCGGGGGGGGGCGACATCAAAAGTGCCACATACACACCTGTCTGATACGTTGCGGGGGAAACCATCTTTCAAGTAACAGCCCATTACGCTAAGGTGGAAGTGTTTGAAAACCTCTGAGGGGCCTAAGCGGAAGGTGCTAGATACCCATCTCCCTGTGAAACAACACTGTGGGGCAACCGTCTTTCAACTGATACCTGGTTTCACAAAGTCTGAAGTGTTTAGAAACCCTTGAGTGGCCTCCGCAAGGTGCCATATACACAACTCTGTGAGGAGACCGCTGTTCGATTAACATCTGGTTTCGCTAAGGTTCAAGTGTTTGGAAAACGGTGCTTGGGATACGTGAAAGTGCCATACACTCGATTCCGTGAAGCAGCAGTGTAATGAAAACAATCGTTCAACTACCATCTTGTTTCGCTAGGTTCGAAGTGTTGGAAAACCAACGCAGGGCTTATGCTGAAAGTGCCACATCCTCAACTCTGTCAAAATGCACTTTGTGGAAATAGTCTGTCAATTGCACGGGTCGTGTCGCGTAGAAGTCTGTGAAGGTCTATGTGGGGAACGATGTGGAGAGTGACATGTACAGGACCCTGTAGAGAATCCTGTGGAGGAACCCTCTTTCAACTAACATCTTGGTGCGCTAAGTTCGAAGTGTTTGAAGACCTATGCAGGGACTAGGCAGAGAGTGCCATACGCTCAACTCTGTAAAACAACAGCGTGGTGATAGCATCCTCCAAATATCCCCTGGGTTCACTTGTCAGACGTGTTTGAAATGCCCTGCGGCGGCTACACCGAGTGTATCTTACATTGCGCTGTGCCAAACAACACTTGGAGGAAGCCGTCCTCCACCTCACATCTTATTTCCCTAAGTTTGATGTGTTTGAAAACCATGCGGGGCCCACAACGCAAGTGCCGTATACTCAACTCCGAGCACAGACCCTATGGTGACACAGTCTTCCTGCGAGCATCTGGATTCGCGAGGTTACAAGGGTTTGAAAAGACGGGGCGGGGGCGCTTAGGTGCATCGCCCCACACGCTCAACTCTGTGAACCAACACGGGAGAAACTGACTTTTAACTAAAAACTGGACCACCAAGTTAGAAGTGTTTGAAACCCCTGAGGGGCCTCTGAAGACCGTGCCATATACTCAACTCTGTGAAACAACACTGCGGGGAAACGATCTTCAACTACCAGCTGGTTTCTCTAAGTGAGCAGTGTGTGGCAATCCTATGCCCTCACAGGATTGCCTAATCGCAAGGTGCCCTCTACACAACTGTGTGAGCACCAGTGTGGTGAAAGGATCGTCCAACCACTCTCTGGTTTCACGCTTCCAAGTCTGTGAAAACACATGCGGGGCCCATGTGGCTAGCGCCATACGCGCCACTCAATAAAACAACACTGTGGTGAAACGACCTTTCCGTTAACTTCTCACTGCGCGTAGTTACAAGGGTTTGAAAACCTAAGTGGAGGCCACACGGAGAGTGCCATACAGTCAAGTCTGTGAAACAACACCATGGGGAAACCACCGCTCAACTACCATCTGGTTTCCCTAAGGGAGAAGTCTTTGAAAAGCCATGGGAAGCCTAACGCTTAAGTGCCATGGACTCGACTGTGAGAGACAATGGTGTGGCAAAACGATCTTACAACTAACATCTGGTTTCCCTGCTTCAAGCCTGTTTGAGAACTATCCAGGGTCTACGAGGAAAGTGCCAGATTTTCAACTCCGAGACACAACACAGTCGGGGAAACCCTCTTCCAACTAACATGTGGTTTCAGTAAGTTAGAAGTGTTTGAAAAGCGCGCGGAGATCGCACCGAAAGCGCCACAAACTCAACTCTGTGAGACACGGTGGAGAAACCATCTTTCAACTAACATCTCATTTCACAAAGTTACAAGCGTTGGGAAACCCAGGTAGGGCCTGCGCCGAAAGCGCCACCTAGTCAACTCTGCGAAACAACACTGCGGGGACTCCACCTTTCAACTAACCTCTCGTTTCACTTAGAAGTGTTGCGGAACCGTATGCGGTTCTACGTAGAAAGTGCCATGTGCTCAACTCTTTTGTAAAACAACACGGTGGGGAGACCACCCTTCAAATACCATCTGGGCTCCCCTGTTAGAAGTGTTTGAAAACGTATGCAGAGCCTACGCCGCAAGAATCATACACTCCACTCTGTCAAACAACACCTGGGGAAGCCGTCCTCCAACTCACATTTTAATTCACTATGTCAGATGTAGATGCAAACCATGTGGGGCCTAGTCCGAAAGTGCCATATACTCAACTCTGTGAAACAGCACTGTTGGGGTGGGGGTGGGGGGGGAGAGAAACTTTCTTCTAGCCTCTGGTTTCACTAGGTTACAAGTGTCTGAGAAGACACACGGGACCTAGGCGCGTAGACCACGCACTCAACGCGGTGACACAGCACTGTGGTGAATCCATGTGGCGGCTAACAGCTCTTCACTTCGAAGTGGTTGAAAACCTATGCCAGTGCTACAAAGAAAGTGTCCTATGCTCAACTCTGCGCAACACGACTGTGGTGAAACCGTCTTTCAAATAACATCTGGGTTCATCTCGTAGGAGTGTTTCGAAACCTGCGGGGGGGCTTAGGCGGAAAGTGCCATCTGCTCCACTGTCAAGTTTTAGGGAAACCATCTTCCAACTAATTTCTTGTTTCACCACGTGAGACGTACGTGAAAAACGTTGCTCGGAACAATGAGGAAAGTGCCATGCTCTCGACTCTGTGCAAACATACCGTGGGGAAACCATCTTTCAACGAACACCTTGTTTGCCTAAGTTAGAAGAGTTTGTAAACGTATGCAGACGTGGACGGTGAGTGCCATATACTCGGCTATGGGGAAAAACACGGTGGGGAAAACACCTTTCAACTAACGTCTCAGTTCACTAAGGCAGACGTGTTTGAAAACCTATGGAGGCTTATGTAGAAAGTGACGTACACTCAACTCTGTGACACAACCTTGTGGGGACAGCGTCTTCCAAGTACCACGTGGTTTCACTAAGTTGGACGTGTTTGAGAAGCATCCGGAGACTACGCCGAACCTGCCGCATACTCAACTCTCTGAGACGCTGTGGCGGAAACCATCTTTCCAATCACATCTCGTTTCACAAAGTTAGAAGTGTTTGACAACCTACGCAGGGCCTCTGCGGAAAATGCCGTACACTCTACTCTGTGAGACAACACTGTGGGTCCCCACGGTTCACCTAACCGCTCGTTTCGCTTAGCGAGAAGGGTTCGAAAACCTACGTGGGTCCTAGGCAGAGAAGGCCCCGTGCGCAACTCTGTAAAACAACACTGTGGTGAAACCCTCCTTCAAACAGCATCTGGGTTCCCTCGTTAGAAGTGTTTGGAAAGCTACGCGGAGCCTAGCCCGAAAGTATCTCACACTGCGCTCTGGCAAATAACACTTGGTGAAAGCCCTCGTTCCACTGACATCTCACTTCGCTAAGGTAGACGTAGCTCCAAACGTTGCGGGGCCTACCACGAGAGTGCCATATACTGAACCCCGTGAGACGACACTGTGGGGACGGGACACAATCTGTCTCTGAGCATCTGGTTTCACTAAGCCACAGGGGTTTCAAAAGGCTCGCAAGGCGCCTAGCGCACGGGGCCGTCCGCTCTCAACTCTAGGAAACAACTCTGTGGGGAAACCGCCCTTCTACTACCATGTGGTTTCTCTAAGGTAGAAGGGTTTGAAAACCTACGAGAAGCCTAACGGTTGAGTGCCGTCTGCGCGACGGTGAGAAACGATGGTGTGCTGAAACGAGCACTCAACTAACACCTGGTTTCACTAACTTAAGAGTGTTTGGAAACTGTTGGGGGTCTGCGCGGCAAGGGCCCTACCCTCAACTCTGTGAGACACTGGGGGGAAACCACTTTTCAAATAACAGCTCGTTTCCCCAAGTGACAAGGGCTTCAAGACCCATGCAGGGCCTGCGACGAAAGTGCCGTAGAGTCAACTCTGTGAAACCACACCGCGGAGACGCCACCTTTCAACACACCTCTCGTTTCCCTTCCTGAGAAGAGTTTCAGAAAGGCGGGGCTTCCGACGCAGACAGTGCCTTGTGCTCAACTCTGTAAAACAACACTGTGGTGAAACCATAGCATCTGGGTTCCCTTGTTAGACGTGTCTGAAAAGCTATGCGGAGCTCACAGCAAAAGTATGAGACACCCCACTCTGTCAAACAACACCTGGGGTGCGTGTGTGTGTGTGTGGGGAGGGGGGAGGGCGGAGAAGCCGTCCTTCCACTAACAGCTTACTTCACTATGTTAGCTGTGGCGGCAAACCGTTCGTGCGGGGCCTACGGCGAAAGTGCCATATACTCAACTGTGTGAAACAACACTGTGGGGAGACCGCGTCAACTAACACGTGGTTTCACGAAGTTAGCAGTGCTTGAGAAACCCGTCGGGGCCTAAGCACAACGTGCTCTATGTCTATATAGATATATATCTATAAAGACACAGAGCACTGTCACACTGCACGTTGCGGGAGCCATCTTCTGGCTAACAGCTTGCACCACTGACGTAGAAGTGTTGGAAACCCTCTGTGGGGACCCGGGGGGACAGTGACATATACTCGACAGTGGGAGAGAATACTGTGGACTGACCTCACGTTGCACTGGGCAGAGGTGTCTGAAAACCCATTGGGGGCCTATGACGAAGGTGCCATACACGCGACTCTGTCAAGAGGCACTTTGGGGGAAACCACCTTTCAAATAACATCCCGTCTCACTAGGTTAGATTTGCCGCAAATCCTCTGCGGGCAAAGAAGGGGCAAGTGACATTTACTCGGCATTGTGAGAAAGTCCTGTGGAGAAGCCATCTTGCAACTAACATCTTGGCTCACTGAGGGAGAACTGTTTGAAAACCTATGCGGCGCCCACATGTAAGGTCAGTGCCCCAAAGTCGGCTCTGTGAAGGAACATCTTGTATCGCTAAGTTAGACCAGCGTTTGAACAAACGCCTAGCGTGGGGCCTCAGTGGAAGGTGCCATATCCTCGACTCGGGCAAACTGCACTTTGGAGAAACGCTTTCCACTCTCCTCTGCTTCCACTAACTTGGAAGTGTTTGCAATCCCATGTGGGGCCTGGACCCTCAGCGCTGTGAAACAACACTGTTGGGGAAACCGTCTTTCAACTACACTGGGTTTCACCAGGTAAGAAGCGTGTGAAGCCTGTGGGGGCTTTAGGCGGCGCGTGCCACTCAACTCTGTCAAAGGTGTGCCCTTCGGGGAAACCGCCCTTCAACTGACATCTTGCATCACTAAGTCAGAAGCGTTGGAAAACCTATGCGGGGCACGATGTGGAAAGTGACATGTGCTCGATACTCTGAAAGCGTCCTGCAGAGAAACCGTCTCTCAGCTGACATCTTGTTTGACTAAGTTGCAAGAGTTTGAAAGCGTATGCAGACGTACACGGCAAGTGCTCTGTCCTCGACTGTGTGAAACCAAACCGTGGGGGGCGGGGGGGGGGGAGCGGGGGGAGGAAACACCTTTCAGCCAACATCTCCTTTCCCTAAGTGAGAAGAGGCGGAACAGCGATGGGAGGCCTATGTTGAAAGTGCCGTACACTCACCTTTGTGCAGCTGCACATTTGGGAAAACCATCTTTCCAGGAACATCTTGTATCACCGGGTTGGCATTGTTTGAAAGAAATCCTATGCGGAGAACGACGTGGAGAGTCACCCTCCACCCTGTGGAGAAACCTATCTTTCAGCTAGCATCTCATTTCACTCAGGTCCACGTGTTTGCGAACCTACGGTGGCTTGCGTAGAAAGTGCCCTTACACTCCATCATGTGAAACACGGTGTGGCGAAACGGTCTTTCTCCTAATATCTTGCTGCACTAAAAGAGAGCTGTCTGACAACTGTGCGGGGCCTGCAAGGTAGGTGCCGTATAGTCACCCGTGTGAAGGCACACTCTGAGGACACCATCTTTTAGCTAACACCTAGTTTCGCTCAGTCCCAAGGGCTTGAAAACCTGCGCGGGGACTCCGCGTCAAGTTCCATGTACTCAACTCCGTCAGACTTCACTCTGGGGAAACCAACGTTCAACTAACAGCTTGTATCCATCACTAGGTTAGAAGAGTTTGAAAACCTATGTGGGGAACGATGTGGAAAGTGACATATACCAGCCACTGTGAAAGAATCCTGTGCAGAAACCATCTTTCACCTAACATCTGGTGTCACAACGTTGGAGGTGTTGGAACACCTACGTGGGGGGGAGGGGGGGCTATGCGGAGAGTGACGTGCCATGTACACAACTCAGTCAATCTGCACTCTACGGAAACCATCTTTCCACTCACCTCTGGCTCCACGAACGTGGAAGTGTTGGAAAACCCTCGTGGGGCCTAGAAGGAAAGTGCCATACCCTCAACCCTGTGAAACAACACTGCGGGGAAACCATCTTTCCACCCACATCTTGTTTCACTAAGTAAGAAGTGTTGGCAAACCTGTGGGGGCTTAGGCGGAAAGTGTCATACACTCCACTCTGTCAAGCAGCTTTTGGGGAAACCATCTTTCCACTACCATCTTATTTCCCCATGTTAGAAGTGTTTGAGAAACTCCTGGGAACGAAGATTCGTCTTCAACGGAATTCTCGAGTTCCTCAGAATTCTCGATTCAGAGGAAACATACTGCGGAGAAACCATCTTTCAACTCACATCTGGTTTCTCTAAGTTAGAAGTGTTTGAAAAACTTACGGGCGCCCATGCGGAAAAGGCCGTATACCCAATCCTGCGAAACGACGCTGTAGCGAAACCAGCTTTCACCTAACATGTGGTTTCGCTCAGTGAGAACTGTTTGAAAACCTACGCGGGGCCTACAGGGTAAGTGCCATATACTCAACCCCGTGATACAACACTGTGGGGAAAATACCTTGTAACTAGCCTGTCGTTTCACTACGTGAGAAGACTTTGGCAACCTGTGCAGGGAATGAATGATGTGGAAAGTCACATCTAGCAGCCATCGCAAAAGACTCCTGTGGAGAAAGCATCTTTCAACTCACATGTTTCACCAAGTTGGAAGTTGTGAGAACCTACGCAGGGCCTCCAAGGTCACTGCCATATACTCATCTCTGGGAACCAACACGGTGGGAGAGCATCCTTTGAACTAACATCTAGTTTCACTAAGTTAGAAGGGTTTGAAAAATTATTCAGGGACTGTGCAGAAAGAAAGTGCCATATATTCAACTCTGTCAAAACGGCACTTTGGGGAAACCGTCTTTCAACTAACATCTTGTTTCTCCCGGTTAGAAGCGTTTGAAAAACTGCTGGGAACGGCGACGAACGTGCCACCTACGCTCAACTCTGTGAAATAACACCGTGGGGAAAACCCATCGTGTTGCTAACGTCTTGTTTCACTGAGTTACAAGTGTTTGAAAACGTAGGCGGGGACTATGTGGAAAGTGCCATTACACTCCATCAACTCGGTCAAAGTGCACTTTCAACTAACGTGCAACCTACCCAAGACACGAATTACACGGAAACCCACACATATATCACACATACCACAGTACCCAAACACACAACACACAAACCCAAAACATTTAAGGAAAACACACCACACACGGCCACCCGTGCAATACACTCAAGACACTTATAACACACATACACGCACACCCTGCACGTTCCACACACCTGGCACGCCGCATTGGCCACCTTCCTACGACATACACACCTGCATGACACACGCACACCGTCTACCCATGCATACATCACACACACCACATGCTCACCACACCCTCCCCATGCATACGCCGCAGACATATCCAACACACGTCACCCATGCCCCACACACCCACAGTTATCACGCTCGCACAGTATTACCACACTCAACACATATACAGCACACAGTTTCCAAACAAACCGCTGCTCGTATACCACGCATACACCCTCCACATACACACCCCACACCCCAAACCTACGCCACTTATGCGGAAGACAGATGCTCCCTCCTCTACGCAGCGACCACAAGGACACCACACACACTGCACACAGAGACACAACTGTGACACATATGCCACACAGCCACATCACTCCTACACCGAACACACAACAGGGTACAAACACACCTCGCGTGACACGTGAATACCACACAAACACCTCACCCAGTCACCACACACACACCAAACCACTTACACACCACACAGACATCTTCCCGCACACTACTTACTACACCTAATACACGTACCACACATATACACACCGTACACACGTATGGCACACAAACACACTCCGTATATACACCACATACATGCCAAACTCATACCGCCGCACACAACGCGCTTACACTACACAGACACCACATCGACAATACGCACACCATGAGAATCCATACATCTATGAAATACGGACACCACGCACACCACACACACCACACACACCACGCTTTTACTGCCCAAACTCCACCCGTATGCCACACCGCAAAACCACACGTGCACCACATAACAAAACACACGTGCCATAGAAAGACCATCCACGCCCATACGTTCCATGCGGCGCATACATAGCTGATATACGACAGTCACAACACATATATGACACTTGAGGACAACACAGAAGGACGCATACCGCACCCACAAAGCACTGACACACCACATACACACCACATTCACCACGCGAATAACATACACAGACACAAACAATAGATATAACATACGTGCCATCCATACTTTCGAGTTTGACGGAGGGCCCGACGGGTTTCTCAAACACTTCTAACGTAGTGAAACCAGGTGTCAGTCGAACCCGTTTCCCCACAGCGTTGTTTCACAGAGTTGAGAGGTGAATATATGGGTGGCACTTTGGCTGTAGGCGCCGCATGGTTTGCAACCACAGGCAACATAGTGAAGTAACATGTCAGTTGAAGGACGGCTTCCCCAAAGTCTTTGCCAGAGTGCAGTGTAAGATGCTCTCGGGGTAGGCCCCGCATAGGTTTTGAAACACTTCTAAGAGTGAACCATGATGCTCTTTGAAGGATGGTTTCACCAGCGTTGTTTTCCAGAGTTGAGCGTATGGCACTCGTTGCGTAGAACGCACGTAGGTTTTCAAACCCTTCTCGCTAAGTGAAACGAGAGGTTGGTTGAAACGTGGAGGCCCACAGTGTTGTTTCACAGACTTGACGGTAGGCCCTTCCTGCGCAGGCAGGGCCTGCGTGCATGGGTTTTCAAACACTTGGAAGTTTGTGAAACGAGAAGTTACTTCAAAGACGGTTTCCCTAGGGCGTCTCATAGAGTAAGCCCCTTTCGGGTGCAGCTCCTCATGGTTTTCAAACTGACACAGGTTAGTCGGAAGATGGTGTCCCCACTGTGTTCTGTCACAGAGTTGGGCATATGGCACTCTCCTCACAGACCCTGAAGAGTTTTCAAACACTTTTACATTCGTGTAACCAGACGTTAGTTGGAAGATTGTTTTAGCACACCGTCGTTGTTCACCGTTGAGCGTCGGTATGGCACTTAACCAGTTGGCCTCTCCTAGGTTTTCAAACACTTCTACCTCAAAGGAACCACATAGAGGTTGAACGGTGGTTTCCCCACAGTGTTGTTTCACGGAGCTGAGCGTTTGGTACTCTCCACATAGGCCCCGCATGTGTTTGAAACACTTGTAACCGAGTGAAACCAGATGTTGGGAGATTGTCTCTCGACCGTGACGGTGCCCAGGGCACCTCTAGGTCCCGCCTAGTTTTCAAGCAATTTTTACGTAGCGACACCCGATGTTTCACTCTTTTTTTCCAGAGGTGAGTATAAGGCACTCTCCGTGTAGGCCCCGCACGTATTTACTAACGTTTCTCACATTGTGAAACGTAGCCGTGAGTTGAATGATGGTACTCCCCACGGTACTTCCTAAAGTTAGGTACAAGGCACTGGTCGGGGTAGGCCTACAGTGTGTTTCAAACACTTGTGACTTAGTGAAACAAGATGTTAGTTGAAAGATAGTTTCCCTCAAGTGCTGCCTGGTAGAGTGGAGGACATAGAACTTTCCACCTAGGCTCCGCATAGGTCTCCAAACGCTTCAAACTTAATGAATAAGACGACGGGAGAAAGATTTCCCTAGAGGGTTTCATGGTATTGAGCGTAAGGCACACTCGCTGTAGGCGCTGCATTTGCTTGGACACATTGTTAACTTGGTGAAACAAGATGTTAGTGGAAAGATGTTTCCCTCACACTTTTTTTCTGTTTCACAGAGTTGAGTGCATGGCACTTTCCCCGTAGGACCCGCCTAGGCTTTCCTATTCTACTTGGCGAAACAAGAGGGTAGTTGCAAGCTGGATACCCCACAGTGTTTTCTCACGGAGTTGAGTGGACGGGCCCTCTCCGCCCAGGCCCTGCATGGGTTTTCAAGCACTTGTCACTCTGTGAAATCAGATAGATGTTACTTGAAAGTCGGTTTCCCCACGGTGTTGTTTCACGGAGGTGACTCTATGGCCCTTACCCTGTAGGCCCCGCCTAGGTTTTCAAAGAGTTCCCACTTACTGAAACCTGATGTTAGGTGAAAGACTCTTTCCCCGTAGTTGTTTCACAGAGCTGCGTGTAGGCATTTCCGCCTAAGCCCCGCAGAGGTTTGCAAACGCTTCCAACATACTGAAACAGGATTTTAGTGGGAAGGTGGTTCCCCCACAGCGTTTCATACACTTCAGCCTATGGCGCCTTCCGTTTCGTCCCCACATGGGTTTTCGAACACTTGAAAAGCAGATGTTAGTTGGCATAAGGCATCACCACACTGGCGTTTCACAGCGCTGAGTACATGGCAGTGTCTTTGCGGCCCCGCAAGCGTTGGCAAACCCTTCCCACTTAGTCACACCAGATGTTATTTGAAAAGTGGTTTGTCTACAACGATCCTGTTGACAAAGTGAGTAAAGTGCACTTTCCTTGTTACTTCTATGTCTAGGATTCCAACATGTCTAACTTTGTGGAACAAGCTGTTAGTTGAAAGATGTTTCCGCGCCGTGATTTTACACCGCGTTAAGTATGTGACACTTTTCATAAATAAGCCATTTATCAACTAGCATCTTGCCTCGCTGAGAAGTGTTTGAACACCTATGAGGCAAACGAGATACACTCCACGCTGAAATCTTACCGTGGAGAAACCACCCTTCAACTACCATCAGGTCTCACTATGTTAGAGCTTATTCGACAGCCTATGTGCGGCCTACGAATAAAGTGTCATATACTCGAGTCTGGCAAATAACACTGTGCGGAAACCATCTTTCAACCCGCATCCTGTTTCAGTACATTAGACCCCTCTTAGTTTGAAGACCCATGTGGGGCCTACACCGAATGTGCCATGCACCCAACCCTGGGAAACAACCGTGTGGTGAAACCATCTATCCACTAACGTCGGGTTTCACCAAGGTAGACGTGTTTGAAGACCCGTGTGGGGCCAACACCGAAACTGCCCTATGCACGACTGTACGAAACATCTTTCAACTGACATCTGGTATCCCTACGATTAAAAACACCTTTGAAACCTATGCGGGGCCTATGCGGAAAGTGCCATACACTCAACTCTGCACAAGAGTCTGCTCAAACCCTCAGTCAACTAACCTCTTGTTGCACGGGGTTGGAACAGTTTGAAAACCTATGCGACACCTACAGGGAAAGTGCCTTATACTCAAACATGGGAAACAACAACATTTTGGGGAACCCTCTTTCAAGAAACCTTCGGTTTCACTAATTCGGACGGGATGGAAAACGTACGCGAGCAACTATGAGAGAAGCGCCATATCCTCCACTCTGTGAGACAACACTGTGGTGAAACCATCTTTCGACTACCATTTGATGTCACTAATTTGTAAGTGTTAGAAAACCCACGCGGGCAACTATACGGAAAGCGCCATCACTCCGCTCTGTGAAACAACAGTGCGGTGGAACCATCCTTCCACTAACGTCTCGTTTCGCCCTTAGAAGTTTCTGTAAACATTTGCGGGGAATTACGATGAAAGTGGCCTATACTTGAGTGTGTGAAAGAGTATTATGGAGAAACGGTCTTTCCGCTAATATCTTGTTTCACTAGCAGAAGTACTTGAAACCCTATGCCGGGTCTATGAGGAAAGTGCCGTGTACTC
Organism: Leopardus geoffroyi; assembly: GCF_018350155.1. NCBI lineage: Eukaryota > Metazoa > Chordata > Mammalia > Carnivora > Felidae > Leopardus > Leopardus geoffroyi. The sequence continues at coordinate 37,812,817 of NC_059327.1, forward strand.
AACTCTGGGGTGAAAACCTCTTTCGACTACCATCTGATTTCAGAAATTTAGAAAAGCTTAAAAACTCATGAGGGACCTAGAGGAAGGTGCCATACACTCCGCTCTCTGAAACAACATTGTGGGATAACAATCTTTCCATTAACAACTTGTTTCACTGTCAGAACTGCTTTACAACACACACTAGGGACTATGGGGAAGGTGACATATACTCGACTCTAAAAAGTGCTGTGGGGAAACCATCTTTCAACTAACCTAACGGTTTCGCGTTGCCAGGCGTGTTCCACAACCTATGCAGAAGGCCTATGCATAAAGTGCCACATACTCAACTCTGGCAAACAAGGCATCTTTCAACTAATGTCTTGTTCCACGACACTGGATGTGGCTACAAACTCATGCGGGGACTACAGCCAAAGTGCCCGGTACTCGACCCTGTGAAACGTTTGTGTGGTGCAAACATCTATCTATCAGTTAACATCTGGTTTCGCTAACTTAGTGTGCTTGAACACCCATGCGGGGGCGGGGGGGGCGACATCAAAAGTGCCACATACACACCTGTCTGATACGTTGCGGGGGAAACCATCTTTCAAGTAACAGCCCATTACGCTAAGGTGGAAGTGTTTGAAAACCTCTGAGGGGCCTAAGCGGAAGGTGCTAGATACCCATCTCCCTGTGAAACAACACTGTGGGGCAACCGTCTTTCAACTGATACCTGGTTTCACAAAGTCTGAAGTGTTTAGAAACCCTTGAGTGGCCTCCGCAAGGTGCCATATACACAACTCTGTGAGGAGACCGCTGTTCGATTAACATCTGGTTTCGCTAAGGTTCAAGTGTTTGGAAAACGGTGCTTGGGATACGTGAAAGTGCCATACACTCGATTCCGTGAAGCAGCAGTGTAATGAAAACAATCGTTCAACTACCATCTTGTTTCGCTAGGTTCGAAGTGTTGGAAAACCAACGCAGGGCTTATGCTGAAAGTGCCACATCCTCAACTCTGTCAAAATGCACTTTGTGGAAATAGTCTGTCAATTGCACGGGTCGTGTCGCGTAGAAGTCTGTGAAGGTCTATGTGGGGAACGATGTGGAGAGTGACATGTACAGGACCCTGTAGAGAATCCTGTGGAGGAACCCTCTTTCAACTAACATCTTGGTGCGCTAAGTTCGAAGTGTTTGAAGACCTATGCAGGGACTAGGCAGAGAGTGCCATACGCTCAACTCTGTAAAACAACAGCGTGGTGATAGCATCCTCCAAATATCCCCTGGGTTCACTTGTCAGACGTGTTTGAAATGCCCTGCGGCGGCTACACCGAGTGTATCTTACATTGCGCTGTGCCAAACAACACTTGGAGGAAGCCGTCCTCCACCTCACATCTTATTTCCCTAAGTTTGATGTGTTTGAAAACCATGCGGGGCCCACAACGCAAGTGCCGTATACTCAACTCCGAGCACAGACCCTATGGTGACACAGTCTTCCTGCGAGCATCTGGATTCGCGAGGTTACAAGGGTTTGAAAAGACGGGGCGGGGGCGCTTAGGTGCATCGCCCCACACGCTCAACTCTGTGAACCAACACGGGAGAAACTGACTTTTAACTAAAAACTGGACCACCAAGTTAGAAGTGTTTGAAACCCCTGAGGGGCCTCTGAAGACCGTGCCATATACTCAACTCTGTGAAACAACACTGCGGGGAAACGATCTTCAACTACCAGCTGGTTTCTCTAAGTGAGCAGTGTGTGGCAATCCTATGCCCTCACAGGATTGCCTAATCGCAAGGTGCCCTCTACACAACTGTGTGAGCACCAGTGTGGTGAAAGGATCGTCCAACCACTCTCTGGTTTCACGCTTCCAAGTCTGTGAAAACACATGCGGGGCCCATGTGGCTAGCGCCATACGCGCCACTCAATAAAACAACACTGTGGTGAAACGACCTTTCCGTTAACTTCTCACTGCGCGTAGTTACAAGGGTTTGAAAACCTAAGTGGAGGCCACACGGAGAGTGCCATACAGTCAAGTCTGTGAAACAACACCATGGGGAAACCACCGCTCAACTACCATCTGGTTTCCCTAAGGGAGAAGTCTTTGAAAAGCCATGGGAAGCCTAACGCTTAAGTGCCATGGACTCGACTGTGAGAGACAATGGTGTGGCAAAACGATCTTACAACTAACATCTGGTTTCCCTGCTTCAAGCCTGTTTGAGAACTATCCAGGGTCTACGAGGAAAGTGCCAGATTTTCAACTCCGAGACACAACACAGTCGGGGAAACCCTCTTCCAACTAACATGTGGTTTCAGTAAGTTAGAAGTGTTTGAAAAGCGCGCGGAGATCGCACCGAAAGCGCCACAAACTCAACTCTGTGAGACACGGTGGAGAAACCATCTTTCAACTAACATCTCATTTCACAAAGTTACAAGCGTTGGGAAACCCAGGTAGGGCCTGCGCCGAAAGCGCCACCTAGTCAACTCTGCGAAACAACACTGCGGGGACTCCACCTTTCAACTAACCTCTCGTTTCACTTAGAAGTGTTGCGGAACCGTATGCGGTTCTACGTAGAAAGTGCCATGTGCTCAACTCTTTTGTAAAACAACACGGTGGGGAGACCACCCTTCAAATACCATCTGGGCTCCCCTGTTAGAAGTGTTTGAAAACGTATGCAGAGCCTACGCCGCAAGAATCATACACTCCACTCTGTCAAACAACACCTGGGGAAGCCGTCCTCCAACTCACATTTTAATTCACTATGTCAGATGTAGATGCAAACCATGTGGGGCCTAGTCCGAAAGTGCCATATACTCAACTCTGTGAAACAGCACTGTTGGGGTGGGGGTGGGGGGGGAGAGAAACTTTCTTCTAGCCTCTGGTTTCACTAGGTTACAAGTGTCTGAGAAGACACACGGGACCTAGGCGCGTAGACCACGCACTCAACGCGGTGACACAGCACTGTGGTGAATCCATGTGGCGGCTAACAGCTCTTCACTTCGAAGTGGTTGAAAACCTATGCCAGTGCTACAAAGAAAGTGTCCTATGCTCAACTCTGCGCAACACGACTGTGGTGAAACCGTCTTTCAAATAACATCTGGGTTCATCTCGTAGGAGTGTTTCGAAACCTGCGGGGGGGCTTAGGCGGAAAGTGCCATCTGCTCCACTGTCAAGTTTTAGGGAAACCATCTTCCAACTAATTTCTTGTTTCACCACGTGAGACGTACGTGAAAAACGTTGCTCGGAACAATGAGGAAAGTGCCATGCTCTCGACTCTGTGCAAACATACCGTGGGGAAACCATCTTTCAACGAACACCTTGTTTGCCTAAGTTAGAAGAGTTTGTAAACGTATGCAGACGTGGACGGTGAGTGCCATATACTCGGCTATGGGGAAAAACACGGTGGGGAAAACACCTTTCAACTAACGTCTCAGTTCACTAAGGCAGACGTGTTTGAAAACCTATGGAGGCTTATGTAGAAAGTGACGTACACTCAACTCTGTGACACAACCTTGTGGGGACAGCGTCTTCCAAGTACCACGTGGTTTCACTAAGTTGGACGTGTTTGAGAAGCATCCGGAGACTACGCCGAACCTGCCGCATACTCAACTCTCTGAGACGCTGTGGCGGAAACCATCTTTCCAATCACATCTCGTTTCACAAAGTTAGAAGTGTTTGACAACCTACGCAGGGCCTCTGCGGAAAATGCCGTACACTCTACTCTGTGAGACAACACTGTGGGTCCCCACGGTTCACCTAACCGCTCGTTTCGCTTAGCGAGAAGGGTTCGAAAACCTACGTGGGTCCTAGGCAGAGAAGGCCCCGTGCGCAACTCTGTAAAACAACACTGTGGTGAAACCCTCCTTCAAACAGCATCTGGGTTCCCTCGTTAGAAGTGTTTGGAAAGCTACGCGGAGCCTAGCCCGAAAGTATCTCACACTGCGCTCTGGCAAATAACACTTGGTGAAAGCCCTCGTTCCACTGACATCTCACTTCGCTAAGGTAGACGTAGCTCCAAACGTTGCGGGGCCTACCACGAGAGTGCCATATACTGAACCCCGTGAGACGACACTGTGGGGACGGGACACAATCTGTCTCTGAGCATCTGGTTTCACTAAGCCACAGGGGTTTCAAAAGGCTCGCAAGGCGCCTAGCGCACGGGGCCGTCCGCTCTCAACTCTAGGAAACAACTCTGTGGGGAAACCGCCCTTCTACTACCATGTGGTTTCTCTAAGGTAGAAGGGTTTGAAAACCTACGAGAAGCCTAACGGTTGAGTGCCGTCTGCGCGACGGTGAGAAACGATGGTGTGCTGAAACGAGCACTCAACTAACACCTGGTTTCACTAACTTAAGAGTGTTTGGAAACTGTTGGGGGTCTGCGCGGCAAGGGCCCTACCCTCAACTCTGTGAGACACTGGGGGGAAACCACTTTTCAAATAACAGCTCGTTTCCCCAAGTGACAAGGGCTTCAAGACCCATGCAGGGCCTGCGACGAAAGTGCCGTAGAGTCAACTCTGTGAAACCACACCGCGGAGACGCCACCTTTCAACACACCTCTCGTTTCCCTTCCTGAGAAGAGTTTCAGAAAGGCGGGGCTTCCGACGCAGACAGTGCCTTGTGCTCAACTCTGTAAAACAACACTGTGGTGAAACCATAGCATCTGGGTTCCCTTGTTAGACGTGTCTGAAAAGCTATGCGGAGCTCACAGCAAAAGTATGAGACACCCCACTCTGTCAAACAACACCTGGGGTGCGTGTGTGTGTGTGTGGGGAGGGGGGAGGGCGGAGAAGCCGTCCTTCCACTAACAGCTTACTTCACTATGTTAGCTGTGGCGGCAAACCGTTCGTGCGGGGCCTACGGCGAAAGTGCCATATACTCAACTGTGTGAAACAACACTGTGGGGAGACCGCGTCAACTAACACGTGGTTTCACGAAGTTAGCAGTGCTTGAGAAACCCGTCGGGGCCTAAGCACAACGTGCTCTATGTCTATATAGATATATATCTATAAAGACACAGAGCACTGTCACACTGCACGTTGCGGGAGCCATCTTCTGGCTAACAGCTTGCACCACTGACGTAGAAGTGTTGGAAACCCTCTGTGGGGACCCGGGGGGACAGTGACATATACTCGACAGTGGGAGAGAATACTGTGGACTGACCTCACGTTGCACTGGGCAGAGGTGTCTGAAAACCCATTGGGGGCCTATGACGAAGGTGCCATACACGCGACTCTGTCAAGAGGCACTTTGGGGGAAACCACCTTTCAAATAACATCCCGTCTCACTAGGTTAGATTTGCCGCAAATCCTCTGCGGGCAAAGAAGGGGCAAGTGACATTTACTCGGCATTGTGAGAAAGTCCTGTGGAGAAGCCATCTTGCAACTAACATCTTGGCTCACTGAGGGAGAACTGTTTGAAAACCTATGCGGCGCCCACATGTAAGGTCAGTGCCCCAAAGTCGGCTCTGTGAAGGAACATCTTGTATCGCTAAGTTAGACCAGCGTTTGAACAAACGCCTAGCGTGGGGCCTCAGTGGAAGGTGCCATATCCTCGACTCGGGCAAACTGCACTTTGGAGAAACGCTTTCCACTCTCCTCTGCTTCCACTAACTTGGAAGTGTTTGCAATCCCATGTGGGGCCTGGACCCTCAGCGCTGTGAAACAACACTGTTGGGGAAACCGTCTTTCAACTACACTGGGTTTCACCAGGTAAGAAGCGTGTGAAGCCTGTGGGGGCTTTAGGCGGCGCGTGCCACTCAACTCTGTCAAAGGTGTGCCCTTCGGGGAAACCGCCCTTCAACTGACATCTTGCATCACTAAGTCAGAAGCGTTGGAAAACCTATGCGGGGCACGATGTGGAAAGTGACATGTGCTCGATACTCTGAAAGCGTCCTGCAGAGAAACCGTCTCTCAGCTGACATCTTGTTTGACTAAGTTGCAAGAGTTTGAAAGCGTATGCAGACGTACACGGCAAGTGCTCTGTCCTCGACTGTGTGAAACCAAACCGTGGGGGGCGGGGGGGGGGGGAGCGGGGGGAGGAAACACCTTTCAGCCAACATCTCCTTTCCCTAAGTGAGAAGAGGCGGAACAGCGATGGGAGGCCTATGTTGAAAGTGCCGTACACTCACCTTTGTGCAGCTGCACATTTGGGAAAACCATCTTTCCAGGAACATCTTGTATCACCGGGTTGGCATTGTTTGAAAGAAATCCTATGCGGAGAACGACGTGGAGAGTCACCCTCCACCCTGTGGAGAAACCTATCTTTCAGCTAGCATCTCATTTCACTCAGGTCCACGTGTTTGCGAACCTACGGTGGCTTGCGTAGAAAGTGCCCTTACACTCCATCATGTGAAACACGGTGTGGCGAAACGGTCTTTCTCCTAATATCTTGCTGCACTAAAAGAGAGCTGTCTGACAACTGTGCGGGGCCTGCAAGGTAGGTGCCGTATAGTCACCCGTGTGAAGGCACACTCTGAGGACACCATCTTTTAGCTAACACCTAGTTTCGCTCAGTCCCAAGGGCTTGAAAACCTGCGCGGGGACTCCGCGTCAAGTTCCATGTACTCAACTCCGTCAGACTTCACTCTGGGGAAACCAACGTTCAACTAACAGCTTGTATCCATCACTAGGTTAGAAGAGTTTGAAAACCTATGTGGGGAACGATGTGGAAAGTGACATATACCAGCCACTGTGAAAGAATCCTGTGCAGAAACCATCTTTCACCTAACATCTGGTGTCACAACGTTGGAGGTGTTGGAACACCTACGTGGGGGGGAGGGGGGGCTATGCGGAGAGTGACGTGCCATGTACACAACTCAGTCAATCTGCACTCTACGGAAACCATCTTTCCACTCACCTCTGGCTCCACGAACGTGGAAGTGTTGGAAAACCCTCGTGGGGCCTAGAAGGAAAGTGCCATACCCTCAACCCTGTGAAACAACACTGCGGGGAAACCATCTTTCCACCCACATCTTGTTTCACTAAGTAAGAAGTGTTGGCAAACCTGTGGGGGCTTAGGCGGAAAGTGTCATACACTCCACTCTGTCAAGCAGCTTTTGGGGAAACCATCTTTCCACTACCATCTTATTTCCCCATGTTAGAAGTGTTTGAGAAACTCCTGGGAACGAAGATTCGTCTTCAACGGAATTCTCGAGTTCCTCAGAATTCTCGATTCAGAGGAAACATACTGCGGAGAAACCATCTTTCAACTCACATCTGGTTTCTCTAAGTTAGAAGTGTTTGAAAAACTTACGGGCGCCCATGCGGAAAAGGCCGTATACCCAATCCTGCGAAACGACGCTGTAGCGAAACCAGCTTTCACCTAACATGTGGTTTCGCTCAGTGAGAACTGTTTGAAAACCTACGCGGGGCCTACAGGGTAAGTGCCATATACTCAACCCCGTGATACAACACTGTGGGGAAAATACCTTGTAACTAGCCTGTCGTTTCACTACGTGAGAAGACTTTGGCAACCTGTGCAGGGAATGAATGATGTGGAAAGTCACATCTAGCAGCCATCGCAAAAGACTCCTGTGGAGAAAGCATCTTTCAACTCACATGTTTCACCAAGTTGGAAGTTGTGAGAACCTACGCAGGGCCTCCAAGGTCACTGCCATATACTCATCTCTGGGAACCAACACGGTGGGAGAGCATCCTTTGAACTAACATCTAGTTTCACTAAGTTAGAAGGGTTTGAAAAATTATTCAGGGACTGTGCAGAAAGAAAGTGCCATATATTCAACTCTGTCAAAACGGCACTTTGGGGAAACCGTCTTTCAACTAACATCTTGTTTCTCCCGGTTAGAAGCGTTTGAAAAACTGCTGGGAACGGCGACGAACGTGCCACCTACGCTCAACTCTGTGAAATAACACCGTGGGGAAAACCCATCGTGTTGCTAACGTCTTGTTTCACTGAGTTACAAGTGTTTGAAAACGTAGGCGGGGACTATGTGGAAAGTGCCATTACACTCCATCAACTCGGTCAAAGTGCACTTTCAACTAACGTGCAACCTACCCAAGACACGAATTACACGGAAACCCACACATATATCACACATACCACAGTACCCAAACACACAACACACAAACCCAAAACATTTAAGGAAAACACACCACACACGGCCACCCGTGCAATACACTCAAGACACTTATAACACACATACACGCACACCCTGCACGTTCCACACACCTGGCACGCCGCATTGGCCACCTTCCTACGACATACACACCTGCATGACACACGCACACCGTCTACCCATGCATACATCACACACACCACATGCTCACCACACCCTCCCCATGCATACGCCGCAGACATATCCAACACACGTCACCCATGCCCCACACACCCACAGTTATCACGCTCGCACAGTATTACCACACTCAACACATATACAGCACACAGTTTCCAAACAAACCGCTGCTCGTATACCACGCATACACCCTCCACATACACACCCCACACCCCAAACCTACGCCACTTATGCGGAAGACAGATGCTCCCTCCTCTACGCAGCGACCACAAGGACACCACACACACTGCACACAGAGACACAACTGTGACACATATGCCACACAGCCACATCACTCCTACACCGAACACACAACAGGGTACAAACACACCTCGCGTGACACGTGAATACCACACAAACACCTCACCCAGTCACCACACACACACCAAACCACTTACACACCACACAGACATCTTCCCGCACACTACTTACTACACCTAATACACGTACCACACATATACACACCGTACACACGTATGGCACACAAACACACTCCGTATATACACCACATACATGCCAAACTCATACCGCCGCACACAACGCGCTTACACTACACAGACACCACATCGACAATACGCACACCATGAGAATCCATACATCTATGAAATACGGACACCACGCACACCACACACACCACACACACCACGCTTTTACTGCCCAAACTCCACCCGTATGCCACACCGCAAAACCACACGTGCACCACATAACAAAACACACGTGCCATAGAAAGACCATCCACGCCCATACGTTCCATGCGGCGCATACATAGCTGATATACGACAGTCACAACACATATATGACACTTGAGGACAACACAGAAGGACGCATACCGCACCCACAAAGCACTGACACACCACATACACACCACATTCACCACGCGAATAACATACACAGACACAAACAATAGATATAACATACGTGCCATCCATACTTTCGAGTTTGACGGAGGGCCCGACGGGTTTCTCAAACACTTCTAACGTAGTGAAACCAGGTGTCAGTCGAACCCGTTTCCCCACAGCGTTGTTTCACAGAGTTGAGAGGTGAATATATGGGTGGCACTTTGGCTGTAGGCGCCGCATGGTTTGCAACCACAGGCAACATAGTGAAGTAACATGTCAGTTGAAGGACGGCTTCCCCAAAGTCTTTGCCAGAGTGCAGTGTAAGATGCTCTCGGGGTAGGCCCCGCATAGGTTTTGAAACACTTCTAAGAGTGAACCATGATGCTCTTTGAAGGATGGTTTCACCAGCGTTGTTTTCCAGAGTTGAGCGTATGGCACTCGTTGCGTAGAACGCACGTAGGTTTTCAAACCCTTCTCGCTAAGTGAAACGAGAGGTTGGTTGAAACGTGGAGGCCCACAGTGTTGTTTCACAGACTTGACGGTAGGCCCTTCCTGCGCAGGCAGGGCCTGCGTGCATGGGTTTTCAAACACTTGGAAGTTTGTGAAACGAGAAGTTACTTCAAAGACGGTTTCCCTAGGGCGTCTCATAGAGTAAGCCCCTTTCGGGTGCAGCTCCTCATGGTTTTCAAACTGACACAGGTTAGTCGGAAGATGGTGTCCCCACTGTGTTCTGTCACAGAGTTGGGCATATGGCACTCTCCTCACAGACCCTGAAGAGTTTTCAAACACTTTTACATTCGTGTAACCAGACGTTAGTTGGAAGATTGTTTTAGCACACCGTCGTTGTTCACCGTTGAGCGTCGGTATGGCACTTAACCAGTTGGCCTCTCCTAGGTTTTCAAACACTTCTACCTCAAAGGAACCACATAGAGGTTGAACGGTGGTTTCCCCACAGTGTTGTTTCACGGAGCTGAGCGTTTGGTACTCTCCACATAGGCCCCGCATGTGTTTGAAACACTTGTAACCGAGTGAAACCAGATGTTGGGAGATTGTCTCTCGACCGTGACGGTGCCCAGGGCACCTCTAGGTCCCGCCTAGTTTTCAAGCAATTTTTACGTAGCGACACCCGATGTTTCACTCTTTTTTTCCAGAGGTGAGTATAAGGCACTCTCCGTGTAGGCCCCGCACGTATTTACTAACGTTTCTCACATTGTGAAACGTAGCCGTGAGTTGAATGATGGTACTCCCCACGGTACTTCCTAAAGTTAGGTACAAGGCACTGGTCGGGGTAGGCCTACAGTGTGTTTCAAACACTTGTGACTTAGTGAAACAAGATGTTAGTTGAAAGATAGTTTCCCTCAAGTGCTGCCTGGTAGAGTGGAGGACATAGAACTTTCCACCTAGGCTCCGCATAGGTCTCCAAACGCTTCAAACTTAATGAATAAGACGACGGGAGAAAGATTTCCCTAGAGGGTTTCATGGTATTGAGCGTAAGGCACACTCGCTGTAGGCGCTGCATTTGCTTGGACACATTGTTAACTTGGTGAAACAAGATGTTAGTGGAAAGATGTTTCCCTCACACTTTTTTTCTGTTTCACAGAGTTGAGTGCATGGCACTTTCCCCGTAGGACCCGCCTAGGCTTTCCTATTCTACTTGGCGAAACAAGAGGGTAGTTGCAAGCTGGATACCCCACAGTGTTTTCTCACGGAGTTGAGTGGACGGGCCCTCTCCGCCCAGGCCCTGCATGGGTTTTCAAGCACTTGTCACTCTGTGAAATCAGATAGATGTTACTTGAAAGTCGGTTTCCCCACGGTGTTGTTTCACGGAGGTGACTCTATGGCCCTTACCCTGTAGGCCCCGCCTAGGTTTTCAAAGAGTTCCCACTTACTGAAACCTGATGTTAGGTGAAAGACTCTTTCCCCGTAGTTGTTTCACAGAGCTGCGTGTAGGCATTTCCGCCTAAGCCCCGCAGAGGTTTGCAAACGCTTCCAACATACTGAAACAGGATTTTAGTGGGAAGGTGGTTCCCCCACAGCGTTTCATACACTTCAGCCTATGGCGCCTTCCGTTTCGTCCCCACATGGGTTTTCGAACACTTGAAAAGCAGATGTTAGTTGGCATAAGGCATCACCACACTGGCGTTTCACAGCGCTGAGTACATGGCAGTGTCTTTGCGGCCCCGCAAGCGTTGGCAAACCCTTCCCACTTAGTCACACCAGATGTTATTTGAAAAGTGGTTTGTCTACAACGATCCTGTTGACAAAGTGAGTAAAGTGCACTTTCCTTGTTACTTCTATGTCTAGGATTCCAACATGTCTAACTTTGTGGAACAAGCTGTTAGTTGAAAGATGTTTCCGCGCCGTGATTTTACACCGCGTTAAGTATGTGACACTTTTCATAAATAAGCCATTTATCAACTAGCATCTTGCCTCGCTGAGAAGTGTTTGAACACCTATGAGGCAAACGAGATACACTCCACGCTGAAATCTTACCGTGGAGAAACCACCCTTCAACTACCATCAGGTCTCACTATGTTAGAGCTTATTCGACAGCCTATGTGCGGCCTACGAATAAAGTGTCATATACTCGAGTCTGGCAAATAACACTGTGCGGAAACCATCTTTCAACCCGCATCCTGTTTCAGTACATTAGACCCCTCTTAGTTTGAAGACCCATGTGGGGCCTACACCGAATGTGCCATGCACCCAACCCTGGGAAACAACCGTGTGGTGAAACCATCTATCCACTAACGTCGGGTTTCACCAAGGTAGACGTGTTTGAAGACCCGTGTGGGGCCAACACCGAAACTGCCCTATGCACGACTGTACGAAACATCTTTCAACTGACATCTGGTATCCCTACGATTAAAAACACCTTTGAAACCTATGCGGGGCCTATGCGGAAAGTGCCATACACTCAACTCTGCACAAGAGTCTGCTCAAACCCTCAGTCAACTAACCTCTTGTTGCACGGGGTTGGAACAGTTTGAAAACCTATGCGACACCTACAGGGAAAGTGCCTTATACTCAAACATGGGAAACAACAACATTTTGGGGAACCCTCTTTCAAGAAACCTTCGGTTTCACTAATTCGGACGGGATGGAAAACGTACGCGAGCAACTATGAGAGAAGCGCCATATCCTCCACTCTGTGAGACAACACTGTGGTGAAACCATCTTTCGACTACCATTTGATGTCACTAATTTGTAAGTGTTAGAAAACCCACGCGGGCAACTATACGGAAAGCGCCATCACTCCGCTCTGTGAAACAACAGTGCGGTGGAACCATCCTTCCACTAACGTCTCGTTTCGCCCTTAGAAGTTTCTGTAAACATTTGCGGGGAATTACGATGAAAGTGGCCTATACTTGAGTGTGTGAAAGAGTATTATGGAGAAACGGTCTTTCCGCTAATATCTTGTTTCACTAGCAGAAGTACTTGAAACCCTATGCCGGGTCTATGAGGAAAGTGCCGTGTACTCAACTCTGGGGTGAAAACCTCTTTCGACTACCATCTGATTTCAGAAATTTAGAAAAGCTTAAAAACTCATGAGGGACCTAGAGGAAGGTGCCATACACTCCGCTCTCTGAAACAACATTGTGGGATAACAATCTTTCCATTAACAACTTGTTTCACTGTCAGAACTGCTTTACAACACACACTAGGGACTATGGGGAAGGTGACATATACTCGACTCTAAAAAGTGCTGTGGGGAAACCATCTTTCAACTAACCTAACGGTTTCGCGTTGCCAGGCGTGTTCCACAACCTATGCAGAAGGCCTATGCATAAAGTGCCACATACTCAACTCTGGCAAACAAGGCATCTTTCAACTAATGTCTTGTTCCACGACACTGGATGTGGCTACAAACTCATGCGGGGACTACAGCCAAAGTGCCCGGTACTCGACCCTGTGAAACGTTTGTGTGGTGCAAACATCTATCTATCAGTTAACATCTGGTTTCGCTAACTTAGTGTGCTTGAACACCCATGCGGGGGCGGGGGGGGGCGACATCAAAAGTGCCACATACACACCTGTCTGATACGTTGCGGGGGAAACCATCTTTCAAGTAACAGCCCATTACGCTAAGGTGGAAGTGTTTGAAAACCTCTGAGGGGCCTAAGCGGAAGGTGCTAGATACCCATCTCCCTGTGAAACAACACTGTGGGGCAACCGTCTTTCAACTGATACCTGGTTTCACAAAGTCTGAAGTGTTTAGAAACCCTTGAGTGGCCTCCGCAAGGTGCCATATACACAACTCTGTGAGGAGACCGCTGTTCGATTAACATCTGGTTTCGCTAAGGTTCAAGTGTTTGGAAAACGGTGCTTGGGATACGTGAAAGTGCCATACACTCGATTCCGTGAAGCAGCAGTGTAATGAAAACAATCGTTCAACTACCATCTTGTTTCGCTAGGTTCGAAGTGTTGGAAAACCAACGCAGGGCTTATGCTGAAAGTGCCACATCCTCAACTCTGTCAAAATGCACTTTGTGGAAATAGTCTGTCAATTGCACGGGTCGTGTCGCGTAGAAGTCTGTGAAGGTCTATGTGGGGAACGATGTGGAGAGTGACATGTACAGGACCCTGTAGAGAATCCTGTGGAGGAACCCTCTTTCAACTAACATCTTGGTGCGCTAAGTTCGAAGTGTTTGAAGACCTATGCAGGGACTAGGCAGAGAGTGCCATACGCTCAACTCTGTAAAACAACAGCGTGGTGATAGCATCCTCCAAATATCCCCTGGGTTCACTTGTCAGACGTGTTTGAAATGCCCTGCGGCGGCTACACCGAGTGTATCTTACATTGCGCTGTGCCAAACAACACTTGGAGGAAGCCGTCCTCCACCTCACATCTTATTTCCCTAAGTTTGATGTGTTTGAAAACCATGCGGGGCCCACAACGCAAGTGCCGTATACTCAACTCCGAGCACAGACCCTATGGTGACACAGTCTTCCTGCGAGCATCTGGATTCGCGAGGTTACAAGGGTTTGAAAAGACGGGGCGGGGGCGCTTAGGTGCATCGCCCCACACGCTCAACTCTGTGAACCAACACGGGAGAAACTGACTTTTAACTAAAAACTGGACCACCAAGTTAGAAGTGTTTGAAACCCCTGAGGGGCCTCTGAAGACCGTGCCATATACTCAACTCTGTGAAACAACACTGCGGGGAAACGATCTTCAACTACCAGCTGGTTTCTCTAAGTGAGCAGTGTGTGGCAATCCTATGCCCTCACAGGATTGCCTAATCGCAAGGTGCCCTCTACACAACTGTGTGAGCACCAGTGTGGTGAAAGGATCGTCCAACCACTCTCTGGTTTCACGCTTCCAAGTCTGTGAAAACACATGCGGGGCCCATGTGGCTAGCGCCATACGCGCCACTCAATAAAACAACACTGTGGTGAAACGACCTTTCCGTTAACTTCTCACTGCGCGTAGTTACAAGGGTTTGAAAACCTAAGTGGAGGCCACACGGAGAGTGCCATACAGTCAAGTCTGTGAAACAACACCATGGGGAAACCACCGCTCAACTACCATCTGGTTTCCCTAAGGGAGAAGTCTTTGAAAAGCCATGGGAAGCCTAACGCTTAAGTGCCATGGACTCGACTGTGAGAGACAATGGTGTGGCAAAACGATCTTACAACTAACATCTGGTTTCCCTGCTTCAAGCCTGTTTGAGAACTATCCAGGGTCTACGAGGAAAGTGCCAGATTTTCAACTCCGAGACACAACACAGTCGGGGAAACCCTCTTCCAACTAACATGTGGTTTCAGTAAGTTAGAAGTGTTTGAAAAGCGCGCGGAGATCGCACCGAAAGCGCCACAAACTCAACTCTGTGAGACACGGTGGAGAAACCATCTTTCAACTAACATCTCATTTCACAAAGTTACAAGCGTTGGGAAACCCAGGTAGGGCCTGCGCCGAAAGCGCCACCTAGTCAACTCTGCGAAACAACACTGCGGGGACTCCACCTTTCAACTAACCTCTCGTTTCACTTAGAAGTGTTGCGGAACCGTATGCGGTTCTACGTAGAAAGTGCCATGTGCTCAACTCTTTTGTAAAACAACACGGTGGGGAGACCACCCTTCAAATACCATCTGGGCTCCCCTGTTAGAAGTGTTTGAAAACGTATGCAGAGCCTACGCCGCAAGAATCATACACTCCACTCTGTCAAACAACACCTGGGGAAGCCGTCCTCCAACTCACATTTTAATTCACTATGTCAGATGTAGATGCAAACCATGTGGGGCCTAGTCCGAAAGTGCCATATACTCAACTCTGTGAAACAGCACTGTTGGGGTGGGGGTGGGGGGGGAGAGAAACTTTCTTCTAGCCTCTGGTTTCACTAGGTTACAAGTGTCTGAGAAGACACACGGGACCTAGGCGCGTAGACCACGCACTCAACGCGGTGACACAGCACTGTGGTGAATCCATGTGGCGGCTAACAGCTCTTCACTTCGAAGTGGTTGAAAACCTATGCCAGTGCTACAAAGAAAGTGTCCTATGCTCAACTCTGCGCAACACGACTGTGGTGAAACCGTCTTTCAAATAACATCTGGGTTCATCTCGTAGGAGTGTTTCGAAACCTGCGGGGGGGCTTAGGCGGAAAGTGCCATCTGCTCCACTGTCAAGTTTTAGGGAAACCATCTTCCAACTAATTTCTTGTTTCACCACGTGAGACGTACGTGAAAAACGTTGCTCGGAACAATGAGGAAAGTGCCATGCTCTCGACTCTGTGCAAACATACCGTGGGGAAACCATCTTTCAACGAACACCTTGTTTGCCTAAGTTAGAAGAGTTTGTAAACGTATGCAGACGTGGACGGTGAGTGCCATATACTCGGCTATGGGGAAAAACACGGTGGGGAAAACACCTTTCAACTAACGTCTCAGTTCACTAAGGCAGACGTGTTTGAAAACCTATGGAGGCTTATGTAGAAAGTGACGTACACTCAACTCTGTGACACAACCTTGTGGGGACAGCGTCTTCCAAGTACCACGTGGTTTCACTAAGTTGGACGTGTTTGAGAAGCATCCGGAGACTACGCCGAACCTGCCGCATACTCAACTCTCTGAGACGCTGTGGCGGAAACCATCTTTCCAATCACATCTCGTTTCACAAAGTTAGAAGTGTTTGACAACCTACGCAGGGCCTCTGCGGAAAATGCCGTACACTCTACTCTGTGAGACAACACTGTGGGTCCCCACGGTTCACCTAACCGCTCGTTTCGCTTAGCGAGAAGGGTTCGAAAACCTACGTGGGTCCTAGGCAGAGAAGGCCCCGTGCGCAACTCTGTAAAACAACACTGTGGTGAAACCCTCCTTCAAACAGCATCTGGGTTCCCTCGTTAGAAGTGTTTGGAAAGCTACGCGGAGCCTAGCCCGAAAGTATCTCACACTGCGCTCTGGCAAATAACACTTGGTGAAAGCCCTCGTTCCACTGACATCTCACTTCGCTAAGGTAGACGTAGCTCCAAACGTTGCGGGGCCTACCACGAGAGTGCCATATACTGAACCCCGTGAGACGACACTGTGGGGACGGGACACAATCTGTCTCTGAGCATCTGGTTTCACTAAGCCACAGGGGTTTCAAAAGGCTCGCAAGGCGCCTAGCGCACGGGGCCGTCCGCTCTCAACTCTAGGAAACAACTCTGTGGGGAAACCGCCCTTCTACTACCATGTGGTTTCTCTAAGGTAGAAGGGTTTGAAAACCTACGAGAAGCCTAACGGTTGAGTGCCGTCTGCGCGACGGTGAGAAACGATGGTGTGCTGAAACGAGCACTCAACTAACACCTGGTTTCACTAACTTAAGAGTGTTTGGAAACTGTTGGGGGTCTGCGCGGCAAGGGCCCTACCCTCAACTCTGTGAGACACTGGGGGGAAACCACTTTTCAAATAACAGCTCGTTTCCCCAAGTGACAAGGGCTTCAAGACCCATGCAGGGCCTGCGACGAAAGTGCCGTAGAGTCAACTCTGTGAAACCACACCGCGGAGACGCCACCTTTCAACACACCTCTCGTTTCCCTTCCTGAGAAGAGTTTCAGAAAGGCGGGGCTTCCGACGCAGACAGTGCCTTGTGCTCAACTCTGTAAAACAACACTGTGGTGAAACCATAGCATCTGGGTTCCCTTGTTAGACGTGTCTGAAAAGCTATGCGGAGCTCACAGCAAAAGTATGAGACACCCCACTCTGTCAAACAACACCTGGGGTGCGTGTGTGTGTGTGTGGGGAGGGGGGAGGGCGGAGAAGCCGTCCTTCCACTAACAGCTTACTTCACTATGTTAGCTGTGGCGGCAAACCGTTCGTGCGGGGCCTACGGCGAAAGTGCCATATACTCAACTGTGTGAAACAACACTGTGGGGAGACCGCGTCAACTAACACGTGGTTTCACGAAGTTAGCAGTGCTTGAGAAACCCGTCGGGGCCTAAGCACAACGTGCTCTATGTCTATATAGATATATATCTATAAAGACACAGAGCACTGTCACACTGCACGTTGCGGGAGCCATCTTCTGGCTAACAGCTTGCACCACTGACGTAGAAGTGTTGGAAACCCTCTGTGGGGACCCGGGGGGACAGTGACATATACTCGACAGTGGGAGAGAATACTGTGGACTGACCTCACGTTGCACTGGGCAGAGGTGTCTGAAAACCCATTGGGGGCCTATGACGAAGGTGCCATACACGCGACTCTGTCAAGAGGCACTTTGGGGGAAACCACCTTTCAAATAACATCCCGTCTCACTAGGTTAGATTTGCCGCAAATCCTCTGCGGGCAAAGAAGGGGCAAGTGACATTTACTCGGCATTGTGAGAAAGTCCTGTGGAGAAGCCATCTTGCAACTAACATCTTGGCTCACTGAGGGAGAACTGTTTGAAAACCTATGCGGCGCCCACATGTAAGGTCAGTGCCCCAAAGTCGGCTCTGTGAAGGAACATCTTGTATCGCTAAGTTAGACCAGCGTTTGAACAAACGCCTAGCGTGGGGCCTCAGTGGAAGGTGCCATATCCTCGACTCGGGCAAACTGCACTTTGGAGAAACGCTTTCCACTCTCCTCTGCTTCCACTAACTTGGAAGTGTTTGCAATCCCATGTGGGGCCTGGACCCTCAGCGCTGTGAAACAACACTGTTGGGGAAACCGTCTTTCAACTACACTGGGTTTCACCAAGTAAGAAGCGTGTGAAGCCTGTGGGGGCTTTAGGCGGCGCGTGCCACTCAACTCTGTCAAAGGTGTGCCCTTCGGGGAAACCGCCCTTCAACTGACATCTTGCATCACTAAGTCAGAAGCGTTGGAAAACCTATGCGGGGCACGATGTGGAAAGTGACATGTGCTCGATACTCTGAAAGCGTCCTGCAGAGAAACCGTCTCTCAGCTGACATCTTGTTTGACTAAGTTGCAAGAGTTTGAAAGCGTATGCAGACGTACACGGCAAGTGCTCTGTCCTCGACTGTGTGAAACCAAACCGTGGGGGGCGGGGGGGGGGGGAGCGGGGGGAGGAAACACCTTTCAGCCAACATCTCCTTTCCCTAAGTGAGAAGAGGCGGAACAGCGATGGGAGGCCTATGTTGAAAGTGCCGTACACTCACCTTTGTGCAGCTGCACATTTGGGAAAACCATCTTTCCAGGAACATCTTGTATCACCGGGTTGGCATTGTTTGAAAGAAATCCTATGCGGAGAACGACGTGGAGAGTCACCCTCCACCCTGTGGAGAAACCTATCTTTCAGCTAGCATCTCATTTCACTCAGGTCCAAGTGTTTGCGAACCTACGGTGGCTTGCGTAGAAAGTGCCCTTACACTCCATCATGTGAAACACGGTGTGGCGAAACGGTCTTTCTCCTAATATCTTGCTGCACTAAAAGAGAGCTGTCTGACAACTGTGCGGGGCCTGCAAGGTAGGTGCCGTATAGTCACCCGTGTGAAGGCACACTCTGAGGACACCATCTTTTAGCTAACACCTAGTTTCGCTCAGTCCCAAGGGCTTGAAAACCTGCGCGGGGACTCCGCGTCAAGTTCCATGTACTCAACTCCGTCAGACTTCACTCTGGGGAAACCAACGTTCAACTAACAGCTTGTGTCAAACACTAGGTTAGAATATGCCCAGGAAGTATTATCCTTAGTAGTCAAAGCCCGTGGTTGGGGTTGGACCCATCTCGTATATGGGGAAGGGGAAGGGAAGGTCATGGACTCTCTCTTCAGTTTCCCATGTAACAACTTGAATGCATAGCCTTGGCTCACCTTGTAAGCTCTGTCCCATTGCTGCTTTCCAAATTTGTTCTCAGTTCACATTCCTTACCCTACCCTTTGCATGGCACCTACACCAACACAGGTCCCCAGTTTACGCGTGAGTTTTGAAGATTTTCCTGACGTAATACAGAGCTCCCTGAAGTGTTGTCCCAGAGAACTGCTGCTCCCCACCATCCCTGAGCCTCTTTTGGTGGGCAGGCTACAGTATCATGCAAATGGTTAGCCACGTGGACCTGTGCCCTTAATGGAGTGAGCTACCCTCAATCAAAAGAACAGATTGTGCGTATGCACCATGATCCCAAAACGTGATCTGCACACAAAAATGCCTATGAATGAATAGAGCACCGAGGCCTCCTTCCCACAATCTGATCATCACATGGAAGCACATTCTTCATAGATCATAGCCAACGTTGCCCCTGCCTACTAATACGATTGGCAGAAGCACACCAGAAGCCAAAGTTCCCCTCTAGTTCATTTTTGAAAACATTGTTGTACATATATTTATTTTTGAAAGACAGAGACAGAGCACAAGTGGGCGAGAGCAGAGAAGGAAGGGGACACAAAACCTGAAGCAGGCTCCAGGCTCAGAGCAAGCATTCAGAACAAAGCCCGAAGCGGTGCTCCAACCCACAAACCACAAGATCGTGACCTGAGCCGAAGTTGGCCACCCAACCAACTGAGCCATCCAGGCGCCACCCCCCCCCCTCAGTTTCTTAAGTGAGTTTGTGGGCTTCATGCTGACAGGCTCTAAAGGGCATCCTGTCGAGGCCTCCTGTAGCCAAAAGTCCCAAGGGTTCTTGTGATTCCTGACCAAGACTCATTATGAATTCATTGTGGTGGTTAGGTTCTTCGGAACATGAAGAACTCTGGACCTCAGTGCATCCACTTTCATGACGTTGCTTTCTCATCCATCAAGGTTCGTCTTCACGTCCATAAAAACACAGTCTTTCAGACTACTATATCCGGCTACAGATGTCCAATGGGGACAGCCCTTGTGACTTTGGGATCAGTGGAGGCAGAGTGTCCCTGACATTTTAGTTTCAGGGCTACATGGACATCCAGAGCACTCAGGCTTTGGAAGGGGTCAGGAGATAGCTGTTGCTGTGGAGGCTGGGCCAGACATATTAGCAAAAAGCTGGCCCCTTTGGTGGTCCCAAGGGAAATGAAGATAAACATCTCCATTCCTCAAGGTTGCATTCACATTTGATGGACACATTGAATGCCCTTAGGTTTTGGCTGCAGCCATGTCCTCACTCTTTGTGCCTGTGTTTCTGACTCTTTCATTCACTCTTATGAGCCTTGGAGCTGGCTTGCACTAAGAAGGCGCTCAGGGATAGGCTTCAGCTTCCCACTCGGTCCTCTGCTCATTAACAGCCATGAGTTTTGGATATCGCAAAGGAGGATAGCCCTCCTATCCCGGAGTTTGGTGCTTGCTATTTGTAGCCAGGGGCAGGGGGGAGGCGAGCCAGCTCACCTCCTTGATCTGCCTGATTGAGATGCCTTCCTTCTGAAAAGCAGACAGTTCACACAGGAGCAGTAGGCTCCTGAAGCTGGTCAGCAGACAAAGAGCTTTGTACTGAAGAGGCACCAATGCCCCTCCCCACACTTTAAAGCCACAGCTCTGGGAACCTCCAAGCTACAACAGTGTCACTGTTCCCTCTGTTCAATGATGGGAAAAGCAACAAAAGCAAACCAAGCCCCAGTGTTGTATAGGTCCTCAAGAAGTAAGAAAGCAGTGCTGTTGCTGATAGAGTTCCTGGAAGGAGACTCTAGAAGGCACCTCCGCCTAAGCCCTCTGTTGCTTCTTCTCCTAACAGCCAGCCAGGTTGCGAGGAGTTGGTGCTGGGCACTCCCATCTCCATAGAATTCCCTTTCCAAGCTCTGAAGAACTCTGGACCTCCTTATGCACCTTGACACATGTTTGCTCTCTTGTAGAAACAAGGCTCTTCCCGCAATCCATTCAGAATCAGTGTCTCAAGAGTCTATCCCCTGTCTTCCTCCTGGGAGTCTCATCCAGTCCTTGTGACTGTGAAAGAGACATTGCCACAGGGCTACTTCTTCATTAATTCACTGGGTTTAAGTATGCAGCCATTCCGAGCTCAGGGATTTGAAGGGGACCGACGGAGGACGTCTGTTTACTCTAGGCCCGAGTACAGGCAGAGAGCAGGCCTCCTTCTGGGCTGAGGGCAAATGAAGAAAGACATCTTTCCAAGTGGATCCCCATTCCCACCATAAATGCCAAGCTTTGGCCCACCTGGCGCCCATTTCCTTTCCTTTGCTAAGTGTCTGACAATGTCATATTTTTTTCTCCCTTAGGCACCATGGAGCTATCACTCGCTCCACTGGCACAACTGGGTGGGCCGCAATCTCCCACTCTGCTCCAGTGCTCAGTGAGACCTATCAGCCTCTGTTGTGTCAAAGGAAAGAAGGCCTTGAGTCTCTGGGTGCTTGGTGCTTGACGTGCTATGCTATGGAGGGTTAATGGGAGCCAGCTGTCTCACTGACCTGGATGATTGAGTTGCGTTTATTCTGAGAAGCACACGGTTTGCACGTGGGAACTAGGAATGATGTGGAGATGAGCATTGGAAGAGCCCTTGCCAGGAATGAGGGAACCAAGTCCTTGTTGCAGATTCCTGAGCAAGAGCCCTCAGAACCCCATACCTACAAGTCAAACACTGCTGCCTCCCTCAACTGATGGGAAACATGGCAGGGATAGACCAAACCAGAACTCCTTGGCTCCTTGAGAAAGAAGGCAGGCTTCGTGTTGACAGGGTGCCCAGGTGTAATCATTCAGAGGGCCCCTTTGGCCTAATCCCACAGGGCTTTCTTATTCTGGCTATGACCTGGTTGATAGGAGACGGCATTGGGTACTAACTTCTCAACTTTCTCCAAATCTCATGTGTGGTGAAGACCTCTGGCAGTGTGCATCTCCATTGCCGCTCCTGAATGAGCTTTTCTGATGAAAGAGGGTTTGCATGGACACTATTCTGGCACAGTGTCCCATAAAAACATCCTCTTGTTTCAGCTTGGAGATTTGGGGGTGTGCCTGTTGTGGTGATAGAGATGTTGCATTGGCCCTTCTCAATCTGGTTTCAGAATGATATGGCCCTGCCCATACCCAGCCTGTGTGAAGGTGCCCAGGGAGAATGCTCGTGGCTAGGCTAAGCCTGAAGTTGTGAGTGGATGCCACCTTCCTGTGTGGGTCAAGGGGAAGAGAGAGTGGGGGTCTCTTTCCCTGGTTTCCCCCGTGCCCATTTGAAGGCACAGCTTTGACTCACTCTGGAGTCATTCCTCTCCAATGGCTGCTTTCCTAACTTGTTCTCAGTTCACACATGGAGACCCTGCGTCTATCTCCTCCAGCAACCATGATCCCCGATTTGCGGGTGAGTTGCCAAGCCTTTCCTGACCTGATACATGGCTCTCAGAGTCTGATGTCCCAGAGGACATCTATTCCCCCTGTCCCTGAGACTTTGGTGGTGGGCAAATTACAGTATTATGGGAATGGGTAGACACGTGGACCCCCATCCCTCATGGATGGAGCTACACTCAATGGAAACAACAGACACTCTGGTAGGTGAAGCATGCTCCACGACCTGAGCAGTGCATAAAAAGCCCTTTGAATAAATAGTGAACCAAGACCTCGTTCCCACCTCTGGATTGTCACATGGAAGCACATTCTTCCTATTTCAGATCCACTGCTGACATTCTCGATGGATATGATGGGCAGAAACATACTAGAAGACAAAGTTCCCCTCTGTTTCTTAAAGGAGAATGTGGGCCTCCTGCTCACAGGGCTCCAACGGGTGTCCTTTGCAGAATTCCTGGAGTCAAAGCCCAGAAAAGGAGCTTGTGATTCCTGAGCAAGCCAGCTTGTGAACACATGGTGCTACTCAGGTTCTTATAACATGACGAACTCTGGCCCTCGTTATTTCCAGTTTGATGACATTGCTTACCATCCGTCAAGGTTCATCTCGGGGGTCCATACAAATTCAGCCTTTCATAGTACTATCTCTGGTTTGCAAATGTCCCACGGGGACCAGCCCTTGTGACTGTGGGACCAGTGGAGCTAAAGTGGCCTTGGCCATTTGGTTTCAGGTCTGCGTGAATATCCAAGGACCTAGGGCATCAGAAGAGGTCTAGCCAAGAGCTGTGTGTCGGGAGTCTGGGCCAGATGTATTAGCGGGGAGCTGTCTCCCTTGTTGGGCCTAGTGGAAATGAAGACAAACATATCCATTCCACACTTACCGCATTCCAACTGGATGGAAATAGTGAATGCCCTTTGGTCCTGACTGTAGCCATATCCTCTCCTTTCCTGTGTTTCTGACTACATCTTCATTCACCCTTAGGAGTCTTGGAGCTGGCACTTCATGTTCTTCAGCAAGCACCCTTGGATGGGCGTCGAGTTCCCGCTCAGTTCCATGCTCAGTTATAGTCCTCAGCATCTGATAGATATCCCAAAGGAGAATGGGCCTCGATACCCTGAACTTGGTGCTTGGCTGTTTGTAGCAAAGGGATGGGGGAGTGGAGCCAGCTCACCTCTCTGCTCTGCCTGATTGATGTGCCTTCCTCCTGAAAAGCAGACAGTTCACACAGTAGCCGAAGGCTTCAGAAGATGGTCTGCACAGAAAGAGCCTCTTACAGTAAGAAGGCACCAGTGCCCTTGTCCACACTTTGGAGCTTCAGCTGGAGGAACCTCCCAGACATATCACTGTCACTGCTCACTCCATTCAGTGTTGCAAAAAGCAACAAAAGCCGACCAAGGCCCAGGGTGCCCTAGGTCTTTCTGAAGGAAGAAGGCGGGCCTGGTGCTGACAGGGCTCCCAGATGGAGACACTAGATGGCAGTTTTGTGTAAACTCTCTGGTGTTTCTTCTTATAGCAGGTTGCCAGGAGCTGGTGCAGGGCATTGCCTTCTCCATGGAATTCCCCTTCCAAGCCGTAAAGAGCTCTGACCCTCCTCATCCACCTTGACGCATCGTTGCTGTATTGTAGAAACAAGGATTTTTCCACAATGTGTTCAGAATCAGTTTCTCAAGAGTCCCATCTTCTGCCTTCCACCTGAGAGTCTGGGTCAGTCCTTGTGACTGTAAGGGAGGTTTTGTCACAGGGCCCCTTCTTCATTAAATCACAGCTTTTGAGAAGTATGTGTCCATTCCGAGGCCAGGGCATTTGAAGGGACCCAGCAGAGGAAGTTTGTTGTGTATGCTGGCCGGAGACTTGGGCAGGAGGTTGGCCTCCTTCTGAGCTGAGGGCAAATGAAGCCAAAAATCTTCTTTCCAAGGGAATCCTCATTCCCACGTGAAATGGTGAATTGGGCACACCTAGAGCAAACTTACTTCCCCTTGCTGTGTCTTTGAGAATGTGTTCCCCCCCCCCTTAGGCGCCATAGAGCCATCACTCAGCTGGCACAACTGGGTGGGCCACAATCTCCCACTCTGCTCCTGTACTCAGTGAGACCTATCAGGCTCTGCTCTACCAAAGGAAAAAGGCCTTGAGTCTCTGGGTGCTTGGTGCTTGGACTGCTGTGCTATGGAGGATTAACAGGAGGCAGCTTACCTCACTGACCTGGATGACTGAGTTGCGTTTATTCTGAGAAGCACATGGTTTGCACATGGGCACTAGAAATGAGGAGGGGGTAAGCATTGGAAGAGCCCGTGCTGGGAATTAGGGAATCAAATCTTGTTGCAGATTCCTGAGCAAGAGCCCTCAGAACCCCATACCTACAGCTCAAACACTGCTGCCTCCCTCAACTGATGGGAGACATGGCAGGGATAGACCAAACCAGAATTCCCTGGCTCGTTGAGAAAGAAGGCAGGCATCGTGCTGACAGGGCTCCCAGGTGTAATCCTTCAGAGTGCTCCCTTAGCCTAAGCCCACAGGGCTTTCTTATTCTGTATACAACCTGGTTGATAGGAGACTGCTGGATGCTTCATTCTCTAGTGTCTCCAAATCATGTGCGATGAAGAACTCTGGCAATGTGTGTCTCCATTGTCACCTCTGAGCCCTATTGTTGAAAGACAGTTTGCATGGAAAGTATTCTTTTCTTTTTTTAATTTTTTAAATGTTTATTCATTTTTTGAGAGAGACAGAGACAGAGTGTGAGTGGGTTAGGGGCAGAGAGAGAGACACACAGAATCCAAAGTAGGCTCCAGGCTCCAAGCCATCAGCACAGAACCTGACACGGGGCTTGAACTCACGAGCCGTGAGGTCATGACCTGAGCCGAAGTGGGATGCCCAACCGACTGAGCCACCCAGGTGCCCCGTCATGGAAATTATTCTGACAGTGTCTCAGAGTAATATCCTCTTCTTTCAGCTTGGGGTGTTGGTGGTGTTTTAGAGCTGGTGAGAGAGGTGTTGCATTGGGCAGTTCTCAATACGGTTTCAGAATGATGTGGCCCTCTCTAAACCCAGGGTTTGTAGGTGCCCATGGAGAATGCCTTGTGGGTAGGCTAAGAAAGAGGTTGGGGGTGGATCCTGCCTCCTGTGTGGGACAAGGGGAAAGCAAGGTAATGGTGTCTTTCCTTGTTTCCCACAAGCCAATTTGAATGCACAGCTTTGACTCTCCTTAGTGTCATTCCTCTCCCATTGCTGCTTTCCTTACTTGATCTCAGTTCACACACAGAGACCCTGTGTCTGTCCCCTACATCAACCAAGGTCCCTGGAGTGCAGGTGAGTTTCCAAGCCTTTCCTGAGTCAATGCGGGGCTCGCAGAGTCTGATATCCCAGAAGATACCAAGCACCGATGTCCCTGAGCCTTTGGTGCTGGGCAGGCAACACTCTCATGACAATGAGTAGTCACATGGACCCTGCCCCTAATGGATGGAGCTACCCTCATTCGGCAGAACAGTCTGTGCATGTCCAGCATGCGCCATGACCTGATCAGCACACAAAAAGCCTTTTGAATATACGCTGCACCGAGCCCTCATTCCCACCTCTTGATCAAAATATGGAAGCAACTTCTTCATATCTCAGAATCTCTGCTGCTCCTCTCCATGGATACGGTGTGCAGAAGCACACCAGAAGACAAAGTTCTTGTCTATTTCTTAAGTAAGAATGTGGGCCTCTTCCTCACAGGGCTCCACTGAGCATCCTTTGGAGCACTCCTTTAGCGAAAGCCCCCAAAGGTCCCTGTGATTCCTGAGCAAGCCAGCTTGTGAATACAGTGTGCTAGTCAGGGTCTTCTAAACTTGAAGAGCTCTGGCCCTCGTTGCATCCAGTTTCATGACATTGTTGTATCATCCACTACAGTTCATCTTGTCCATACAAATTTAGTCTTTGAGAATACTGTCTCTAGCCTGCAGATGCCCAAAGAGGAAAACCCTTATGAGAGTGGGAACAGTGGAGACAAAGGAGACCAGCCTCTTTGGTTTCAAAGCCACATGGGCATCCAGAGCCCTAGGGCATCAGAAGGGGTCCAGCTGAGAGCTGTTTTGGGGAAGGCCTAGGAGATGGCTTCCTTGCTGGGCCCAGCGGAATTGAAGATAACTCAATTCAACACTGATTGCATTCCCATGGGATGGAATTATTGAACGCCCTTTGGTCCTTGCTGAGGCCATTCCTCTGTTCCTGACTGCTTCTTCATTCACCACTAGGAACCATGGAGCTGGCCCTCACTTAGCAGGCATCCAGTGATGGGTGTTGGGTTCCAACTGGGTATCCTGATCAGTAACAGCCATGAGCATCAGATATTCCAAAGGAGAATAGGCCTTCTACTCCTGATCTTGGTGCTTGGCTGTTGGAAGCAAGAGGTGGGGGTGAAAGGAGCAGGCTCGCCTCGTTGTTCTGCCTCATTGAGGTGTTTTCCTTCCGTATAACAGACTGTTCACACTGGAGGGGTAAGCTCCAGAAGCTGGTCAGCACAGAAAAGCCCTATACACGAAGAGGGCACCAATGCCCCTTTCCACACTTTAGAGCCACAGCTGGGAAAGCACTGTCACTTCCTACTCCATTCAATGATGGGAAAAGGAAGCAAAGCAGACCAAGTCCCAGGGATCTCTAGGTCCTTCTAAAGGAAGAAGGCAGGCCTGTAGCTGACAGGGCTCCCAGATGGAGACACTAGAGGGCGTGTTTGCCTAAGCCCTCTGGTGTTTCTTCTTCTTCTGAGGGCCAGATTGCCAGGAGCTGGTGTTGGAAGATCCCCTTCTCCATAGATTTCCCTAAGGTCTGCAGACTTCAGGACCTCCTTATCCACCTTGACACATCTTGGCTCTCTTGTAGAAACAAGGTTCCTCTCATGATCATTTCTGAGTCAGGGTCTCAAGATTCCATGCTTCTGCCCTCTATCTCGGATTATGGTCCAGTACTTGTGACTAGGGGAGAGGTTCTGCCACAGGGCTCTATCTTCATTAATTCACTGAGTTTCAAAGGTATATGATCAATCAGAAGCCCAGGGCATTTGAGGTGGACCTGCAGAGAATGTTTGGTATGTAGACTGGGCCAGAGATTTGGGCAGGGAGCTGGCTTCCTTCTGGGCCAAAGGCAAATGAAGCAAAACTCCTCTGAAATGTCGAGATTGGGCCTATCTGGCACCGGGTGCCTTCCCCTTGCTGTATTTCTGACAATTTATTATTTTTCTCCTGTTCTGGCCATGGGGCCATCACTCACTTAGCTGGCACCCCTGGGTTGGCTGCAAATTATCACTCTGCTCCTGTGCTCAGAGAGAGCTATCAGCCTCTTCTCTACCAAAGAAAAGAAGGTCTTTAGTCCCTAGGTGCTTGGTGTTTGGCTTGCTGTGCTCTGGTGGGGGAAGGGGAGCCAGCTTGCCTCAATGACCTGATGATTTACTTGCCTTCCTTCTGAGAAGCAGATGGTTTGAACGTGGGCAGTATGAACAAGGAGGGAGTCAGCATTGGAAAAGCCCTTGCCACGAATTAGGGAACCAAGCCCCTGTTGCAGATTCCTGAGCAAGAGCCCTCAGGACCAAATAGCTATGGCTCATGCACTGCTACCTCCCTCAATTGATGGGAAATGTGGCAGGGATAGAACAATCCAGAAATAACTGGCTCCCAGGGTAAAATGCAGGCTTCTTGCTGACAGGGTTCTCAGGTGTAGTAGTTCAGTGGGCTCCCGTTGCTAAAACCACAGGTCTTTCTTATTCCAGATACAGGCCAGTTGGTAGGAGACTGTGCTGGGTACTTCATCCTCGACATTCTACCAATTTCATGTGAGATGAACATTGGGTCCTTCTCAGTTTGGTTTCAGAATCATGTGGCCTTCCCCAAACTTAAGTTGTGTGAAGGTGCCCAGGGATAACGCTTGTGGGTAGGCTAAGCCAGAAGTTTTAGGAATGGATCTGGCCTCCTGTCTGGATCCAGAGCTGATGAAGAAAGATATCTTTTTCGTTGGTGGATGCCAGCCCTTTGGAGATGCAGAACTTGGCACTGTTGTACTCATGCACATCCCAAGGCTGCTTTCCTTACTATGCCTCTGTTCCTGTTCCAGGAGCCATGGCTGTATGAATGGTGCCACTTTCCCAGTGAGTTCCTGAGGAAATTGAAGGTATGTGGGTCTAATATCCCAGAGGAAACCTGGCTCTTCTCTCCCTGAGCACATGGTGTTGCTTAGCTGACTAGTGTATCCATGAGCATGGGTATCCAGTTGGCCTCCCTCCCCTCACTAATAGAGATCCCTTCATTTTGAAGAACGGCAGCTTTTCATGTGGGCAGGACGGTCCAGGATCTGCTCAGCACAGAAAGTTCCTTTGGATGGAATCCTGCAACAAGACCTGCTTCCAAACACTTCCATCACTGGACAGCACAGCCCTCCTACAGCTGTATCACTGCTACCACTATGCGCTGATGGCAAGGGCAGGACACATACCTAGAGCCAGGTCTTTCCCTCTGATCCTGAAGGAAGAATCTGGGCAGGCTTCTTGCTGATGAGACCTACAGGTGGAACTTGTGGATGCCACCATTAGTCAAAATCCACAGGTGTTTCTTCTTCCTGAGTCAGTGAGCTGGGGAAGACTTTGCCAGTCACCCACTTCATTATCCCTGATACAGAACTCTGGCCCTCCCTCTATCCCTTGTCACCTCTTTGCTCTATTTTAACTCTTACAGTCGTATCCTGGGCCCTGACCTGGGAATTGGGTCTAGTCATTGTGACTGTGGCAGATGTTTGGCCTAAGGGCCCCTGGCTCTTCAGCAGCATCCTTTTCCCTGGGTGATGGTTCATCTCTGCATGAGTCTCACAGAACTCCGATTTCTGGCCAAGCAGGCCTGTTGTTTTGGATTTATCTGGCTAGGAAGATTCTTAGAGCCTCTTGGAATTGAAGCATCTTGAAAAGACAAGAATACCTATAAAATGGGATTTGGTTACACTATTTGAATGAAGCTCAGGGCAAGAAGTACTTATTTCAAACCCATGCAACCCCAGTGATATATGAGTAGACAAGGCAAGCTTGCTCTAGTACCACCCTCTGCATTTCTTCCAGGCATTTTGCACACTGGCCAGCGTCTTGACTCAGATCACCCTCCATATAGGTTATCCCTGGCTTTCTTCACCACATCATAACATGCTTATCCATTTCATATGAGGGCACCCATGTGAGACCACTTTAATCTTCCAAACGTGGGCTGGGAGAAGTGAAATGGTAAGCAGGCAAACACCAGAAGCGACTCTAGTGGATTCCACCCTATGTGGCAGTCCCTGCCTTCTGCCACAGTCCTTGGGGCTGTGGTGGCCCTAGTCCTGCCAGCCAGAACTGTCACTCTTGCTACTATTGAGTGTGCTGAAGGAGAACAGCACTGCACAGCGCGATGCCATGGTTGCCACACAATGACCACCGGATGTTTTTCAGGGCCACTGAGGCTGCTATGGCATTGCCTTGATGCACAGCGCTGTTCGTGCCTTTACACCTGACCCAGAAATCTCACTGGGTGGTGACCTGAACCCAGTGACGATACCTGTGGCCGCCTGGCCCATCTGTGCCCCAGATGGAAGGTCAATCCAAGACAAAGTACAGTGTTGTCATTAGTAGTGGTTGCGCTGCCTTGCTCGGGGTGCACTTCCAACATGCACAGGCCGGTGTGAAAATCTATCCCTGGTCATGGGTTGAGTGAGTGACAGCTCTACAGCTCTTATGTCTAAACAGGGAAATGGTTAGACAAAGAACCATGGGAAAGGAGTGTCCATAAGGAGGGCCAAAGTTCCAGATATAACGGGAATGGGAAAAATTTGGAAAGGGGCTGTGTCACTTCATGTCCCCTCAGCCAAGAAAGGGGTCTCACTCCCTTCCCAGTCCTCTGGCCCACCCTACATGCAAATGTTCTAACTTGGGCCTTTCCAATGCTCTAGGCCTCTGAATGCCTGCATGGTTATGGCATCAACTTGCCAGGGTCCTGTGGCCAAGCCTATCACACAGTCACAAGGATGAGACGAGGGTGTCCAGCTGAACACCAATGATATTACACTGCGAGACTACATGGAATGGGCCTTAGAGATGACCGAGTGTCAAAATAGAGAAAAAAGGGTGAAAATAGACCCACGGAGGGCCAGAGTTCCTCACTAGGAATGAGAGTGGGATCATGTGGAGAATGAAGTGACCAATGCCATCTCCTAGCAAGCTGGTTCTCTCGGCAATAAGCAGGACATGCGGACTTTGGTGAAGGGAGCCTTTAAGGGCTACACCCAGGAGCCCTGTCAGCGAAGGGTCTGCATTCTTCCTTCAGAAAAGGAGGGAAAGCCCCAACTTTGGGTCTGATTATTGCCCTGCCCATTAGAGGACAGGCAGCAGTGATACAGGGGTGGCTGCTTGGAGCTTCTGGCTGATGGTCACGTGGTGAGAACCTGGCCTGGGTCCAGTATTCAATTCAAAGTCACTTTGGGGGGGGGGTTCGAGGAAGATGGCGGTGTAGGAGGATGCTGGGCTCACCACACGTCCTGCTGATCACCTACACCTGCCTAACTAACCCAGAAAACCACCAGAAGACTAGCAGAATGGAGTCTCTGGAGCCAAGCACAGACGAGAGGCCCACGGAAGAGGGTAGGAAGGGCGGAGAGGTGGTGCACGCTGCATGGACTGGCAGGAGGGAGCCCAGGCAGAGGGCAGCCTGCCAGCCAAGCAGAGCCCCCGAGTCTGGCTTGCAAAAGCGGAGGGGCCAGAGGGAGTGTGTTCCGACAGCAAGCGTGACTTAGCATCTGGGAGGTCATAAGTTAACAGCTCTGCTCGGAAAGTGGGAAGGCTGGGGGACAAAGGGAGGGAGAGTTGCTGAGCCCCTGGACGACACAGCTCAATTTGTTGAGGAACAAAGGTGCTAGCCAGCGCCATCTCCCTCACCCCTCCCCCAGCCAAAATCCCAAAGGGAACCAGTTCCTGCCAGGGAACTTGCTTGCTCCACGCAAACACCCAACGCTGTGCTTCTGCAGAGCCAACCCTCCAGCAGCGGGTCTGACTCCCTACCACTGCCACAGGGCCCCTCCTGAAGTGGATCACCAAAGGAGAAGCGAGCTAAGCCTAACCCTCCTGCCCCCGTGCACCTTGACTACCCACCCCAGCTAATACTCCAGATCCCCAGCACCACAAGCTTGGCAGTGTGCAAGTAGCCCAGACAGGCCACGCCACCCCACAGTGAATCTCGCCCCTAGGAGAGGGGAAGAGAAGGCACACACCAGTCTGACTGTGGCCCCAGTGGTGGGCTGGGGGCAGACATCAGGTCTGACTGTGGCCCCGCCCACCAACTCCAGTTATACACCACAGCACAGGGGAAGTGCCCTGCAGGTCCGCACCACTCCAGGTACTATCCAAAATGACCAAACGGAAAAATTCCTCTCAAAGAATCTCCAGGAAATAACAACAGCTAATGAACTGATCAAAAAGGATTTAAATAATATAACAGAAAGTGAATTTAGAATAATAGTCATAAAATTAATCGCTGGGCTTGAAAACAGAATAGAGGACAGCAGAGAATCTCTTGCTACAGAGATCAAGGGACTAAGGAACAGTCAGGAGGAGCTGAAAAATGCTTTAAATGAAATGCAAAATAAAATGGAAATGACCACGGCTTGGATTGAAGAGGCAGAGGAGAGAATAGGTGAACTAGAAGATAAAATTATGGAAAAAGAGGAAGCTGAGAAAAAGAGAGATAAAAAAGATCCAGGAGTATGAGGGGAAAATTAGAGAACTAAGTGATACACTAAAAAGAAATAATTTACGCATAATTGGTATCCCAGAGGAGGAAGAGAGAGGGAAAGGTGCTGAAGGTGTACTTGAAGAAATAATAGCTGAGAACTTCCCTGAACTGGGGAAGGAAAAAGGCATTGAAATCCAAGAGGCACAGATAACTCCCTTCAGACGTAACTTGAATCGATCTGCATGACATATCACAGTGAAACTGGCAAAATACAAGGATAAAGAGAAAATTCTGAAAGCAGCAAGATACAAACGTGCCCTAACATATAAAGGGAGACCTATAAGACTCGTGACTGATCTATCTGTTGAAACTTGGCAGGCCAGAAAGGATTGGCACGAGATCTTCAATGTGTTGAACAGAAAAAATATGCAGCCGAGAATCCTTTATCCAGCAAGTCTGTCATTTAGAATAGAAGGAGAGATAAATGTCTTCCCAAACAAACAAAAACTGAGGAATTCGTCACCAGTAAACCAGCCATACAAGAGATCCGAAGGGGGATCCTGTGAGACAAAGTACCAGAGACATCGCTACAAGCATAAAACATACAGACATCACAATGACTCTAAACCCGTATCTTTCTATAATAACACTGAATGTAAATGGATTAAATGAGCCAACCAAAAGACATAGGGTATCAGAATGGATAAAAAAACAAGACCCATCTATTTGCTGTCTACAAGAGACTCATTTTAGATCTGAGGACACCTTTAGACTGAGAGTGAGGGGATGGAGAACTATTTATCATGCTACTGGAAGCCAAAAGAAAGCTGGAGTAGCCATACTTATATCAGACAAACTAGACTTTAAATTAAAGGCTGTAACAAGAGATGAAGAAGGGCATTATATAATAATTACAGGGTCTATCCATCAGGAAGAGCTAACAATTATAAATGTCTATGCACCGAATACCAGAGCCCCCAAATATATAAAACAATTACTCATAAACATAAGAAACCTTATTGATAAGAATGTGGTAATTGCAGGGGACTTTAACACTCCATTTACAGAAATGGATAGATCATCTAGACACACGGTCAATAAAGAAACAAGAGCCCTGAATGGTACATTGGATCAGATGGACTTGACAGATATATTTAGAACTCTGCATCCCAAAGCAACAGAATATACTTTCTTCTTGAGTGCACATGGAACATTCTCCAAGATAGATCATATACTGGGTCACAAAACAGCCCTTCATAAGTATACAA
The DNA here is from genome assembly GCF_018350155.1 of Leopardus geoffroyi. Taxonomy (NCBI): domain Eukaryota; kingdom Metazoa; phylum Chordata; class Mammalia; order Carnivora; family Felidae; genus Leopardus; species Leopardus geoffroyi. The sequence continues at coordinate 37,846,496 of NC_059327.1, forward strand.
GAATTGAAATTATACCATGCATACTTTCAGACCACAATGCTATGAAGCTTGAAATCAACCACAGGAAAAAGTCTGGAAAACCTCCAAAAGCATGGAGGTTAAAGAACACCCTACTAAAGAATGAGTGGGTCAACCAGGCAATTAGAGAAGAAATTAAAAAATATATGGAAACAAACGAAAATGAAAATACCACAATCCAAACGCTTTGGGACGCAGCGAAGGCAGTCCTGAGAGGAAAATACATTGCAATCCAGGCCTATCTCAAGAAACAAGAAAATTCCCAAATACAAAATCTAACAGCACACCTAAAGGAAATAGAAGCAGAACAGCAAAGGCAGCCTAAACCCAGCAGAAGAGAAATAATAAATATCAGAGCAGAAATAAACAATATAGAATCTAAAAAAACAGTAGAGCAGATCAATGAAACCAAGAGATGGTTTTTTGAAAAAATAAACAAAATTGATAAACCTCTAGCCAGGCTTCTCAAAAAGAAAAGGGAGATGACCCAAATAGATAAAATTATGAATGAAAATGGAATGATTACAACCAATCCCTCAGAGATACAAACAATTATCAGGGAATACTATGAAAAATTATATGCCAACACATTGGACAACCTGGAAGAAATGGACAAATTCCTAAACACCCACACTCTTCCAAAACTCAATCAGGAGGAAACAGAAAGCTTGAACAGACCTGTAACCAGCGAAGAAGTTGAATCGGTTATCAATAATCTCCCAACAAAGAAGAGTCCAGGACCAGATGGCTTCCCAGGGGAGTTCTACCAGACGTTTAAAGCAGAGATAATACCTATCCTTCTCAAGCTATTCCAAAAAATAGAAAGGGAAGGAAAACTTCCAGACTCATTCTATGAAGCCAGTATTACTTTGATTCCTAAACCAGACAGAGACCCAGTAAAAAAAGAGAACTACAGGTCAATATCCCTGATAAATATGGATGCAAAAATTCTCAGTAAGATACTAGCAAATCGAATTCAACAGCATATAAAAAGAATTATTCACCATGATCAAGTGGGATTCATTCCTGGGATGCAGGGCTGGTTCAACATTCGCAAATCCATCAACGTGATACATCACATTAATAAAAGAAAAGAACCATATGATTCTGTCAATCGATGCAGAAAAGGCCTTTGACAAAATCCAGCACCCTTTCTTAATAAAAACCCTCGAGAAAGTCGGGATAGAAGGAACATACTTAAACATCATAAAAGCCATTTATGAAAAGCCCACAGCTAACATCATCCTCAATGGGGAAAAACTGAGAGCTTTTTCCCTGAGATCAGGAACACGACAGGGATACCCACTCTCACCGCTGTTGTTTAACATAGTGTTGGAAGTTCTAGCATCAGGAATCAGACAACAAAAGAAAATCAAAGGCATCAAAATTGGCAAAGATGAAGTCAAGCTTTCGCTTTTTGCAGATGACATGATATTATACATGGAAAATCTGATAGTCTCCACCAAAAGTCTGCTAGAACTGATACATGAATTCAGCAAAGTTGCAGGATACAAAATCAATGTACAGAAATCAGTTGCATTCTTATACACTAACAATGAAGCAACAGAAAGACAAATAAAGAAACTGATCCCATTCACAATTGCACCAAGAAGCATAAAATACCTAGGAATAAATCTAACCAAAGATGTAAAAGATCTGTATGCTGAAAACTATAGAAAGCTTATGAAGGTAATTGAAGAAGATTTAAAGAAATGGAAAGACATTCTCTGCTCATGGATTGGAAGAATAAATATTGTCAAAATGTCAATACTACCCAAAGCTATATACACATTCAATGCAATCCCAATCAAAATTCCACCAGCATTCTTCTTGAAACTAGAACAAGCAATTCTAAAATTCATATGGAACCACAAAAGGCCCCGAATAGCCAAAGTAATTTTGAAGAAGAAGACCAAAGCAGGAGGCATCACAATCCCAGACTTTAGCCTTTACTACAAAGCTGTCATCATCAAGACAGCATGGTATTGGCACAAAAACAGACACATAGACCAATGGAATAGAATAGAAACCCCAGAACTAGACCCACAAAAGTATGGCCAACTCATCAGGAAAGAACATCCAATGGAAAAAAGACAGTCTCTTTAACAAATGGTGCTGGGAGAACTGGACAGCAACATGCAGAAGGTTGAAACTAGACCACTTTCTGACACCATTCACAAAAACAAACTCAAAATGGATAAAGGACCTGAATGTGAGACAGGAAACCATCAAAACCCTAGAGGAGAAAGCAGGAAAAGACCTCTCTGACCTCAGCTGTAGCAATCTCTTACTTGACACATCCCCAAATGCAAGGGAATTAAAAGCAAAAATGAACTACTGGGACCTTATGAAGATAAAAAGCTTCTGCACAGCAAAGGAAACAACCAACAAAACTAAAAGGCAACCAACGGAATGGGAAAAGATATTTGCAAATGACATATCGGACAAAGGGCTAGTATCCAGAATCTATAAAGAGCTCACCAAACTCCACACCCGAAAAACAAATAACCCAGTGAAGAAGAGGGCAGAAAACATGAATTGACACTTCTCTAAAGAAGACATCCGGATGGCCAACAGGCACATGAAAAGATGCTCAATGTTGCTCCTTATCAGGGAAATAGAAATCAAAACCACACTCAGATATCACCTCACGCCAGTCAGAGTGGCCAAAATGAACAAATCAGGAGATTATAGATGCTGGCGAGGATGTGGAGAAATGGGAACCCTCTTGCACTGTTGGTGGGAATGCAAATTGGTGCAGCCACTCTGGAAAGCTGTGTGGAGGTTCCTCAGAAAATTAAAAAAAGACCTACCCTATAACCCAGCAATAGCACTGCTAGGAATTTACCCAAGGGATACAGGAGTACTGATGCATAGGGGCACTTATACCCCGATGTTTATAGCAGCACTCTCAACAATAGCCAAATTATGGAAAGAGCCTAAATGTCCATCAACTGATGAATGGATAAAGAAATTGTGGTTTATATACCCAATGGAGTACTATGTGGCAATGAGAAAGAACAAAATATGGCCCTTTGTAGCAACGTGGATGGAACTGGAGAGTGTAATGCTAAGTGAAATAAGCCACACAGAGAAAGACAGATACCATATGTTTTCACTCTTATGTGGATCCTGAGAAACTTAACAGAAACCCATTGGGGAGGGGAAGGAAAAAAAAGAGGTTAAAGTGGGAGAGATCCAAAGAATAAGAGACTCTTAAAACTGAGAACAAACTGAGGGTTGATGGGGGGGTGGGAGGGTAGGGAGGGTGGGTGATGGGTATTGAGGAGGGCACCTTTTGGGATGAACACTGGGTGTTTTATGGAAACCAATTTGACAATAAATTTCATATATTGAAAAAATTAAAAAAAAAAGTCCCTTTGGGTATGATCCCAGGGCCTGGAGCAGAGTGGACATGCATGAACCATCTACTCTGCAGGATGAAGGCACCTCTGTCAGCCAGGGGAGGGAGGCCAGTGGCCTACAACCCCTGCAATGACTCCAAGTGAGTGCCAAGCCCCCTTGGACAGGGGGGCCTGCTTTCCTCTGGGGTACTAGACACTGAGAGCTGTCAGTTGGCTGAGGAAATGAGTGGGAACTCCACACCAATGTTGGGACCTGGGCTGTGTACCTAACACAGACCCCTGGATCCTGGAAAGTTCAAGTGTAAACAGGGTACATTCTTCTGAGGCTCTTGTTCTGAATGGCTCCCAGGTAGAACCTAGTTTGAAAAAAAGCACAATACAATGCAAACAGGCTCCCTTAGGACCAAAGGTCTTCATTGCAGAAGACAATGGACTACAGTTAGAATTCAGTGCTTACTTCTATCTCCTGTTGGGCTGGCTGTCTGGGCAGTAAGAAAGCCCTGAGGGCCAGTGTAAAAGGAAAATTCCATTGGCTACACCCAAGAGGGAAATTCTGCAGGAGGTTTCTATTCATTAAGAAACAGGAAAAGCTGGATTTGGTGGTTTTTCCTGTCCTTCCCATCAGGCAATAGAAGCACCATTGATTTGGAGGTAAGGGGTCCTTGCACCTAGCTGGTGATCAAGTGATTGGAGCCTGGACCTGATGCAGAAGTTCTTGAAAGGGCCCTTTCAGTTCTGACAAGGTCCTGAAGCATAGTGTGCATACGGGAATCATTTTTGACTCAGAAGGAAGGCATGTCTATCCTTCACTGCACTTACCAGAGCTGGCCAAGCACCAAGCACTCAGGAAAAAGAAGGCCATCCTTCCTTTGATTTGAAGATACTGTTTTCTCTCCCATAGCAAAGGACCAGAGTGGGAGTTTAGCACCAATCTTTGGGCTCTGCTTGTATGAAGTGAATGGAAGCCCAGTTGTCCCTCAATGTGATCAAGGACTTAGAAAATAGCAACTTGGTGGAATGGCTCCACAGGAGGTCAGGATCCACATTACAGATGGGACTGCAGTAATGCTGGGCATGTATATCTACTTTCATTTCTCCTTGCTGCATCTGTAAGGCCAGCCCCTCCACAAAACTCTGGGACCTCCTACCCGCATCCACCCATACCCAACCTGGCACCTTTATATGCCTTAGGCCTCTCACTATGAACAGAGTTCTCGTGGGAAGTTACAAGAGGTCCTGTTGTCAATCTATGCCAGAGTCCCCAGTTTAAAGGAGCAACTCAGATGATGTTGCTCTGAGACACTGATTCTGAAGAGACTTCAGCAAGATCCTAGTTTGAAAAAAAAGAGGAAAAGGAGGGAAATGAACCAGGGAAAAGGAGGGCCAAAGTGCTTCATTCCAAAGGAGAGCAGAATGAAGCTGACAAGGATGTGAATAACACAAGCTCTGGAGAAGCTGTTGTCTCTAGTAAGAAACGCCTGTGGGCAGGGGCAAAGGGGAAACATCCATTGCCTACACCTGGGTGCCCATCTGGCAATAGGCTTGCACTTTTCCTTCAGAAAGAGAAGGATGGTTCCCGACCTTGGCTTCTTTGTATGCCCTAGCCCTCAGGGAACTGATTTCTGGTAACAGTTAGTGCTCCTGAGGGTGCTGTAGGTTTTTTAACTGAGTCATAGTGCGGTATTCCTTCCAAGGATTTTTTGGGCTGAATTGTCCTGTAGTCTACTATGCATGTCCTGTCCATCTGCCTTAGACAATCAACACAATTCAATCAGGCAGGGGAGGGTGGCCAGCTGGCTACCAATCACAGAGATTGCCTGGGCCAGTCGAGCAACAGGTGCTCATTCTGGGCAGGAAGGGCATTCTTCTTCGGGATAAAGGAACTGATTGCTCTCAGATAACACAGGACCAGAGTGGTATATCATCGCAAACTCTGGATGTTGGTTATGTGGCTGACAGACCAATTCCACCTGGTGGTGACCTAGTTATGAAAACAAATTAGATGGGAAGGGCTATAAGGAAGGCCAAGCTTCTATATGACAGAGAAGATTAGGATAGAGCTGGGAATTAACTAACATAGTTTCTCCTTCAACCAGAAGTAAGGCCAGCTCCCTCCCAAACCCTGGCATTGCCTACTCAGGGACACTGCTGGGGACCTTCAAGAGCCCTATGCCCCCCATATCTTACACACTTCTGAAAGGCACATAATGAGGGGATCCTCTGTCCCAATTATGCCAGAGACATCAGGATTTGGCCAGATTCCCCAACCTGAAGGAAAGGATATGTCTCTGAGACACTGGCCATGAATGGTGCTCAGGGAGAACCAACTTTGCAAACAGAAAAAAAGTGTTCATTGGAATGGAAAACAGGAAGGCCAAAGTGCTTCAGTATCGATGAGAATGGGACATAGGTTAGAATGAAGTGTCTCAGAAGGACAACTTCCTGGCAAAGTCCTGTCTAAGGAGTAAGAAACTCCTGTGGCTAGAGACAAAGGAAACCTCTAAAGGGAAACCTCCTGAAAGCCCAGTCTGCAGGAGGTCTGCATATTTCCTTCTGAAAGGGAAGGAAAGCTTCTGACCTTGCCTGTTTTTCCTGTACTTCCCTACAGGGGATAGAGGCAGCAGAGATTCAGGGGGTGTTTGGAACCATTCCTGTGGCACATTAGGTTTTGAAGAGCCTCTGTCTGCACTGACTAGGTCCTGGAACATACCTTGCACGTGTGGATCCTGTGCTCTTCAACGTTTATTTATTTTTGGGACAGAGAGAGACAGAGCATGAACGGGGGAGGGGCAGAGAGAGAGGGAGGCACAGAATCAGAAACAGGCTCCAGGCTCTGAGCCATCAGCCCAGAGCCCGACGTGGGGCTCGAACTCACGGACCGCGAGATCGTGACCTGGCTGAAGTCGGACGCTTAACCGACTACGCCACCCAGGCGCCCCTCCTGTGCTCTTCAGAATATGAGGCCAGGCACTAAGTGCTTTCTGACAGCAAAGCAATCTTCTCTGTGGGTTGTCAGAAACTAATTACTCTTGGTTATCAGAGAAGCAGCATAAGAACTCACCAGCAATCCCTGGCAGCTCACTGTGTGATTGACAGCCCTACTGGCCCACCCAGGCTGCGAACCAAGTCCTACTTAGCAAATAGCAATGGGATATGAATGGCTCTACGGACAGCCAAAGTTTCATTTTAGATGGGAATGGAAGAAAGCTGAGAGAGAAATATCTCCCTCCATTTGCCTTTGCCCCAGTACTGAGGTCAGCTGCCTCCCAACCCTTTTGGCCCTAGCTACACTCAAATGTTCTGTGCTAGGTACTTTCCACTGACCTGCATCTAATGTTGTCAATGTAGATCTGGAAGGCATATTGCAGGGCTCCTATGGCTCAACCTATTTTGCGGTCCCAAGAACTCACCCAGAATCACCAATTAAAATCAGAGGGAATTGCTCTGAACCAAGGGCCAGATTTGCCCATGGCTGATTCTACTTTTAAGAAGAGTAAAAAGGGGCACCTGGATGACTCAGTCACTTAAGCCTCTGACTCTTGGTTTCAGCTCAGGTCATGATCTTACAGTTCGTGAGTTCGAGTCCTGTGTTACAGTTTCTGCTGACAGCTTGAGGCCTGAAGTCTGCTACAGATTCTGTCTCTCTCTCTCTTTCTCAGCCCATCCCCTGTTTTTTCTCTCTCTCTCTTTCTCTCTTTCCGTGGGTCTCTCGCTCTCTCTCAAAATTAAATAAATACTTAAAAAAGTAAAAGAAAGAATGGGACTCCTGGGTGGCTCGGTTGCTTAAGCATCAGTTTATCACGAAGGGTGTGATTTCATGGTTGCAAGATGGACCCCCCACATCAAGTTCTATCCTGTCAGCATGGAGGAGCCTGCTTGCAGTCATCTGTCCCTCCCTCTCAACCCCTCACCACATGCACACACACTCTCGTGCCCTCCCTTTCTCTCAAAAATAAAAATAAACACAAAGAGAGGAAAGGAGTGGAAATAGATACACAGAGGGACAGGGTTCCTATGAGAGATGAGAATGTGATCAGTCTGAGGATGAAATGACTAGTACAATCTCCTGGCCAGCTGACTGTCTCCGCAAAAAGAAGCACATGTGGACTAGGGCAGAGGGAAACCTCCACAGTTTGCAGTGGGAGCCCTCATGGAAAGATGCCTGTATTGTTACTTGAGAGAGACAAGGAAAGCTTTGCGAGTTCACTGGTTTCCTTTCCCATCCTATCAGTGGATAAAGGCAGCGGGATTCAAGGGTAGTGGGTTTGTGCTCAAGTGTTTTCAGCTGGTCTGTGGTGCAGTATTCTTCATTGGTCTCTTTCAGTGCTAAGCAGGTCCTCAAGAATACTGCCCATAGGTGAACCCACTGCTCTTCAGAGTGACAGCTTCTTTAACAGTCAGGGAGGGAGAGAAGATGGCTAACCATCATTCCCTCATCACCCAGCCACAAACACCAATACTCCCAGGAAAGCAATCTTTCCTTTGGGATATCAGCAACTGATTGCTCTTGGTTAGCACAGAGCAGAGTCAGAGCTCCCTGGGACTGGCTGGGCACTCGCTATGTGGGGGACAGCCTCATTCGCCTTACTAGGGACCCATACATCCAGAGAATTGGAATGGTACACTCAGGGCCAAAGTTTTTCATTTCAGCCGAGAATGGAAATAAATCTGAGAATGAATTGTCTAGCTCCATGTTTCTTTTGGCCCAGAAGTGAGGATAGCTCCCTCCTGATACCTCTGACCCTGAATACACACAAGCATTCCTGCTGGGCGCCTTGAAATGTCCCGGGCTTATCTTTGTCAACAGAGTACTGGGAGACCATTTTTGAGGGTCCCTGTGGCCCAGCATATCCCAGAGTGACAATAATCTGGTCAGACTTCCTAGTTAAAAGAAGAAGAAATGGATCTGAGACAATGGGCCTCAATGGACAACAGGGAGATCTGAGCTTGAAAAAGCAACAGGGTGGAGGAGAAGACACAGAAGACCAAACTTGTCTACTAACAGAAAAGAATGGGTTATGGCAAGAAACTGCAGTGACTGGAACAATCTCTTGGCAATATGGTTGTCTCAGGAGTAAGAACCCTGTGTGTGCTAGGACAAAGGGATAACTCCTGCATTTTTCCTTCACAAGGAGAGGGAACGTTTCTGGCATTCAATATTGTTTTTTTGTTTTTTTCTTTTGTTTTGTTTTTTCCTGTCCTCTGAGGCAATCATGCTACAAAGTTAGCAGTTTCTGGTTTGTGGCTGACCCTCAAGTATTTAGAAAGTGGCTCTGTTGCACTGGTCCTTGAATGGGTTGTTTCTGCACATTTTTCAGGTCCTGAAGAATACTGCAAATGGATGAACTGTCTGCTGTTCAGATGAAGGCATCCGTAGCAGCCAGTGGTTGGAGTTCTGTCTATCTATTGCCATGCCAACTCCAGGGTTTCAAGCACCAAGTCATCAGTCTCAGGGGTCAGTGGATCCTCCTGTGTATCAGAAACTGAATGCTTTGTTAGCTGGGGAGCAGTGTGAGAAATTTCCACCAATCACCCATTTCTCACAGGCTGTCTGTGCCTAGTGGGAACCAACTTATAATTAGAGAAATCAAAAAGAACGAGGCACCTGGGATGCTCAGTCTGTCATGTGGCTGTCTCTTGATTTCAGCTCAGGTCACAAAGTCACAGTTGTGAGGTCTAACCCCGTATCAGGCTTTGTACTCACAGAGTGTTGCCTGCTTTGGATTTTCTATCTCCCTCTTTTTGTTCCTACCCCCACTCATGGCTCTGTGTGTGTGTGTGTGTGTGTGTGTGTGTGTCTTGCTCACTCAAAAATGGTAAATGTTGAAAACCAGGTTTCAAAAAAAGAAAGAAACCCAGTGACAATGGGAATGGACACATGGAGGGCCAGAGTACTTCTTTTCTTATGAGAAAGGGATGAAGCAGAGAATAGAGTGACTAATATAATCTACCTGAAGCTGGCTTTTTTTTTTTAATCTTACAGTTTATTTATTTCTTTATTTTTTTTAATGTTTATTTACTTTTGAGACAAAGAGAGACAGAGCATGAACGGGGGAGGGTCAGAGAGAGAGAGGGAGACACAGAATCTGAAACAGGCTCCAGGCTCTGAGCTGTGAACACAGAGCCCGACGCAGGGCTCGAACTCACTAGCCGTGAGATCATGACCTCAGCTGAAGTGGGACGCTTAACCGACTGAGCCACCCAGGCGCCCCAAAGCTGGCTGTCTTCATAATTGTAAGCACCTCCGCACTGGGGAATGGGAAAAACCCCACTGGGTTTACATGGAAGCCCAGTCCAGAGGAAATCTTCATCCGCAATTCAAATCAGAATGGGATACAACTGAAGATGTATTGTATGGCTCAGTGTTTTCTTCTTGCAGAAGGACTGGTATTCTCCTTACTCCTTTGGGCCTGCCTACAGGCAAACTTTCCATGATGGGCCCTCAGAAACGCTAGGTTTCCTCATGTACACATAATTCTGTAACACATGTGGGGCGAGGCCCCATTGCACCTCCCTATTCCTGGCACCTTTGTGCCTCCCTATTCTCGGGGTATCTTTGCACCCCTCTAGTCTTGGGGTGCAAATATGGCTTACCCAAACTCGGGAGTGAGCACTTTATGGCTTTGTATTTCTTTATGCCATATGAACCCATTTGTGTAAGCCCAGGGGATTCCTAAGCTTATACCCCACAGCTCCCCCTTTTTGTTTTTCTTGGTTCTTTTAGCTTCGTGTTCCGGGACCATCATGATGAGCTTCTGGTCATTCTTTTGCTTTTGGATGGCTTGGAAGGTGATTCTGCAAAGACATAAGCAGAGACACAGTAAAAGCATTCCACTTCTCAAAGTTATCCAGAATGTGAGATGGGTGCCAGCTGTAAGTGAGAAAGGATTTAGGACATGCCACATTTCCCAAGAACCAGCCCATTCATTTTTAAGCTGGTACTCTGCATATTGTAGCTGTTGGCTCAAGTCATATCTAAAACTATATTGTTAGAGAGGTGGGAACAAAAGACACTGTGAAAGTGTTTCTGGACAGCATCCCAAGCTAAGGAATGCCAGTCATGCAGATAGGCTGGTAGCTAGGGACACAGGGAAGTTTAGAGTGGAGGAAAAAGGCCTCCTGTCTTTCTCCAATAAATTCTACTGCAGCCTCAAGAGCTTCGAGGCGGGCCAAGACTTGTTTATCAGTGGAAATATGGCTCATGAATTCTTTGGTGGTGTTGACCATAAATTTATTAAGAACATGGGCTATCTGGATAGTATGATGCAGGCTGATTCCAGCTACAGTGGCAGAGGTGATAACACCTACTGCTGCTAGGATGCCCACGGTTAACAGGCCAACAATTCTTTTCTGCCTTGCAGCAGAGTACCAGTATTGAACAAGCTTGGAAAGCACGCCTAGTCTTAATGGGTGCATATAGGGCTCAGATATATTAACAGGGACCCAGGTTGAGACACGCTCTCTAAGTACTAAAGAGAGAGGAGATGTTTAATTGGGTGATGTTATCATTACTTACGCAGGACATAAGCCAACCTTGGGAGGTAGAGACATTATAATTATTTTCTAGTTGTCGGATCTGTAAGGTGGAGGTCGCAAAGAGAACATAGGGAGAATGGATGCAAATAGCGGTCCATGTGAATTGGTTATTGAACAGGGAGACCCAAGTTAGATTAGCATGTTGTTTCACATAAATGTCACCATGGCTAATAGTACGAGTGAGGAAGGGAAGACGTAGCTTCCAAAGATTAACACGCCAAGGTCCTTTTAATATCCCTTTATGTGCACAAATTACAGGGCCAGACAAGCCTCCGTTTTCTCAAAAAATATCCTCCCTATTAAGTTGGCCAAAGGTTATGGTCTTATTAGAATATTTTGTTTCAAGATGTCCTCCAGGACCCCTGTCAGTAATAGTACAATTACCCCAGTGAAGATTATGCTCAGTTTCTCCATAAGGTTGTCCAGGGAATAATATTCCAGGAGGTGGAGGCGGGTCTGAATATTTGAGACTAGAGCAGGCTATAACATTAGGAGTATGAGATGTGCTTGTTTTTTGAGGTATATCAAAGCTTGTGGCTGAGAAAAAGGTAAAATTGTCTGTCCTTGTAGAGGTTTGGGGCTGTACTTGGCAAATGCCAGTTGATTTTTAGTTTAATACGAGAAGAAAAGTTGTTGAGGTCGGTAACACACATAAGGAGGTGCTGAAGTAAGCCACCATTGAAGTCTTGGCATATAAAGCCAATGCTCTTGTTCAGTTTGGAAGGGCAGGTTAAGATTGGCTCCTTCCATGAACTCTGCCAGAGTCCAGCTCCAGCAGGTCCAGGTGTTCACAAAGGATGAACAGCATCAGCAAAAAAGTGAAAAAAAAAAAAATAAAACAGAAATAAAAACGGACACAGACAATAGCAGTGTGTTGAACTGGCCACTTTGTTGTGGCAAACGTGGCATTATATTCGTTAACAGTTTTCCTTATAGCGTACGTCATCTATGTTTTCTAGCATTACCTAATTCTAAAAATGTTCCTATGTGTAATCACACTTTATGGAATAACATGGTTATTTTCTCATTATGTTTCCTCCTGCCCTTTGCTTATTGATTAATTTCTTACATTATTTTCATTATGTATCTGTTTTTCTATAAAGCATTTGCTTTGCTGTTGTCACGAAAAGTCATCTATCTCTCAACACCTCAAGTGGAACAGTTACAAGGACATGACCTCTTAGTTGTTTCCCTGAACCATTTGTGGCTTGAGGAACAAAAGTGTTCGCCTCAGTCCAGGGGCCAGGAGGGGGCCAAGAGTGCCTTAGGAACCCATGCCTTATACATTCTCAGAGAGACAATGCACCTAGAACTAATGAACCATTCTGTACTTTAACCGACTAGGTTCAGTCATCACCTGGAATGCCTCCTGGGAGCCAAGTGGGCCTAGGGGTTGGAGTAATTTGTGCCCATAGATACACTCCTTTGTTGCCGGAGTGGGGCTTTCAAATCCATTTGTCCCTCCTTTGCTGGCAAATGTATGAGGCTATCCTTCCTTTAGGTAGAGGAGTCTTTATAGGGGGTGGCAAGGGCTAAATGTAGGGCTGCACAATTCCTTGCAGAACTTTATTTCTTTCCCAATGGTTCTTTTCCCAGGGGGCCTGTTGAGGGAAATTCCCCAACAGACAATTCCCCAGGTACTTTATTAAGGCCAAATTACATAAAAGCAGGAGTACAAGAAGCTTTACTGTTGGTGGGCTGCCCTGCAGCCCCAATCCATCCACTGCCTGGGCTCTGCCATCAGGCTGGTTGGATAGCTCGGCTTCTGGCAGTATATAGAGGGGTGTGCTTCTGGCCATCATATTAGTAGAGAGGGGCAACACTGGCTGTGACCTATGAAGAATGTGCTTCATGTGACCTATGTAGAATGTGATGATCAGATTGTGGGACAAGGACTCGGTGCTCTATTCAAAAGCATTTTTGCGTGCTGACCACGTCCAGGATCATGGTGCATATGTACAAACTGTTCTTTCGATTGAGGGTAGCTCCCTCCATTAGGGGCAGCGGTCCATGTGGCTACCCATTTGCATGATACTGTAGCCTGCCTACAACCAGAGGCTCAGGGACAGGGGGGGACAGGTGTCCTTTGGGACATCACCTCAGAGAGCCCTGTATTGGATTAGGAAAAGTTTGGAATCTCACCCCTAAACTGGGACCTTGGTTGGTGTAGGTGACAGACACAGGGTAGGGTAACCGTGTGTGAACTGAGACCAAGTTAGAAAAGCAGCAATGGAAGAGGAATGACTACAAGGTGAGCCAAAGCTATGCATTCAAATGCACATGGAGGAAACCGCAGATGGAGACCATGAGCTTTCCTTCTCCTTGCCCCACACAGGAGATGGGATCCACCCTCAACCACGGGCTTTGACTTCCCATGAGCATTCTCCCTGGGCACCTTCACAGGCCCTGGGTATGTGGAGGGCCACATCATTCTGAACCCAAACTGAAAAGGGCCCAGTGCAGTACCTCTATCACCATCACAGGCATACCACCAAACCCCCAAGTTGAAACAAGAGGATATTTTTCTGAGACACTGTCCCAGAATAGTGTCCATGCAAACCCTCTTTCAACAAAAAAGTTTAGGAGTGGAAATGGAGACACACACTGCCATAATTCTTCACCACAAATGAGATTTGGAGAAAGTTGAGAATGAAGTACCCAGTGTAGTTTCTTATCAACCAGGTCATATTGAGAATCAGAAAGGCCTGTGGGCTTAGACCAAGGGGGCCTTCTGAAGGACTACACCTGCGAGTCCTACCAGCAAGAAGCCTGCCTTCTTTCTTTAGGAGGCAGTGATTTTTGGCTTGGTCTATCCATGCCATTTCCCCATCAGTAGTGGGAGGCAGAAGTGTTTGAACTGTAGCCAGGGGGTTCTGAGGGCTCTATTCAGGAATCTGCTACAAGAACTTGGTTCCCTCATTCCTGGCAAGGGCTCATGAAATTCTGACCCCCTCCTCCTTCATATTGCCCATGTGCAACCTGTCTGCTTTTCAAAATGAAGGCACCTCAGTCACCCAGGTCAGTGAGGCAAGCTGTGTCTCCTTTCCCCTCCATAGCACAGCAAGCCAAGCACCAAGTACACATGGACGAAAGGTCTTCTTTCCTTTGGTAGAGTAGAGCCTGTTAGCTCTCACTGAGCACAGGAGCAGAGTGGGAGAATGTGGCCTAGGCAGAGATACTAGCTGAGTTAGTTATGACTCCATGGCTCCTAAGGAACACACACACACACACACACACACACACACACACACACACACACACATTTTCAGACACACATCAAGGGAAAGGAAATGGGCACCAGTTGGGCCAAAACTCGACATTTCCAGTGGGAATGAGGATTCCCTTAGACAGATGTCTTGCTTCATTTGCCCTTGGCCCACAGGGAGGCCAGCTCCCTGCCCAAATCTCTTGTCCAGCCTACACTCCAAACATTGTCTGCTGGAACACTTCAAATGCCCTCAGCCTCAGAATGGTCACACACTTCTGAAGCCAAATGCATTTATGAATCTCATCCCCAGTCACAAGGACTGGACCACACTCCAAGGTGGAAGGCAGAGGATAGGGCTCTTGAGACACTGATTCTGAATGGATTGTGGGCAGAACCATGTTTCTACAAGAGATCAAAGATATGTCAAAGCGAACAAGGAGGGCCAGAGCTCTTCACAGCTTGGAAGAGGAATTCTATCAGGAGGGGAGTGTCCAGGGCCTGTTCTTAGCAACCTGATTGTAAAAAGATCACCAGAGGGCTTAGGCAGGTATGCCCTCTAGAGACTCCACCTGGGAGCCCTGTCATCACCAGTCCTGCTTTTTTCTTTCAGAAGGACCTAAAGATCCCTGGGACTTGGTCAGATTTTGCTGCTTTTTGCATGATTGAATGGAGTGAGCAGTGACAGTACTGTAGCTGAGAGGTGCCCCTAGCTGTGGCTCCAGAGTGCGGAGAGGGACATTGGTGCCCTCTTCCTGTAAAGGCTCTTTCTCTGATGACCAGCTTCTGGAGCCTACAGCTCTTGTGTGAACTGTCTGGTTTTCAGAAGGAAGGCACCTCAATCAGACAGAGAAAGGAAGCTGTGTGGCTCCTCTCCCCCAACACCTTGCTACAAACAGCCAACCATCAAGCTCGCGGATACGAGGAGTATTCTCCCTTGGTATATCCGATGCTGATGGCTATAACCGAGAAAGGGACGGAGTAAGAGCCCGATGCCCATCCTCGGGTGCCTGCTGAGTGTGTGTCAGCTCATGGCTGCTAAGGGTGAATCAAGAGGCAGTCAGATACATAAGGAGGCAGAGGAGATGGCTGCAGCCATGACCAAAGGGGATTCAAAATTTCCATCCAATTGGAATGTGATCAATGTGGAATGGAGATATTTATCTTCATTTCCCCAAAACCCAGTAAGGAAGCCAGCTTCTGGAGTATACCTCTGCCTGAGCCTCCCCATGCACAGCTCTTGACTGGACCCCTTTTGGTGCCATAGGGCTCTGGATGTCCATGTAGTCCTAAAGCCACAAGACCAGGGTCTCTGGCTCTACCTGTCACACAGTCACCAGGGCTGGTCCCCATTGGACATCTACAGCTGGGTATAACACTCAAAAAGACCGAGTTTTTATGGACCACAAGATGAACCTTGATGGGTGCTAAAGCAATTTTCTGAGACTAGATACACTGAGTGCCTGCGTTCATGTTTACAAGAACTTGACTAGCTCATGTATTCACAATCTGGCTCACACAGGAATCAAAAGAACTTTTGGGGTCTTTGGCTACAGGAGTGTTCCAAAAGATACCCTTTGGAGCCTATGAGAAAGAGCCCCACATTGTCCCCTAAGGATTAGAGCACAACTTTGAATTCTTGTGGGTTTCAGTCCATTGTATTTGTAGAGAGGGTCACCAGTGGCTCTGCGATATGAAGAATGTGCTTCCATGTGATGATCATGAGGTGGAACAAACCTTTGTGCGCTATTTATTCAAAAGCCTTTTGGTGCACTGATCATATCATGGAGAATGGTGTATTTTCACAGACTGTTCTTCCGAAGGATGGTAGCTCCATCCATTAGGGGCGGGCGTCCAAGTGGCTCCCATTCCTCTGATACTGCTGCCTGCCCAGCACCAGGAGAGCAGGGACATTGGGGGTAGCTCTCCTATGGAATATCAGCCTCTGAGAGCCCTGCATTGTGTCAGGAATGACTTTGAAACTCACCTACAAACAAGGGATCTCGGTTGGTGTAGGGGGCAGACACAGTGTGTCACACTCTACTTTTAGGCACCTAACCCTAGGGCGTTTCTTGGTGCTTCTACACAAGGGTTTAATAATACATATGGCTCAATATCTCCAATAAGCTTTCTAAATCCCTGTTGCAGCAAAGGGTACTTTTCAGCAGTAAAGTACAAGTGTCGATACAGAGAGGTGAGCAAAATGTTACTCTATATGTCTATGAGAGACAAGAATGTCACTTAAAGCACAGTAACGCTTTGGGCACTTCAGCACCGGGCCTTTCCCTACAGCTAATATGCAATGTTTTTTTTTTTTATAAGTTTTTATTTAAATTCCAGTTAGTTAACATACAGTGGTGTAGATTTCAGTTGTAATTTGTGTAGTTGATGTAGAATTCAGTGGTGTAGAATTCAGTTGTTTCACCCATTCACACAACTTTCCATGCACATCACAAAGTGTACTCTTTCATTCCCATCTCCAATATAACCCAATCTCCCCACCCATCTCTTCTCTGGTATCTATCAGTTTGTTCTCTATAGTTAAGAGCATGTTTCTTGTTTTGCCAGTCTCTTTTTTTCCACCATGATTATTTCTTTGTTTTGTTTCTCACATTCCACATAGGAGTGAAATCATACGGTATAAGCCTTTCTCTGACTGACTAATTTCACTTAGCATACTACTCTTGAGCTGCGTCCAAATCATTGCAAAGGAAAATTTCATTCTCTCTCATGGCTGTGTAATATTCCATTGTATGTATACACCACATCTCCATCCATTCCTCAGCCAGTGGACATTTGAGCCCTTTCCCTAATTGGCTATTTTTCATTGTGTTGTGAAAAACACTTGGGTGGCTGTGTGCTTTTGAATTCTTATTTTTGTATCCCTTGGATAAATACTTCATAAGGCAATTGCTGGATCATAGGGCAACTCTAAGTTTTAAAGGGTAAGCAATATTTTCAATTAATTAATTTATTAGAGAGGGAGAGATTGAGAGAGTGAGAGATGGAGAGGAGCAGAGAGAGATGGAGAGAGAATCCCAAGCGCACTCCATGCTGTGTCAGTGCAGAGCCCAACAAGGGCTTAGTCCCATGACTGTGAGATCCTGATTGGAGTGGATATCAAGAGTCAGGCGCCTCACTGACCATGCCACCCAGGTGCCCCAGGGCACTTGTATTCTCAACATTCGACGAAACTTTGGGCTGTTTTCCGGAGTGGCTGCACCAGTTTGCGTTCCCATTCAGTGTCAGAGGGTTTCCCTTTATCCCCAAACTTGCCAACACCACTTGTTCCTTGTGGTGTCAAATGTAGCCCTTCTGACAGACGTGGGTGATATCTCATTGTAGTATTTATTTGTATTTGCCTGATGATGAGTGATGTTGAGCCTCTTTTCATGTGTCTTTGGGGGAAGGGTCACCTTGTGTGTTCCTCTGTGTGCTTCTCTTCCTCTCCCTCTTTCCTCAATGAGGGCTCCCTCTCTTCTGCAGCACCCTTGATATATTTCTCCCCCAACCCCCTCTCTGCACTTCCTAGTTTCTTTGATGTGGCTTCTTCTCTCCCTGTAACCGTGGCCTTGGTTCTGTCAGTCTTCGTGTTGCTTTCTGGGATATTTAGAATGATTTGCTAGTGATCTAGCTACATTCACGGGATGAGACTACAACGGCTGCCATGCTAGCTCTCCCAACACACACTAATAATGAATGTTTCAACAAACTATGAGATGTATGTGAAAGGCTACATGAAAGACACTTGAGAAGTGTCATTTCAGGCAGTAAACCACAAGGTGTGGGTGGCGTCTGGTGGGTGTATTGAGAGGTATGTGTGGTGTGTGTGGTGTTTGTGGTGTATGTTGGGAGTAGTTGTGATTGAGTGCATGATCCTGTTCTGTATGGATGGCATGTATGTTGTATATGTGGTTTTATTTCTGTGTACTGCCTTTGTGTGGTGAATGTGATGTGTGTGTATGGTGTGTCGGTGGTTTGTAGGTGATGTATGTGTCTTTTGGTGTGGTCTTTAAGTGTATATATGTTGTGATTTTACTATATATGTCATGTATGTATGCTCCACATAGAATGTATGTTCGTGTATGGTCTTTGTATGGCATGTGTGTTTTGTATGTGGTGCATGTGTGGTTTTGTGGTGTGGCATATGGGTGGAGTTTGTGCAATATAAGTGTGGTGTGTGTGGTGTGCATGGTGTCTATATATCATAGATGTATGGATTCTCATGGTGTGCTTATTGTAGATGTGGTGTCTGTGTGGTATATGTGTGTTGTGTGTGGTATATGTTTGGCATGTATGTGGTGTATATATGGACCATATGTATATATGGTGTTTGTGTGGCATATGTGTGTAGGGTGTGTATATATGTGTGAGTGTGTGATATGTGTATTATGTGTAGTAAATAGTGTGTGGAAGATATCTGTGTGATATGTAAGTGGTGTGTATGTTGTGACTGGGTGAGGTGTTTGTGTGGTATTCACAGGTTATGTGAGGTATGTGTTTGTACTATCTGTTGCTGTGTGTTCGGTGTAAGAGTGGTGTAGCTGTGTGGTATATGTGTCACATTTGTGTCTATATGTGCAGTGTGTGTGGTGTCTTTGTAGTTGATGTGTAGAGGAGTTGGCATCTGCCTTCTGTATATGTGGTGTAGGTTTGGGGTGTGTGGTGTCTATGTGGAGGATGTATGTGTGGTTTGTTTGGAAATTGTGTGCTATATATGTGTTGAGTGTGGTAATCCTGTGTGAGGGTTATAACTGTAGGTGTGTGGGGCATTTGTGATCTCTGTTGGATATGTTTGTGGCACATGCATGGTGAGTGTGTGATATATATATGGTGTATGTAATGTATTTGTAGATGATATATGTGTGATGTAGGTGTGTATTTAGTATGAATATGGCTAATGCAGAGGGCAACATGTGTGGAATGGGCAGGGTGTGCGTGTATGTGTGTTATAAGTGTCTTGAGAGAAGTGTACATGTGGTCGTGTGTAGTGTGTTTGTCATAAATGTTTTGTATTTGTGTTGTTTGTGTATTGTGATATGTGTGATATATGTTTTGTTTGTGTAATTCGTGTGTTGCATGGTTGTATGTTAGTTGAAAGATGGTTTCCCCAAAGTGCAGTTTGACAGAGTTGAGTACATGTCACTTTCCACATAGGCCCTGCATAGGTTTTCAAACACTTCTAACTTAGTGATACAAGAGGTTAGTTGAAAGATGGTTTCCCCAGAGTGAAGTTTGACAGAGTTGAGGATATGGAACTTTACGTAAAGTCCCTGCATAGGTTTTCAAGAACTTGTACCAGAGTGAAACTAGATTGTTAGTTAAAAGATGGCTCCCCAGAGTGTTCTTTCACATTGTTGACTATATGGCACTTACCTTGTAGGTTCCACATAGTTTTCAAAAAGTTTTCATTTAGTGAAAGAAGATATAAGTAGAAAGATTGTTTCACCACAGTGTTTTTTTTTTTTTCACATAATTGAGTATAGGGCACTTTCTGCCACCATAGGTTTTCAAACACTTCTAACTTAGTGAAATAAGATTTTAGTTGAAAAATGTTTTCCACACAGTGTTGTTTCGCAGAATTGAGTATATCACACTTTCTGCATTGACCCCACATATGTTTTCAAATGGTTTTACCTTTGTGAATCAAGATGTTAGTTGAAAGATGGTTTCTCCACAGTATTCCTTCACAGGGTGGAGTAAATGTCACTTTCCACATCGTTCTCTGCATAAAATTTCAAATAATTCCAACTTAGTGATACAAGATGTTACTTGAAAGATGGTTTACCCAATGTGCAGTTTCACAAAGGTGAATATGTGGCACTTTCAGTATAGGCCTCCCATCATTGTTCAACCTCTTCTAACTTAGAGTAAGGAGATGTTAGTTGAATGGTGTTTTCCCCACTGTGTTGTTTCACATAGTCGAGTATATAACACTTATCATATACGTCTGCATATACTTTCAAGCTCTTCTAACTTAGTCAAACAAGATGTTAGTTGAAAGATGGTTCCTCCGCAGGATTGTTTCAGAGTATCAAGTACATGTCACTTTCCACTTCGTGCCCCACATAGGTTTTCAAACACTTATAACTCAGTGATACAAGATATTATTTGAAAAATGGTTTCCCCAAAGGGCAGTTTTACAGAGTTGAGTGTATGGCACTATCCGCATAAGATCCTACAGGTTTTCAAACCCTTCTTACTTGGTGAAACAAGATGTAGTTGAAAGATGGTCTCCAGGGGGGAGTGGCCAACATGGCAGAGAAATAGGGGGATCCAAACATCCTGCGTCTCTCAAACAAAGAAGTGTAGAAGCCAAAAGACTTTGAACACCAGAGCCTGGGAGGAAAAGAGACAGAATCTACTAGGAAGAAAATGGGAAAGCTGGAAAAAAGGTGCTTAACTGCGAACTGGGGGAGATAAAAAGAAAAAAGGCCGCGTGGTCACAGAGGGGAGGGGCCCCCTTCTGGGGAGAGATGAAGGGAAGAGAAAGAGCAGCTAGGGAAGTGCAGGACCATAGCTGGACAAGAGAAAGACCTCGTACTGAGACTTAGAAGGATCTGATCTCTAACTGCGGGGCATTCTTTGGACTGGGGCCGGGTCCCTGTTTGCGCACCTGGGGAGGAGGGGAGCCAGGCCTGGGTGTGGTGGTAGGTCAGAGGCTCAGTCCACAGCTGGAGAAAGCAGTTCCGTCCCTGGAGGGCTGCATAATAGCACAGAATCTGTCTGCATCTGCCACCCTTGGGTGCAGTGGCTGGGCCTAGGCCTCAGTCTGCAGGAGGATAATGTGGTCATTTCCCTGGCACGCTGTGGGAAAAGATAAAGCTTGCCTACATCCACCACCCTGGGGCTCACGGCCGTGAGGGCAGTGGCTCAGTGTGCAGTAGAAGACAGTCCTCCCTGAAGTTCAGTGACACAGACAAAGCAGCCGGGACCACATATCACTGCACTGAGAGGCGCTTCCACAGCGGCAGAGTGCAGAGTGGGACTTTGAATCCTAGCCAAGCCCAGGGTCGGGGGAGTTGGCTGATAGAGAAGGACTGCCCATCTACGCCTGCTGCACAGTGAGGGCCACTCTAAAGGAGTCCACTGGGTCCTGCTCCGTGGAGAAGAGACTAGGGAATCACCATGTTCCCCTCCCCCACCCCCACCACCACCAAGACAAGGCCTCTGGGATCACTCCTGGGCCCACAGAGGAGGTGGGTTCAGATTACACCAAACCATGCCCCTTTGCACTGGGTAACTGTGTATCCACCAGAGCAGCACAGACCCTGCGGACTGCTGCCCCCCAATTCTCCTCCTTATCTCTTCCCTCCCCTAGGCTATTTACTCTGGTTATTGGTCTGTCTAAAGAGACATATTTAATCTTGATACATATTTAGTCTTGATACATGTTCTATACCTCTTTCTTTACACTCCTTTCTCTCTCTCTCAGGAATAACCAAGCCATATAGTTTCTCTGCCTGGGTATTTTATCTTGGTTTTGTTTTCCCCACCCCCTGCTTTATTTTCCTGTCTCTCTCTGGATTAAGGTTTTTAGTCTCTCTGCCTAATCAACATTTATTTTTTCTCCCCCCTCCCCACTCCTGTCATTTCTCCCTTTGTATGTGCTCTTCCTTCAACACCACCCCCTGCTCTCTTCTTTACTTGTAGTCAGTGTTTTGGGTTTTTTCTTTTTACTCTTTAGGTTGTTTTTGTTTATTTGTTTGTGTTATTTACTTGTGTCTTTGTGTATTTTGTCTCCTGTTTGTCTATCTGTTCTCCTTTACAGGACTACTGCAAGGAACAAATCAAAGCACACCTGGTGAAGTGTACAAAATATTACTACGAGTAGGGTAATAAAATAACCAAAGTCACAACAAAAGAGAGCAAGTAACAACCCCTTAAAAAACACCTTCTGAAGGGCCAGGCTCTGGACAGTGTATACCCTCCAGTAATAGAGCAATGCTCACAGGTACAGAGCACCCAAGCTTTTAAAGCGCATAAGGGACAGAAAACTAGCTCAACTGACAAAATGGAAGAATTCTCTTCAAAAGGAACTCCAGGAAATAGGGACAGATAACGAATTGATCATAACTGATTTTAGCAATATAAGAAACAAGAATTTAGAATAATCATAATAAAATTAATCGCTGGGCTTGAAAAAAGTATAGAGGACAGGATAGAATCTATTGCTACAGAGATGAAGGGACTAAGAAATAGTCATGAGGAACTAAAACATGCTATAAATGAGGTGCAAAAAAAAAAAAATGGAGACGGCCATAGCACAGAGTGAAGAGGCAGAGGAGAGAATAGGTGAACTAGGAGACAAATTATGGAAAAAGAGGAAGCTGAGAAAAGAGAGATAAAAAAATCCAGGAGTATGAGGGGAGAATTAGAGAACTAAGTGATGCAATCAAACACAACAATATCCATATCGTAGGAATTCTGAAGAGGAAGAGAGAGAGAAATGGGCTGAAGGTGTACTTAAACAAATCATAGCTAAGAACTTCCCTGATCTGGGGAAGGAAAAAGGCATTGAAATCCAAGAGGCACAGAAAACTCCCTTCAGACATAACTTGAATGAATCTTCTCCACAACATATCATAGTGAAACTGATAAAATACAAGGATAAAGAGAAAATCCTGAAAGCAGCTAGGGATAAACAGACTCTAACTTAAAAAGGCAGACACATAAAAGTAGTAGCAGACCTATCTACTGAAACTTGGCAGGCCAGAAAGGAATGGCAGGAAATCTTCATTGTGATGAACAGAAAAAATATGTAGCCAAGAATCCTTTATCCAGCAAATCTAATATTCAGAATGGAAGGAGAGATAAAGCTTTACCCCAACACAAAAACTGAAGGAATTCATCACCACTAAACCAGCTCTACAAGAGATCCTAAGGGGGATTCTGTGAGTTAAATGTTGCAAAGACTACAAAGTAACAGAGATATCACTACAAGCATGAAAACTACAGACATCACAATAACTCTAAACCCATATCTTTCAATAATAACACCAAATGTAAATGGACTATATGCTCCAACCAAAAGACATAGGGTATCAGAATGGATAAAAAAAAACAAGACCCATCTATTTGCTGTCTACAAGAGACTCATTTTAGACCGGAGGACACCTTCAGATTGAAAGTGAGGGGATGGAGAACTATCTATCATGCTACTGGAAGTCAAAAGAAAACTGGAGTAGCCCTACTTATATCAGACAAACTAGACTTTAAATTAAAGTCTGTAACACGAGATGAAGAAGGGCATTATATAATAATTACAGGGTCTATCCATCAGGAAGAGCTAACAATTATAAATGTCTAGGCGCCAAGTATGGGTGTCCCCAATTATATAAAACAATCACAAACGTAAGCAACCTTATTGATAAGAATGTGGTAATTTCAGGGGACCTTAATACTCCACTTACAACAATGGACAGATCATCTAACAGAATCAATAAAGAAACAAGGGCCCTGAATGATACATTGGATCAGAACTTGACAGATATATTTAGAACTCTGCATCCCAAAGCAACAGAATATACTTTCTTCTCGAGTGCACATGGAACATTCTCCAAGATAGATCACATACTGGGTCACAAAACAGCCCTTAATAAATATAAAAGAATTGAGATCATACCATGCACACTTTCAGACCACAATGCTATGAAACTTGAAATCAACCACAGGAAAAAGTCTGGAAAACCTCCAAAGGCATGGAGGCTAAAGAACACCATACTAAAGAATGAATGGGTCAACCAGGAAATTAGAGAAGAAATTAAAAATATATATGGAAACAAATTAAAATGAAAATACAACAATCCAAACGCTTTGGGATGCAGCAAAGGCCGTCCTGAGAGGAAAATACGTTGCAATCCAGGCCTATCTCAAGAAACAAGAAAAATCCTAAATGCAAAATCTAACAGCACACCTAAAGGAACTAGAAGCAGAACAGCAGACACCCCAAACTCAGCAGAAGAAGAGAGATAATAAAGACCAGAGCAGAAATAAACCATACAGAATCTAAAAAAACTGGAGCAGATCAATGAAACCAAGAGTTGTTTTTTTGAAAAAATAAACAAAATTGATAAACCTCTAGCCAGGCTTCTCAAAAAGAAAAAGGAGATGACTGAAATAGATAAAATCATGAATGAAAATGGAATTATTACAACCAGTGCCTCAGAAATACAAGTGATAATTAGGGAATACTATGAAAAATTATACGCCAACAAACTGGACAACCTGGAAGAAATGGACAAATTCCTAAGCACCCATACACTTCCAAAACTCAACCAGGAAGAAATAGCAAACTTGAACAGACCCATAACCAGTGAATAAATGGAATCAGTTATCAAAAATCTCCAACAAATAAGAGTCCAGGACCATATGGCTTCCCTAGGGAATTCTACCAGACATTTAATGCAGAGATAATACCTACTCTTCTCAAGCTGTTCCAAAACATAGAAAGGGAAAGAAAACTTCCAGACTCATTCTATGAAGCCAGCATGACTTTGATTCTCAAACCAGACAGAGACCCAGTAAAAAAAGATAACTACAGGCCAATATCCCTGATGAATGTGGATGCAAAAATTCTTAGTAAGATACTAGCAAATCATATTCAACAGCATATAAAAATAATTATTCACCATGATCAAGTGGGATTCATTCCTGGGCTGCAGGGCTGGTTCAACACTCGGAAATCAATCAATGTGATACATCATATTAATAAAAGAAAAGAACCATATGATCCTGTCTATGCAGAAAAAGCATGTGACAAAATTCAACATCCTTTCTTAATAAAAACCTTGCAATGTTCTAGTTTAAACAAAGTGCATTCTTCTGAGGCTCTTGCTCTGAATGGCTCCTGGGTAGAACCTAGTTTGAAAAATAGAGCTATAAAATGCAAATAGGTACCTGGAAGACAAAAGCTGTTCATTACAGAAGACAATGGGCTAAAGTTAGAATTCAGTGGCTACTTCTGCCTCCTGGAAGGCTGGTTGTCTGGGCAGAAAAGAAAACCTGAGAGCTGGTGGAAAAGGAAACCTTTATTGGCTGTACATGAGAGTGAAAATTTGCAGGAGTTCCGTATTTTCATTAACAAACAGGAAAAGCTGTATTTGGCGATTTTTCCTGTCCCTCCCATCAGGAAATAAATGCACCATTGATATAGAGGCAAGGGTGTCCTGCTCCCAGCTGGTTATCAAGTGTTTGGAACCTGGACCTGATACAGTAGTTCTTCAAAGGGCCTTTTCTGTGTTCACCAGGTCTGAAGAATAGTGTGCATATGGGAATCATGTTTGATACAGAATGAAGGCATTTCTTCCCTTTACTGCATTTAAGCAGAGCTGGCCAAGCGCAAAACACTCAGTGAAAGAAGGCCATCCTTCCCTTGATTTGAAGTTAGTGTTTGCTCTCACATAGCAATGGACCACAGTGGCAGTTAAGCACCAATATTTGGGTTCTGCTTGTGTGAAGTGACGGCCCAGTTGTCCATGAATATGACCCAAGACTTAGAAAATTGCAAATTGGTGGGAATGGCTACAAGGGATGCCAAGTCTCTACATTACTGATGGTAATGAGTTATGCTAGCCACGTTTATCTACCTTCATTTCTCCTTGCTCCATGTGTAAGGCCAGTCCCTTTCCAAACTTTCATGAGTACCTACCCACATCTAGCCATATCCATCTTGGCACCTTCATATGCCCTACACCTCTCATTGTGAACAGAGTTCTCATAGGAAGTTACAAGAGGTCCTGCTGCCAATCTATGCCTGAGTCACCAGCACTCAGCCAGAGGCCCCAGTTTAAATTGGAAAATATTGCTCTGAGACACTGAATCTGAATGGACTCCAGAGAGATGTTAGTTTGAAGAAAGGAGCAAAAGGATGGAAATAAATAGGCAAAGGGCCAAAGTGTTTCATTACAAAGGAGAGCAAGATGAAGCCGAGAAGGACATGCCTAGCACCATCTCCTGAGAGGCTAGCAGTTGTCTATAGTAAGAAACACCGGTGGGCAGGGGCAAAGAGAAGCATTCATTACTTACACCTGGGTGCCCATGTGGCAAAAGGCTTGCACTTTTCTTTAAGAAAGAGAAGGAAGGCTCCTGACCTTGGTTCGTTTGTATTCCCTACCCATCAGGACATAGAAAGGGAAGTGATTCAGTGATAGCAGGTTAGGGGTACTGTTGGTGCTTTAGGTATTGTCACCAAGTCATGGTGCAGTATTCCTTGTAAGGGCTTTTTTGGGCTGAATTGTCCTGAAGTCTACTGTGCATGCCTGATCCACCTGCCTTATAGGATGAAGACATTTCAGTCAGCCAGGGAGGGAGGCAAGCTGGCCACCCACCATGGGGATTACCATCGCCAGACAAGCAACAGGTGCTCATGGACAGGAGGGTCATTCTTATTTGAGATGAAGGAACTGATTGCTCTCACACAGCACAGGGCCAGAGTGGTAGTTTACCACAAATCCTAGATGCAGCTGTGTGGCTAACAGACCGGTTCCGCCTGGTTGTGACCCATGACCTAGTTATGAAAACAGAAAATGGGTGGGAAGGGTTATAAGGAAGGGCAAGCTTCTACATTATAGAGGACATTAGGATAAAGTTGGGAATGAGATGTCTAATATAGTTTCTCCTTCATCCAGAAGTAAGGCCAGCTCCCTCCTAAGCCCTGGCATTGCCTGCACATGGACACTCTGCTGGGCATTTTCGAAGACCCTATGCCTCCCATTGTCAGCATACTTCTCAAAGGTAAATAATGATGGGTCCTGTGTCCCAATTATGCCAGAGACATCAGGACTTGGCCAGATTTCCCAACTTAAAGGAATGTATATTTCTCTGAGATACTCACTCTGAATGACACCTAGGAAGAAACTAGTTTGCAATTGTTAGCATTAGGGACCAGGAGATGGTAGTGACTTCTTTGCCAGTAGTGCAGAGCACTCCCCGAAGGGTTGAGTTGAGGGTGAGTGTTAGGTGAGGGTGAGGCTTATGGATTGTGTTCCTAGGCCTCTAAGGTGATGGTGAGGGTTAAGTGAGTATTTGCCCACAATCCTTCACTCCAGCTCCATCCCAGTTGTTGCAAACAGCACAACTTCCTTTTCTATTCCTAAGTAAACTTGTATCAGTCTTGTGTCCCAAATTCCTTGTTTGGTCTGACATGAGATCCGGGTCTGAGTAGGGAAAGTCATGACTAGGGTTAGGGTTAGGGCCTGGCAGTTTGTAGGGGTCAATTTTTCAGCAATGCAGAACCCTCCCTTTAGGGCTGGATTGAGGGCAAAATCAGGACTTGTGACAGGCTTTGGTCTCAATTCAAGGGCTAGGCTAATTTTGTGGTCTAGAGTTAGGATTTTGATTAGAATCCTGCTCTCAAGGCTGCATGCCAGTCCTTGCATCCTGGTCCTTACAAGTGACATTGCATCCATCTTTGTTCCTAGCCAAGTCATCTTGCATCATTCATATGTCACAATCCAGTTGTATCCTTGGAACTAGCACTCAGGCTCAAGTAGGGCCAGCCCAATGGCTAGGATTAGGGTAGGCTGTGAAAAATTGCAAAGGTCTATCTGCTGGCAGTGCAAAGACCTACACAGAGGGCTCAATTGAGCCTGAGTGTCCATCAGGGTTTGGTTTGGGGTAAAGGGCTAGGCTGATTATGTGGCCTAGGATAGGGTTTTCACACAGAATCATACACTCTGGCTCCAATGTGGTCTTTGCAAATGGCACCATTTCCTCTTATTGACTTGGGTGAGCAACGTGGGTCAGTCATGTGTTCCAAATCCATTGTTTCCTCACATCTAGCATTCAGGCCCATTCAGGGCCGTGGCTAGGGTTATGGTTAGGGCAAGGAAAATGGTAAAGGCTTATCTTCTGAAAGTGCGAAGATGTACACAGAGGGCTCAGTTGATGTTAAGTGTCAGTGTGAGGGTCAGCCTTAGGTTCTGCTTCAGGTCTGCTCTTTGCAACCAGCACCATTTCTTCTTATGCGTCCGATTGAGCCACCTTGAGTCAGTTATTTGTCCTAAATCCACTGTTTCTGTCATCTTGTGATTCAGGCTTGGGTCGAGATGGACCTATGGCTAGGGTTAGTGTTGGGACCCAGAAGATAGTAGGGGCCTATCCGCCAGCAGTGCCAAGCCCATCACAGAGAGCTCGGGTGATGGTAACACTAAGGTAAGGGTGAGGCTTAGTTTTTGGCCTCATGAGTTAGGTGGATTGTGCGACTTAAGGTCAGGTTTTCACACAAAGTCATACTTTCTAGTTCCATCCTCATGCCCAATGGCACAGTTTGCCACTGTGTCCCTGCCTGCATCAACTTCAGTCTTGTGTCCCAAATCTATTGTTTCTTGAGACTTGAAATGTGGGCTTGGGAGGACCACATCCATAGGAAAGGTTAGCGTTAAGGCCCAGGAGACAATAGGTCCCTATCCTCCAGCAAGGCACAATGTCCTCACTATAGAGGTCTTTGAGGATGAGGGTTAGGGTGAGGATCAGCCTAGGTACAGCCTAGGGTGCAGGGGCTGGGCTGATGGTATGTGGTCTGGTTAGATTATCTGTCTGAATCCTACTCTTTTGCTCCATCCCAGTCATGGCCAAGAGCATGGATTCCTTCTGTGTTCCTGGTTGAATAATCTTGCAGTGGTCATGTATTCCAAATTGGTTTTTTCCCCATACATAGGATTTTGGCCAAGTTAGAACCAGTGACAATGCTAGAATTAGGGTTAGGTCCCAGGAAGTGGTAGGGGCCTATCTGCTGACAGGGAGAAGCCCTACCTGGAGGACTGAGTAGAGGGTGATGGCCAGAGTGAAGGTCAGTCTTCAGGTTTATATTCAGAGGCTAAGCTGTTGGTGTGGATTATTTTTAGGGTTTCACTCTGAATCCTACTCTGTCACTTGATCCGGTCATTGGAAATGACAATGATTCCTTCTACTACATACATGGCCAAGTAAACTCACATTAGTTCTGTGTCCCCAAATTGTGGTTTCCAAAGATCTGTACTCTGGAACCAGGTAGGGCCAGAGCCATTGCTAGGGTTAGGGTTAGAATCTATTAGATGATAAGAGATTATTCACCAGCAGTGCAGAGCCTTCCCTGGAGGGCTGAGGTGAAGGGTGAGTTTTAGGGGGAGGGTCACGTTCAGGGGCTATGATGATGGTATGAGTTAGGGTAAGATTCTCTCTCAGAATCAAACTTTCTTGTTCCATCCTGGTTGTTGCAAAAGGCATGATTTTTTTTTCTCTGCTTGGGACTGAATAACCTTGCATCAGTCATGTGTCTCATTTCTGTTGTTACCACCAACCTGAGATTCAGGCTTGTAAAGAGCCAGGGCCATGGCTACAGTTAGCTTTAGGCACCAGGAGATGGTAGTTGCCTATCCAGCACTGATGTGTAGCACTCCCCAAAGTTCTGATGGGAGGGCAAGTGTTAGGGTGAGGTTCAGGCTTATGGATAATGTTCAGGACTAGGATGATGGTGAGGGTTAGTCTTAGGTGTTGGCTCACAATCCTACATTCGAGCTTCATCTTGGTCATTGCAAACAGCAGAACTTCCTTCTCCATTCCTGTTTGAGTTATCTGGAGGAATCCCAAATTCCTTTTTTGGTCAGACCTGGGATCCAGGCCTTGGTAGGAACAGAGTCATATTTAGGGTTAGGCATAGGGCCTGGAAGATGATAGTGGTCCATCCACCAGCAGTGAACAACTCCCCACAGAGTGCTGAGCTGAGGACAGCTCACAGTGCTGAGCTGTCAGGATTTGTGACTGGCTTTGGTTCAAGGTGCAAGGCCTAGGCAGTTTGTGTGGTCCAGGGTTAGGATTTTGCTCGGAATCCTACTCTTTGGCTGCCTCTTGGTCATTGAAAATGGCACCATTAGCTTTTTTGTCCCTGGTCGAGTCATCTGGCATCAGTCATGTGTCACAAATAGTTTCCTCAGAGCTACCATTCAAGCCCTATTAGGGTCAGAACCATGGTTTGGCTTAGGGTTAGTGCATGAAAAATGGTAAAGGCCTACTTGGAGGGCTCAGTTGAGATAATTTGTTAGTGTGAGGGTCAGCCTTAGGGTCAGGTTCTGTAGTCAAGAATACTCTCTACAGCACTGGTGTCATTCAGAACATGAGGAGAGTTTCTCAGACTACCAAAAACTAAACAGATCATGATGACTAAACCAGAATATCAAGAAATATTAAAAGGAACTCTTTCAGTGGAATTGACAGATGAAAAGTGTCAGTATAAAAGTAGAAAATACAATGCAATGAAATGAATTTTTCTGTACAAAAACCATTCAAAGAATTCACAGAAAAGGATAGAAGACATATACCATATACCTCAAACGTGTGGAGGAAAGGAGAAAACAAGGGGTTCAGTCAAATTATGATCAACTTAATGTAGACAGCTATATATAGGAGAGGTTATATACAAACCTAAAGGTTGCCAAATATCAAAAACCACTATAATGCGCAAAGAATTAACATAACGGAATCCAAACATATCACTAATCAGGAAAACATGAAAGAGATAATATGAAAATGATCAGAGAAAATCTTCAAAAAAATCACAAGACAAGTAATAAAATGGTATCCATCAATAATGACTTTGAGTGTAAAGGGGATAAATTAATCTATTAAAACCATAGGGAGGCAGAATGGATTAAAAGACAAGACCCACCCACATGCTGCCTACAAGAGACCCATTTTAGACCTAAAGTCACCTACAGATTGAAAATGAGAGGATGGGGTAGCATTTTTCATGCAAATGGTTATCAAAAGAAAGCTGGAATAACAATCTTATATCAGTCAAAATAGACTTTAAAACGAAGACTGTAACAATAGACAAAAAGGTCACTATATCACAATAAAGGGAAAAATCCAACAAGAAAATACAACACTTATAAATATATATTGATCCAACTTAGGACAACCCAAATTCGTTAAACACCTACTAATGAATGAAGTAACTAATTGATAACGATACAATACTAGTAGAGGACTTTAACACCCACTTACAACAATGGACAGACCATCTAAACAGAAAATAAACAAGGAAACATGGTTTTGAATGACCTATTGGCCCAGATGGACTTAACGGATATATTGAGATCATTCCATCCTAACAACAGAATACATATTCTTTACAAGTGCACATGAAACATTCTCAGAACATATCCCATGTTAGGTCATAAAATGGACCTTCACAAATACAAAAAGACTGAAGTCATTCCATGCACCTTTTCTGACAACAGCACTATGAAACTGAAAGTCAACCACAAGAAAACATCTGCAAAAACCATAGATACATGGAGGTTAAATACCATGCTACTAAATAATTAATGTGTAAGTCAGGAAAAGAAGAAGAGGAAGAAGGAGGAGGAGGAGGACGAGAAGGAGAAGAAAAGAAGGAAAAGAAGAAAAGAAGAAAAAGAAGGAGAAGAAGGGGAGTGGGAGGGAGAGGAGGAGGAGGAAGAGGAGAAGGAGGAGGAGAAGAAAGCACCACTGACACAGGATTCTGCCTGTTTTCTGATGTCCAGCACTAACACTGGAGCCACAGGAATGAAACCCCCAAAAAACTCAGCATCTTTATGTGGCTGACATGAAGGAAGTGACCCTTTAAGGTTCCAGGATAAAGCTCAGGATCTACAGGCACCTGGGCTGTGCAAGAGATCTCAGGCTTCTGCCATTCCTTTTTCTCTGTCCATCCCCAGTGTATACTATTTACTTATGAGGCATCCTCATGTCACCAGGACAATTAGCCCCATATTTCCAAATGAAAACCCTGGTGGCCCAAAAAGGATTGCTATTGTGCTTGAACTGTAGACTCAGTGTAAAGTGTTCTGACATGTCCTTCCCTATCCCAAGTCTTCACCAACCAGGCTCCAAGCTTCTCTTGGCTCTCAAAGGCTTCCAGCAAGTATAAAGCATTTATCTAGTAAATTAGAACACAGACATCCATTGATGGAGAGCCAAGGCCAATTGACCCATTCCGATTACATGGAACCCTGGAGAAACCCACTGATAACACAACACACTACAGGAGAACCATGGAAGCCTTTTCTTCTGTACTTATTGTATACCCTGTGGGGAGTTAGCTCATCATAATTCCAGATGACCACAGAGTTACACTGCACTACCCTAGTCCTTTCCTCTGGAGGTGGGCTAAGGATGGCCCTGTGTCCAGCAGAAACCTACCAATTTCAGGAATTCCTTGACCATGTTTGGGCCTTTGAGCACACAGCTAAGAAAATGGATGCTGCAGCCCCATGGAAGAACTCTATCTTCTTTCTTCTTTCTCTCTTGTCACTTACCCAGGTCTGATTTTTCTTGAACGCACCATCAGTATGTGTGTGCCAGTGCACATGTGGGGACTGGATGGTAAAACGACCACGCATAGAGAGCAAGTGGGCACGATTCCTCCCAGAACATTAGACTCTCTCATTTCTAAAGGAAACCTGATGGGAGGGATTTGAGCCATGGCCTAAAAAGGCAGAGCCCAGCCTTATCCTCTGGACTCTTCCCACCTCTTGTGACCTGGGCCAGTCCTAGTCTCTTGATCAGATCAGTCACTCTACGGTACAATGAGAGCTTGCATAGAGAACTACAAAAGCCAGTTCTCTAGAAGATGGGATGTCAGCTTCCCTTAACACTGCATAGGGTGTCAGGTGGGGAGTGTTCAGCCACACCTGTACACTAAGTGTCCCTGTGTGCCTAAAAACCTGCATGAAACAGGCAAACATTTGGAGCCAAAATTTGGAGGAAAAATCAGGTCTGTGTCCAGCACTAACACAACAGTGCATGAGTGTGCTCCCTGTTTTAAGAGGCATGGTAATGCAGCAAAGGCTCCACTCAAGAAGTGGGTCTTGAGCAACCACCCACCACACTACCACATACAGTTCCCAGAAGAGAAGGCCTAGATATCAACCAAGCAGAAGCACTATATCTCAGAATCATAGAGCCTACTTCTACACCTGCCTCTGCTGCTAGGCATACAGAGATCTGTCCTTCAAAAGGACACAGATCCTTTCCAAAGTGACACAGTGCTCCAGTGTCAAAGTTCTTGCTTTGCTTAAGGGTGAGGTTTGGGCACCTGCAGTAGATGTCAAAGTAACAGTGACACAAACAGACTACAGATATATTTCTTCTTCATATAAATGATCCCCAGATGTGGCTGATTATGGCTTGCCCACCATTGGAGATCACATATCATTGATCTCCCTGCTCTAACATGTCAGGATATAATTTCCTTTTTTTTTTTTAATTTAAAAAGGCAAAATCTATACTTAATGCATTATGGTGGGGCTAGAACATCCAATCATTTACATAACAATTAATTGGTCCTGAAGAAAAACCATTCATTATGAAATAAATTCATATAAACTAGAACTTGTATGTTGAGCTACACTTTTTTAAATTGATCAAGGATTTGAAGTGTTTTATTATTTTTTCCCTGAAAACACGTTATCCCATGGCATCCTATGTTC
This sequence comes from Leopardus geoffroyi, assembly GCF_018350155.1. Classification (NCBI taxonomy): domain Eukaryota; kingdom Metazoa; phylum Chordata; class Mammalia; order Carnivora; family Felidae; genus Leopardus; species Leopardus geoffroyi. The sequence goes on from NC_059327.1 coordinate 37,880,071, forward strand.
ATGTATGTCTGATTTTCATGTTTATTAAGCACAATACCAAAACAAAATTGTGTGCATGAGCTAAATTCTCCAAGATAAAATTCTGAGTCAGGATAGAAGGGTCAAAATGGGAGTGTACAAATAGCAAGATAAAATAATCTGCTCATTTTTTTCCCAGTTGTATGCCAAATTTTTATTTAATTCTCATTCATTAACATAGTTAGCATGCAATATTGGTTTCAGGATTAGAATTAAGTGATTCATCTCGAACAGGCAACACCCAGTGCTCATGATAACAAGTGCCCACCTCAATACCCATCACCCATCTATCCCATACCCCACCCACCCAGAGAAAGAAATCACTGAATCAATCTCACTGACAATTTCACCAAAGATACTTTGTAAGATACCTAGAAATCAACCTGACCAAAGAGGTATAAGATATGCACTCTGAAAACTTATGAAGGAAATAGAAGATGATACAAAGAAATGAGAAAAAATTCCATGCTCATGGTTTGGAAGTGGAAACATTGTTAAAATATCTCTTACACCCAAAGCAATCTACAGAGTTAATGCAATCCTTATCAAAGTACCACCAGCATCTTTCACACAGGTACAACCAACAATCCAAAAATTTGCATGGAATCACAGGAGAGCCTGAATAGCCAAATTAATCCGGAAAAAGCAAAGCAAAGCTGGAGGCTTCATTGCAGAACATATTCCAAAGAGCACATACACAAAAAAAGAAAAACAAAAACAAAAGCCTAATGATTTACAGTGATCAACTTACGTATTCCAAGTATGCTTTTTATTTTGTCTTTATACTTACAGTTCATCAGCAATATCATAAAATCAACTGTTTGCCACTCAAATATTTAGAATACATTAAGAAAAAATGGGAGAAGAATGTGATATCATAAAACTTCAGTGGTTCTTTACATTTTCTAATCAGAAGTGTTTCAAAATATTCAAACTCACTATTCCCATGTGATAGTAGAATTTGACAGAATTCAACAACCACAAATGACAGACTGCCTTTCACGTGAGTTTAGGTATTTCTATACTTGTGTCAGATATCAGTTACCTGTTTGGAGATCACACAGAATGACTCAAAGCTCAACCTCCAGAAGGCTTCCCACTTTAGTCCAATGTTATATTATTGTCTAAATAGCTGAAGACATAAAACAAAGAGTGATGTGTTACTGTGTGTTTAATGCAATCCAAAGAAAGATACAATGCTGCAAAACAATCAGGTTAGATGTGAAATAGAGTACAGAATATAAAACCCAAATGCACTTCGATGCAGGTGGTGCTGGAAAGAGCCCACCTCGCTTCAGGGGCAAAAAAAGACTGAGATTAGGGGTTAGAGTCAGCAGAGACTGGTGTTCCCTCAGACAGTGACAAGAAACTAGTCAAGTTCCCACTCTAGTGGTGTCCTGCCACATAGATATTAGTTGTTGATGTTGGGGAAGAAAGGTTGTTCTGTTGCTGAGAACTCAGTGCTTAGCAGGATTGTGTTGGCCCAGATGGTCACTCCCTGCTCTCACCACCTCCTGGAATGCCTGAACATACTTCATTCTGAGACTCTAATGGTTTGCCCATGCAAAGTCTATACTTGGAGAGGTAAGGATAGAAAAAGTAAACATAGTAACTAAAACACCAGAACTCATTTCCACAGACGTGGATATGAGTCAGGAGCCAGACAAGAGCCTCCAAACCACCACTGTTATATCACTGAAGGAAGGGAATGGAAAACAGTGACAGCCCTTTTGCACACAGGGCCCCTAAGTTTAGCTCAAGGATGTTCTCCTTAGATGTGGCCCACTTATGTTGGCGATATGACACCAACCTTGCCTCGGGAAAAGTGCTAGTGCCCTCCTGTGAAGCTTTCTACCATTTTCCTCTGAGATGAAGACATTTGGCCCTTGGTGCCTCCCTTCAGATTCCCTTGCTCTTACATTAATGAAGATTGCATTAGGGGACATTGACAGACATAATCAGGGAACATTTTCTGATTTTAATCATAGAGTTGTGACTAGTTCCCAGTAACCTGGAATAGGCTGGGCAACGGGAGTCCATGGAACACTTCTGCAAGACAAGCCTTAACCAAAAGTGGCACAGGGGCTTTGAATGTGGTCAGCAGAAGAGGTTTGCATGTGCACAGGGGTGGATGATGTTGGGAAGGATCCTATATGCTTTCTGAAGCAAGGGCCTAGGGTCAAATTCAGCAGCTTCAGGGCTGTCCTCAGACAGTGCCCAGTAATTCCTGGGGAGCCTGCACTCACACCATGTGTCATCACATAGCAGTTAATTTATGCTATCAAAAAGTAAAGATTGACCTTCTGCCAGGAAAACTGTTTTTGGCAGGGTTCTGTTGGCATAGGACCATTTTCTTGCTCTCTGTCCACTCCTTTCAGGGAAGCCTGAACTACTGACCTCCTGAGACCCTCGGGGTTCATGCATGTCAAGTCCATTCACCGAGCAGGTTAGGGCACAAAAATACTCAAGGACCAAAATACCAAACCCGAATCTGCAGACTTGCCAGGAGCAAGAGCCTACCTTGTGACTCACAATGGTATCTGTCCACAGAAAGGCAGTGCTTGAAAGCTGGAGATGGCTTGACACATTCCAGACCTTCTTGAAGTTGGTTGGGGTGAATGATTTTTGCTTCCATAATTCTCTGGTATAGCTAGCAGATGTTCCACTCCTCTTCAGGCAGGCCACAGGTTTTTCTTACTCCTTCGATACCAAACTTGCCCAGGGAATTGTGCCTGTAACATTATCTACAGCTTCATTCTGCTCTCACATGAGATGATGAACTCTAGGTCTCAGTGTATCCTTTTCAATTCTCTTACACTTATCCTAGCCGTGTGTTCACTGGGAGACTTTTAGTGCCAGAGTCTGGCAGCAGTTTTCTCCAATTTTAATTGTGGAGTCATGCCAAGTTCCCATAAGTTTGGAATAGCTTTAGGAACAGGTGCCCCTTGGGTATCTTCCAGATCTACCTTGGGAACAGGAGGTATTGGGCACTTGATTGTGTTAAGCACAGGAGGATTGCTTGTGGGTAAGGGCAGGTGATATTTTGTTGGGAGACAGTTGGCCTCACTTCTGTGAGAAAAGCTGATGGAGATGTGGCCTTCAGGGCCACATTCAGAGGAAAAAATCACACAGATTGAGCTGATTAACTCCCAGCGACCATATATGAATATTGTCTTTCTACCCCCCAGAACAACTAATTTCTGATATCAAGAGGAAAATATTTCCCTCCTAAAAACTTGGGGAGTTTTGTTTGTTCAGTGTCGGTTTGTTCAGTGTTTATTGCTGTGCTCTGTGCCCCTGCCATAGACTACCTGAACATCCTGATTTCTGAGCCTCTAAGTGTTCCCATGTGCCCATTCCATTTTACAGCAGGTAAACATGAAAGAAACTACTCAAAACCCTAAAACTCAGAACCCAGTCCCACAGCCTTGGCATCAGCCCATATTGAGACTCTGCCCCCAAAATCATACTGCTTTTACCCTCTAGCAGGAAAAGCTGCAAATCTGTCAGGTGTCCTAGCTTTCCTACACTGTTTGAATTCAAATGTAGGGCTTTTATGCTACTTTAGGACTCCCAGGGGGAAGTAAAATATGTTCCACTCCTCTACGGTTCCCAGGTTTTCCCTAGTCCCAGGATTTCAACCTTCTCTGGGAGTTTTGCCAGTCACTTCATTCAGAGTTTTATTCCATTGTCATCTGAGACAATGAATTTGGACCAAATTCATCCCTTCTAATTCCCTTGATCTTTTTCTAAGCAGGTTTTCCTGTGACGGACTGAGAGTACTAGCCTGGAAGTCTCTAGGATTTTCATTGTGTAGTCCTGATGTTACTGAATCAGGCTGGAATGCAGGCAGAAAAACCAAGTGGCACTCAGAGATCTTGGTGGATCAGAGATTTATTTAACACTGGCGGGCTCAGAGGAGACCATTTCTCCAAAGTTCTGAGCGCCAAATGCAAGCGGGAAGTGTAATTTATAGTTGTCAGCCTCCATATTTGTGGGGGAGGGTGGTTTCACTCATGAGGAAAACAGGGCAAGGAGAACCTGCAAGAGGGGTTTCTAAGCCAGAGACCAGAGCTTGTTGTAGTCCCATCAGCCATCTTTTGTAAACTTTATTCATTTTCCCAACATTCCCCCCTTTGATTCCTTTTAAAAAATCTTTTATTAGGCATCACTTTTTAGTTCTAATGATTGGTACCCTCGGAGGGTTAAAATATGTGCTGCAGTTTGGCGAGCAACAGTGTTTCCAATAAAACTTACCAGGGTATTTAGTATACAGGGGCCAATGGTCACAAGTAAAATTATGGAAAAGAGGGGCCCTGCCAGGGAAGGGAGCCAGGATGCCCAGTCTGTGAGATCCCATTCTCTCGATTAAGTATTTTCCTGTTGTCTACATTGAATTCTTTCCTTGAGTCCCTTAACCTTAGTTGTAACTATTTCTGACAGGTTTACAAAATAGCAAAATTCCTCCTCCAGGAAGATACAAGTGCCTCCTTTTTCTGAAGTGAGGAGGTTGAGGGCTCACCTATTTTGGAGGAACACTGCCACCAGGGAATTTATTTGGCTTTGTAAGGTTACCACAGAATCTGCCACCCATTCCATGTTTTCATTTATCACTTGAGAAAGTCTATGGTATAGTCCTACAGATGAACCTATGTCCCCTATTTTGGTTCCAATTCCTGTCACAATTCCTGCTCCTATAAGAACAGGTAGCAGGATTGCCCGTTTAGCCTGGGACTTGGGGCTAAACGCTGTTAGGAATTGATCTTCAGTGTACACGGATATCTCTGGGGTTAGGAGGATGGAAAAACATATCTGAGTCCAGTTGGCCTCTAAGCATCGGTAGGCCAAATTAAAACACAGATAGAACACACCAGGGGTTGAACATAGGGTTGTATTCCTCTGTAAAGTTATATTTCTTTCACACAGAGATGTACCCTTCATACACCAGGAACTGTACAGATTAGATTGTTGTCATTTGTGAGATGGATCCCAGCGGCCAGGAGTCCAATTAAGACAGAAGTGTTGGTTTTTAGATTTTCAGGAGCTTCCCATGTCAAAGGGATAGGAGTGGCTAGGTAAGCTCTTTGGCTGAGGGCCACCACATCCAGCAGGTTTGGGTGTGATTATCTATTTTATGGAGGACTTGTAGAGTTGGCCCAATGCTGGAGTGGGGGAATTGGTATTTGATTGAGGGATGAAAGGTTCAATCCCTGGTGGGCTGCCAGGGGGGTGGTTGCCTTTGTGGCTTGTATTACCCTATCCTGGGTATCCTATAACTTTTTGAAAGGCCCTGTCTTGCACACCTCCCCTGTCTGAGATCCCCCATTGAGGAAGGGAAGTGTAGCGAGCTCGCTTCCCTCTCTGGAGGCCCTCGTTGTGACATGTGTTCCTGAAATTTTGGGTTATCTCTATGGTCCAATACTTAGTCCTTGGGGCAGTGGGTGACTGACAGAGTGGGTGTTTCTCCCTTGTAACAATCTTTGTGGAGGGAGGTGAAGGTACTGAATGCCCTTGACCCCTTTATTGTCATATAACAACCCTGGGGGCAAAGTGGTTAAGTGGCAGTTGTGAGGGTGAGAGAGGTTATCATAATATACAGGCAATACTTAATAATGCTCCCATCCATAAGAGGTATGTGAGATCCAGCATGCATCTTTTGTCCCATGTCCAGCTTGTTGGTGCAGTCTCTATCAGCCCAACAGTAAGAAGTAAGATCAGGGCTATGATACCAGTGAGGGGAAAGGGCTGTCAGAGTTGCATCCAAACCCCTGGGCTTGGTCCACATGTTGATTCCTCAAGCTTCTTCCATGTGCAGGCCAGCCAGCTTCCGGGTGTGGCTGGAGCAGGGCTGGAGATCTCAGGGGCCAGTGTCTTTTTGAGGGTCAGTTTAAGTAGGTTGACTGGATCTGGATCGCTTCTCCAGGTTGAGGGTTCCTCGGAGGTGGCCTTCTTAGCTCTGGAGTGATTGACCCATGGGGTGATACCTGAAACTGAATCCTTTATTTGGTTGTATGTCTATAAATTCCATCTCTAAATCTTTGAAAGGGGCGGGTTTCTGGTAACTGTCAGATCAGGCTTAGGGAGGATATGGTTTGCATATTTACAGATCCATTCCAGTTGTTTAAATAATCATACACCCATAGGGTCTTATTATCCCCATAGAATAACAAGCACAGAAGATTGCCTATACATGAAATACTATGACAATTTTTATGAAGTTTACCTCAAGTTGTCTAGTTTAGGCAAACAAAAAACACTTAAAGGCAATCATAACTAGAATTTAACATCCATAACGGTGCATTGTTGAAACATAGTTGTTCTCTCTAAAATCCCCCTCTCCAGAGATAGCCAAATTGAGACCAATGCATTTGCAGAACAAATCCAGTCTTAACAAATCTGGCCTAATTATTTACATAAGCTCAGTACGAGTAGCGATTGATCATGAGGATCTTTTAAAGCTTGCTTTGTTGGAACCTTTTAAAAGGAATCTCTGGGTTGAGCTTTTAGTAGCCTCTCCAGGCCAGAAGCCAAGCCAAATACTTGCCATCAGACAGGCCTTCAATACCTGTAGAATTGAGTGAATTCCTCTTCATGAGGTCCTCAAGATATCCTGAGGTTCCTGCACCTGCCAGGAAGTGACCTTCTTTACTTACCTGGTGAGGCTGCTGGGAGAACTGTAAGCAAGGCACCAGACCAACATTTCCAAGGGGCTTTATGGGCCCATGTTTTATAATGCCAGTCCTAGTTCCTTAAAGCTGTCTGGTCATATCTGAGTCTATGAATGTCATCCTCAAATATGACATTCCAGTCAAAGCCTTGGTAAAACAACCAGTATTTTCAATAGTGACCTGTTATAAGATGAACAGATTCTTATTGAACTTATGCAAACAATTGTAATTGCCATGAAAGGAAGAATACTCATTAAGAGTTTTGAGTTTCAGGGGAATTATGTACAGAGAAAAGATAAATGCTTTAGTTTACAAGCGAATATTTTATGACATTTTTGTATATTATAGATATCTTAAGAGAAAGTTTCCTTAATCTGGAAGAGGAAACATTAGAGAAGCAGCAATATTTTCAACAAGAATCACAAAATGTTCCTAATTCTTGTTTAATTTGAATGCATCTTTTTAGTTCTGGAAATTCTTACCCATTTTAGTATTAATCTTAAAGATGTCGGATACCTGTATTTGTCCCCAAAGTCCTTTTTATAAATCTCCTTGAAGAAGAAACACGTTTTTTTGAGAGAATAAGAACAATTATAAATGGCAAAATCTCAGAAATAGACATTGTTAAAGATCTGATGAGAGTTCATTATGATGCAATTGACAAAGAAATTCGGTTATTTCTGTGACACATAACATCTCAAGTAATCAGAATATTAAGTGATGACCTTATATCAAAACATTAAAATTTTAGGAATTGCATATATTTGGGCAGATTTATCATTGAATGACAGTGCTTTTCCAAGTAACTTAGCACCCCAAATAAAAAGGCCTAATTGGTCAAGAAGACTTCATTTATCATATAAATCCTGAGAAGTTTGTTAAAACCCCAGAAGTCATAAGTGAATCTTAAATAGGATTACAGATTATTACAAATCTTACAATTTTATTTATTCAACCAAAGTTGCAATAAAAGATCCCAAAGGTGAATGGTATAGCATTATACAGTTGTTATCAAAACCTAGCTCCTTTAACATTGAGAAGTTTTAATTAAGTAATCAAAGACCTGATAAAGATGAAAGCTAAAACTTTGATTTTCCTGGAGGATAAACCTTTGTTTGCATTGTATTATCAAGAGTAGATCAACAGTTCAAGAAAACTTTATCATTTGAGAAGAGAGAAAAGCAGAATTTCAAACTTATACTAGTGTACTTTAAAAGTTCCATTCATCTCAACCTTCTGCAACTTTCTTTTGCTTATAAATTTTGTCCCAAAGCCATTTCTTTCCAAATAACCAGTCTCATTTAGCACAAAATTACTTTATTCTACCCTCAACAAAACTGTATTTGCATTCCTTATATCTTTCTTATATACCTCCTATTTTCCTACATACAGGGTAGCTTTTTTTATATTCATCAGTCTTAAGTACACTGAGCAGAAATTTAACTCTTAGGACACCTTAGTCTCCAATTGAGGACTTAGTAACCAATTGAGAGGTATTTACACCAGAACCATTTAGATGGTAAATTCATGAACAAATTAAGTACAAAGCATGTTTTTCAATAGGCCCTTATAGCCTTGATTTCACAGCAATAAGAAGTTAAAAACAGAAATGTTCAATAATCAAAGCTTTATCATCCCATCCTATTTGGAAAGTTTCAGGTTACCAAGGACCTTGAAAGTTATCTAAAACATTACCCATTAAAACTTTGAGACAGACAGGAGAGGAGCCAAGATGGCAGAACAGTATGGAAGCTTTTTGTGTGTCTCACATCCGTGAAATACACCCAGACCAACACTAAACCATCCTACACACCTAGAAAACCAATTGGAAGATTAACACAACAATCTGCACAACCTGAACCACAGAACTCAGCAGGTACATGACATCTGAAGAGCTGAACTTGGGGACCAAGAAGCCCCGAAAGGTAGGGAACTGCTTTTGCGGGTGGAGAGAGGATGGAGACTGGGGAGTGGGGGAGCATACAGGAAAAGCACCCCTCCCCAAAAGCAGCTGGAGACAAAGTGAAATATTAGAAACAGCCACAGGGACTAAACTAAAAAGGGAGAAGGAGAAAGGAGAGGGTTTAAATTCCATGAAGTCTGTAAACAAGGGGAGCACAAAGGCTGCAACTCTGCACAGTTCAATACCTGCCGGTGCTCTGGTGGGAAAGGTGAATCCCCAGGAACAGAGTGGGGTCTGGGAGGTTCTCAAGCTACATGGAGAAAAGCGGTTCCACTGTTGGAAGGACATTTGGTAGAGACTGTTGAAGCCACCTGGTCGCAGCAGACCCCAGAAGACAGCCACATTCACTGGTGCTGGGGCAAGGTTGTTGAGGATGAAGCCTGGTGTCAGATGGGTGTTGTGATTTTCCATGGTTCCTGAAATGCTGAGGCTACACTCTCTCGTGATTTTTTTGTGGAGGCGGGCTGGCACCTGGCTGCAGTCTTGGGCACCGGCAACAGCAGCATCCAGTGGGCATTCCTGGGGGCAGCCGACATTCGGCCATTGCTCATTTGGCCATAGCTCTGTAAGACCCTCCCACAGAGGGGCGGAGTGGGTCAAAGCCGCAGTCCTTTGGAAGTAAGGGGCCAGGGAAAACAGCCACATCTGAGACAAAACTTGGGAGAGAGGTACTGCCTGGGGCCTGGTCACAGACAATGGAAAAGTGGGGAGTGGATGAGACCTGAAGACAGAGGACTGGTGCATGACTGCTGATCCGAGAGAACAGACTGGGTGGCTGGGTGGTGCCATTTTTTCACTGCTCCCGCACATGGGCATGCGCACCCATGAGCACCACAACAACCCACCCCAGTTGGCTAGCAGCACCATCTGGGGGGAGCGGAGCTGTTACACCAAGCCCTGCCCAACTGGGCCAACTTCACTCTTCAAGAACACAAACCTCACTGCTGGCTTAATCTATGGACTATAAAGAGCTACATGGACTGACCTCTAGGGGAAAAAACAAAGCAATTTCAGTCGTACTTCAATCTGTTAGCAGGTTCATCTATTCAATTTTTTTCCCTCTCTTTCTCCTTTTTCTCTTTTACGATTCTTTTCTTTGTCTTGAATACAGAAAGAGAAAAAACTCATTTTTATTTTCAATTTTTATTAAAAATATCTGTCTTTAATTTTTATTACTATATTTTTTACTTTTGTGTATTTTTTTCAAATTCTACTTTACTTCCATCATTTTATTTTAGTCTATTTCAGTGTACTCACCTTTTCAAATTTTCAATTTCTTTTTTTTTCCTTTTTCTCTTTTTCATTTCTTTTCTTTTTCTTGATGCAGAAAGAGGAAATTTTCATTTTTACTTTCAATTTATTTTTAAAATATTTTTATTTAATTATTACTATACTTTTTGCTTTTATGTAAATTTTTTTCAAATTCTATGTTACTCCCATCATTTTATTTCAGTCTACTACAGTGTATTCACTTTTTCAAATTTTCAAATGATTTCTTTTTTGGTCTTTTCCTTTTTTTAATTTTTTATCTTTTTTCTTTTTCATTTCTTTTTTCTTAAATACAGAAAATGAAAAAAATCATATTTCTTTTTAATTTTTATTAAAAATATTTTTCTATAATTTTTCCTACTATATTCTCTACGTTTGTGTATTTTAGTCTACTTTAGTATATTCATTTTTTCAAATTCTCAAACAATTTCCTTTTTTTCTCTCCCTCCACCTTTTGTTTGTTTGTTTCTCTAATCTGTCAAACCACTTTCTACACCCAGACCAAAATACACCTAGGATCTAGCATCATCTGTTCGATTTTTGTGTGGGTGTGGTTTTAATTTTAGTATTTCTAAATTTCAATTTTCTACCTCATTAATTCATTTTCTCCCTTCAAAATGACAAAACGAAGGAATTCACCCCAAAAGAAAGAGCACGAAGAAATGACAGCCAGGGATTTAACCAGCACAGACATAAGCAAGATGTCTGAACCAGAATTTAGAATCACGATAATAGGAAGACTAGCTGGAGTCAAAAATTAGTTAGAATCCCTTTCTGCAGAGATAAAAGAAGTAACAAATAGCCAGAATGAAATTAAAAATACTATAACTGAGCTGCAATCACGGATGGATGCAGTGGCGGCAAGGATGGACAAGACAGAACAGAGAATCAGCGATATAGAGGACAAACTTATAGAGAATATGAAGCAGAGAAAAAAGGGAGATTAAGGCAAAAGAGCACGATTTAAGAATCAGTGACTCTTTAAAAAGGAACATCAGAATCATAGGGGTCCCAGAGGAGGAAGAAAGAAAACTAGGGGTAGAAGGGTTATGTGAGTAAATCATAGTGTAAAACTTTCCTAACCTGGGGAAAGACACAGACATCAAAATCCAGAAAGCACAGAGGACTCCCATAAGATTCAACAAAAACCGACTATCAACAAGGTATATATAGTCAAATTTACAAAATACTCAGGGAAGGAGAGAATCATGAAAGCAGGAAGGGAAAAAAAAGTCCCTAACCTACAAGGGAAGACAGATCAGGTTTGCAGAAGACCTATCCACAGAAACTTGGCAGGCCACAAAGGAGTGGTGGGATATATTCAGTGTGCTGAATCAGAAAAATATGCAGCCAAGAATTCTTTATCCAACAATGCTGTCATTCAAAATAGAAGGAGAGATAAAAAGTTTCCCAGACAAACAAAAATTAAAGGAGTTTGTGACCACTAAACCAGCCCTGCAAGAAATATTAAGGGGGACTCTCTGAGGGAACAAAAGATGAATATATATATATATATATATATATATATATATATATATATCAACAGCAAAAAAAAAAAAAAAAAAAGATTAGAAAGGACCAGAGAACACCACCAGAAACTCCAACTCTACAAGCATGATAATGGCAATAAATTCATATCTTTCAGTACTCACTCTAAACATCAGTGGACTCAATGCTCCAATCAAAATACATAGAATAACAGAATGGATAAGAAAACAAGACCCATCTATATGCTGTTTACAAGAGACCCAATTTATACCTAAAGACACCTATAGATTGAAAATAAGGGGATGGAGAACCATCTATCATGCTAGTGGTCAACAAAAGAAAGCCAGAGTAGCCATACTTATATCAGACAATCTAGATTTCAAAATAAAGACTGTATCAAGAGATGCAGAAGGGCATTATATCATAATCAAGGGGTCTATAGACCAAGAAGACCTAACAATTGTAAACATTTATGCGCCAAATGTGGCAGCACCCAAATATGTAAATCAATTAATCAGAAACATCAAGAAACTCATCGATTACTAATACCATAATAGTAGGAGACTTCAACACCCCACTCACAGCAATGGACAGATCATGTAATCAAACAATCAATAAGGAAACAATGGCTTTGAATGACACATTGGACCGGATGGACTTAACAGATATATTCAGAACATTTCATCCTAAAGGAGCAAGGTATACATTCTCCAGTGCACATGGAACGTTCTCCAGAATAGACCATATACTGGAACATAAATCAGCCCTAAGTAAGTACAAAAATATCGAGATCATACCGTGCATATTTTCAGACCACAATGCTATGAAACTCGAAATCAACCACGAGAAAAAACTTGGAAAGGTAACAAATACTTGGAGACTGAAGAACATCCTATTAAAGAATGAATGGGCTAACCAAGCAGTTAAAGAAGAAATTAAAAGTATACGGAAGTCAATGAAAATGATAGCACCACAACCCAAAACCTCTGGGACACAGTAAAGGCAGTCATAAGAGGAAAGTATATAGCAATACTGGCCTTCCTAAAGAAGGAAGAAAGATCTCAGATACACAACCTAACCTTACGCCTTAAGGAGCTGGAAAAAGAACAGCAAATAAAACCCCAAACCAGCAGAAGACAGGAAATAATAAAGATTAGAGCAGAAATTAATCCTATCGAAACCAAAAAAACAGTAGAACAGATCAATGAAACCAGAAGCTTGTTCTTTGAAAGAATTAAGAAAATTGATAAACCACTAGCCACTTTGATCAAGAAGAAAAAGGAAAGGACCAAGATATGTAAAATCAAGAATGAAAGAGAAGAAATCACAACCAACACAGCAGAAATAAAAACAATAATAAGAAAATATTATGAGCAATTATATGCCAATAAAATGGGAAATCTGGAAGAAATGGACAAATTCCTAGAAACCTATATACTACCAAAACTGAAACAGGAAGAAATAGAAAATTTGAACAGACGCATAACCGGTAAGGAAATCGAATGAGTAATCAAAAATCTGCCAAAAAACAAGAGTCCAGGGCCAGATGGCTTTCCAGGGGAATTCTACCAAACATTTAAGGAAGAGTTAACACCTATTCTCTTGAAACTGTTCCAAAAAATAGAAATGGAAGGAAAACTTCCAAACTCTTTCTATGAAGCCAGCATTACCCTGATTCCAAAACCAGAGAGAGACCCCACTTAAAAGGAGAACTATAGACGAAATTCCCTGATGAACATGAATGCAAAAATCTTCAAGATGTTAGCCAACCAGATCCAACAATACATTAAAAAAATTACTAACCACAACCAAGTGGGAGGTATACCTGAGATGCAGGGCTTGTTCAATATCTGCAAAACAATTAACATGATTCATCACATCAATAAAAGAAAGGACAAGAATCATATGATCCTCTCAATAGATGCAGAGAAAGCATTTGACAAAATACAGCTTCCTTTCTTGATAAAAACCTCAAGAAGGTAAGAATAGAAGGATCATACCTCGAGATGATAAAAGCCATATACATGTGACCCAATGCTAATATCATCCTCAATGGGGAAAAACTGAGAGCTTTCCCCCTAAGGTCAGGAACAAGACAGGGGTGTCCACTCTCGCCACTGTTATTCAGCATAGTATTGGAAATCTCAGCCTCTGCAATCAGACAACATAAAGAAATAAAAGGCATCCAAATCGGCCAGGAGGAGGTCAAACTGTCACTCTTGGCAGACGACATGATACTCTATATGGAAAACCCAAAAGATTCCACCAAAAACTGCTATAACTGATTCATGAATTCAGCAAAGTTACAGGATATAAAATCAATGCACAGAAATCGGTTGCATTCCTATACACCAACAATGAAGCAACAAAAAGAAAAATCAGGGAATCGATGCCATTTACATTTGCACCAAAACCCATAAAATACCTAGGAATAAATCTAACCAAAGAGGTGAAAAATCTATACACTGAAAACTATGGAAAGCTGATGAAAGAAATTGAAGAAGACACAAAGAAATGGAAAAAGATTCCATGCTCCTGGATAGGAAGAACAAATATTGTTAAAATGTTGATACTACCCAAAGCAATCTACATATTCAACGCGATCCAAATCAAAGTAACCCCAGCATTCTTCACAGAGCTAGAAAAAATAATCCTAAAATTTGTATGGAAAGAGAAAAGACCCCGAATAGCCAAAGCGATCTTGAAAAAGAAAACCAAAGCAGGAGGCATTACAATCCCAGACTTCAAGCTATACTACAAAGCTGTAATCATCAAGCCAGTATGGTACTGGCAGCAGAACAGACACTCAAGTCATGGAATAGAATAGAGAACCCAGAAATGGACCCACAAACGTATGGACAAATAATCTTTGACAAAGCAGGAGAGAATATCCAATGGAATAAAGACAGTCTCTTCAGCAAGTGGTGCTGGAAAACTGGACAGCGATATGCAGAATGAACCTGGACCACTTTCTTACACCATACACACACAAAAAACTCAAAGTGGATGAAAGGCCTGAATGTAAGACAGGAAGCCATCAAAATCCTCGAGGAGAAAGCAGGCAAAAACCTCTGATCTTGCCTGCAGCAATTTCTTACTCAACACGTCTCTGGAGGCAAAGGAAACAAAAGCAAAAATGAACTATTGGGACCTCATCAAAATACAAAGCTTCTGCACAGCGAAAGAAACAATCAGCAAAACTAAAAGGTAACCGACAGAATGGGAGAAGATATTTGCAAATGAGATCAGATAAAGATTTAGTGTCCAAAATCTACAAAGAACTTATGAACTCAATACCCAAAACAAATAATCCAGGTAAGAAATGGGCAAAAGACATGAATAGACACCTCTCCAAAGAAGACACCCAGATGGCCAACCAATACATGAAAAAATACTCAACATCGTTCATCATCAGGGAAATAGAAATCAAAACCACAATGTGATACCACCTGACACCTGTCAGAATGGCTAACATTGACAACTCAGGCAACAACAGATGTGGCGAGGATGCAGAGAAAGAGGATCTCTTTTGCATTATTGGTGGGAATGCAAGCTGGTGCAGTCACTCAGGAAAACAGTATGGAGGTTTCTCAAAAAACTAAAAATAGAACTACCCTATGACCCAGGAATTGCCCTACTAGGCATTTATCCAAGGGATACAGGTGTGCTGTTTCAAAGGGACACATGCACCCCCATGTTTATAGCAGCACTATCAACAATAGCCAAAGTATGGAAAGAGCCCAAATGTCCATAGATGGATGAATGGATAAAGAAAATGTGGTATACACACACACACACACACACACACACACACACACACACACACACACTGGAGTATTACTCAGCAATCAAAAAGAATGAAATCTTGCCATTTGCAACTATGTGGATGGAACTGGAGGGTATTATGCTAAGTGAAATTAGTAAGAGAAAGACAAAAATCATATGACTCCACTCATATGAGGACTTTAAGAGACAAAACAGATGAACATAAGGGAAACAAAAATAACATAAAAACAGGGAGGGGGACAAAACAAAAGAGAATAATAAATATGAAGAACAAACTGAGGGTTGTTGGAGGGATTGTGGGAGGGGGGAGGGGCTAAATGGGTAAGGGGCATTAAGGAATCTACTGAAATCATTGCTTCACTATATACTAACTAATTTGGCTGTAAATTTTAAAAAATAAATTTAAATTAAAAAAAACTTTGAGAGAGACAAAATTAATTGTCATTAACAAATTGCAACAGAGATAACATGAGCTTATTTGACCTTTGCTCATAACTTTAAAGACAGGTCCAATAAACTAAATTAGTTTATACACTGAATATGTTTCACCTGCATCCACCTAAAAGTCAATTTTTCCCCATTGTCAATTTTCATTTGGGGCACCAGTGGTGGTATCTGAAATGGGTAGTCCAAGGGGGGTGCACTTTGCTCCTTGACTTGGAGAATGGAAGGATGAACCAGTGGTGCCTGAGACACTACGGATGTTATAGGACCACACCCAAGTTGGTGCAGAAAAATGAGGGGAATGGAAAGGCAGAAGCAGCAACTGCTTGGGAATATTCCTTAAAGTCCCTGTCCTGAGGTAGACTAACCGCAGTTGGCTCCAATTATAGCTGTTAACCTGGGAAATGAGGGAGAATCTCTCACACCTATTAAGCAGAGGAACAGGGAGAGAAAGTCAGCGTCCCCTTTTAGTCTGGTTCCATCTAGGCTAGACCAATAAGGTCCTCTTCTCAAGGTTCCTTCTGATATCTGCTGGGTTTTTGGGACTTTCCTGGTTGGGACTCTTATTCTTTTTAATGTCCTTTCCCCTTGCAGTAGGTTCATATTTATGGCCTTCTTAGCCCCTGCTCTAACCCCCTAGAGAGCCTCTTGATACTAACAGATGTGGACCAGCATCTGGAGAGTGCCTGGATCTAGCCAAGGGTGCAATCTGGCTGCAGGTCCTTGTGGGGGAGCGTTCTCTGGCCCAGAAGTGGAGGAGAGATGGGCAGCAGTGGCAGTGGCAGTGACAGTGCAATGGTGGCAGCAGCGGAAAGACACATGGGGGGAAGAGTTTCAACCTCAGGGGAGGGGAGGGAGCCTACTGAATCATGAGGAGGCCCAACACTAGGGGAGTGGTGGGTGGCTTCTTTGGCTCCCTGGGTGAGTCTCAGGATAAAGCGGCTAATCCTTTGCCTGTCTCTCCTTGCTTGTCCCGACTCCACAATGCTTCTGTGAAGTAGAGTCACAAAGACAGACAGAGGGACAGGGGCACCCCCTCTAATGAGGAGACCAGCCAGATGCCCGCCTGGCCATGTCCCAAAGGAACTCAGGTGATGCTCACCCCACAGATCCCAGCCCTGGGGCCCACAATCAGAAAGCACTCTGATATCACCACAGACCGAGCACCATCCATCGTGGAATCACAGACAGGCCCACTCCGATTCCATGGGCCCCTGGGTACCCAAGGGCGCCTGCCCATGGAGCCACAGAATCAAACTCAGCAGGCAAGCTAGACTGAGTCTCATGTTCACACTCACATACACACCAGAGGTTATTACATTCCCTCCCATAGAATTCCTACCTGTGAGACTTATGAAGTCTTGGGGAATGATCAGGTCCCCCTTCCACTCTTGTGAGTGGGACTGACTAGATTACCAGTTCTGATGTTGGGTCCAGGTTCTCACCTGCCAAGTCTCCTTGAGTCGGGCGGGAATGGCAGATGGGGGCTGGACTGAGGCGACAGAGAGGGAGACTGCTGAAATGCAGGCAGAGCACACACTCTCTCTCGAGACCCTCATTCCCTCACTGCCTCATCGTTCTCCCAAACCAGCGGCAACAATTGGCCAGTGCATTTGAGTTTCCCATTCAGGGAACCAAATTTTTTTTTTTTTTTACAGAACAAGGCTGGTATGCTGGAGGAAAAACGAAGCGGCACTCGGAGATCTTGGTGGATCAGAGATTTATTTAACAATGGCAGGCTCAGAGGAGATTGTTTCTCCAAAGGTCTGAGCCTGGAATGCAAGGGGGAGGGTAATTTATAGTCATCAGCTTCTATATCTGTGGGGTTTTTCATGCTCACAGCAAACAAAGGAAGAAGAACCCAGAGGAGGGGTCTCTAATCTAGAGACCAGAACTTGTTTTAGCCCCAACCGCCATTTTTGGTGCAGTACTTTATTCACTTCTCCAACACACCCATAATGTATCCATTCTGATCCCCGAGCTGTGTTTTTAGGAGGGTTAGAGTCACATTAAAATGTGGTAGGGCTTTCAGTCACACAGCAAATGCCCAGGGATTGTTAGCCGGCTCCCACTCCATTCCTATGCTAGCCTAGAGCAATGAGTTTCTGATATCTCCAAATAATGAGTAACTACCTTTACTGACCTTGTGGGGCTTGGCATTGATGGTTACCCAGGTTGCCTCTCTCCCCTGGCTACTTGGGATGCCTTCACCTGAAAAGCAAATGGTTCCCATATAAGCATTCAGCCTCCAGAAGTGCCCAGGGCATTGCCTGTTCAAGGAACACTTCCAAAGTGCCTGATTCCAAAGACATAAGTGTGAAAATCCATTATACCAAAACCACTAGTGACTATCCACTGTAGGTTAGGGTAAGAAATCCACTCAGTGACAAAAGATTCTCATCCCTTTATGAAGTCCCAAAGGAAGAATTCTTGCAAAACTGGTTACCAGGGTAGCCAATAGAGGATTCCTTTGCCCCAGCCAAGAGGCGTTTCTCATGCCCAAGTCAGCCAGCTTGTCAAAAGAGTGTGCTGGTCATTTCATTCTCAGATTTATTCCATTCTCAATTGAAATGGAGAACTTAGGCACTTTTGCCCTTTTTCAAACTAGGTCTTCCCTGTGAGACATTCACAGCCAGTGTCCAAGAGGTATCTCCTCTGCTTTTAACTGGATAGTCGCATTGGCCTCAATTTCCTCAGGGATAGGTTGAGCAACAGGGCCCCTTGGGACCTGAATTTCCTAATCAATATTTCTGAATTTCCAGATCGATCGTTTGATATTATTCTAATATTCTAATCAATATTTCTGAATTTCCAGATCAATATTCACATTAGATGTAGGTCAGTGGAAAGTACCCAGCACAGAATATTTGAGTGGAACTAAGGCCAAAGGTGTTGGGAGGCAGTTGACCTCACTTCTGGGGCAGGGGCAAATTAAGGGACACATTTCCCTCTCAGCTTTCTTCCATTCTTATCTAAAATGAAACTTTGGCTGTTATAGAGCAATTCCCATTCCTTTCCTATTTGCTAACTAGGACTTGATTTGCAGCCTGGGTGGGCCAGTAATCCAGTGAGCTCCCAGGGATTGCTGGTGAGTTCTCACACTGCTTCTGTGCTAACCAAGAGTAGTTATTTTCTGACAACCCACAGGAAAGATTGTCTTGCTGTCAGAGAGCACTTAGTGCCTGGCCTCAGATTCCCAAGAGCACATGATCCACACATACAAGGTATGTTCCAGGACCTAGTCAGTGCCGACAGTGGCCCTTCAAAACCTAATGCACCACAGGAATGGTTGCAAACACTTGAGAAATAGACTGGAGCGTGTACCCATTACCCCTGAATCCCTGCTGTCTCTATCCTCTAATCGGAAGAGCAGGGAAAAAAGCCAAGGTTAGAAGTTTTCCCTCTCTTTCAGAAGGAAATATATAGACCTCTTGCAGACTGGGCTTTCAGGAGGTTTCCCTTTTGAGGTTTAGTTAGTCTCTGCCCCAGGAGTTTCTTACTCCTTAGACAGGACCTTGCCAGGAAATTGTCTTTATAGACACTTTATTCTACCCTGTGTCCCATTGTCATCAATAATGAAGCATTTTGGCCTTCCACATTTCCATTTAAATGAATACCTTTTGTATGTTTGCAAAGTAATTTCTCCCTGGGTGCCATTCAGAGCCAGTGTCTCAGAGAAATATCTTTTCCTTTAAGTTGGGGAATCTGGCCAAGTCCTGATATCTCTGGCAAAGTTGGGACACAAGACCCCTCATTATGTGCCTTTCAGAAGTGTGTGGATAATGGGTGGCATAGGGCCCTTGAAGGTGTCCAGCAGAGTGTCCATGTGTAGGCAATGCCAGGGTTTGGGAGGGACCTGGCCTTACTACTGGTTGAAGGAGAAACTGTGTTAAATGTTTAATTCCTAGCTTTATCCTAATCTCGTCTGTAATGTAGAAGCTTTGCCTTACTTATAGCCCTTACCATCTAGTTTGTTTTCATAACTAGGTCACCACCAGATGGAATTGGTCTGTCACATAACCAACATCCAGGATTTTTGATGAAATACCATTCTGGTCCTGTGCTGTGTGAGAGCAATCAGTTCCTTTATCCCAAAGTATAATCACCCTCCAGCCCATGAGTGCCTGTTGCTTGCCTGACCCAGGTAATCTTTGTGAAGGGTAGCCAGATGGCTTCTCTCCCCTGACTGATTGACTTGTCTTCATTCTTTAAGGCAGATGGGTCAGGCATGCATAGTAGACTGCAGGACAATTTGCTCCAAAGAAGCCTTAGAAGGAATGCTGCATCATGACTTGGTTAGAAATCTTACAGCACCCTTGGGAGCACTAACCGTTACCAGTGAATCACTTCCCTGAGCAGTAGGGCATACACAGGGGCCTAGGTCAGGAGCCTTCCTTCTCTTTCTGTCTTTTTTTATTGTTTTTATTTATTTTTGAGACACAGAGAGAGAGACAGAGCATGAGCAGGGAGAAACAGAGAGAGAGGGGGACACAGAATTGGAAGCAGGCTCAAGGCTCTGAGCTGTCAGCACAGAGCCCGACGTGGGGCTCTAACTCACGTGCTGTGAGATCATGACCTAAACTGAAGTCAGACGCTTAACTGACTGAGCCACCCAGGTACCCCTTCCTTCTCTTTCTGAAAGAAAAGAACAGGCCTGTTGACAAATGGTCACCCAGGTGTAGGCAATGGTTGTTTCCCTTTGCCCCTGACCACAGGTGTTTCTTACTAGAGACAACAGCTTCTCAGGAGATTGTGTTATGCACGTCCTTGTCAGCTTCATTTTGCTCTCCTTTGTAAGGAAGGATTTTGGCCCTCTATTTCCCTATTGCTTTTTTTTTTTCAAACAAGGATTTTGGTGGAGTTGACTCAGAATCAGTTTCAGAGCAATATCACCCACTTTAAACTGGGGACTCTAGCTGAGTCCTGGTGACTTTGGCATAGACTGGCAACAGGAAGTCTTGTAACTTACCATGAGAACTCTGTTCACAATGAGAAGCCTAGGGCATATGAAGGTGCCAAGTTGGGTAAGGATGGATGTGTGTAGGAGGTACCAGAGATTTGGGGAGGCACTGGCCTTACACAGGCAGCAAAGAGAAATGAAGTTACATATACATGCCCAGCATTACCCCATATCCATCTGTAATGCAGACCCTACCTCCTTGCAGCCATTCCTACCAATTTGCTATTTTCTAAATTGCTGGTCACATTCAGGGACAATTGGACTTCCACTCACTTCACACAAGCAGAGCCCAAAGATTGGTGCTAAATTCCCACTCTGGTCCTTTGCTATGTGAGAGCAAACAGTAACTTCAAATCAAAGAAGGCATAGCCTTCTTGTTCCTGAGTGCTTGGTGCTTGGCCAGCTCCTGTAAAGTGCACTGAAGGATAGACATGCCTTCCTTCTGACTCAAACATGCACACTAGGTTTCAGGACTAAGTCAGAACCAAAAGGGCCCTTTCAAGAACTACTGCATCACGTCCAGGCTCCAAACACTTGATCACCAGCTAGGTGCAGGATCCCCTTACCTCCAAACCAGTGGTGATTCTATTTCCTGATGGAAAGGACAGGAAATACCACCAAATCCAGCTTTTCCTGTTTGTTAATGAACAATAGAGACCTCCTGCAGAATTTCCCTCTTGGGTGTAGCCAATGGAGTTTTCCTTTTACACTGACCCTCAGGTCTTTCTTACCCCCCAGACAGCCAGCCTGCCAGGAGATAGGCGTAGGCACTGAATTCTAAGCCCATTCCCTTCTGTGCTGAAGACCTTTGGTCCTCAAGTTGCCTATTTGCATTGTATTGCTCTTTTTTTTCAAACTAGTTTTTACCTGAGAGCCTTACAGAGTAAGAGCCTCAGAAAAATATACCCTGTTTACATTAGAACTTTCCAGGATCCATAGGTCTGTGTCAGGTACACAGTCCAGGTCCAAACATTGGTGTGGAGTTCCCAGTCCATTCCTGAGCCAATTGACAGTGTCTGGTATCCAAGAGGAAAGCAGGCCCCTCTGTCCTTGGGGGGCTTGGTGCTTAGTCAGCTAGAGTCATTGCAGGGATGTGTAGCCAGCTGGCCTCAATCCCCTGGATGACAAAGATGCATTCATCCTGCAAAGTATATTGTTCATGCATGTGCACTCTTATTGAAGCTGTGGTTAGTGCCCAATGGGACTTTGAAGTGAATATTGGTTCTAGGCTGGGTTCTAACCACCTGACCATCAGCCAAGAGCCCCAAACAGCCACATCTTTATCACTGAAGCCCAGCCACTAATGGGAAAGGGCAAGAAAAAGACCAAAAGCCAGGGCTTTGCCTCTTTTTCTGAAGGAAGAATGCAGACCCTTTGTAGACAGGGCTTCTGGCTGTAGCCTGTAGAGAGCTCCTTTCACCAAAGTCGACATGTCCTGCTTATTCCTGAGACAGCCAGCTTGCAAGGAGATGACACTAGTCACTTTATTCTCCACATGATCCCATTCTCATTCCTAGTGAATAACTCTGGCCTTCTGTGGATCCATTTTCACCCTTTTTCTCTATTTGGCACTCAAACCTCTCTGAGATCCATTCCATGTAGTCTCACAGAGGAATATCATTGGTGTTCAGCTGGACACTGTCATCTCATCCTTTGACTATGTGATACATTTGGCCAGAGGACCCTGGCAAGTTGATGTCATAACCATGCAGGCATTCAGAGGCCTAGGGCATTGGAAGAGCCCAGGGTAAAACATAGCCTCTGAATGGCTGCATACTTCTGAAACCCAGTGAATTAATGAAGAAGGAGCCCTATGGCAAAACTTCTCTTTCAGTCAGAAGGACTGGAACAGAGTCCCAGGTGGAAGACACAGGAAATAACTCTTGAGACACTGACTCTGAATGGATCACGGGAAGAACCTTGTTTCCACAAGACAGTAGAGATGTGTCAAGGTGGGTAAGGAGGGATAAAGCTCCGCAGAGCTTGGAAGGTGATTTCTATGGAGAAGGGAGTGCCCAGAACTAGTTCTCTGCACTGGGCTGGCCATGGGAAGAATAAGAAACAACAGATGGCTTAGGGAATAGTGCCCTCTAGAGTCTCCATCTGGGATCCCTGTCAGCTGCAGGCCTGCCTTCTTCCTTCAGAAGGATCTTAAGGGCCCTAGGACTTGGTCTGTTTCTCTTGCTTTTCCCATCATTGAATGGAGTGAGCAGTGATAGTGCTGTAGATGGGAAGTGCCCCCATTTCTGGCTCCAAAGTGTGGAGAGGGGCCTTGGTGCCCTCTTCCTATAAAAGGTTCTTTCTCTGCTGACCAACTTTTGTAGGCTATTGCTCCAGTGTGAACTGTCTGCTTTTCAGAAGGAAGGCATCTCAATCAGGCAGAGCAAGTAGGTGAGCTGGCTCCCCTCCCCCTCCCCCTTGCTACAAACAGCCACACACCAAGCTCAGAGATAGGAGGGCTATTCTCCTTTGGGATATCTGATGGGGATGGCTGTCACTGAGCATCAGACTGAGTGGTAACCCAGTGCCCATTCCTGGGTGCCTGCTGAGTGAGTGCCAGCTCCATGCCACCTAAGGGTGAATGAAGATGCAGTGAGAAATACAGGAAGGGAGAGGGAATGGCTATAGCCAGGACCAAAGGGTGTTCAATATTTCTACCCAAAGGAAATGCAATCAATGTGGAATGGAGATGTTTGTCTTCATTTCCCTGGGCCAAGCAAGGAAGCCAGCTCCCTGCTAATACATCTCACCCAGCCTCCTCACAAACAGATCTCAGATGGACCGATTCTGATGCCCTAGGGTTCTGGATGTCCATCTAGTCCTAAAAGCAAAAGGCCAGAGCTGCTTTGGCTCCCCATGTCCCACAGTCACAAGGGCTGCTCCCCTTTGAACCTTATCTGCAATTTGAAGATAGTACTCTGAAACACTAATTTGGTTGGACCCTGAGATGAACCTTGATGAATAATAAAGCAATGCCATGAAACTGGATACATCGACAGCCACAGTTTTTCATGAAGGATGAGAATGGATCTTGTTTAGAAGAACCTGACTATCAATGTATTCGCAAGCTGGCTAGCTCAGGAATCACAGAAACCTTTTGGGGGCTTTGGCTACAGGAGTGCTCAAAAGGATGCCCACTGGAGCCCTGTGAACAAGAAGCCCACATTCTCCCTCAAGAAATAGAGGGGAATGTTGGTTTCTGGTGTACTTCTGCCCATCGTATCCATTGAGAGGGGCAGCAGAGTCTTTGAGATATGAAGAATGTGCTTCCATGTGACAATCAAGAGACGGGAATGGGGCCTTGGTGCACTATTTATTCAAAAGGCATTTCATGTGCCGATCAGGTTTTGGAATATGCTGCACGTGCACAGACTGTTCTTTTGAATGAGGGTAGCTCCACCCATTAGGGGTGGGGATCATGTGGCTACCCATTTCCATGATATGGTAGCCTAACGAACACCAAGGGATCAGGAAGAAGAGGGATATCCTGTCCTCTGGGATATCAGAATCTGAGAGCCCTGTGTTTTCTCAGAAAGGCTTCAAAACTCACCTCCACACTGGGACCTTGTGTGGTGTAGGGGACAGACACAGGGTCTCCTTGTGTGCACTGAGACAACGTTAAGAAGGCAGAAATGGGAGAGGAATGACAACAAAGTGAGTCAAAGCTGTGCATTCAAATGGGCACAGGGGAAACTGAGGAAGGAGATCACAACCTTCCCTTCCACTTGTCCCACACAACCGGCAGGATCCACCACCAACCTCTGGTCTAGCCCACCCACAAGTATTCTCCTTGGGCACCTGAACACACCCTGGGTTTGGGGAGGACCACATCATTCTGAAACCAAATTCAGAAGCGTCCAATGCAGCACCTCAATCACCATCAAAAGGACACCACCAAAACCCCAAGCTGAAACAAGAGGATACTACTCTGAGATACTGTCTCGAAATAGTTTCTGTGCAAACCAACTTTCATCAAAAGGACTACAGGGTGACAGTGGAGACAGTGTTCTTCATCACACATGAGATTTGGATAAAACTTAGAATGAATTACCTAGGTCAATCTCCTATCAAGCAGGTTGTATACAGAATAAGAAAGTCCTGTGGGCTTAAGCCAAGGGAAACCTATTCAGGACTATACCTGGGAGCCCAGTCAGCAAGAAGCCTGAATTCTTTCTTGAGGAGCCAGTGATTTCTGGATTTGTCTATCCCTGCCTCTTTTCCCATCAGTTGAGGGGGGCAGCAGTTTTTCAGCTGAATAGTCAGAAACACAGAAATATTCTAATAGAATATTAGAATATTTGAATAGTCAGAAACACAGAAAGGGAGAGGGAATGGCTGTAGTCAGGATCCAAGTGTGTTCAATATTTCCATCTAATGAGAATGTGATCAATGTGGAAGGAGATGTATAACTTCATTTCTTCTAGGCCCAGCAAGGAGGTCAGCTCCTTTCTTCTACATCTGGCCCAGCCTCCACACAAACAGCTCTCGCCTGGAACCCTTCCAGTGCCCTAGGGTTCTGGATGTCTATGTCTTCCTGAAACCAAAATTCTAGGGCTCCTTTGGTTTCACCTGTCCCACAGTCACAAGGGCTGCTCCACATTTGTCACTTGCAAGCCAGAGGTTGTAACCTGAAGGATGGAGTATCTATGGGCCACATGACCAACCATGATGGATAATAAAGCAATGGAATGTATCTTGATATACTGAGGGCCAGAGTCCTTCATGAAGGATGAGTTTGGATCATGTTTAGAAGAAGAACCTGACTAACACAATGTATTCACTAGCTGACTTGCTCTGAATCACAAGAACATTTGTGGGCTTTGGCTACAGGAGTACTCCAATGGATGCCCTTTGAAGCCATGTTGAGCAGAAGACCTACATTCTCCCTTTAGAAGGCAGCAGTGGTTCTGAAATATGAAGAATTTGCTTCCATCATCGAGGTTAGAATGAGGCCCAGGTGCACTGTTTATTCAAAAGGCTTTTTGTGAACTGATTAAGTCATGGAGCATGCTGCACATGCACAGACTGTCTGTTCTTCCATAAGAGGGTATCTCCATCAATTAGGGCCAGGAGCTCCAGGTAGCTACTCCCATGATACTCTACCCTGCTAAGCAAGCACCGAGAACTCAGGGTCAGGAGGGCTGGTTGTCTCCTGTGACATCAGGCTCTGCATAGAACCAGAATGGGAGTATGTGGCCTACCCTAGGGTGCCACCTGAGTCAGTGACAATTCTATGGTTCCTATATGTGAACAAAAATATACTTAGATACACAACAATGGGGTGGAAATGTCTAGGAGGATGAGGACCAAAGCTCAACATTCCAAATGGGAAAAGGATTGATCTGGAAAGGGGATGTCTCACTTCATTTCCTCTCAGCCCATAAAGGAGATCAGCTCTCTCTAGCAAACTCTAGTCCAGCACAGAATCATTCTCCAGTGATCTTCTTCCAATGACATGCCTCTAGATGTCCATATACTCTTCACCTCTTCTTACCCCAAGCAGGATTCTGGTTCCCTCCCCAGACCTCTGAACTAGCCTACATACAAACATTCTCTTTTGGGCACTTTCAAATGACCTAGACCACTGTATATCCACATACTTCTGAAACTAAATTGAGAAAGGTCCAATGCCAAACCCATATTGCAGTCACAGGGATACCACCAGACTCCCAAATTAAAAGCAGGGAATATTAGTCTGAGACACTGTCTCTATTTGGATTCCATGCAGAACGTTGTTTCCCAAGAGAAGACAACGGTGTGTAAAGGGAAACCACGGATGGCCAGAGTTCTTTCCTAGAGATGTTAATGGGAGAATGTTGAGAATGAAGTATACAGCACAATCTCCTAGTGGTATGGCTGTCTCACCAATACTAAAAGCCTGAAAGTTTAAGCAAAGGGAGCCCTCTACAAACTACACCTGGGAAACCCTGTCAAAAGAGGCCTGCATTCTTCCTGCAGCAGGAGCCTGAAATCCCTGGCTTTGTCTGTCTTTTTCCCATTTGTCATCAGTGGATAGAAACAGCACTGGTTGAGCTGTAGTTGTTGGGTACTCCTACCTGTGACTCAGGGTCTGGAACAAGAACCTGACATTGTCTTCCTAGAAAGGGCTCTTCTTGCACTCACCAGTTCCTGGAGCAAAATGCCCGTATGTGAACTTTCTGCTAGTGAAAATGAGGGCATCTCAACCAGCAAAAGAAATGAAGCAAATTGGCTCACCTTACCCTCCAGAGCACAACTGGCCAAGGGCTCATGTATCTTTCCTTTGGATATTTGACACGTCTTTCTCATTGAACACAGGACCAAAGTGGCAACTCCCTGCCTCTTCCTGGGTGCTGTCTGAGTGTGTGAGATCTCCATGGCTCCTATGTGTAAGCAAAGATCTCATTAGATAAAAATAGTGACAGAGGTAATGGCCCCAATGAAGGCCAATGTTCTACATTTCCATTGTGAATGGAATCAATCTGCAGCCCGGGTGTAGCTGCCCAAGAGGATTCCTGAGGCCTCCCCGACCAGGGGCCCATCGACTTGTGTGTCCTTGGCGACCAGGGAATGATCCTGAGCGGCCCCCTCCCTTGTGCCCTCAATTAAGCCCTTCAGGGAGTCCACTGCCCTGCTGAGGGTTCGGCCCCTGGAGACTGCTGGGACCTAAACATAACCCTAACCCTAACCTTACCCTGTGACGGAAACCTCCACCGAAATCTAAGCTGGCCTCAAACCCAAACCCTCCACTTGATCCGCCCCGTCGCATAAGCCCTCACTTGAGCCCTTGAGGGAGATCACGAGACCGGAGTCGCTTCGGCCCTGGCGACGTTCCTGGACTGAACCCTAACCCTAGCTAAGGCTCTCTCCCCATGGGGACCCAATCCCAAAGTCTGACAACACCACGTGCCTGGGGTCCAGAGTCAGTGCAGGCTCACTCGCCATGGAACCTGGCAGCACAGCAGGTCGTTTCTCAGGCCTGGCTGCAGCTGCCCGAGGGGATTCCTGTGGCCAGGCTTACCAGGGACCCAGCAACTCTTGGGGCATTGGCAGACAAAGACTGATCCTGACCGGAACACTCCCTTGTTCCCTCAACACAGCCCTTGTGGGTGACCACTGCCCTGTTGTGAGTTTGGCCCCTGGAGACTCCTGGGGCCTAACCCTAACCCTAACCCTATCCCGAACCGGAACCCTCCACTGAAACCTAGGCCGGCCTCGAAACCTAAAACCTCTAGTTGAGCCACTCCGTCGCATGGGCCCTCACTTCAGCCCTCGAGGGAGATCACAAGACTGGAGTCGCTTCGGCCCTGTCGACGTCCCTGGACCTAACCCTAACCCTAGCTAAGGCTTTCTACCCATGGGGACCCAATCCCAAAGTCTGACAACACCACGCACCTGGGGTCCAGAAGCCATGCAGGATCACTTGGCATGGAACCTAGAAGCTCAGCATGTCATTTCCCAGGCCCGGCTGCAACTGCCGGGAGGATTCCTGAGGTCTCCCCGACCAGAGGCCCATCGATTTGTTTGTCCTTGGAAGCTAAAGACTGATCCTGACAGGCCTCCTCCCATGTGCCCTCAACTCAGCCTTCAGGGAGACTACTGCTCTGCTGTGGGTTCGGCACCTGGAGCCTCCTGGGACTTAAGTCTAACCCTAAACCTACCCCTAACTGGAACCCTCCGCCAAAACCTAGGCTGACCTGAAACCCTAACACTCCACTTGTGGCACACCATCGCATGGGCCCTCACTTCAGCTCTTGAGGGAGATCACGAAACCGGAGTCGCTTCAGCCCTGGTGACTTCCCTGGAACGAACCCTAACACTAGCTATGGCTCTCTCCCATGGGGACCCATTACCAAAGTCTGACAACAGCACGTGCCTGGGGTCCAGACACTGTACAGGCTCACTCGGCATGTAACTTGGAGCTCAGCATGTCATTTCCCAGGCCCGGCTGCAGGTGCCCGAGAGGATTCCTGAGGCCTCCCCGACAAGGGGGCCCTCGACTTGTGTGTCCTTGGCGGCCAAGGATTGATCCTGAGCGGCCCCCTCAATTGTACCCTCAACTAAGCCCATCAGGGAGACCACTGCCCTGCTGAGGGTTCGGCCCCTGGAGTCTCCTGGGATCTAACCCTAACTCTAACCTTACCCTGTGCCAGAACCCTCCACCGAAACCTAAGCGCGCCTCGAACCCAAACCCTCCACTTGAGCCGCCCTGTCGCCTAAGCCCTCACTTGAGCCCCTGAGGGAGATCACGAGACCGGAGTCGCTTTGGCCCTTGCGACGTCCCTGGACTGAAACCGAACCCTAGCTAAGGCTCTCTCCCCACGGGGACCCAATACAAACGTGTAAAAACACCACGCGCCTGGGGTCCAGAAGCAGTGCAGGCTCCCTCGCCATGCACCCAGGAAGGTCAGCAGGTCGTTTCAGAAGCCCTCGAGGGAGATGCCGAGACTGGAGATGCTTTGGCCCTGGCGACGTCCCTGGACCGAACCCTAAACCTACCTAAGGCTCTCTCCCCATGGGGAACCAATTCCAACATCTGACAACACCACGCGCCTGGGATCCAGAAGTGGTGCATGCTGACTAGGCATGGAACCTGGAAGCTCACCATGTCGTTTCCCAGGCCCGGCTGCAGCTGCCCGAGAGGATTCCAGAGGCCCCCTGGACCAGGGGCCCAATCAGTTGTGTGGCCTTCGCAGACAAGGACGGACCCTGACTGGCACCATCCTTTGTGCCCTCAACTCAGTCCTTCGGGGAGACCACTGCCCGGCTGTGGGTTCGGTGCCTGGAACCTCCTGGGACCTAACCCTAACCCTAACCCTACTGCGATCCGGGACCCTCCACTGCAACCTAAGCTTGCGTCGAACCCTACCCTGCCCTTGAGCCGCCTTGTGACATGGGCCCACCCTTCAGCCCTCGAGGGAGATCATGAGACCAGGGAGGCTTCGCCACTGGCAACGTGCCTGGACCGAACCCTAACCTAGTTAAGGCTCTCTCCCCATGGGTACCCAATTCCAACGTCTGATAACACCACGAGCCTGGAGTCCAGAGGCAGTGCAGGCTCACTTGGCATGGAACCTGGAACCTCACCTTGTCGTTTCCCAACCCTGGCTGCAGCTGCCCGAGAGGATTCCAGAGGCCTCCTCGGCCAGGGGCCCATCGACGTGTGTGGCCTTGGCAGCCAAAGACTGGTCCCGACCGTCACCCTCCCTTGTGCCCTCAACTCAGCCCTTTGGGGAGCAAACTGCCCTGCTGTGGGTTCAGCACCTGGAGCCTCCTGGGCCCTAACCCTAACCCTGCCCCTACCCTGAAATGGGACCCTCCACCGAAACCTAAGCCTGCCTTGAACCCTAACCCTGCACTTGAGCTGCCTCGTGGCATGGGCCCTCACTTCAGCCCTTGAGGTAGATCACGAGACGGGATTTGCTTCGTCCCTGGCGACATCCCTGGACCGAACCCCAACCCTAGCTAAGGCTCTCTCCCCATGGGGACCCAATTCAGCGTCTGAGAACACCACGCACCTGGGGTCCAGATGCAGTGCAGTCTGACTCAGCATGGAATCTGGAAGCTCACCATGTCGTTTCCCAGGCCCGGCTGCAGCTGCCCGAGAGGATTCCAGAGGCCTCCTGAACAGGGGCCCATAGACGTGTGTGGCCTTGGCAGCCAAAGACTGATCCTGACCGGCACCCTCCCTTTTGCCCTCAACTCAGACATTCTGGGAGACCACTGCACTGTTCTGGCTTCAGCACCTGGGTCCTCCTGGGACCTAACCCCAACTCTACCCTTAACCAGACCCTCCACCGAATCCTAAGCTGGCCTTGAACCCTATCCCTTCATTTTAACCTCACCTTTGCATGGGCCCTCACCTCTTCTCTCGAGGGAGATCTCGAGACTGGAGTCACTTCGATCCTGGCTACGTCCCTGGTTCAAACACTAACCGTATCTAAGGCTCTCTCCCCTTGGGGACCCAATCCCAAGGTCTGGCAACACCACGCGCCTGGGGTTCCAGAAGCGGGGCAGTGTCACTTGGCATGGTGCCTGGAACCTCACAATGTCGTTCTGCAGGCCCGGCTGCAGTTTTCTGAGATAATTCCTGAGGCCTACCCGACCAGTCGCCCATAGAGTTGCGTGGCCTTGGAAGCCAAAGACTGAACCTTACCGGCCCTCTCCCCTGTGCGCTCAACTTAGCCCATTCGGGAGATCACTGCCCTGCTATGGGTTCAGTACCTGGAGACTCTTGGGTCCTAACCCAAACCCTACACCTAACCTGAAACCTCAACCTAATCCTAACCTGATCTTGAAACCTAATCAAACACTTGACCCCCGCTGTCTCCTGGTCCCTTACTTCATTCCTCTAGGGAGATCACGAGACTCGAGTTGCTTTGGCCCTGGCAATGTCCTGGACTGAACCCTAACCCTAGCTCAGACTCTCTCCCAATGGGGATGTAAGCAACCAACCATAAATCGTCTATGAGAAAAATTGAAGAAACCCAAAGAAATGGAAAACATTCCATGCTCACGTATTAGAAGAACAAACATTGTTAAGATGTCAATACTACCAAAGCAATCGACACACTCAATGCAATCCCTATCAAAATAACACGAGCTTTCTCCACAGAGCTAGAACAAACAACCCTAAAATGTGTAAGGATCCAGAAAAGATACCAAAAGCCAAAGTCATGTTGAAAAAGAAAACAAAGGTGGAAACATAACTATTTTGGATTTTGGTGTATTAGAAAGCTGCATTCATCAAGACAGTATGTACAGGTACAGAAACGGAGACAGACATCAATGGAACAGAATATGGAACCCAGAAATATACCCTGAAACATATGGTGAGTAATCTTTGTTAACACAGAAAGAATATCCAATGGAATAAGAGTCTCTTCAGCAAATGGTACTAGGAATACTGGACAGTGAGAATGATGAACCTGGACACTGTTCTTAAACCACACACACACACACACACACACACACACACACACCTCAACATGGATGAATGATTTAAATGTAAGTCAGGAACCATCAAAATCCTAGAGAAGATAACAGGCAATGTACCTCCTTGATCCTGGCCGCAGCAACTTCTCGCTTGTCATGTCTCCAGAAGCAAGGGCAATAAAAACCACAATGAACTATTGGGTCCTGAAGATAAAAAGCTTCTTCACAGCAGGGGACAAAATCAGCCAAACTAAAAGGCAACTGAATGAAATGGGAGAAGATATTTGCAGGTGACATATCAGATAAAGGGTTAGTATCCAAAATCTATAAAAAACTGATCACACTCAACACCCAGAAGCCAAATAATCCAGTGAAGAAATGGGCAAAAGACATGAAGAGACACTTTAAGAAAGATGACATCCAGATTGGTCACACATGAAAAGATGCTCAATCTCACTCGTCATCACTGTCAAAACCACCATGAGATATCCCCTCACACCTATCAGAATGGCTAAAATTAACATCTCCGGAAACGACAGATGTTGGCAAGGATGCAGGGAAAGGGAACCCTTTTGCAATGCTGGTGGGAATGCAAAGTGGTGTAGCCATTCTGGACAATAGTATGGAGATTCGTCACAAAAACAAAAAATAGAACTACACTAGGACCCAGCAATTGCACTACTAGGTATTTATCCAAAAGATACACTAACGCTGACTCGAAGTGGCACGTGTACTCCAATATTTATAGCAGCATTATCAACAATAGCTAAGTTATGCAAAGAGCCCAAATGACCACTGACAGATGAATGGATAAAGAAGATATGGTATATTCATACAATGGACTATTACTCGGCGATCAAAAAGAATGAAATCTCGCTATTTGCAACAACGGGGATGGAACCGGACTTTATTAAGCTAAGCAAAATATGTCAGAGAATGACACACATCGTATGATTTCTCTCATCTGTCGAATTTAATAAAACTGATGAACATAGTGCAAGGAAAGCAAAAATAAGATATAAACAGAGAGGGAGTCAAATGATAAGAGACTGTTAAATAGAGCGAAGAATCTCAGGGTTCTTGGAGGGTTACTGAATAGGGGTATGGGCTAAATGGGTGATGGGCATTAGGGGTGGACCTTGGGATGAGTATTGGGTATATTTTGTACTTGATGGATCACTAAATTCTACTGCTGAACCTGTATTCCTCTATAAGGTAACTAACTTGGGCTTAAATTTTAAAAAGAAGAAATATTAAAAATAAGTAAAGAAATGTACCACCAGTCAAAAGAAAAGAATATTTACATCGGGCTCTTGAGTGGAAAGGAAAGACTAAAAGGGTTACAGACAAGAAAGGATCAGAGAAAACATCAAGAAACAATGACAAAACAACTAGTAGAATGGGACTAAATATATACCTATCAATAATCACTCTGAATATAAATGGACTAAATGCTCCAATCCAAAGACATTGGATAGGGCGTCAGAATGGACAAAACAAACAAACAAACAAAAAACAATGTCTATCTAGATGCTGCCTACAAAGCCTTATTTGGACTTGAGTCTCCTGCAGATTTGAAGTGAGGGAATGAAGAAATATTTATCATGCCAATAATGTCAAAAGAAAGCCAGTAGTAATACCTATGTCAGGCAAAATAAACTTTAAAACCGAGACTCTATTTTGGTACCCTTTGGGTAAATACTTAATAGTGACATTGCATGCACCCAATATTTATAGCAGAATTATCAACAGTATCCAAACTATGGAGAAAGCCCAAGTATCCATCAACTGACGAAGGTGTAAAGAAGTTGTGGTGTGTGTATGTATACGTATGTATATGCATATGTACATATGTGCATGTTCATATATACATACATACGTATATACAATGAAATATAACTCAGCTTCAAGAAGAATGAAATCTTGCCATTTGCAACGATGTGGATGGAGCTCGAATGTATTATGCTACGTGAAATACGTCAATCAGAGAAAGACACATATATGATTTCACTCACGTGGAATTTAAGAAACAAAACACATGAGAACTAGGGAAGGAGCCAGGACAAGAGAAGCGTGGTAACAAACAACATGAGTCTCTTGATGTTAGAGAAAAAAAAAGTGAAAGTTGATGGAGGGAGATGGGTCAGTGCTGGGCTAGATGGAGGACGAGTATTAAGGAGAGCACTTGTGATGAGCACTGGGTGTTGTATGTAAAGGATGAATCACCGAATTCTACTCCTAAATCCGAGAATGCACTGTATGTCAACTAAGACTTAAATTAAAATACATACATACATACATACATACATACATACATAAAGCTATAACAAGAGATGAAGACAGACACGATCTCATACTAAAGGGGACAGCCAAACAAGAAGATCCAATGATTGTAAATTTTGATGCACCCAAAATGCGATCACCAAGTATATAAAACATTTAGCAACAACCATAAAGGAACTCATTTATAATAATATGATGATAGTAGAGGACTTTAACACATCACTCACATCAATGGACAGAACCTATAAACAGAAAGTCAACAAGGAAACAATGGTTTTGAATCACACACTGGACCAGAAGGGTTTAACAGATATATTCAGAACACTCCATACTAAAATGGCAGAGTACATATTCTTTTCAAGCATACCTGGGGCGTTCTCCAGAATTGATCACATTCTAGGTCACAAATCAGGCCTCAAGAGGTACCCAATGACAGAGACCAGACCAAACATCTTTTCTAACCACAAAGCTAGGAAACTTGAAGTCAACCACAAAAAAAAGGGCGGGGAGGGGGAAGGCCACAAATAAAGGGAGGTTAAATAACATGCTACTAAATGAATGGGTCAAACAGGAAATCAATGAGAAAATACACTGAAACAAATGGAAATGAAAATACACTGGTAAAACCCTTTGGAATGCGGCAAAAGCGGTCTATGATGGAAGTATATAGCAATACAAGCCTACATTAAAGAGCAAGAAAAATCTCAAAGAATCCTAACTTACACCTAAAGGAATGAGAAAAAGAGCAGCAGAAGGAAGGAAATAATAGAGTTTAGGGCAGAAATAAGGAATATAGAAACCAAAAAGACACTAGACCAAATCAATGAAACCAGGGGCTGGTTCATTGAAAGCAGTAATCAACTTGAAAACCTCCTAGGCAGGGGCGCCTGGGTGGCGCAGTCGGTTAAGCGTCCGACTTCAGCCAGGTCACGATCTCGCGGTCCGTGAGTTCGAGCCCCGCGTCAGGCTCTGGGCGGATGGCTCAGAGCCTGGAGCCTGTTTCCGATTCTGTGTTTCCCTCTCTCTCTGACCCTCCCCCGTTCATGCTCTGTCTCTCTCTGTCCCAAAAATAAACGTTGAAAAAAAAAAAATTAAAAAAAAAAAAAAAAAAAAAAAAAAAAAAAGAAAACCTCCTAGGCAGACTCTTCCCAAAGAAGACAGAAAGGACTCAAATAAATGAAATCACAAATAAGAAAGGAGAAATAACAGTCAACACCACAAAAATACAATTAGAAGATAATATTATGAACAACTATATGCAACAAATTGGACACTGAGAAAAATGGACAAATTCCTAGAAACACACAAACTACCAAAACTGAAACAGGAAGATACCTAAAATCTGAAAACAGAAAGATACCCCATCAGTAATTAAAAAAATCTCCCCCCAACACAAGAGTTCATGGCCAGATGGCTTCATTGATGAATTCTACCATCCATTCAAGGAAGAGGTAATATGTATTCTCCTCGAATTATTACAAAAAATTAAAAAAGAAGGAAAACTTACAAATTCATCGTATGAGGCCATCATTACCCTGATACCAAAACGAGATGAAGCCTCCAATAAAACAGAAAACTGCAGCAGCGCCTGTGTGAGTCAGTCGGTTTACTGTCCAACTCTTAATTTTGGATTAGGACATTATCTTGCGGTGCGTGGGTTCGAGTCCCACGTTGGGCCCTGCCATGACAGTGTGGGGCATGGCCAGGATTCTCTCTCTCCCTGTCTCTCTTCCCCTCCCTCACTTTTATGTACTCTATCTAAGGAAAGAAATAAGCATTTAAAAAGATGTTTAAAAAATGTTAAATAAAACTGCAGAGCAATAGCCTGATGACTATGTATGCCGAAATTCTCATTAAAATACCTTCAAATTAAAGTCAACAATACATTAATAGAATCATTTGCCATAATCAAGTGGGATATATTCCTGGGCTGCAAGGGTGGTTCCACATTCACAGATCAATCAACATGATGCACCACAGTAATAGAAGAAAGGATAAGAACAATATGATGCTTTCAACAGATGCAGGAAAACTATTTGATAAAATGTCACATCCGTTCATGATAAAAACCCTCAGCCAAGTACATTGAGACTCAACCTACCTGCACATAATAAAGGTCATCTATGAAAAACCCACGGCTCATCTCATCCTCAATGGGTAAAAATTGAAAGTTTTTCTTCCAAAGTCAGGGCCAAGATAGGAATGACCCCTCTCTCCCACATAGTACGGGAAACCCTAACCACAGCACTTAGACAACAAAAAGAAATAAGAGGCATCCAAATCGGCAAGGAAGAAGTAGCACTTTCGCTGTTTGGAACTGACATGATATGTTCTATAAAAAACATGAAAGGCTCCCTTAAAAATTGCTAGAATTGATATATGAATTCGACAAGTCACAATCTACAGAAATCAAGGAACATAGATGTATTGAATTTCTAACAGAAATCATGAATTAACACAGAGAGAAAGTAAGGGATCAATCCCATTGACAGGCTCACAAATACCACAAGAAACCAGGAATAAACCTAACCAAAGAGGTGAAAGACCTGTACTCTAAAGGCTATGAAACACTGATGAAATAAATGGAAGAGGACACAAAGAAATGGACATACATTTCATGTTCGTGGATGGGAAGCACAAAATACTGTTAACATGTCTACACTCCTCAAAACAATCTACACATATAATGAAATGAAGTGTGATAGGGATATCACACTAACAAAAACATTTGTCACAGAACAAGAACAAATAATCTCAAAACTTGTATGGAATGACAAAAGTCCCCAAACAGCCAAAACAAACTTGGAGAAGGAAAGCAAAGCTGGAGACATCACAATTCCAGACTTTAGGTTATATTACAAAGCTATACTGATCAGAACAGTATGATCAGTATGTCCGTACTGAACAGTACTGACAAAACAACAACAAAAAATAACAACAACGACAAACTCATACGCATAGATCAATAGCATGTAAACCCAGAAATAAACTCACACCTCTATGGTCAATTAATTCTCAACAAAGCAGGAAAGAACATTCAATGGAAAAAAAGAGTCTTGGGACACATGGGTGGCCCAGTCACGAAAGCGTGTGATGGTGGATTCAGCTCAGGTCATGATCTCAGGGCAGTGCAGAGCATGCGTGGGATTCTGTCTCTCCATATCTCTCTGCCCCTCTTCTGCATGCTCGCTCTCGCTCTCTCTCTCTCTCAAAAATAAATACATAAATTTTAAAAAAGGCTCCTCAACATATGGTTTTGGAAAAACTGGACAGCAATCTGCAAAACAAAACAAAAACAACGGTCCACTTTCTTACAACATACACAAAAATAAATCCAACATGGACAAAGACCTATATGTGAAACCTGAAACCATAAAAATCCCAGAGGATAACACGCGTAGTATCTTACTTGACATTGCCTGTACAAACGTCTTTGTAGATATATCTCTAGAGGTAAGGGAAACACAAGCAAAAATAATGAGACTTTATAAAAATTAAAACCTTCTGCCACCAGGGAAATAATCAACAAAACTAAAACATCAACAGAATGATATTTGCAAATGACATCGGATAAAGGGTTAGTGTCCAAAATATATACAGTTATACAGCACCCATAAAATGAGAAATCTGATTAAAAATGGGCAGAAGACACGAATGGACATTTCCCAAAGGAAGACATATACGTGGCCAAGAGACACATGAAAAAATGGTCAACAATACTGATCTTCAGGGAAATACAATTCAAAAGTACAATGAGATAACACATCACATCTTTCACAATGACTAAAATCAATGAAGGATGAAGCAGCAGGTGTTGCCAGGATGTGGGGAAAGAATAACCCTCTTGCACTGTGGGTAGGAATGCAAACTGGTGCAGCCACTCTGGAAAACCACATGGAGATGTCAAAAAACAAAACAAAACTGGAAATAGAAGTACCTTACAATCCAGCAATGTCACTACAAGATATTTCCACAAAGAATACAAAATCTTCAAAGGGATACATGCACCGTGATGTTTACAGCAGCATTTTCTACAAAAGCCAAATTACAGAAACTATCCAAGCACCCATCAACTGATGAATAAATTGAGATGTGGTATATGGAATGTAATACTATTTAGCCGTTAAAACATGAAATCTTGCCATTTGCCACGAGGTGGATGGAGAGAGAGAATGTTATGCTGGGTGAAATAAGCCTGTCGGAGAAAGACAAATACCCAATGATTTCACTAACACATGGCAAGAAAACAAAACAAAGGGGGGGGGGGAGGAGACAAACGGACTCTTAACTAGGAAACAAACTGGGGAGTTCCACAGTGAGGTGAGGGAATGGGTGAAACAGCTGATGGGGATTAAGAAGTGCACCTGGGATGAGCACCGGGTGACGTGTGGAAGTGTTGCTCTATATTGGACACCTGAAACTAATATTACACTGTGTCTTCACTCACTGGAATTTAAATTAAAAGATAACATAAAGTTAATGAGACTTACCTACCAGGTTTTCTGTAGTTTTCAATCACTTCACTAGGTTGGAAAAATAACCATGAAAATTTTAAAAAAGCAAGTATGATGTGCGGGACAGTTTGTGCCCTTACCTTGGTCTCTGGTTCCAGCAGGACTCGAAACATGGGTCCCAGCTCATTCTTCTAGAAGGTCGTGAGATGAGCATTTCACGTATCCACGTCCTAATTGAATGCAGCTCCCATGCTTCTGAATTTCTGTTAGGGTTACTTCCCGGAAACAAGCCTGAATCTGGAACAAACCATTGACTGCATCTATGAGGTGTTGTCGTGGGACCCCACAATCCACAAGTCCTTTAGTAAAATACGTCTTGTTCAAAAACTGTCCAGGAAGGGGTGGAATGAAACACGGGAACAGCCCAGAAAATGCAAAGGCCTGTGCAGCTCAGCAACCAGCTTGACCAGGGAAGCCAACCGGCGCCCCCTCCTCAGCACTCAGTACGACAAGGCAGCCTCTCTCTGGCGACTCAGGAGATGCCAAGTTGCTGCTAAGCTCCCAAGGTCTCCCCTGGGGCGGGTGGCAGAACCTGCTGGAAATGCAGCTCTGCTCTCTGTACTGAGGCACCAGCAGAGGCCTGAGTCCTCTGAGAGCAATCTAAGCCCTTCCTGCTCTGAGGTGCCCTGGGTCAGAAAAGCAGATGGTGCGCCCTCTGCTGGCTATCACTGACCAGCAGAGGAACCCGCCCCTCGGGGGTCTGTGGTTCTTGAGCTCTCTCTGCTGGCCACCATGGGAATTCCTTCAATGTTGAAGGCCCTGGTTGCTCAGCTGAGAGACCGAAGGTGCTCTGGGCAACTAAGCCTGTTCTCCTCATTGGGAAGGTTTTAGTGACAGGGCCTGGGACACAAAATCTTTTCCTTCTCTTTCTTGTGAGTGAAGAATGAAACCGAATTTATTAACGTAACGACATCATTTGTAATGTTTTAAGCAATATTCACAGAAAAATAGACCACCGGTTTACACATGCTGAACAAGAGGTAATTTTGTTTACCACCAAAATACTTAGGTTAGATAAAGAATGGACACCTTTGAGAGAGAGAGATACCGGCGTCCAGCTATGGAGTGAATGAGTCCTAGGGATACAAGGGACAGCCAATGGAATGGAGTCAATCCTGTAACAATATTGTTGCATGCTTTCACAGGATAGCTACACTTGTGGTTGAGTACAACATAACGTATAGACATATGGAATGACTACAATGTATGCCTAAAACTAACACAACAAATGTGGGAGCAATATTTCAATTAAAAATAGACATCCTTTACACTATCTTTAATTTCTTCTTCTTTGCCACTAAACTATCCTTCCTGGGGCGCTTGGGTGGCTTAGTCGGTTAAGCGTCCGACTTTGAGTCAAGTCATGATTTTGCAGTCCATGAGTTTGAGCCCGCATCAGGCTCTGTCCTGAGAGCTCAGAGCCTCGAGCCTGCCTCATATTAGGTGTCTCCCACTCTACTCCCCTCCCCAGCTCGGGTTCTCTCAAAAAAAGAAACATTAAAAATGAAAAATCATTCCTCATTTAGAATCTGCGAATTTCCATTTATACCAGATTCTCTAACATCACCTTCTTGATGTTGAAAGCTTATCTGAAAAGTCACTAATAATATTTTTGATGACACATATGTGACAAGGTCAGAATGCAACTTACAGGGAGCTACACATCTGTTGTGAATTTACAGTGTGTATCCTTGGCTAATATTTCCAATGAAATGTGCTTTAGGGATACGGATGGATGAAATAATGTCCATCAGTCATATAGGTCAATTTCCTATAGGACTATTAGGCCTTCAATTACTAATTGCCATCTCTTCAGAATTAAAAGAAAGCTGGGTCAAGAAAATGTCTTTGAATTTCATGTAAGAGAAGACTAGGGTGTTTTAAAGGGTCCATCTACCTTCTGGATTCCTCAGATTGGTTGTGGAGAGGAGGATAGCAACCTATGATGTGGATGCACACCGCTAGTCCCAGAGGGAGGATGCGTACCTTGTCAAATATATATATATCTTTTTTTTACCAATATTACTAGTCCACCTCTGCCAGGTCCAGACTGCAGGACCTGGGGCAACACAATGCCTGATGCCTGGGTTCAGAACTTGAGGAAGGCCAGCTTGTGGGGGAGGGGGGAAATCCAACAGAGCCTGGGGCAGTGAGGGAGATGGCCCTGGGACACCTCCCCACAGGGCAGGCTATGGAGTTTGCCTGCTGAAGAGCAGCACACTCTCCCTCAAGACATCCCTCTCCATGACAGAACGTGAGGCTGAACCTCACAATTCCAGAAGAAATGAGGGCTACCCATCTTTTCAATTCCAATGACCTCTGCAGAACTTGGACCCAGGGATGTTGGAGTCTTCGGGCCATGGAACTCTGATGCCCATGATAGAAGCCCTTTCTGCCCCAGCACTCAGAGCCACTTCATACATCCCCTCTCCCCTGGCCCGTCTAACCATGTCCACATACCCGGACCAGGTCTCTACTTTCCTTCTTGTACTTCCTCTTTGTCTCTGTTTCTCTCTAACCACATCTCTCTCTATTTCTTCCTTTCACTCTCTAGGGAGTGGTGTATTATACGGTGCTAAACTTTGTTCTTATACATGTGAATATCCAATTTTCCCAGCACCAGTTATTCAAAAGACTACTCTTCTCCACTGTGTATTATTGACTCCCTTGTCGAATACTAGGTGACTGTGATGCATGGGTTTAGTTTGGGCTCTCAATTTCTGTTCCATTGTCTTTTGGCTGTGCTTATGCCAGTGACATAATTGATTTCTTTGTGTTAGAATGACGCTTGAAATCAAGAAGTGTGATGCCTCCTGTTTTGTTCTTTCTTGCGTTGGCTACTTGGGGTCTTTTTGTGGTTCCAAATAAATTTTAGGATATGATCTTCTAATTGCATAAAAATTGCATCGGAGTCTTGATAGAGATTGCACTGAATCTCTAGATGGCTTTGGGTAATATGGACATTGTATCTGTATTAATTCCTCTGAAAGTTGGACATGGGATGGCTTTTCACTGACTTGTGTGTTCTCCCCTTTCTTTCACCCAACTTGAATTTCTTCCATTCCTGCACACAGGTTTTATAGTTTTCTGTAGAGAGATTTTCATTTCCTTGGCTAACTGTATTGCTATAATTTTTATTGTTTTTGATACTATTGTAAATGGGATTGTTTTCTTTACTTCCTCTTAGATAATTGGGTTAGTGTATAGGAATGATACAGAATTTGATATGGTGACTTTGTAGTTTGGAACTTCACTGCATTTCTTGATTAGATATTAACAGGTTCTTTTACATTAAACTTTTTATTTCAGTCCTTTACCTTGTTTAAAAAAACATGTTATTTGGAAATAGCTGACACACTATGTTACATTAGTTTCAGATGAACAACATAGTCATTGGACAAATGTATACATTCTGCTACGCTAACACAGGTGTAGCTATCATCTGTCACCATGCATCACTACTCCAGTACCATTCTCTATGTCCCCTATGCTATATCTTCTATCTGTGATTCATTCATTGCATTACCAGAAGCCTGCATCACCCAATCCCCTTCACATATCTAGGGCATCCTTGTCTTGTGCCTGATCTTAGTGGAAAATCTTTCACAATTTCACTACTGAGTATGATATTAGCTGTGGGCTTCACATACATGGCCTTTCTTATGTTGAGATTTGTTCCTCCTACACAGAATTTTAAAGAGATTTTTAGCACAAATGGATACCAAATTTTCTCAGAACGCTTTTTCTGTGTCTATTGACATCATCACATGAGTTTTCTTTTTCTTTTTTAACATGTATTTATTTAGTTTAGTTTAAATGTATTTATGTATTTCTTTAGTATTTATTTTGTCAACTTTTTATTTAAATTCCAGTTGCTTAGCATACAGTGTAATGTTAGCATCAGGTATAGAATGTAGTCATCCATCACTTACATACAACACCCAGTGATCCTCACTACTAGTGACCTCCTTAGCCCATCTCCCATTTAACCCATCCCCCTACGACACCTCCCTGGCGACGTCCCTGGACCAAACCCTAACCCTAGCTAAGGTTCTCAGTCCATGGGGACCCAATTCCAACGTCGGACAACACCAGGTGCCTGGGGTCCAGAAGCGGTACAGGCTCACCTGGCATGGAACCTGGTAGCTCACCATGTCGTTTCCCAGGCCCAGCTACAGCTGCCCAAGAGGATTGTGGAGGCCTCCTCAATCAGGGGCCCAATCACGTGTGTGGCCTTGGCAGACAAAGAAGGATCCTGACCAGCACCGTCCCTTGTGCCCTCAACTCAGACCTTTGGGGAGACCACTGCCCTGCCCTGGGTTCGGCGCCTGGAGCCCCCTGGGACCTAACCCTAACCCTAACTGTACCTCGAACAGGGACTCTCCACCGCAACCTAAGCCTGCCTCGAACCCTAACCCTGCAGGGAGCCGCATTCTGGCATGGGCCCTCACTTCAGCCTTTGAGGGAGATCATGAGGCCAGAGTCGCTTTGGCCCTAGTGATGTCCCTGGACCGAACCCTAGCCCTAGCTAAGGCTCTATCCACAAGAGGACCCAATTCCAACGTCTGATAACACCACGCACCTGGGGACGAGAA
This sequence comes from Leopardus geoffroyi, assembly GCF_018350155.1. Lineage (NCBI taxonomy): Eukaryota > Metazoa > Chordata > Mammalia > Carnivora > Felidae > Leopardus > Leopardus geoffroyi. The sequence goes on from NC_059327.1 coordinate 37,922,973, forward strand.
GCGGTGCAGGCTGACTCGGCCTGGAACCGGGAAGCTCACCATGTCGTTTCCCAGGCCCGAGTGCAGCTGCCCGAGAGGATTCCAGAGGCCTCCTCGACCAGGGGCCGATCGACGTGTGTGGCCTTGGCAGCCAAAGACGGATCCTGACTGGCACCGTCACTTGTGTCCTCAACTCAGCCCTTCAGGGAGACCACTGCCCTGCTGTGGGTTCGGCGCCTGGAGCCTCCTGGGACCTAACCCTAACCCTAGCCCTCTCCCAAACAGGGACCCTCCACCGAAACATAAGCTTGCGTCGAACCCTAACCCTACAAATTAAGCCGCCTTCTGTCATGGGCCCTATCTTCAGTGCTGGAGGGAGATCACGAGACCGGAGTCAATTCGGCCCTAGCGACATCGCTGGACCGAAACTAACCCTAGCTAAGGCTCTCCCCCATGTAGACCAAATTCCAACGTCTGAGAACACCACGTGCCTGGGGTCCAGAGGCAGTGCAGGCTGACTCGGCATGGAAACTGGAAGCTCACCGTGTCGTTTCCCAGGCCCGGCTGCAGCTGCCCAAGAGGATTCCGGGGACCTTCTCGACAAGGGGCCGATCGACGTGTGTGGCCTTGGCGGACAAAGACAGATCCTGACCGGCACCATCACTTGTGCCCTCAACTCAGCCCTTCGGGGAGACCACTGCCCCGCTGTGGGTAATGCCCCTGGAGCCTCCTGGGACCTAACCCTAACCCTAACCCTACCTGGAACCTGAACCCTCCAACGAAACCTAAGCCGGCCTCGAACCCTAACCCTGCAATTGACCCACCTTCTGGCATGGTCGCTCACTTCAGCGCGTGAGGGAGATCACGAGACCAGGGTCGCTTCGGCCCTGCCGACGACCCTGGACCGCACCCTAACCCTAGCTAAGGCTCCCCCCGTGGGGACCCAATTCCAACATCTGAGAACACCACGTGCCTGGGGTCCAGAAGCGGTGCACGCTGACTCGGCCTAGAACCTGGAAGCTCACCATGTCGTTTCCCAGGCTTGGCTGCAGCTGTCCAAGAGGATTCCGGAGGTCCCCTCGACCAGGGGCCGATTGAAGTGTTTGGCCTTGGCAGCCAAAGATGGATCCTGACCGGCACCGTCAATTATGCCCTCAATTGAGCCCTTCGGGGAGACCACTGCCCTGCTCTGGGATCGGCGCCTGGAGCCTCCTGGGACCTAACCCTAACCCTAACCATACCCCAGTCTGGGACCCTCCACAGAATCCTAAGCCTGCCTCGAACCCTAACCCTGCAATTGAGTAGCCTTCTGGCATGGGACCTCACTTCAACCCTCGAGGGAGATCACGAGACCGGAGGCGCTTCAGCCCTGGTGACATCCCTGGACCGAACCCTAACCCTAGCTAAGGCTCTCTCCCCATGGGGACCCAATTCGAACGTCTGAGAACACGACGCGCCGGGGGTCCAGAAGCGGTGCACGCTGACACAGCATGGAACCTGGAAGCTCACCATGTCGTTTCACAGGCCAGGCTGCAGCTGCCCAAGAGGATTCCGGAGGCCTCCTCCACCAGGGACCGATCAATGTGTGTGGCCTTGGCAGCCAAAGACAGATCCTGACCGGCACCGTCACTTGTGCCCTCAACTGAGCCCTTCGGGGAGACCACTGCCCGGCTGTGGGTTTGGCGCCTGGATCCTCCTGGGACCTAACCCTAACCCTAGCCCTACCCGAACCGGGACCCTCCACCAAAACCGAAGCCTGCCTCGAACCCTAACCCTGCAATTGAGCCGCCTTCTGGCATGAGCCCTCACTTTAGCGCTCGATGGAGATCACGAGACCGGAGTCGCTTTGGCCCTGGTGATGACCCTGGACCGAACCCTAACCCTAGCTAAGGTTCTCTCCCCATGGGGACCCAATACCAACGTCTGAGAACACCACGCGCCTGGGGTCGAGAAGCGGTGCATGCTGACTCGGCATGGGACATGGAAGCTCACCATGTCGTTTCCCAGGCCCGGCAGCAGCTGCCCGAGAGGATTCCGAAGGCCTCCTCGACCAGGGGCTGATCGACGTGTGTGGCCTTGGCAGCCAAAGACGGATCCTGACTGGCACCGTCACTTGTGTCCTCAACTCAGCCCTTCAGGGAGACCACTGCCCTGCTGTGGGTTCGGCACCTGGAGCCTCCTGGGACCTAACCCTAACCCTAGCCCTACCTCGAACTGGGACTCTCCACCAAAACCTAAGCCTGCCTCGAACCCTAACCCTGCAATTGAGCCGCCTTCTGGCATGAGCCCTAACTTCAGTGCTGGAGGGAGATCATGAGACCGGAGTCAATTCGGCCCTAGTGACGTCCCTGGACCGAAACTAACCCTAGCTAAGTCTCTCCCCCATGTGGACCAAATTCTAACATCTGAGAACACCACGTGCCTGGGGTCCAGAGGCGGTGCAGGGTGACTCTGCATGGAAACTGGAAGCTCACCGTGTCGTTTCCCAGGCCCGGCTGCAGCTGCCCAAGAGGATTCCGGGGACCTCCTCGACAAGGGGCCGATCAACGTGTGTGGCCTTGGCAGACAAAGACAGATCCTGACCGGCACCGTCACTTGTGCCCTCAACTCAGCCCTTCGGGGAGACCACTGCCCCACTGTGGGTAATGCCCCTGGAGCCTCCTGGGACCTAACCCTAACCCTAACCCTACCTGGAACCTGAACCCTCCAACGAAACCTAAGCCGGCCTCGAACCCTAACCCTGCAATTGACCCACCTTCTGGCATGGTCGCTCACTTCAGCGCGCGAGGGAGATCACGAGACCAGGGTCGCTTCGGCCCTGCCGACGACCCTGGACCGCACCCTAACCCTAGCTAAGGCTCCCCCCGTGGGGACCCAATTCCAACATCTGAGAACAGCACGTGCCTGGGGTCAAGAAGCGGTGCACACTGACTCGGCATAGAACCTGGAAGCTCCCCATGTCGTTTCCCAGGCTCGGCTGCAGCTGTCCGAGAGGATTCCGGAGGTCCCCTCGACCAGGCACCGATCGAAGTGTTTGGCCTTGGCAGCCAAAGATGGATCCTGACCGGCACCGTCAATTATGCCCTCAATTGAGCCCTTCGGGGAGACCACTGCCCTGCTCTGGGATCGGCGCCTGGAGCCTCCAGGGACCTAACCCTAACCCTAACCCTACCCCGACACGAGAACCTCCACTGAAACCGAAGCCTGCCTCGAACCCAAACCCTGCAATTGAGCCGCATTCTGGGATGAGCCCTCACTTCAGTGCTCGTGGGAGATCATGAGACCGGAGTCGCTTCGGCCCTGGCGAGGTCCCTGGACCGAACCCTAACCCTACCTAAGACTCTCCCCCATGGGGACCCAATTCCAGCGTCTGAGAACACCACGCGCCTGGGGTCCAGAAGCGGTGCAGGCTGACTCGGCATGGGACATGGAAGCTCACCATGTCGTTTCCCAGGCCCGGGTGCAGCTGCCCGAGAGGATTCCGGAGGCCTCCTCGACCAGGGGCTGAACGACGTGTGTGGCCTTGGCAACCAAAGACGGATCCTGACTGGCACCGTCACTTGTGCCCTTAACTCAGCCCTTCGGGGAGACCACTGCCCTGCTGTGGGTTCTGCACCTGGATCCTCCTGGTACCTAACCCTAACCCTAGCCCTACCCCGAACCGGGACCCTCCACCAAAACCGAAGCCTGCCTCGAACCCTAACCCTGCAATTGAGCCGCCTTCTGGCATGAGCCCTCACTTCAGCGTTCGATGGAGATCACGAGACCGGAGTCGCTTCGGCCCTGGCGACGCACCTGGACCGAACCCAAACCCTAGCTAAGATTCTCTCCCCATGGGGACCCAATTCCAACCTCTGAGAACACCACGCACCTGGGGTCCAGAAGCGGTGCAGGCTGACATGGCATTCAACCTGGAAGCTCACCATGTCGTTTCCCAGGCACGGCTGCAGCTTCCCAAGCAGATTCTGGAGGCCTCCTCGACCAGGGGGCCGATCGACCTGTGTGGCCTTGGCAGCGAAAGACGGATCCTGACCGCCTCCGTCCCTTGTGCCCTCAACTCAGACCTTCGGGGAGACCACTGCCCTGCTGTGGGATCGGCGCCTGGAGCCTCCTGGGACCTAACCCTAACCCTAACCATACCCCAGTCTGGGACCCTCCACAGAATCCTAAGCCTGCTTCGAACCCTAACCCTGCAATTGAGTCGCCTTCTGGCATGGGACCTCACTTCAGCCCTCGAGGGAGATCACGAGACTGGAGGCGCTTCGGCCCTGGTGACATTCCTGGACCGAACCCTAACCCTAGCTAAGGCTCTCTCCCCATGGGGACCCAATTCCAACGTCTGAGAACACGACGCGCCGGGGGTCCAGAGGCGGTGCAGGCTGACACGGCATGGAACCTCGAAGCTCACCATGTCGTTTCGCAGGCCAGGCTGCAGCTGCTCGAGAGGATTCCGGAGGCCTCCTCGACCAGGGACCAATCGACGTGTGTGGCCTTGGCAGCCAAAGACAGATCCTGACTGGCACCGTCCCTTCTGCCCTCAACTCAGCCCCTGGGGGAGACACTGCCCTTCTGTGGGTTCGATGCCTGGAGCTTCCAGGGACCTAACCGTAACGCTAACACTACTCCGATCCGGGACCCTCCGCTGAAACCTAAGGCTGCCTCGAACCCTAACCCTGCAATTGAGCCGCCTTCTGGCATGGACCCTCACTTCAGCCCTCGAGGGAGATCATGAGACTGTAATCGCTTCGGCCCTGGCAACATCCTTGGACCAAACCCTAACCCTAGCTAAGGCTCTCTCCCCATGGGGACCGAATACCAACGTCTGAGAACACCAAACGCCTGGGGTCCAGAAGCAGTGCAGTCTGACTCAGCATGGAAACTGGAAGCTCAGCATGTATTTTCCAAGGACCACTGCAGCTGCCCGAGCGGATTCCGGAGGCCTCCTCGACCAGGGGCCGATCGACATGTGTGGCCCTGGGTAACAAAGAAGGATCCTGACCGGCACCGTCCCTTGTGCCCTGAACTCAGACCTCTGGGGAGACCACTGCCCTGGTCTGGTTTCGGCGCCTGGGGCCTCCGCCTCATGGGACCTAACCCTAACCCTAACCCTACCCCATTCTGGGACCCTCCACCGAACCATAAGCCTACGTCGAACCCTAAACCTGCAATTGAGGCGCCTTCTGGCATGGGGCCTCCGTTCACCCTCACGGGAGATCACAAGACCAGAGTCGCTTTGGCCCAGGCAATGTCCCTGGAACGAACCCTAACCCTGGAGAAGGCTCTCTCCCCATGGGGACCCAATTCCAACGTCTGAGAACACCACGTGCCTGGGGTCCAGAAGTGGTGCAGGCTGACATGGCATGGAACCTGGAAGCTCAGCATGTCGTTTCCCAGGCCCGACTGCAGCTGCCTGAGCGGATTACATAGGCCTCCTCGACCAGGGGCTGATCGACGTCTGTGGCCGGGGCAGCCAAAGACGGATCCTGACTGGCACCGTCCCTCGTGCCCTCATCTCAGCCCTTCAGGGAGAACAATACCCTGCTGTGGGTTCAGCGCCTGGAGCCTCCTGGGTCCTAACCCTAACCCTACCCTGATCCGGGACCCTCCACCGAAACATAAGCCTGCCTCGAACCCTAACCCTGCAATTGAGCTGCCTTCTGGAATGGGCCCTCACTTCATCCCTCCAGGGAGATCACGAGACTGAAGTCGCTTGGGCCCTGGCGACGTCCCTGGAAGGAACCTTAACCCTAGCTAAGGCTCTCTCCCCATATGGACCCAATTCCAACGTCTGACATCACCATGCACCTGCTGTCCAAAAGCGGTGCAGGCTGACTCGGCATGGATAATGGAAGCTCACCATGTCCTTTCCCAGGCCCGGCTACAGCTGCCCGAGAGGATTCCGGAGGCCTCCTCGACCAGGGGCCCAATCACGTGAGTGGCCTTGGCAGACAAAGACGGATCCTGTCTGGCATCATCCCTTGTGCCCTCAACTCAGCCCTTCGGGGAGACCACTGCCCTGCAGTGGGTGCGGTGCCTGGAGTCTCCTGGGACCTAACCCTAACCCTAAACCTACCCTGAACTGGGACACTCCACCGAAACCTAAGCCTGCCTCGAACACAAACCTTGCAATTGAGCCGCCTTCTGGCATGGGCCCTCACTTCAGCCCTCGAGGGAGATCACGAGCCCGGAGTCGCTTCAGCCGTGGCGACATCCCTGGACCGAACTCTAACCCTAGCTAAGGCTCTCTCCCCATGTGGACCCAATTCCAACCTCTGAGAACACCACGCAACTGGGGTCCAGAAACGGTGCAGGCTGACACGGCATGGAACCTGGAAGCTCGCCATGTCGTTTCCCAGGCCCGGTTTCAGCTGCCCAAGCGGATGCCGGGAGACTCCTTGCCCAGGGGCCGATCGACGTGTGTGGCCTTGGCAGCCAAAGACGGATCCTGACCGGCACCTTCCCTTGTGCCCTCAACTCAGCCCTTAGTTGAGACCACTCCCCTGCTGTGGGTTTGGCGCCTGGAGCCTCCTGGGACCTAACCCTAACCCTTACCCTACCCCGAACCGGGACCCTCCACCGAAACATAAGTCTGCTTCTAACCCTAACCATGCAATGGAACTGCCTTCTGGCATGGGCCCTCACTTCAGCGCTCAAGGGAGATCACGAGACCTGAGTCGCTTCGGCCATGGCGGCGTCCCTGGACTGAACCCTAACCCTAGCTAAGGCTCTCTCCCCATGGGGAACAATTCCAACGTCTGATAACACCACGCGCCTGGAGTCCAGAAGCGGTGCAGGGTGACTTAGCATGGAACCTGGAAGCTCACGATGTCGTTTCCCGGCCCGGCTGCAGCTGCCCGAGAGGATTCCGGGGACCTTCTCGACAAGAGGCCGATCGACGTGTGTGGCCTTGGCAGACAAAGACAGATCCTGACCGGCACCGTCACTTGTGCCCTCAACTCAGCTTTTTGGGGAGAACACTGCTCTGAATTGTGTTCGGAGCCTAGAGCCTCCTGGGACCTAACCCTAACCCTAACCTTACCCCGAAACGGGACCCTACACCAAAACCTAAGCCTGCTTCCAACAGTAACCCTGCAATTGAGCCGCCTTCTGGCATGGTCCCTCACTTCAGCCCTCCAGGGAGATCACAAGACCAGAGTCGCTTCGGCCCTGGTGACGTCTCTGGACTGAACCCTAACCTTAGCTACGGCTCTCTCCCCATGGGGAACCAATTCCAACATCTGACATCACCACGCGCCTGGGGTCCAGAAGCGGTGTATGCTGACACGGCATGGAACCTGGAGGCTCACCATGTCGTTTCCCAGACCCAGGTGTAGCTGCCCGAGAGAATTCCGGAGGCCTCCTCGACCAGGGATCGATCGACATGTGTGGCCTTGACAGCCAAAGACGGATTCTGACCGGCACCCTCACTATACCCTCAACACAGCATGTCGCGGAGACCACTTCCGTGCTGTGGGTTCGGAGCCTGGAGCCTCCTGGGATCTAACCCTAACCCTAACCCTACCCCGAACCGGGACCCTGCACCGAAACCTAAGCCTGCCTCGAACCCTAACAATGCAATTGAGCGGCCTTCTGACAAGAGCCCTCACTTCAGCCCTCAAGGGAGATCACGAGACCGGAGTCGCATCAACCCTGGCGACGTCCCTGGACCGAACCCTAACCCTAGGTAAGGCTTTCTCCCCATGGGGACCCAATTCCAACGTCTGACAACACACGCGCCTGGGGTACAGAAGCAGTGCAGGCTGACACGGCATCGAACCTGGAAGCTCACCATGTCATTTTCAAGGCCCAGCTGCAGCTGCCCGAGCGGATTCGGGGGGCCTCCTCGACCAGGGGCTGATCGACGTGTGTGGCCTTGGCAGCCAAACACGGATCCCGACCGGCACAGTCCCTTGTGCCCTCAAATCAGTCCTTCGCGGAGACCACTGCCCTGCTGTGGGTTCGGCGCCTGGAGCCTCCTGGGACCTAACCCTAATCCTAACCCAACCACAATCCGGGATCTTCCACTGAAACCTAAGCCTGCCTCGAACCCTAACCCTGCAATTGAGCCGCCTTCTGGCATGGGACCTCACTTCAGCCCTCGAGTGACATCATGAGACCAGAGTCGCTTTGGCCCTGGCGACGTCCCTGTACCGAACCCTAACCCTAGTTAAGGCTCCCTCCCCATGGAACCCATTTTCAACGTCTGACAACACCTCACACGTGTGGTCCAGAAGCGGAGGAGGCTGACTCGGCATGGAACCTGGAACTCACCATGTCGTTTCCCAGGCCTGGCTGCAACTGCCCGAGAGGATTCTGGAGGCCTCCTCGACCAGGGGCCATTCAACGTGTGTGGCCTTGGCAGCCAAAGACGGATCCTGACCGGCACCGTCCCTTGGGCCTTAACTCAGCCCTTCGGGGAGACCACTGCCTGGCTGTGGGTTCGGCGCCTGAGCCTCCTGGCACCTAACCCGAACTCTGTCCCTACCCCGAATCGGTAACCTCCACCGAAACCTAAGACTGCCTCCAACATTAACCCTGCAATTGAGCCACCTTCTGGCATGGGCCCTCACTTCAGCCCTTGAGGGAGATCATGAGACCAGAGTCGATTCGGCCCTGGCGACGTCCCTGGACCAAACCCGAACCCTACCTAAGGCTCTCTCCCCATGGGGAACCAATTCCAACGTCTGACAACACCACGTGCCTGGGGTCCATAAGCGGTGCATGCTGACTTAGCATGGAACCTGGAAGCTCACCATGTCATTTTCCAGGCCCGGCTGCAGCTGTCCGAGAGGATTCCGGAGGCCTCCTTGTCAGGGGCCGATCGACGTGTGTGGCCTTGGCAGCCAAAGACGGATTCTGACCGGCACCGTGCCTTGTGCCCTTCGGGGAGACCACTGCCCTGCTGTGGGATCGACGCCTGGAACCTCCTGGGACCTAACCCTAACCCTAATCCTAACCCTACCCCGAACCGGGACCCTCCACCGAAACCTAAGCCTGCCTCGACCTTAACCCTGCAATTTAGCCGCCTTCTGGTATGGGTCCTCACTTTAGCCCTCAAGGGAGATCACGAGACCAGAGTTGCTTCGGCCCTGGCAACGACCCTCGACCGTACCCTAACCCTAGCTAAGGCTCTCTACCCATGGATACCCAATACCAACGTCTGACAACACCACACTTCTTACATGAAGTGTATTGATCTGAATTTTCTTTTTCTTTTTTTAAAGTTTATTCATTTATTATTTGGAGAGAGAGACAGAGAGAGCACAAGTGTGGAGGGGCAAAGAGACAGAGGGAGAGAGAGAAAATCCCAAGCAGACCCTGCACTATCTGCGCAGAACCAGATGGGGGGGCTTGAACCCATGAACTGTGAGATCATGACCTGAGCCAAAATCAAGAGTCAGGTGCTGACTGAGGCATTCAGGCAGCCCTAACATTTTTTTTGAAGTCCCCTGGGTACTTTTAATTTAATATGCCTTAGTTTAAAGACATTGTTTCTGACCCTTTCCCTTTCCTCTTCCCTGACTCTGTAATCTGCTCTGTCATTTGTGTTCCCTAGCCTAATAAATAGCAGCCCTGGAACAGGAAACGTCCTGGACTCCAAACTTCCCTGAAATCACCACATCCAGTCACTCACCACATTCGATATTTTGTACCTGTTTATCATTTTTCATATGTTATTCCTGTAATTCAGTCTCTCACCTATAATTTTGCAGTACTTTTCTGGTTTTTCTTCCTTTACGTTCCTCCTACATTGCTGCCAGAGTGACCTTTCTAAAATATACTTGTGACGATGTTGCTCCTCTGCTTATTCAACGGATCCCCATTACCTGAAGGAGAAAATTTATTTTCTAGCATAACACTCCTCCCCCTCCTTTTTTTTTTTTCGGTTTCGTCCTCATGTTCCACTAATGTCTCTCTATCTGTCCCATTCCCAATAACTCTGTTCCAGTTTTGCCATATTGCATACGTGTTGTCACTTACTGTATTATTTCATATTTGATCCTTTTGCCATTGTAGAATGCCCTTCCCACCCTCCCTGTGCACTTTGTCTGTCTTTTAAGATACATCCCTATCTTGGGGCGCCTGGGTGGCGCAGTCGGTTAAGCGTCCGACTTCAGCCAGGTCACGATCTCGCGGTCTGTGAGTTCGAGCCCCGCGTCGGGCTCTGGGCTGATGGCTCAGAGCCTGGAGCCTGTTTCCGATTCTGTGTCTCCCTCTCTCTCTGCCCCTCCCCCGTTCATGCTCTGTCTCTCTCTGTCCCAAAAATAAATAAACGTTGAAAAAAAAAATTAAAAAAAAAAAAAGATACATCCCTATCTTCCCAGCGTTTGCTGAGCTTCCCAAATGTAAGTGTTTTCTCCTTTGTGCATTCACTGTACATTATTCACTTCCCTTGCAGAACTAGTGGATGGTATTTTTCTGTCCTTGCCTCTTTTCATGCATCTCTACCGCTACTAGCATATAGAACAGACTCTGTCTTTTATTTATATTTCCAGCTCTTCCCCGGATCGTGGCTGTGACTTGACAGATACAGTATGTGCTTGTCTTTTTGAGTGGGTGAGTGCATGACCAAATGAATTAATGTGATATTTTTCTGAAGTTGAATTTTTGTTTTGTGCTGTTTTTCTAGGAAGGAACAGCAAAGTCAGCAATGGAAGCAAAGGAAGGTGCTGTTGGTGTTATTGAAAATGTGCCACCAGAGTGAACAGTTAATGACAGTTGGACTTCTGCTGGTGGAGTGCATAAAAATTACAGAAGTGGTAAGCTAGTGAATCTCTGTGAGTTGTTTTCCTATGATTAAATGCTAGTATGAAAAAAAATCTGAAAGTATGTAGATCCAAATATATTATCCTTTTTTCGTGAAGATATTTTTCTGTTGCTATCTTTCTTTAGAAGTATCTCAAGTACTACCCCCTTTTAACTTCCGGAAAATCTTGAACCCCTGAACATCTTTTCTGCTATTGCTTTTATTTTATTGAAATATTCATGAATGGAGATAGACTTTGTATGTGTTTAAAATTTATAGTAACACATGTTTTCATTAATTTATCTGTGACACTTTTCTCTAGATATGGTGTCAGCATTAGAATTAGGAGAAGAGGAAGATGTGGAATCACCTTCTCTTCCTGAGGTACTGTCTTCTTCTTATTTTTAAATATAAGCATGGAGTGATGTTAAAACGTCCAAGAGATGCCTTGACTTTGACTTTTGGATAATTAAAATAACGTCGCAGTCATACTTGTAGTAATATAAGTAAAGTAATGATGACCTGTTCTAAGGTGACAACTAAGGAAGGAGGTAAAAAAAGTCCTGATCTCTTAGGCCCAGGCAGCTGCTGCATAAAGCTACAAGCACTGTATTTGAAATCAAAAGACATGCTAGCATCTTGGTTCCATCACTTCCTAGCTGTGGGATCTTGGAAAAACTTGCTTGAATGTCAATGACCTCTTTCCTAAAAATGGCACCAATACCCACCTCTTGGTTATGTGTAATGAACAAATGTGGCAACGTTTTGTAACCTATAAAGGGTGCTATAGAAATAGAAGACAAAATGATCACAGTGGCTTTTAGTGACTTACTAAATATTGAAGATACTTTGGTGAATGTTTGTTTATTGTTGAGAGTGGGGTGGGGGGACAGAAGATCCGAAGCAGGCTCTGCACTGAGATCAAGGAGCCCAATGCAGGACTTGAACTCATGAACTGTGAGAACATGAATTGATCCAAAGTTGGGTGCCTAATCGACTAAGTCACCCAGGCCCCTCAAGAATACTTGTTTTAAATGTCTGGAGGCCAAAAAATGGCCGTCGGTTCCAGAAAAGAATGGGAAAGTAGGAATGGGTTTTTGATTTTCTAATTTGGCACTATGTTAAGTTCCGGTAATCTCTTAGTGGAGACATCATATAGGTATACAGTTGACCCTTGAACCAGGAGGGTTTGTACTGTGGGAGTCCACTTACACACAGATGTTTTCCAATAAATAGAGTACCATAGTGTAAATGTATTTTCTGTTCTTTATGGTTTCTTTTTCTTTTAATTCTTTCTTTTGAGAGAGAGAGGACAGAGCACGTGGGTAGGTGAGGGAAGGGTGAGAGAAAGAATCTTAAGCCGATTCACACTGCCAGCATATATCTTTCTCTTTGATATTAATTGATTTGGCTGCTAATAATTTAAAGTTTTCCAATTCTCTAGTTATTAATCTTTAAATCGTACTCAAATGCACTTTAGTGCTCGTTATAAGGGATGGTAAGCTAAATAGTTTTTAAGGTTTGTAAAATTAAAAATCATCTAACTTATTTTTTGGTCGATTTAACATATAATGAATTGTTTAGGTCTAAAAACTGACAAGCTTAAGTTTATGAGTTCATACTTTTCTTCTGTCTTAGGCTAAGGCAAGTTAGTTTTCACTTCTTACAGGAAGTTACAATCCAGTGACTTGGGAACAGCTAAACATAGATTAAGAAAGTTAACAGTAAAATTGTAATTATTTTCTCATTTTTCTTTGTCCGTACTTGATTACTTAAGGATAAGGTGTTTTTACAAACATGTGAAAATCAAAACAAGGAAATTAACCATTTGTTTTTGCAACTGCAAAAAATGACTCAAGAACCAGCAATGAATCAGGAATGTGATAGGGAGAATGATATATCTCTATATTTAAAACATGATTCTATGCAAAACTTTGAGGAAATGTGGATCAAATAAGGCAAATTAGACTGGAAAAATAGCTTAAAACTCATCACCAGTGAGTGAAAGCTGAAGTTTGGTGAAATTTGTTAACAACACAGCATTCCTACTCATCTTGAAGAAGAACCACCAGGGGTCACTCTAAGGAGGAACCAACTGAAAGGAAATACCTTCGAATTGGACAAATACTGTACTTGATTGTGAGGAAGAAGATGCATTTGGAGTGTCTGTCTCGGAAGTATTTCAGGCATTTCCTGAACAAAAAGAGCCTAGCCTTGAAAATGTCATTCTCTCTCATTCATACTCTGGGTCCCCAGAATATGCTTGCCAGTCATCTTCTAAGCTTTCTTTAAATGAAAGCAAATCATCTGGGACATATAAATCAAAACCACACTGAGATATCACCTCACACCAGTCAAGAGTGGCTAAATGACCAAATCAGGAGACTATGGATGCTGGGGAGGATGTGGAGAAACAGGAACCCTCTTGCACTGTTGGTGGGAATGCAAACTGGTGCAGCCACTCTGGAAAACAGTGTGGAGGTTCCTCAAAAAATGAGAAATAGATCTACCCTATGACCTGGCAATAGCAGGTGGGTGGGTGAGGGAAGGGTGAGAGAGAGAATCTTAAGCCGATTCACACTGCCAGCATATTTCTCTCTCAGAATTTCTTTCTAGGAATTTACCCAAGGGATACAGGAGTGCTGATGCATAGAGGCACTTGTACCCCAATGTTTATATCAGCACTTTCAACAATCGCCAAATTTATGGAGAGTCTAAATGTCCATCACCCGACGAATGGATAAAGAAATTGTGCTTTATATAAACAATGGAATACTACTTTGCCATGAGAAAGAATGAAATATGGCCTTTTGTAGCAACGTGGATGGAACTGGAGAGTGTGATGCTAAGTGAAATAAGTCATACAGAGAAAGATAGATACCATATGTTTTCACTCTTTTGTGGATCCTGAGAAACTTAACAGAAGACCATGGGGGAGGGGAAGTGAAAAAAAAACCTTAGAGAGGGAGAGAGCCAAACCATAAGAGACTCTTACAAACAGAATAAACTGAGGATTGATGGGGGATTGGAGGGAGGGGAGGGTGGGTGATGGGCACTGAGGAGGGCACCTGTTGGGATGAACACTGGGTGTTGTATGGAAACCAATTTGACAATAAATTTCATAATAAAGAAAAAGTAAATCAGACTATGAAAATGAGAACAAACCAGATATTGAGCATCTTTTTAACAACAATGAGGATTTTTAAAATGATATAGAAAATGAAAAAGCAAGGAACCGACTAGTTACATTTAAAGTGAAAGAAGGCCAAGTGTTTGACATGCAAATGGTAAAAAATATGGACCAAAATACCACCGATTGTAAATTAGACCTCAGTCTCGTGATTCAGAGAGCCTTTTTGATTTGTGGGTTGCCTGCTGCGATGTGATGAAACACATGGTTCAAACAAAAAAGCATGATATTTCTGCTGTCACAAACACTTACGAGAAAACAAAACCAGTACAAGATTTTTTTCCAGAAGCCATTATATGCAGATAATGACAGTAGTCATAACTATACAAGTATTGATTCTGAATTAAAAATTGTGAGTTCTTCTTCAGCATCTAGTTTTCCAGCATCTGAAATATATCTAAGTGAAGAATTACATCCAGATATGCAAAGGTTTAAGAATGAGATAGGCATGTCACAAGTAGAGTTCCTATCTTTGGAAAAAGAGAAAGTTCAACCTCCAAAAGAATAGAGGTCCACCTTGCTGTTACTCTTGTTTTTTCTCTTTAGCAATTATCTGATCCATTCTGATTTTCCACTCAAGAGAATAAGAGTGTGCATACAATGGAATTGTCTAAATAAGTAATTGTGTCTGGAAATAAATTATTTCTGCTATTTAACAAATAAGAGTTTAGGAAAACATTCTTATGATTTGTTTTCCTTAAAGTTTCTGTGTCAGTCTTCCAAGTAGTATATGAACTGGGAAACTAACTTAGCTATATAAGTACCATGTGACCTCATGAACCAGAATAACTGTAAAGAAACTGCTTAAAAAACATAATAATCTCCAGGTTGTTTTTTTTAAAATATGTTGGCTTAAATATAAATTGCATTTCCATAAACAATAAAATGAGAGAGAAGCAATAACTAAGAGAAGGAATATAAACAAATGTTCCCAGCTAAAACAATCTATTGCTTCAGTATGTGTCTGTGGACTCTGGGTCTAGGGTTTTTGCTTGTCTAGCAAGACATCAGCGGGATACAGGATTACAATGGGAGAGACAGCTAATGTCCTGGAGAACACAGGAGCCCGGATTAAGGGTCCTTGCTCTGTTTTTATCAGGATCAGAAGGCTTCCAAACATGGTGATGGATGTGCACAAAGAGACAATCAATCTGTGAACAGGATCTCATGGGCATGAGGGAAAGGGAGTTTCAAGATATAGGGTGTTAGGTGTTAGGTTCAATTTAAAACAAAATCCTGGCACCTGGCAGATTGTTGTTAACAGCTGACCTGAGGCAGCTTCTCTGTTTATCTTAGCTAGTCTAGGGGAGAAGACAGGTGCTACCTCAGGATCCACAAGGCACCTTTCTTTCGCTAATTAGCTCCCCTCTGGGCATCTTCACCCTGCAGCCTACAGCTTATAGCCCTATTTACCTGTTTACCTAATTTGGTCCTTCCTTCCTGTGAAAGGAGCTTTCTGTTATAGTACTAAATTGGGGAATGTGTCCTCCTGAATATCTAATCTTGTTTACCTCACACACCTTTGTCTTGGAGACTTTGCCCTGCCCTCTCTATACCTAGATACCTAATATTGTTTACTCAAACTTGGGTGTGAGCATCCTATGGTTTTGTAATTTTCTATGCCTGGTTAACCCATCAGTGTAGGCTCAGGGAATTCCTAAGCTTATTCCCCACAAATATATGCAGTCTTGTCTGCTTTACTCACAATCTTGGAACTTAGAATTTCAACATGACCCCTTTGAGATAGGCTTAATAGCAGCTATTTGTTTTATCACCCCTTTTTTTCACATTTTTAAAATCTCATTCTCAGATGTTTCTGTTGAGTCAAACCTTCACTTTATGTTCAATAAAGTATGATACCGTTTGGCCTGTATGATTTTTACCATGTGGGTAGCATAAACCTTCAGCAAACCTTCAGTATTTAACTCCAAGGGAGAAAACTGAGTTTTGAGATGTGTGGACTTTAGAAATAGACAAAATCTAGAGGTACCCTCCTTTAAAAGAACAAGTAGCTAATCTACTCGTCCCCTATCAAGGTATTAATTTACTGTGCCAAAGTCATAATTTTCATGCATCTGACTAATTTAATGAATTTGTGGTCATTTCTCTGATTCAGCATTCAAGAATTGTATCATCTCTTTTGGTGCCATAAAATGCTAGGTAATGCCACTTTAGGAACTTAGGACAAATCATTTAACCTTTTTGAGTTTTATTCACGTTATCAGTAGCAATTGGGATTAAAGGTGATCATTACTTTTATACCCTCTCCCTATAAAGTTTTATGGTTTTTGAATGTGAGATTCGGAGAGCATTACTAATTTCCCAGAATTCCACCCTAACGTCCATTTCACTTTATTCATTTTGCGTTGTGGCAAACTTTGGTTCATAAATTTTAGGGGACACTGTCACTTTTTTTTGAGAACCTTAGGATCCAAAAGAAAAAGAATTGTAAAAGGCAGTCAGGGAAAGAATAGCTCCGTGCAGAAAGAGGAAAACTTCCTGTTTTTGTTACTGGAGCACTTTCATGTCACATGTTTTAAATCTGGCTGTTGTGTAAAACCCAGGTGGTAAGGATAGAAAAGGACAAATTTTGTCTCTTGTCTTTTTATTTCTTTGTATCTCTTGGTCAGATGGGGTGGGGGTGGGTGGGGAATTCTCGGTAGCAAAGTGTGGATATGAATAAGAGTACAAAATTAAGAAAGCCCTTTTAGAAATTTTAGTAACTTCTGTTTTTTTTTAATTCCAATAGAAATGAAGCAGAGTTTATAAAAATTACAATTACTTGTAATGATAAACACAAAATATTTTTCTCCATTGAATTTATGACAAACTAAGTGTCAACTGATAAAATGAATGAAAAAACTTCTTTTTATTGACTAAAGTAACAATTACCTTTAGTATCAAGTTCCATTAAAGGTTGAAGAAAAAAAGAAGCACAGAGGAAGTGACATGGAAGTATCAGAAAACATACATGATGCTGCAGCTGCTGGATTAATTCCACAAAGACAGAATGGAAAAACTGATAACCATCAATTGCCTGTTACAGAAATAAAGATTCTGATAGGTAAGACTATAGCAATACTTAAGTAGTAGGTAATTGTTATTTTCCTATTCAACAAACTTTTCTAGTTTGAGCTAATGTTCATGATGAACAAATTTCGTATTTTTCGTGGAGATATTTCATCCTACGTGCTAATGAGAAAAATGTAAATACCAATGAGATACCATTTTTTGCAGTCATAGTGATAAATATTTTATTAAAAAAAATAACCAAACTTAGGAAATGTGAGCAAAATGACATTCTTAGACACTGTGGCTGTATGAAATTGGTAACTCCTTTCTGAAAGGTGATTTAGCAGTGTATTTCAAAATTTCAAATATGTCAGGGCACCTGGGTGGCTCAGTTGGTTAAGCGTCCAACTTTGGCTCAGGTCATGATCTTGCACTTCACGAGCTTGAGCCTTGTGTCAGACTCTGCTAACGGCTCAGAGCCTGGAGGCTGCTTCAGATTCTGTGTCTCCCTCTTTCTCTGCCCCTCCCCTGCTGTGCTCTGTCTCTGTCACTGTCAAAAATAAATAATATAACATGAGAAAAATATTTCAGGTAGGTCATCCCTTTATTCCAATGGTTTCATTGCCAGGACTGGGTCCTTCTGAAATACATGACTTCTATAAGCAAGCGCGTGCGCCTGCACGTGCAAAGACACACACACACACACACACTATAAGGGCATTTATTATATATTATTACATATACAAAATAGGATAGATATATTAAGGTTACTTATATAAATATGTTACATGTATATGTGAAGGATATTTATTATAGCATTCCCATATCAAACATTTGGAGATAGTCTAAATGTTTATTTACTTATTTTGAGAGACAGACAGAGAATGTGCACACTCGGGAGCCCAAGCATTGAGGGGGAGCAGAGACAGAGAGGGAGAGAGGGAGAGAGAGAGAATCCCAAGCAGACTCCACGTTAACAGTGCAGAGGCCAACACAGGGCTCGATCTCACGACCACAAGATCATGACCTGAGCCAACATCAACAGTCAGATGCTCACCAGACTGAGCCACCTAGTTGCCCCAGAGATAGGCTAAATATCCATTCATTAATAAGGAAGTAAAGTTTCACTTCTATAAAGTAATGGAGTATGGGACCATTTAAAAAAATGAATTTAGGTCTATGTGTACTGATGGTTTAACAAAGTATATTTAAGGCATTTGGTTTGGTTTGATGTCATGTCTTATGCACATTTTGTTAGAATACTTTTAATATCTACTGAATTGCAAACGGAAGTTCCCTGCTACACTGGAAGTCTACCAACAAAATTGCTAGTTATTAGATTTTTGGTTTTGTTTCCCAGTGCATGGGTGCTCCAATGTTGGACCCTCAACTTAATCTGAATATTGCCAAGAGGTTTCACATGGCAACATGTTTCATATTCTATATAAACATTTCATGACCCCTGTGCTATAAACCAAGATGCTGATAATGCAATGAATTGTTTTTATAAAGGTACCTTGCTTGCATGCCATTATCCTGCCTTTTTAGAGAACATATTTCAACATGCACCACACCAAATTTTTCAACAGTGCCTTCATGTTATACAATTTATGACAATTCAGTTTACAAAGTAGGACTATTTTCTGCATTCCCAACCCCTTTTACTTCTGTGTATAAAATTTTAATATGATTAATTACTTTGGATAGTATAAAATATCCTAGAGTTGGGTGACTTTTTAAAAATGTTTGTTTATTTTGAGAGAGAGAGAGGGAGAGCGAGCATGCACACAAGAGTGGGGGAGGGGCAAAGAGAGAGGGAGAGAGAGTCCCAAGGAGGCTCCCTGTTGTCAGTGCAGAGCTCGATGCTAGAGAACCTAGAGATCATGACCTGAGCCGAAATCAAGAGTTGGATGCTTCGTGGACTGGGCCACCCAGGTGCCCTTAGAGTTCAATAATTTTTATCAAGCACAAAATACTGCCCTTGAAACTTAGTTTTTCTGTGGTCTTTCTAAGCATGAGAAAAATGGTAATCAGCTTATATAATATATATCTAGAAAATTTTTAAGGAGTCTTCTCATTGTATACTTTTTGAGTTATTTAGTACCTTGGTCTGGCATTTTAAAAAAGCAAAAAAAAAAAAAAAAAAAAAACCCTAGTGTTACATATATGCAATTTTTAAGACTTCCAAATATTACAAATATTCTACCTAATCATTATGTAACAATTGAAAACTACAGCAACAATAGAAAATTAGATCAACCATGATCATTCCACTAAGCTATGAAATCCTTCAAGAGCCTTCATCACTCTTTGATCCTGATTTCCCTCCCTCCCATCCACTCTTGAATTCATTGTAGCAATTTTCCCTCTCCTCCAGAATTGTTTTTTCAAGGTTACCACCGATTTTCACTTTAATGAATCTAAACATAATTTCATACATCTCATTTTACTTAAACTTTCAGCAATATTTGACCCAATGGAAAAGTCTCTCCTCCAAAATTCTGTCTCCATGTTGCTTGTAGGATATCACTCACCTGATTTTCCCGCTGCCTTTCTAGTCTCTACACCTCAGCCTGATTTGCTTGTTTCTCCTCGTCCCCCACCTTTTAACCCATTGATGTCTTCCAGGAATTTGCCTTTGATTTTCCTTCTCTTGACTTTTACTATCTTGTATATTCTAATGATCCTCAAGTTTATATCTTCAGCCTGGGTCTCTCTCCATAATTCCAGGCCCGCATATCAAACTGCCTACTTGATATCTCTTTCTGGATAGCTATTGCAAACTTAACATGTCCCAAATTGAACTCCTGATATTCTTTCTTAATATTTGCCTTTCATGTCTTTACTAATTGAGTTAATAACAGTTCTATGAGTTGCTCTGCTAAAAAACTTGGTATCATCTTTGAGTCCTGTCTTTTCTTTCTTTTTCTTTCTCTTTTTCTTTCTCTTTTCTTTTTCTTTCTCATACACATCACATCTCATCTGTCAGCAAATCTTGTCAGGTCTTCCTTCAAATATATCCAGAATCCAAACACATCTTCCATGACCAAGAGACTATCATCTGTTGTTTATATTGATGTAATAGGTAACTAACTGGTCTTCTTGTTTGTTTGTTTCTTCTTTTGTTTTTCCTCTGTTTCTGTTAATTCTAAACACATTGGATCTAATAAAACGTAAGTCAGATTGTGTCCTTCCTCTGCTCAAAGCCTAATTGCCTCCCATTTCACTCAGACTACATGCCAAAACTCTTCCTAATGCAGACAAGGCCTATATATGATCAGGTGTCTCCTTCTCTCTCTCTGATTTGAAGTCTTTTCTACCCCTTTCATTCTGTCCAGCCATACTGAATTTCTCACTACCCTTTAAGTACTTTGGACATACTTCTGTACTTGCTGTTGACTCTATCTGGAATGCTTTCCCTCAGATACCTCATGGCTTGCTTTTTCTTTTTTGTTTGTTTTTTCTTTCAGTTTTTGCTTAAAAGTCATCAGCAAGGCCTTTCTTGGCCATCCTGACTAGTACTTCAACTACCCTTTTCCCTATGACACATCAAAATGTGGTTTCTCTGCTTTAGTTTTTCTCCTCTAATACTATATATTTTGCTTGTGTAGCTTATTTTTATTGTATGTTTACTTCACTCATGAGTAGGATTGTTATCTGTTTATTGCCATGTCCTCAGTACCTAGAAAATATTCTAGTCTATATAGTACTTATTCAATAATGTTTATTGAGTGAACGGAGTTTAACCTGTGTGTATTCTTTTTAACATAATACTAGTACTCACTTTGACAAAGTATGGCGTGGGTTCATTCTGACAACTAAACCTACCAGTTATATACACTTTTTGGATTTTGGGGGGCCCAATATTGTGTTTACTTGCTACTTATTCTTTTAGTTGTATTTATGTTAGTTTTATTTATGGTGAAATGTATCAAAGGAATAGTAAACTTCCTTTATATTTATTAAGGAAACTAAAATATGGTGGCAAATTATTATAGGACTTTAAAAATTCTTGCCAAAGGATTACGAGCCCTCAATATCTGAAATAAAAAGATGAAGTTGGAATTGATCACTTACAAATAAGAGTGAGCTATGCTGGTTAGGTATAGTCTTTTCTAACAGAGCAGTCTGCTATTCTTATACAGGGTTTGGGGAAGAGTGGATTTTAAGGATTGAGGGACTTTCAGAAAATTAAATGGTTTGTCATCATCTGAAGCACCAGGCTTATTTGGGTGAGACTGTTGTGGATTGGTTGGCACACTGAAGCATGTGTATTGGAGTGATTTTTGTCCTTTATTGTCTGTCTTTCAGAAGGAAGGAGCTGAAATGGATTGGTTGGTGAGTAGGGCTAGTGGGCATTGATTAACACATTTAAAACTGATTTTGGTGGCTTCTTGTTACCATGGCTACATGTTAGGGTTTTTTGTTTGTTTGTTTTGTTTTGTTTTGTTTTGTTTTTTCTAAGTTTGAGGTGGCTTTCACCAGATGTTTTCTACCTAAAAGTTGCTTCTATTGACTGGGTTCAAAATGAAAGCTATTTCAAATTCTGTAATTACAGATTCATTTTTGAAGTTTGGGTCGAGAGGAATTGTTTGATAATTGCTTTCAGAGAGATTCTTCTTTTCTTGGATGTTATTTCCACGAGAAAATTTACCTGTATAACAGTTTTTTGAAAAAAACACAATTGCTAGTTTTGTTTTTGTTTTTGGTGCTCTTTGGGGCTCATGTTTAAGTCCTAAATAATCTGTGGGAAATTTCATTATTTTTGGAAATGTATGTAGCTGTATGGTAATCATATTCTGTTGCATGCATTTAGTCCATGACAAAAGAATTATAATTTTCTTTTTGATGAATCCCCCAGTATTTTCTATCAGGATTAGATATTAGGCTAAAAGTATACAAAAGTTACCAAATCATTTTTTTTTTAATTTTTTAAACCTTTATTCATTTGGAGAGAGACAAAGTGAGAGTTGGGGAGGGGCAGAGAGAGGGGGAGACAAAGATTCCGAACCAGGCTCCAGGTTCTGGGCTGTCAGCACACAGCCCTATGTGGGGCTCAAAGCCACAAACCCTTAGATCACAAACTGAGCCAAAGTCATACACTTAACAGACTGAGCCATCCAGGTGCCGCAAACCATTTTTTTTTAAACAAAAGCATAACTAATCAGATGATTGCTATTTTTGAGCGATAGATAATGACATATGAGTACATTTGAATTTTTGAAGTTTTTCCAGATTTATGAGATATAAGTAACACACATCTGTGTAACTGTAAGGTATACCTGTATTAATTTGATATACTTTTTTATTGTCAAATGATTACCACAATAGTGTCAATACTTCCATCACCTCACATAATTATCATTTCTTGTTTGTGATGATCTACTCTTGTAGCAACTTTCAAATGATATGATAAAGTATTGTTCACTGTAATCACCATCCTGCACATTAAATCCCCAGAATTTATTAATCTTGTAATAGGTAGCTTGTACCCTTTGACCAATATCTACCCATTTCTCACAGCCTCCTAACCCTGGCAACCACCAGTCTGTTCTGTTTTTCATGCAATTTTTTTTTAATTCCACATATAAGTCAGATCATACAGTATTTGTCTTCCTGTGTCTGACTTCTTTTCACTAAGCATAAAGCCCTCAAGTTTCACTCATTTTGTCACAAATGGCAGGTTGTTTCTTGACTATTGTAAATAATGCTGCAATAAACATAGGGCTGCAGATATCTCTCCAAGGTAAGGATGTCATGTCTTTAAGGTATATACCCAGAAATGGGATTTTTGGCTCATATGGAGGTTCTATTTTTAGTTTGTTGAGGAGCCACCATACTGTTTTACATAGTGGCTGTCCCAATTTACAGTCTTACAGGAGTACAAGGAATTCCTTTCCTGTACATCCTTGCCAACGATATCTCTTGTCTTTTTGACAATAGCCATTTTAATAGGTCAAAGTGATAGATAAAAACTGCAGTTTTGACTTGCATTTTCCTGATGAATAGTGATATCGAGCACCTTCTTGTGTACCCTTGGCTATTTGAATATGTTCTGAGGAGAGACGCCTTTTAAGGTGCCTTGCCCAGTTTTTAATTATATTTGTTTTTAGCTGTTGAATTGTACGAATTCCTTACACATTTTAGATATTGAAATTTTTCATATTTGTAGCTTGCGAATGTTTTCATCCTTTCCATAGGTTGCCTTTCCGTCATGTTGCTTGTTTCTTTTGCTGTGCAGAAACATTGTTGATTGCATTGGTTGTTTTTGCTTTTATTGCTTGTACTTTGGATGTCCTATCCTAAATCATTGGTAAGATCTATGTCAAGGAGCTTTTATCCTATGTTTTCTTCTAGGAGTTTTATGATTTAAGATTTTATATAGAAGTCTTTATTTGCGTTTTGGTTTACTTTTGTGAGTGGTGTAAGGTAGAGGCACAGTTTTATTCTTTTGCGTGTTAATATCCAGTTTTCACAGCATCATGTATTGAAGAGATTACCTTTTCTCTTTTGAGTATTTTTGGGTCTCTTAACAAGGAGACTTTATGCATGGGTTTTTAGTTGACTTTATGCATGGGTTTATTTCTGGGTTCTTGATTCTGTTTCATTCATCTATGTGTTTGTCTTTGTGCAACTTCATATGGTCTTTATTACCATAACTTTGTAATAGTTTGACACCAGCAAGTGTGATGCTTCCAGATTTGTTCTTCTTTCTTAGGAATGCTTTGGCCATTTGGGGTCTTTTTTGTTCCTTACACATTTGAGGAATGCTTTTCCTATTTCTGTGAAAAAGGTCATTGGAATTTTGACAAGGATTGCATTGACTCTGTAGGTGGTTTCAGGTAATGTGGATATTTAATGATACTAATGTTTCGAATCCATAAACAACGGGGTATCTTCCCATTTGTTTGTGTCTCTGCTGTTTCTTTTACCAATGTCTTGGAGTTTTTACTCTACCTATCTTTCAGAAAGTCCTTCTTAAATTTATTCCAAAGTATTTTGTTCTTTTTGATGCTTTGGGGAAGGGGATTTTTTCCTATTTCTTTTTCAGCTATTTCATTGTTATTGTTTAGAAATGCAACTGATCTCTTGATGCTGATTTTGTAATTTTTTTTACTAAATATAATCTATTGTCAAATTGGTTTCCATACAACACCCAGTGCTCATCCCAACAGGTGCCCTTCTCAATGCCCATCACCCACTTTCCCCTCTCCCCCACCTCCTATAAACTCTTAGTTTATTCTCAGGGTTTAGGAGTCTCTTATTGTTTGCCTCCCTCCCTCTCTGTAACTTTTTTCCCCCGTTCCCCCCCCCCCCCATGGTCTGCTGTCAAGTTTCTCAGGATCCACTTATAAGTGAAAACAGATGGTATCTGTCTTTGCCTGACTTATTTCACTTCTCATAATACCCTCCAGTTCCATCCACGTTGTTGCAAATGGCCAGATTTCACTCTTTCTCATTGCCAAGTAGTATTCCACTGTATATATAAACCACATCTTTCTCCATTCGTCGGGTGATGGACATTTAGGCTCTTTCCATAATTTGGCAATTGTTGAAAGTGCTACTGTATACATTGGGGTACATGTGCCCCTATGCATCAGCACTCCTGTATCTCTTGGGTAAATTCCCAGCAGTGCTATTGCTGGGTCATAGGGTTGTTCTATTTTTAATTATTTGAGGAGCCTCCACGCTGTTTTCCAGAGTGACTGCACCAGTTTGCATTCCCACCAACAGTGCAAGAGGGTTCCTGTTTCTCCACATCCTCGCCAGCATCTGTAGTCTCCTGATTTGTTCATTTTAGCCACTCTGACCAGTGTGAGGTGATATCTCGGTGTGGTTTTGATTTGTATTTCCCTGATGAGGAGTGACGTTGAGCATCTTTCCATGTGTCTGTTGTCCATCTGGATGTCTTCTTTGGAAAAGTGTCTATTCATGTCTTCTGCCCATTTCATCCCTGGATTATTTGTTTTGTGGGTGTGGAGTTTGGTGAGTTCTTTACAGTTTCGGGATATTAGCCCTTCCTTTATCTGATATGTCATTTGCACATATCTTCTCCCATTCTGTCGGTTGCCTTTCGGTTTTGTTGATTGATTCCTTTGCAGTGCAGAAGCTTTTTATCTTGGCGAGGTCCCAATAGTTCATTTTTGCTTTTAATTCCCTTGCCTTTGGAGATGTTTCAAGTAAGAAATTGCTGCGGCGGAAGTCAAAGAGGTTTTTTTCCTGTTTTCTCCTCTAGGGTTTTGATGGTTTCCTGTCTCACATTCAGGTCCTTCATCCATTTTGAGTTTATTTGTGTGTATGGTGTAAGAAAAGTCATCTAATTTCATTCTTCTGCATGTTGCTGTCCAGTTCTCCCAGAAGAAAGAGACCGTCTTTTTTTTCTATGGGATACTCTTTCCTGCTTTGTCAATGTTTAGTTGGCCATACATTTGTGGGTTCACCTCTGGGGTTTCTATTCTATTCCATTGGTCTGTGTGTCTGTTTTTGTGCCAATACCATACTGTCTTGATGATCACAGCTTTGTAATAGAGGCTAAAGAGACAGAGTGTGAACAGGGAAGGGGAAGAGAGAGAGAGAGAATCCAAAGCAGGCTCCAGGCTCTGAACTGTCAGCACAGAGCCCAATAGGGGGCTTGAACCACAAACCACGAGTCATGAACTTAGCTGAAGTCTGAAGCTTAACTGACTGAGCCACCTAGGCACCCCTGCATCTTTGTGTTGATTTTGTGTCCTTCATCCTTTGAGCAGCTTTTTGGTGGTATCTTCAGGATTTTCTATATATAAGAACATATCATCTGCAAACAGACAGTTTTATTTCTTCTTTTCTGATTTGGATGCCTTTTATTTCCTTTTCTTGCTTGACTGCTTTGGCTGGGACTTCCTCTATCCTGTTGAATAGGAGTGGTCAAGTGGGCAGCTTTGACTTGTTCTTGAACTTAGAGTAAAAGCTTTCAGTTTTTTACCACTGCATATGATGTTGGCTATGGGCTTATCATATTGGGCTTCATTATGCCCAGGTATGATAATTCAGTACCCACTTTGTTGAGAGTTTTTATCCTGAAAAGATGTTGAATGTTATCAAATTCTTTTTCCTTCCATGGTGGGATGATGATACGATTTTTTTTATCCTGTTAATGCGGTGTATCAAATGTATTTATTCAATTTGATTTCTGAAGGGTAATTTTACTGAGAAAAGTATTCTTGATTGATAGTCTTTTTTCTCTTAGCACTTTGAATATGTAATCCCACTGCCTCCTGACACGTAAGGTTTCTGCTGAGAAATTGATAATAGCCTTATGAGGGTTCACTTGTAGTCACATAGTCTTTCCTCACTCTTTTTCATTGTTTTTACTTTGTTCTCTGCTGACTGGATAATTTGATAGTTCCTGTCTTTCAATTCACATTTTTTTTGCTTGATCCATTTCCTGTCAGTGATCACTCTTGGTTTTTTCATCTCCTTCATTATACTCTTCAGCTCCAAGATTTTTGTTTAGTTAGCTTTTACTATTTCCAGCTCTTTGTTAAGCTTCTCATTTTATTCATAGAGTGTTTTTCTGATTTTACTGAATTGGCTTTTTGTGTTTTTGTTGTAACTCACTGAGTTTCCTTAAAACTGCTATTTTTGAATTCTCTTTTGAATAAATTACAGATCTCCATATGTTTCTGATTGATTACTGGAAGATTATTGTGATCCTTTAATGGTATCATATTTCCTTGATATTTTATATTCTTTGCAATTTTGCATTGCTGTCTTTGCATTTGAAGTAGCAGTCACCCCCTCAAGTCTTTAATGACTACCTCTTCAGTGTGTCCAAACCTGACTTTTTTGCTCCAGTGGTATGCTGGAAATTCTCTGCAGGACACCTGGTTTTCCAAAAAGGCTCTCTCATCCACGGGTGATTATCTTAGAGAGTGTTTTCTAGGGAGGGACTCCCAGATGTGGCTGAGAGGGAGGGGCTGGAGGCACTTTATGGACTATTGCTAGGTCCACAGATTAGACTGTAGTATGTCTGCCTGTTACCTGATGCATGGGTAGGTAAGACTTTTCCTCGGTCCTTTGGAATAAGGTGCTAGATTCCCACAGCTCCTGCAAAGGCAGTTTTTCCCGTGGGTGGATACGATGCCAGTTGGTTGTAGGTGGGGAGACGCAACATGGTACATTTTATTCAGCTATGATACTGATATCACTCTGACATATGGGTATTTTAAAAGTAATTTATCCCCTAAGATATTTCCCTGATTTCTTCTTTCATGTTATATGGACCTCATGCTACTTTAAAACTTTGTTGAAATTAAGCATTCTTATATTTAAAAGCAAAGCTAAAAATATAGCACAAATCTGTTATTACTCCCATGTCTAAGAGTCACTGCCTTTAGGCAACCAACTCTAAATTTTTAGTGTAACCTTCAAGGTTCTTCAGAATTTCTTTCCTGAATGATCTCTTACTACTTGCTTCCATGTATTTTATGCTTTTTTCCCCAAATTCCTAAAAGCTTATACTTTTTCCTTTCAAGGCACCTAGATGCCATCTGTGTAATCTTTGTGCTCACATTCTAATCTCTAAGAAAATGGTTTTCTTCCGTTTCTTTCCCTGGTGACCTCTGCTGTTTATTTTCCCTCTTCAGTAAAGCCTTTCTTGTCCTCACTTACAGCTTTTCACATGTCAATTCTTACAAATCACATTGTAGTCTAATTGTATATTTATCTGTGTTTGAAGCAACAGATGAGTATTTCCTTCTGTATGGTTGGTACTTCAGCACTGTTCTCTGAATTAATCAAATTAAGTCAGATGGGTAAAATTCAGAACTTGATGAAAATTGTCTTTTTATTCTTATCAGTAAAATTATTAGAAAACATTAGGTTTTTTATGGCTTTTTAATGGCTTTGTTTTTTTAAGGAGGGAACCTGGTTTACATATGAAGAAGTTAAAGGTGAAAATGAAAAAGGGACATCAAAAGGATCTGAGATCACACCAGTGTTGCAGGAGGCAGATTCCCTAACTGGTGGTCCACTACAAAAGAATGATGGCAGCCATTTCAGTGAAAAGGATCAGCATGAAAGCAAGTAAAATCTATAAATTCTTTATGTGCCTGTGAAGGAATTTTAGCAGTGATTACCTTTTGTGGAAATAAAATGCTGTAGTGTAAGTAGGTCCAAGCTAAGCAAGAAATACTCAACATATCAAACACACTGCTTGAAAGTTATGATGAGGGTAAGTGACCTTGTCAAGGAGCAGTTTCAGTAGTCACCATGGAAGCATGGAAGATGACTAAGTGTAAACAACTCCTTAGAGCATTTTAATTGGGAAAGGTAATAGAGAAATGGATGATAACTGAAAAAGAATGTGAATTGCAAAGGCATTTTCTTTCTCTTTTTATTTTAAGATGGGAGCTTTTAGACTATGTATTCTGTTGGAAATGATCAATAGAGATAGACATGATTAGTTAACTTAATTTTGTTTGCGTTTCCAAACATTAGGAAGTTTGTTGATTGTATTACATTATCTTTTAAAGATTATAGTAATTGTCTTTAGTACTCTTATTCATGTAATTTTGTGGAAGAAGTTGGTTTATTCTGAATTGGTTCCACAATGAGGTATTCTCATATAATTGAATGTGCAGATTTAAAAATATATATGTATGTATGCAAGTATATATATATATATATATATATATATACATACACACACATATATATATATGGCTGTATAAGTTCTATATGTATATATAAATATATGTGTATGAGTTCTATATGTATATATAAGTGTATACACACACACACACACACACTTATCATAAGTGTATGCAAACACTGAGGTCAGTCTGAATAAAACTAATCCTTCCTTGATGATTTTAGATATCCAGTGCCTTTGATAGTATCACAAATAGCTATGATTTTGTTAGGGACTTTAAAGTGTCTGGTTCTATTAAGTTAATATTTATTTAGATTCTGGGGAAAGGGGAAGGTTTTGTTTATTTACAATTGTAAAAGAAACTAGTAATCCATAACAGATTATTCCTTTTGGACTAGAGAGCTCTAAATTACAAAAACCATGCTTCCTGTACCAACAGTGCCATTGAAACAGATTGTATACTCAATAAGTATGTGTTGAATGTGGGAATAAACAGTTGAATGAATGAATGAATAAATGAATGAATGCCTGTTGAGGAACTTCTCTAGAAGAAGCAAATCTTTAGTTTATTGAAAGTAGATTTCCCATCTTGCCAAGTATAAAGTCTTAAAAAATATGTAAGATTCAGAAATTATTATGTATCACTATAGCTAGAAATCGAATCATAATATAGATTCATTTGCTGTCATATTAGTTAGAAACACTGGAGTATTACTTTAACCACATAGTATAAAACACATGCTTTGAAGGCACATTCCTGGGTTTTAATTCAGGGTCTGTTCTTGGCCAGCGATTAGGGCTTCTTGGGCAAGTCACTTCAACTTTTTGTGCCTCATTTTCTTCCTGTGTAAAATACCTAATATAATAACCTACTTCATAGGATTGTTGTGGGACTTCAAATACCTTGAAGTGGTCATAGTAATGCCTAGAGAGTAGTTGCATAGTAAGTCTTCAACACATTAATATCATGATTGTTAAAAAGGGGTTCTTTCATATAGGGACTTAACTTGCACTTTCCAAGTAGGTTTTAGTGCCAGTAAAAGCTTATTTTTAGTGAAATGACAACAGAAACAATGGTATCATTCCTATCAAATAATGCAAGTAGCATTAGGATTTTCCTTTGCTTTTGTTAGTTTTTATCTAACTTTAGTACTTTGTTGTCCTCACTTCAGCAGCATATATACTACAACTGGATACACCTAATCCTTTGTTAATATTAGCAATAGTATATTTTCTATGTTGTTTGATGTTACTTTGTTGTTTAATCTCCTTTGTAGAAAATTAGTTTCAAATGCAGAGATTTTATATCAGAAACAATAGGTTTAGATATGCTTTGTATTTTAAATATTTAATATTTGCCTGAAAAGAATTGTTGGGTTTTTTCAGACCTGCAAAGAAAATTTCTAAGAAAAAGAAAAAGGTCAAAAAAATAGACAATATAATTTTATTTTATTTATTATTTATTTTTTTTATTATATTATTTTGATACACATCTGTTAGGAATATTGTTCAGTGGCAAAAAATTACTTTATGAAAGATGTAGTGAAAAAATAGAAAATCTTTCTTTGTTGTGGAGACATTTGCTGTGAAAAAGTTACATAGAAATACTAGCTATGGATAACAGTGTCTTTCTGACAAAAATCCGTTCTTTTAAAAAGTCTCTGTGGTTTCACTTTTAAATGTTTATTCACTTATTTTTAAAATGTATTTTGAAAGAGAGCACGCACAAGTGGGGGAGGGGCCGAAGGAGAGGGGGAGAGAGAATCCCAAGCAGGCTCCATGCTGTCATTGTGGAGGTCAACGTGGGACTCAGACTCAGTACCCTGAGGTCATGACCTGAGCCAAAATGGAGTCGGATGCTCAACCGACTGAGCCACTCAGGTGCCCATGTTTTTGCTTTTATAAAAAGATGGGTATTTATCACTTCTCTACACCTAGTATATTTTATAAATATTTGGGGGACATTTTGAAATGGTATTATTCATTGGTAGGTCAAAAAGCAAATTACTTCTATAGATGACCTTGTCGACTTCATTCAGTCATCTGAACCAGCTTCAGAGCATTGTGAGTTGCCTTACTCTAAGAACTTCATGTTGCTGATTGAACAACTTGGCATGGATTGTAAAGATAGGAAGCCTTTTTAGGTATATTGCTGTAGTATTATGTGCACACCTTGCCTACTACTGCACCAGAGAATACTGCTGTATTATAGAGCTGCTCATCTCAGAAATATGTTTTATATTAAAATAAAAGGAGAACTATTGTATCCTCTCAGCCAAAGAGTCATCATTTCTACTGTACCTTTCTTAGTAGGAATGGCATATCTAATGTGTTTGTTAACTCTGCTTCTCTTCTGTGCCTTCACCCAGGTCAGGTCATTATTTTTCTCCTAGATGACTGAAATAACCTCAGGACCATTTTCCCTTCCGTTCTACCTCTCAGGACCTTGGTCTACACTGAAACCATAATTAGTATATGTTTTTTAAAAATGTGTCTTTCATCATGGTACCCCCTTGCTTAATTAAAGCTTAGCTATTACTTCGCATTGCTATTAGGTTAAAGGCCACAGTCCTCTGGCTTCATCTTGTATTGTTTTACATCCTTCTTTCCGTCTGTGTCTTATCCACTGTTTTAGACATTTTTTCCTGTGAAAGAGCTTTTCGTTTCCAACAGCTTTAGTTAGGTAAACTGCACATATATGAAGTGTGTCATTTGATAGTTTTGACATATGTTTACACGTTTGAAATGATAACCATAATCCAGACAGTTAACATATTCATCACCCTTGAAAATCTCATGTCCCTTTACATTCCCTTATTATGAAGCTGCCAAGTTGTTTTCTAAAGGAGTTGTACCATTTTCCATTCCCACCAGCAGTCTGTCAGAGCACCAATTCCTACATACATATTCATGAACACTTAGTATTGTCAGCTTTTTAAATCCAAGCCATTCAGATGGATATTTAGTATATATCTCATTATGGTTTTAATATACATTTCCTTAATAACTGATGATGGTGAGCATATTTTCATGTGCTTCTTTACCATCTGTGTATCTTCTTTGAATTGTCTAAATCTTTTGTTGTTTTAAAAATTAGTATCTTTTCTTACTTGTTGAGTTTCAGAATTCTTTGTATATTCTAGACACAGTTCCTTCTTATTTTGTTTTCTTTTTGTTTTTTGTGGTTGTTGTTGTTGTTGTTTTCTCCACTGAAGCATTTTATTTGCACATATGTATTACATCCCTAGAAAAAGAATCCCAGGATTTCCCCTTCTGTGTGTTTCCAACTTGCTTCTTCATGGTCCATGACTGTAGCTGAGGTGGTCAGTATAATGAAACTAAACTTAGCAGATTATTCTGCCAATTTTCTAGATCTTTGCATTGTCCATCAATTCTGGGGCCAGTCACTTGATGCTTGCTTAATCTGCCTGTGAGGTTCACAACAATTTTCCCAACTCTGAGATCATCAATGATTTTAAATTCACCAGTGTAACCATGCTTCATCATCACAGTTAGAAAGTGGACAATGTCTTTGGAGCATGGCCTAGTAAGAACCTGACGTTTGCTTCTCTTTTCAGTATTGTTATGCTTTGGGGAGTATCTGCCACGACAGTCACATGCATCATGATGGTGGCACAGAAAGATGGTGGAAAGAGCTAGATACAGATCCTTTATCACCTGTTTTTTTGGCAAGGTTTTTCTTCTCCCAGTCTGTGATTTCCTTCTCTCAACAGTGTTTTTGAAGAGCAGTTTTTCTTTTTGGTGAAGTCCAGTTTATGCATTCATTTGTTCTTCTATGATTGTTCCTTTCAGTTTTCATATGTAAGAAATCTTTGCCTAGCACAAGTTACCTTTAAACTGACATCTGGTCTCACTATGCCAGAAGCGTAGGAACACCTATGCGGGGAACGACGGGAAGAGGTGACATGTGCCGGGCAGCGTGAAAGAATCCTGGGGAGATGCCATCGTTCAAGCAACACCATGTTTCACTACGTCAGAAGTGTCGGGAAACCCCTGCGGGGCCGATGAGGAACGTGCCATATCCTCAAGCCTGTGAACCGGCACTTTGATGAAGCCGTCGTTCAGGCCCTGCATGGTTTCACTAAGTGAGAACTGTTTGCAAAGCTATGCGGAGCCCACGAGGGAAGTGCCCTATCCTCCACTCTCCGAAGAGCTCTGTGGGGGAACACCGTCTTGGAATGAACATCTTTTCTCACTCGGAAGGGTTTGAAAACCTATGCGGGCCTAGGTGAACAGTGTCCTATACTCCACTGTCTCCAACTGCCCTTGGGGGAATGCATCTTTCAACTCACACCTGCTGCAACGAACTTGGAAGCGCTCGAAATCCCATGCGGGACCTAGCAGGAAAACGCCACACACCTCCGCTCCGTGAAACAGATCCCGGGGAAGAGAAGGCAGCCTTCCAACAACGTGCTGTTTCGCCACGTCCCAATGGTGTGCAAACCCAGTGGGGCGAATGCAGAAAGGGCCACGGATTGAAATGCTGTGAAACAACACGGTGCTGAAGCCACCTTTCGAATGGCATCGCGTTTCCCTGGGTTACAAGTGTTTGAAACCCCGGTGTGGGGCCTGGGCGGAAAGTGCCCTAGGCTCGGCTCTCAGCAGCCCCACTGTGGGGACCCATCTATCTCTCCGTTAATGAACATGTCATTTCACTCAGCGAGAAGGGTTCGAAAAGCTACAGCGGGGCCTAGGTGGAAAAGTGCCATGTACTCAATCCTGTGAGCCAGCACCGTGCTGAAACACTCTTTCCAGGAAGACCGGGTTTCGCTACGTGAGCACTGTGTCAAAAGCTACACGGGCCCCATAAGCGAAGTGTCACGTAGTCGACCTGAGAAAGAACCCTGTGGGGAAACCATCCTTCAACTAACATGTTGTTTTGTTCAGTCACACGTGCTGGAACACCTCTGCCGGGACTAGGACCCAAGAGCTGGAGAGTCCAACTCCGTCAGACGGCACATCGGGGACAGCATCACTCAAGGAACATCTTGTTTCACAAGGACACAGCTGTTGGAAAACCGACGTGGTGCCTAGGCAGAGAGTGCCGGGCCCTCGGTTTGGTGAGCCAACACAATGGCGAAACCGTCCCTCGCCCAGCGTCTCGTTTCCCTGCGTTAGAGAGGTCGGAAGCCTTATGCGTGGGTGTGTGGTGATGAAGGTGGCAGTGGGAGGGGGTGGGGAGAAGCATATGAACAAAGTGCCGTACACTCCATGATGTGAAACACCACGGCGGCCAGGCAGTGTTTCAACTCGGAGCTTGTTTCACAAAGTGAAAAGTGTCTGGCAGCCTATGCGGGGCCTGCCAGGTAAGTGCCGTGCCCACAACTGTGCCTGAGAACACGCTGCCGAAACCAACTTCTGACTAAGATCTCGTGTCACTCATCCCACAGTGTTTCCAAACCTCTACGGCGACTCTGCGTCCTGCTCCGTACACTCAACTCTGTCCACCTGCGCTTTGGGAAAACCACCTTTCCACTAACACCTTGTGTCACTCAGTGAGCAGTGTTGGAACACCTCTGCCGGGACCCTCCAGAAAGGGCCATATGCTCTACGCTGTCAAACTACACTTCGGGCCCGTCGTTATCATTCAAGGCCCGTCTTGTTTCCCAAGGACACACCTGTGTGGAACCCTTTGCGGGGCCTGGGCAGACAGTGCCACATGCTCGTTTTTGTGAAGCAACGCTAGGCGCAACCAGCTGTCAACTCGTATCTTGTTTCACGAAGTGAGAAAGGCTTGAAACCCTGTGGGGGCTTAGGCGGGAAGTGCCATGTAACTCAATTCTGTGGAACTACACGCTAGGTAAAGGGTCTTGCAACTGATAGCTTGTTTCGTGAAGGGAGACCTGTCTGGACAGCTCTGCGGGGCCTCCAAGGCAAGTGCTGCATCCTCACCTGTGTGAGACAACAGTCTGGAGAAAGCATCTTTGAACTAACAGCTCGTTTCCCCCAATAAGCAGTGTTCCCAAAAGTCTCCGGAGACAAGGCGTAAAGTTCCCTGCTCCATTCTGCCCGTCTGCACTTTGGGGAAACCACCTTTCAACTGACATCTGGTCTCACTACGCCAGAAGCATAGGAACACCTATGCGGGGAACGACGGGGAGAGGTGACATGTGCCCACCAGCGTGAAAGAATCCTGGGGAGACACCATCGTTCAAGCAACACCATGTTTCACTACGTTAGAAGTGCTTTCTTCTCAAGTACTTCTCAAGTACTTTCTTCTCAAGTGCACATGGAACCATCTCCAAGACAGATCACATACTGGGTCACAAACCTCCCCCTCAAAAGTGTAAAATAATTGAGACGATAGCATGCACACTTTCAGACCACAATGCTACAAAACTTGAAATCAACCACAGGAAAAAGTCTGGAAAACCTCCAAAAGCATGGAGGTTAAACAACACCCAATTAAAGAATGAATGGGTCAACCAGACAATTAGAGAAGAAATTTAAATATATATGGAAACAAATGAAAATGAAATTACAACAATCCAAATGATTTGGGATGCTGCAAAGGCAGTCTTGAGAAGAAAATACATTGCAATCCAGGCCTATCTCCAGAAACAAACAAACAAAAAAAAAATCACAAATACAAAATCTAACAGCCCACCTAAAGATAATGGAAGCAGAACAACAAAGACTCCCCAAACTCAGCAGAAGAAGAAAAATAAGAAAAATCAAAGCCGAAATAAACAACGTAGAATCTAAAAAAAAACTGCAGAGCAGATCACTGAAACCAAGAGTTGGTTTTTTGAAAAAATAAACAAAATTGATAAACCTCTAGCCAGGCTTCTCAAACAGCAAAGGAAGATGACCCAAATAGATAAGGTCCTGAATGAAAATGGAATTATTACAACCAATCTCTCAGAAATACAAGCAATTATTATGAAAAATTATATGCCAACAAACTGGTCAACCTGGGAGAAATGGACTAATTCCTAAGCAGCCACACACTTCCAAACCTCAAACAGGAAGAAATAGAAAATGTGAACAGTCCCATAACCAGAGAAGAAATTGAATCAGTTATCAAAAATCTCCCACCAAGTGAGAGTCCAGGACCAGATGACTTCCCTGAGGAATTCTACCAGACATTTAAAGCAGACATAATACCTATCCTTCTCAAGCTGTTCCAAAAAATAAAAAGGAAGGAAAACTTCCAGACTCATTCTATGAAGCCAGCATTACTTTGATTCCCAAACCAGACAGAGACCCAGAAAAAAAAATACAACTACAGGCCACTATCCCTGATGAATATAGATGTGAAAATTCTCAATAAGATACTAGCAAATCAAATTCAACAGCAAATAAAAAGATTTATTCACCATGATCAAGTAGGATTCATTCCTGGGCTGCAGGGTTGGTTCAACATCTGCAAATCAATCAATTTGATACATCACATTAATAAAAGAAATTTTAAGAACCATATGACCCTGTCAATAGATGCAGAAAAAGCATTTGACAAAATTCAGCACCATTTCTTAATAAAAACCCTCGAGAAAGTCGGTAGAGAAGGAACATACTTAAACATCATAAAATCCATTTATGAAAAGCCCACAGCTAATATTATCCTCAATGGAGAAAAACTGAAAGGTTTTCCCCTGAGATCAGGAACACGACAGGGATGTCCACTCTCACTGCTGTTGTTTAACATAGTGTTGGAAGTTCTAGCATCAGCAATCAGACAACAAAAGGAAAACAAATACAAAATACAAAATCAAAGTACAGAAATCAGTTGCATTCTTATACACTAACAATGAAGCAACGGAAAGACAAAGAAACTGATCCCATTCACAATTGCACAAGGAAGCATAAAATACCTAGGAATAAGTCTAACCAAAGATGTAAAAGATCTATATGCTGAAATCTATAGAAAGCTTATGAAGGAAATTGAAGAAGATATAAAGAAATGGAAAAACATTCCATGCTCATGGATTGGAAGAATAAATATTGTTAAAATGTCAATACTACCCAAAGCTATCTACACATTCAATGCAATCACAATCAAAATTGCACCATTTCTCTCAAAGCTTGAACAGGCAATCCTAAAAATCTGTATGGAACCAGAAAAGACCCCGAATAGCCAAAGTAATTTTGAAGAAGACCAAAGCGGGAAGCATCACAATCCCAGACTTTAGCCTCTATACAAAGCTGTAATCATCAAGACAGAATGGTATTGGCACAAAAACAGACACATAGACCAATGGAATAGAATAGAGACTCCATAATTGGACCCACAAAAGTATGGCCCACTAATCTTTGACAAAGCAAGAAAGAATATCTGATGGAAAAAAGTCTCTAACAAATGGTGCTGGGGTAACTGGACAGTAACATGCAGAAGAATGAAACTAGACCACTTTCTTACACCGTTCACAAAAATAAAGTCAAAATGGATAAAAGACCTGAATGAGAGACAGGAAACCATCAAAACCCTAGAGGATAAAGCCGGAAAAAAACCTCTTTGACCTCAGACACAGCAATTTCGTACTTGACACATCTCCAAAAGCAAGGGAATTAAAAGCAAAAATGAACAATTGGGACTTCATGAAGATAAAATCTGCACTGCAAAGGAAAGAAATCAACAAAACTAAAAGTAAACCGATGGAATGGGAAAAGATATTTGCAAATGACATATCAGACAAAGGACTAGTATCCAAATCTGTAAAGAACTCACTGAACTCCACACCCAAAAAAATAACTAATCCAGTGAAGAATTGGGCAGAAAACATGAATAGACACTTTTCTAAAGAAGACATCCGGATGGCCAACAGGCCCATGAAAAGATGCTCAATGTCACTCCTCATCAGGGAAATACAAATCAAAACCACACTGAGATGTCACCTCACACCAGTCAGATTAGCTAAAATGAACAAATCCGGAGACAATAGATGCTGGAAAGGATGTGGAGAAACGGGAACCCTCTTGCGCTGTTGGTGGGAATACAAACTGGTGCAGCCACTCTGGAAAACAGTGGGGAAGTCCCTCAAAAAATTAAAAATAGATCTACCCTATGACCCAGCAATAGCATTTCTAAGAATTTACCCAAGGGATACAGGAGTGCTGATGCATAGGGGCGCTTGTATCCCGTTTATAGCAGCATTTTCAACAATAGTCAAATTATGGAAAGAGCCTAAATGTCCATCAACTGATGAATGGATAAAGAAATTGTGGCTTATATACACAATGGAATACTAC
This sequence comes from Leopardus geoffroyi, assembly GCF_018350155.1. Classification (NCBI taxonomy): domain Eukaryota; kingdom Metazoa; phylum Chordata; class Mammalia; order Carnivora; family Felidae; genus Leopardus; species Leopardus geoffroyi. The sequence goes on from NC_059327.1 coordinate 37,960,743, forward strand.
TTGACAATGAGAAAGAATGAAATATGGCCTTTATAGCAACGTGGATGGAACTGGAGAGTGTTATGCTAAATGAAATAAGTCATACAGAAAAAGACAAATACCATATGTTTCGCTCTTATGTGGATACTGAGAAATTTAACAGAAGACCATGGGGGAGGGGAAGGAAAAAAAAGAGAGGGATGGAGCCAAACATAAGAGACTTAAAAACTGAGAACAAACTGATGGTTGATGGGGGGTGGGAGGGAGGGGAAAGTGTGTGATAGGCATTGAGGACACCTGTTGGGATGAGCATTGGCTGTTGTATGGAAAACAATTTGACAATAAATTTCATATTAAAAAAAAACATTCCAGGCTCATGTATTAGAACATATATTGTTAAAATGTTTATGCTACCTAAAGCAATCTAGAGAATCCATGTAATCTCTATCAAAATAACACCAGCATTATCCACTGAGCTTTTATAGCTTGTATGGAACCAAAAAGACTGTTTTTAGCCAAAGTAATATTAAAAAGGAAAAGTGATGTGAGTGGCATCACAATTCCAGACTTCAAGCTGTATTACAAAGCTGTCATCATGAAGACACTATTGTACTGGCACAAAAACAGACACAGAGATCATTGGGAGAGAATAGAAAACCCAGAAATAGACTTCAAACTACATGGTCAACTATTACTCAACAAAGAAGGAAAATCCAGTGGAAAAAAAAGTCTCTTCAACAAATGGTGTTGGGAAAACTGGATGGTGACATGCAGAACAATGAAACCTAATGACTTTGTTACATCATATACACAAAAATAGATTCAAAGTGAATGTAAGATTTAAATGTAAGACAGGAAACCATTAAAATCCTAGAGAATAAAACAACCTCCTTTATGACCTCGGGTGTAGCAACTTCTTCCTAGTCATATCTCTGGAAGCAAAGGAAATGAAAGCAAAAATGAACTATTCATCAAGATAAAAAAAAATTTCTGCAGAGCAAAGGAAACAATCAACAAAACTAAAAGATATGGGAGAATATATTTGTAAATGACTTATCGTCATGTGTCTTGAATCCGGTTTTTCCTCCGACCTAGTATTTGAGTTTGGATCAGGGCCAGAGCAAGGCCTAGGATTAGGGCTAGAGCCCAAGTGAGAGTAGTGGCCTATCTGCAGGCAGTGCAGAGACCTCTCCAGAGGAATAAGTTGAGGGTGAGTGTTAGTGTGAGGGTCAGGGTTAGGGTTAGGATTCAGATGATAGGCTGAGGGTATAGGTTAGGGTCAGGTTTTCACTAAGAATCATACTCTCTAATCCATTCATGGTCATGGCATATGGCACAGTTTCCTTCTGTGTTCCTGCCTGGTATTCTGTTGATCATGTGTCCCCAATCAGTTTTTTCCCCTCGGAGGATTCAGGCCAGGTTCAAGACCAGAGAAAGGGTTAGAGTTAACATTATAGCACGTCCGAGTGTAGGTGCCTATCCTCAATCAGTGAGGAGACCTGACTCTGGGGAATAAATTTACAAATGCCCTGAGCTTACACGAATGGATTAAGTAGGCTTAGGATGAAAGCGTCCAAGAATAGGTAAACAGGGAGAAAGCACCCCCAGCATAGAACAAAAGCAGAAAGCTACTTCCACAGGAGGAACTTGTCCAGAATAGGAAAACAGGTAAACAGGCAATAGACCACCACATCAGGGTGAAATTTCCCAGAGCTAATTGGCAAAAGAAAAGTGCTTTGTTAGCCCCGAGATAGCATGCTCTGTCATCCCCTAGGCAAGTTAAGATACACAGACAAGGCACCTGGTGCCTGCCATAAATAGCTATCTTCTCAGCTCCAGGATTTTGTTTTGTATTGACCCAAACCCCTAGCACCACATATTCTTGAAACCCCCTTTCTCTCACACACTTGTGTTAATGATCATTGTGTCATTTTCTCTTTCTGCATATCCATCACGTTTGTAAGACTTCTGATCCTAATAAATACGGAGCAAGGACACTTACTCGGGGTTTTTGTCTCATCCCAGACATTAGCCTCTCTCATATTTAATTCTGCTCTCTTGCTGGACACCTGTCTCGAGGGATAAATTCATGGCAAGTGTGAGGGTCTGATGTAGGGTTAGCCTTCATGGTCTAGGCAGATGATGTGTGTTATCATTAGATTTTCTCCCAGAATCATACTTTTTAGCCTCATCCTGGTCATTGCAAATGACATGGTTTCCTTTGGTGTTCCTGTTAGAATAATATTTATTCAGCCGTGGGTCCCAAATTGACCTAGGGTCCTTCAGACCTAGGATTTGAGCACAGTTCAGGGAAAGATAAAGGGCTAGGGTTAGAGTTAGGGCCCAGGAAGAGGGTAAGGGCCTATCCACCAGCAGTGCAAAAACTTCTCAGTACGGACTGAGCATTAGGATGTGGGTCAGTTTTAGGTTCAAGTGCTAGACAATGTATGATAGGGTTAGGTTTTCCTTCAGAATAATACTCTGAAGATTCATCTTGGTCATTGCAAATGGCGTTTCCTTCTGTGTTGTTGGTAGAGTAATATTCCTTAGGTCTTGTTTTCCAAATCTCTCTTTTCCTCCGACCTAGAATTCAGGCCAGGGTAAGTGTAGGGGCCTATCTTTCCTCAGTATTGAGACCTCTCTGGAGGTATAAGTTGAGGTTTGAGTGTTAGGGTAATGGTCAAGGTTAGGGTTAGGGTTCAAGAAATAGGCTGAAATTGTGGATTTGATAGGTTTTTGTTTAAAATATTAGTCTCTAGCCCCAATCTGTTTGTTGCAAATGTCATTATTCCCTTTTGTGTTTTAGGCCCAGTAATTTTCCATCACTCAGGTGGTGCAAATTGTTTTTTTCCCAGATATACAACTTGGGCATGAGTCTTGGCTAAAACAAAGGCTAGGGTTAGGTTTAGAGTCCAGGTAAGGGGAGCAGCCTATCCATGGGCAGTGTAAAGACCTCTAGAAAGGGGTAGTTTGAAAACAAGCGTTAATGTGAGGGTCAGAGTTAGGGTTAGGATTCAGGAGATAGAATCAGTTTTTTTTGCTGAGAATCATACTCTCTAGTTCCCTGCTGGTCATGGCAAATGGCATGGTTTCCTTCAGTGTCCCTTGCCAAGTAATATTCTGTCAGTTTTCTGTCCCATTTTGTTTTTTCCTCAGGCCTAGGATTCAGGCCCAGGTCAGGGCCAGAACAAGGGCTAGGGTTAGAGTCCAGGTGAAAGTAGTCACCTATCCACCAGCAGTATGGAGACCTCTCTAGAGGGATAGGTTGAGGGCAAAAGTTTGTGTAAGGGCAGGGTTAGGGTTAGGATTGAGGGGTGAGGCTGATGGTGTGTGTTTGGGTCATGTTTTTGCTGAGAATCATACTAGCTAGCACCAGCTGATCATTGCAAATGGAACATTTTCCTTCTGTATTCCTGTCTAATATTATTAATCATGTGTCTTGAGTCATTTTTTTCCTCATACCTAGGGTTGAACCCTTAGGGCAATAGCAAGGGCAGGGTTAGGGTTAGTATTTGGGTGAAGGAAGGACCTATCTGATGGCTGTATAGAGACCTCTATGGAGGGATGATGTGTTTTTTTTTTTTGATGTTTATTTTTGAGAGAGACAGATTGAGAGCAGGGGATTGGCAGAGAGAGAGAGAGAGGGAGACACAGAATCTGAAGCAGGCTCCAGACTCTAAACCATCAGCACAAAGCCTGACATGGCACTTGAACTCACAAACCAAGAGATCATGACCTGAGCTGAAGATGGACCCTTAACCAACTGAGCCACCCAGGTGCCCCTGTTTGGAGGGATAAGTTGAGGAATAGAGTTAGGGTGAGGTTTAGGGTTAGGATTCATGGGCAATACTGAGGGTGTGTGTTATGGTTAGGTTTTTGTTAAGAATCATACGCTCAAGCCCCATTCCATTCATTACAAATGGCTTAGTTTCCTTCTTTGTTTCTGTTAAAGTAATATTCCGTCATTTGTGTGTCCAAAATCAGCTTTTCCTCTGTCCTATTATTTGGCCCTGGCTCAGGGTCAGAACAAGGACTAGGGTTATGGTTAGGACTTGTATGAGCGTAAGGGCCTGTTAGCAGTACACAGCCCTCTCTAGACAGATTAGCTGAAGGCAAGGTTTAGTGGGAAAATCAGGGTTAGGGTTAGGATTAGGGTTCAGAGGCTAGGCTGAGGATGTGGGTTGGTGTTAGGTTTCTGTTCAGAGACATGCCCTCTAGGGCCATCCTGGTTGTTGCAAATGGCATGATTTCCTTCTGTGTTTTCTGCCAAGTAATATTCCCTTGGTCGTGTTTTCCATATCACTTTTTTTTCTCAAACCTAGTATTCAGGACCATGTCAGTGCCAGAGCAAGTCTTAGGGTTAGGGTTTGGGCCCAGGTGAGTGTAAGGGCTTATCTATTCCTAGTGCAGAGACATCTCCAAAGGGATAAGTTGATGCCAAGGGTTAGGATGAGGATATCAGTAAGGATTAAGCTTTTGCACAGAATTACACTATCTAGCCCATACCAGACGTTGCAAATGGAAGAGTTTTGGTTTAAGTTAGGTTTAGGGTTTTTTGGAGCCAGGGTGAGGGAAGTGGTCTAATCCCCAGCAATGCAGATACATATCCAGAGGATTATTTTAAGGGTGATTGTTATTGTGGGGGTCAATTTAAGGTTAGTTTTCAAGCCTCTGCTAAACATGTGAGTTAAGCTTAGATATTCACTCAGAATCATACTCTTTTGCCATTCCAGTTGTTACAAAGGGCAAAGTTCCTTCTGTGTTCCTGGTTAAGCAATATTCCATTGGTTTTTTCCCAATTCAGGTTTTTCCTCAGACCTAAGATTTGGGCCCAGGTCAAGGTCAGAGTAAAGGTTAACTTTGGGGTGAAGGCCTGGGTGAGGATAGGGGACTACCTGCCAACAGTGCAGAGATATCTTCAAAGGGTAAGTTGAGAGTGAGGTTTAATGTGAGTGTCAGCTTTCCAGTTAGCATTCTGGACCTAGCCTAAGGTGTGGGTTAGGGTTAGGTTGTGACAAAGAATCATTCTCTGTGGAGTTATTTCTAGAGAATGTATTGTAAGCCCTGGAGGGTGAGCAGAGCAATAGCTGAAATGTCAGCAATGTTCTGGTCTCAAGATTATTGAGCGTGATAGCATTATGAGATACAGAGCCCCATGATCCCCCAGAGGATAGTAAGAAAGTCGAAAATGGCTGTAACTTACTGACACTCCTTGGAACTGCAGGTACTCCCTGCATACCTTCATGTAACCACCAGATGTGTGTCTGGGTAATGTTTAAAATCTCTTGTGTTCTCTTTCCATTCTTTGATACTCTTTGATACTTATATCCCATAAAACATGAAATAAAAACTGTGTAGTCTTCTCCTTTTGCTGCTCTCTCACAGAGGCAATCCTACACATCCTCTCAGTCTGGTGTCTGAGAACTTCTTCTTCAGTGCATGGCAACAATACTCTCTACCACCATCCTGTTGTTTGAAATGGCATAGTTTTATTCTGTATTTGGCTCATTATTATTACAGCAATGTCCACATAAATGGTATTTTCATCAGACTTCGGATTCAGATACTGGTCAGGGATGAGCAGAGGCTAGGGTTAGGCTTAGGGGCCCAGTGAAATTAGGGACCTATCCACCAGTAGTTTGCGACCTCAACAGAGTAATAAACTGAGGGCGTTCATTAGGGTGAGGGTTAAGGTTAGGGTTAAAGTTCAGGGGCTGAGCAGAGCATGTGCATCAGGGTTTAGTTTTCACTCAGAATTATATTCTCTGTATATCCATTATGGTTGTCACAAAGGACACAGTTTCCTTCTTTCTTCCTGGCATTGTAATATTCCCTTGCTCATGTGTCCTGATTCAGTTTTTTCCTCAGGCCTATACTTTGGACCCTGTCAGAGCCAGAGCAAGGGCTAGAGCTATGGTTAGGTCCCTGGTGAGGTAGGTCTATCTGGCAGCCATGCAGAGACCTCTCTGGATGGATAACTTAAGTGTGATTGTTATCGTGAGGCACAGGGTTAGGGTTAGGGTTCAGTGGCTACTCTGTGTGTGGTGAGGCTCAGGTTTCCACTCAGAGTCATAGTTTCTTGTCCCATCCTGGTCATTGCAAGGGGATGAAAATGTTGTTCCCACTATATTCCTGGCCAAGTAATATTCCATCAGTTATGTGTCCCAACTTTTTTTTTCCCCTCAGACTTAGGATTCAGGCCTAGGTGAGGGCCAGAAAAGGGATTGGGTTTATAGACAGGGCTGAGTGAGAATAAGGACCTATCCACCAGCAGTGAAGCAATCTCTTCAGAGGGTAAGATGAGAGCAAGGTTTAACATGAGGTTCAGTGTTAGTGTTGGGGTCCCAGGTTTGCTGAGGGTATGGGTTAGGGTTAGGTTTTTGCAAAGCAGCACCTTTCTGTTGGTTGAAAAAGCACATTTTACTTCTGAGTTTTTGGCCCTTTAATATTAGGGTGGTCATGTTTTCAGAAGTGGTATATTTTCCTCACACCTAGGATTCCAGCCTCAGGGCCAGAACAAGGGCTAGGGTTAGGGTTAGGAGCTCTGTGAAGTTAGGGACCTATCTGCCAGGTGTTTGGAACCTCTCCAGAGTGAGAATTTGGGAGTGATGTTTATTCTGAGGTCAAGGTTAAGGTTAACATTTCAGGGCTATTGAGTGTGTGGTGAGGCTCAGGTTCTTGATCAGAATCATACTCTCCTGTCCTATCCCAGTCTTTGAAAGGCATAGTTTCCTTCTGTGATTTTGGCTGAGTAATATTCTATTGGTCGTATATCCCAAATCAGTATTTTCTTCAAATTTAGGTTTGGGCCTACATCAGGGCCTGATCAATGGTGAGGGTTAAATTTAGGGTCAGTGTGAGGGAAGTTCCCTATATGCCAGCAGTTTGATTATCTCTCCAAATGAATAATTTGATGGCAATATATACGATGAAGGCCAGGTTTGTGGTTACGGTTCAAAGTTAGGCTGAGCATGAGGGTTAGGCTCAGATTTTCACTCAGAATCATAGTCTCTGGACCTATCCCAGTTGCTGCAAAGGGCAAGGTTCTTCTGTGTTCCTGGTCAAGAAATATTCCGTTGGTTATGTGTTCCAATTTGGGTTTTTCTTCAGACCTAGGTTTGGGGACCAGGTCAAAGCCAGAGAAGGGATTCGTTTTAGGGTTAGGGTGAGGCTATGAGATTATCTACAAGCAGTGCAGAAATCTCTTTAAAGGGTAGGTGATGGTGAGATTTATTGTGAGGGTCAGCTTTAGGTTAAGGTTCAGCTAAGCTAGGGTGTGCATTAAGGTTAGACTGTCCAAAGAATCACACACTCTACCACCATCCCAGTCATTGCTACTGGCATGGTTTCCCCCTGTATTTTTGCCAATTAATATTATGGCCATCATGTCCCAAGAATATGTATTTTCATCAGACCTAGGATTCAGACCCCTTGTCAGGACGCCAGTAAGGGCTGGGGTTAGGGTTAGGGCCCAGTGAAGTTAGGGTCCTAGTTTGAGACCTCTACAGAGTAGAGGGTGATCATTAGGGTTAGGGTCAGGTTTAAAGTTAGGGTTCAGGGGCTGTGCAGAACATGTGGGTCAAGGTTCAGTTTTCATTCAGAATCATATTCTTTATCCCCATCCCAGTCATTGCAAAGGGCACAGTTTCCTTCTGTTTTCCTGACCATGTAATGTTCCCTCACTCATGTGTCTTGAATCAGTTTGTTTCTCACAACTAGGATTCCAGCCCTGGTCAGGCCAGAAAAATGGCTAGGGTTACGGTTAGGGTGTGAGCAAAGTTAAGGGCCTCTTTGCCATCGGTGTGGAGACATCTCCAGAGGGATAAGTTGAGGGCGAGGGTTAGGGTAAATGTTGGGGTTGGTGTTGGGTTTTGGGGTTCAGCTGATTGTATGGGTAGGGTTTGGATTTCCCTCAGAATCATACTTTCTAATCCCATGTCTTTCATTGCAAATGGCACAGTTTCCTCCTGTGTTCCTGGTTGAATAATATTCTGTCAGTCATGTGTCCTGAACCAGAATTTTTCTCAGAGCTAGTGAATCCATGGCCCAGGTCATGGCAAAAGCAAGGGATAGGGTTAGGGTTGGAGTCCAGGTGAGATTAGGGGCCTATTTGCTGTCATGGCAAAGATCTCTTCAGAGTGTAAGTTGGAGGTTTGACATGAGTGTCAGGGTTAAGTTTAAGGTTTAGGTGTAGGCTGAGTGTGTTTTAGGGTTATGTTTTTGCTCAGAATAATACTCTGTAACCCCATTCCCTTTATTGCAACTGGCAAAGTTTTCTTATGTGTTCCTGCTCCAGTAATATTCCTTTGATAATATGTCCTGAATCAGTTTTTCCCTCAGTCCTATTTTTTGGGCCTTGGTCTGTGCCAAAGCAAGATCTAGTGTTAAGGTTATGGTCTGAGTGATGTAGGCCTATCTGCCAGCCATGCAGAGACCTCTCCAGTTGGGTAAGTTGACTGCAATTATTATCGTGACGGTCACAGTTAGGTTTAGGGTTCAGTGGCTACACTGAGTGTGTGGTGAGGCTCACGTTTCCACTCAGGATCATAGTCTCTTCCTCTGGTCATTGCAAAAGGATGCAAAAGATTGTTCCTTCTGTATTCCTGTTTGAGTAATATTCCATCAGTTATATGTCCCATTTTGGCTTTTTCCTCAGACCTATGATTCAGGCCTGGGTCAGGGCCAGAGAAAGGGTTAGGTTTATAGATAGGGCTCTGGTAAAATTAGGGACCAACCTTCCAGCAGTAAAGAGATCTCTTCAGAGGGTCATTTGAGGACAAGGTATAACATGAGAGTCCCTGGGCTAGGCTGAGGTTATGGGTTAGCATTGGGTTTTTGCAAAAATTCATACTTTTTGCACCATTCTGGTGGTTGTAAATGGCATAGTTTCCTTCTGGATTTTTGGCTTTTTAATATTATGGCAGTCATGTGTTCAGAATTGGTATATTTTCCTCATACCTAGGATTCCAGGCTCAGTCAGGGCCAGAGCAATGGCAAGGGTTAGGGTTGGGAGCCCAATGAATTTAGAGACCTGTTCGCCAAGAGTTCTGGGACCTTTTCATCATGATAACTTGGAGAGTGATATTTATTCTGAGGTCAGGATTAAGGTTAACATTTCAGGACTATTGAGTTTGTGATGAAGCTCAGGTTCTTGTTCAGAATCATACTCTCTCCCCCATCCCAGTCTTTGCAAGGGGCATGACTTCCTTCTGTGTTTTGGCTAAGTTATACTTCATCAGTGATATATCCCAAATCAGTTTCTTCCTCAGAGCTGGGATTTGGGCCTTGGTCAGAAAATCTCTTAAGGGATAAAGGATAAGGAAAAAGGCATAACTTGAAGGCAAGTGTTAGGCTGAGGTCAGGCTTAAGGTTAGGGTTCAGGGGTTAGTTTGAGAGCATGGGTTAGGATTAAATTTTCCTTCAGAATCATATTCATTAACCACATTCCAGTCATTGCAAATGGCATGGTTTCCTTCTGTGTGTCTGGTCCTGTAACGTTATGTTAGTCATATGTCCTGAATCATTTTCTTTTCTCAGACTTAAGATTTGGGTCCTGGTCAGTTCCAGAAGATGGCTGGGGTTAGAGTCAGACCCCATGTAAATTGTAGACACCTATCCTCTAGCAGGGCAGAGACCTCTCCAGAGGGGAAAGTTGAGGGTTGTTATCATGAAGTTTATCATGTTATCAAAGTTGTTATCATGAAGGTCAGAATTTAGGCTAGTATTGAGGGGCTAGGCTGAGTGTGTTGGTCAGGGTTATTCTGTTTTCCTGACAGAATAATATTAATTCAGTTATGTGTCCTAATTTGATTTTTTCCTTATACATAGGATTCTGGCCTGGCTCAAGTCCAGAGCAAGGGCTAGTGTTAGGTTTAGGGCCCACATGAGAGTAAGGGCCTATCTGCTGACAGTGTGAAGACATTTCTGGAGGGATAATTTGAGTATGAGTGTAGTGGGAGAATGAGGGTTAGGGTTAAGTTTCAGGTGCTAGTCTGAGTTTGTGGGTTAATGTTAGATTTTTGCTCAGAATCATATCTAGTCCAATCTCAGTCATTGCAATTGACAATGTTCCTGGTTGAGAAATATTCCTTTGGTCATGTGTTTTGAATCAGTCTTTTCCTCAGATCTACAACTTCTATGGTGGAATAAGCTGAGGGCCTGTGTTATGGTAAGAAGCTTAGAGTAATTTTTCAGGGTGTGGGTTAGGTTTAGGGATCCTTCAAATCATATTTTCTAGTCCCATTCCAATCATGGCAAATGCCATGGATTCCTTCTTTGGTTCTGGCCCAGTATATTTCTTCAGTCTTGTATCCCAAATCAGGTTTTTCCTCAGACTGGGTATCAGTTCCAGGTCAGGGACAGAAGAAGGGCTAGAATTAGGGTCAGATGTGGGGTGAAGGTAGAGGCCTGTTAACAGGCAGTGCAGAGACCTCTCCAGAGGAATAATTTGAGAATGTGTTTTGTGTGAGAGTCAGGTTCAGGGTTAGGATTTAGGGGCTTGGAGTGCCTGGGTGTCTCAGTCAGTTTATCATCTCTTGATTTTGGCTCAGGTCATGATCTCATGGCTCATGAGTTTGAGCTCACATCAGGCTCTCCACTGACAGTGCAAAGCTTCGTTGGGATTCTCTCTCTCCCCCTCTTTGTCACTCCCTTTCTTGCTCTCTCTCTCTCTCTCTCAAAATAAATAAATAAACTAAAAAAATTTAGGAGCTAGACTCATGGGGTGGGTTAATGTTAGGTTTCCACTAAGAATCATACTCTATAGCCCCATCTCATTAGTTGCAAAGGCACAGATTTCTTCCGTATTCCTGGATGAGTAACATTCCATAATTCATGTGTCTCAAATTGGTTTTTCCTTCAGATCTAAGATTTGGGCCCAGGTAGGGCAAGAGAAAGGGATAAGATTAGGATCAGGGCTTGTGTAGGGGTAGCGGCCTATATACCAGCAGTGGTGGACTTCTCCAGAGGGAAAAGTTGAAGGAAAAGTTTAGCATGACAGTCACATTTAGGGTTAGGCTTCAGGGTTGAGGCTGAGTGTGCAGGTTAAGGTTATGTTTTTGTTCAGAATCATCCTCTTTAGCCTCATCTCCGTGACAGAAAAAGGCACAATTTCCTCCTGTGTTCCTGGATGAATAATACTCTGTTAGTCATGTGTCCTTAATCTGCTTTTTTCTTAAACATACAATTCAGATTCTTGCTAGGTACAGAGCAAGGGTTAGGGCTGGGGTTAGGCCTGAGGGAGGGTAGTCCTCTATCCACTTGCCTTGTGGACACTTCTCCAGAGGGATAATTGAGGATGAGTGTTAAGGTGTGGGTCTGGGTTAGGTTTAGGTTTCAGGGGCTAGGCTGATGGTGTTGGTTAATGTTAAATTTTCACTAAGAATCATACTCTCTCTTCCCATCCCTGTCATTGCAAATGGCATAGTTTCCTTCTGTGTTCCTGGCCAAATAATAATCACTTGATCATGTGTTCCCAACCTGTTTTTTCCTCAGACATAGGATTCAAGCCTGGGTCAGAGCCAGAGCAAGGGCTAGGGTTAGGTTTAGGGCCCAGGTGAGGTTGTGGGCCAATCTGTGCTCAGTGAAAATACCTTTCTGGAATTATAAGTTGAGGGTGAGTGTTATGGTGGGGTCAGGTTTAGGGTTAAAGTTCATGGGTAGACTGAGAATGTGAGTTCTGGTTAGGCTTTCCTTCAGAATCATTTTCTGCAGACATATCCTGGTCATTGCAAAAAAAGAAAACAAAACAAAAACCAAAAACAAATGAACAAACAAAACTACCAGGGTTTCCTCGGTGTTCCTCTCTTAGTATTCTGTCAGTCATGTGTCTTGAAATGTTTTTTTTCTTCAGACCTATGATTCAGGCCATGTTCAAGGTCAGAGAAAGAATTGTTAGTGTTAGGGTCCAGGTGAGGGTAGAGTCTAATGCACAGGCATGGTAGAGAACATCTGAAAAGATAAGCTGAGAGTGTTGAGTAGCTTGAAAGTCATAGTTAGAAATAGGGTTCTGAGATGACTATAAAGATGTAGGTTTGGGTTAGATTTTTGCTCAGAATCAGAATCTCTTACCACATTCTGGTCATTGCAAATGGCAAGATTTCCTTCTGTGTTCCTGTCTAAATAACATTCTGTCAGTCATGTGTTTTGAATGATTTTTTTTCTCACACCTAGAATTCAGGCTCGTGTCAGGAGCAGAGCAAATGCTAGGGTTAGGGTTGTGGTTTGGGTGACACAAAATTCCTTGCTCATACTTCCTGCCGCTGTCACCATTTTAAGTGCAGTAGGTGAAAGAGAGGAGTTAAGATGGCAGAGCATCACGGAGACCCTGAGCTAGTCTCATTCTTAAAATGCAAGTGACTTATTAAAAAGGAATAACATCTGAATCATGAGAGTCCCAGAAGATGAAGAGAGAGAAAAAGGGGCAGAAGATGTATGTGAGCAAGTTATAGCTGAAAACTTTTCTAATTTGGGGAAGAACAGACATCAAAATCCAAGAAGCACAGAAAACTCCCATTAGATTTAACAAAAGCCGACCATCACCAAGGCATATGATTGTCAAATTCACAAAATACACAGACAAGGAAAGAATTATGAAAGCAACAAGGGGAAAAAAAAAGTCCTTAGCCTATAAGGGAAGGCAGATGAGATTCACAGCAGATACTAATTTTAGACCTAAAGATACCTTCAGATTGAAAGTAAGAAGATGGGGAACCATCTATTCTGCTAATGGTCATCAAAAGAAAGCTGAGGTAGCCATATTTATATCAGACAAACTAGATTTTAAAATAAAGGCTTTAACAAGAGATGAAGAAGGGCATTATATCATAATCAAGGGGTCTATCCATAAAGAAGATCTTACCATTGTAAATATTTATGACCCCAACCCAAATATATAAATCAATTAATCACAATATAAAGAAACTCATTGATAAAATAACATAATATTAGGGGACTTAACACCTAACAGCAATGTGCAGATCATCTAAACAGAAAATCAACAAGGAAACAATGGCTTTGAATGACACAGTTGACCAGATGGATTTAACAGATATATTCAGAACATTTCATCCTAAAGTAGCAGAATACACATTCTTCTCAAGTGCACATGGAATATTTTCCAAAATAGATCATGCTGGGTCACAACTCAGCCTTCAACAAGTACAAAAAGATTGATCATACCTCGGATATTTTCTTTTTTTCTTTTTTTTTTTCAACGTTTATTTATTTTTGGGACAGAGAGAGACAGAGCATGAACGGGGGAGGGGCAGAGAGAGAGGGAGACACAGAATCGGAAACAGGCTCCAGGCTCTGAGCCATCAGCCCAGAGCCCGACGCAGGGCTCGAACTCCCGGACCGCGAGATCGTGACCTGGCTGAAGTCAGACGCTTAACCGACTGCGCCACCCAGGCGCCCCTACCTCGGATATTTTCAAAGCACAATGCTATGAAACTTGAAATCAACCACAAGAAAAAATTAGGAAACACCATGAATATTTGGAGAATAAAGAACATCCTACTAAAGAATGAATGGGTTAACCAAGAAATTAAAGAGGAATCTAAAAAGTACAAGGAAGCCAATGAAATGAAAACATGACAGCCCAAAACCTCTTGGATGCAGCAAAGATGGTCCAAAGAGGGAAGTATATAGCAATCCAGGCCTTCCTAAAGAAAGAAGAAAGGGCTCAGATACACAACCTAACATTACACCTTAAAGAGCTGGAAAAAGAAGAGCAAATAAAACGCAAAATTGAAGAAGATGGGAAATAAAGATTAGAGCAGAAATCAATCATATCAAAATTTTTAAAAAGTAGGACATATAAATGAAACCAGGAGCTGGTTCTTTGAAGGAATTACCAAAATTGATAAAATCTTAGCCAGTTTTAAAAAAAGAAAAAGTAAAGGACCCAGATAAATAAAATTAAGAATGAAAGGAGAGATTGCAACCAACACTGCAGAAATACAATGATAAGAGAATATTATAAACAATTATATGCCAATAAATTGGGAAATCTGGAAGAAATTAACAAATTTCTAGACACATATAAACTACCAAAACTGAAACAGGAATAAATAGAAAATTTGAACAGATCCATAATCATTAAAGAAATTGAGTCAGTAATCAAAAAAAAAAAAAAAAAAAATCTCCCAACAAACAAGAGTCCAGGGCCAGATGGCTTTCCAGGGGAATTCTACCAAATTTTTAAAGAAGAGTTAACACCTATTCTTTGGAAGCTGTTCCAAAAAAATAGAAATGGAAGAAAAACTTCCAAATTATTTCTATGAGACCAGCATTACCCTGATTCCAAAACCAGACAAAGACCCTACTAAAAAGGAGAACTATGGACCAATTTCCCTGATGAACATGAATGCAAAAATTCTCAAAAAGATATTATTTGATCAACTGGATCAAATAATACATTGAAATAATTATTCACCATGATCAACTGGGATTTTTACCTGGGATGCAGGGCTGGTTCAATATCCACAGGTCAAACTATGTGATACTTCACATTAATAAAAGAAAGGATAACAACCACATGATCTTCTCAAGAGATTCAGAAAAAGTATTTGACAAAATACCGTGACCTGTAGATATAAAGATGATACCTCAAGATCATAAGCCATATATGAAAAACCCACTGCTAATATTATCCTCAATGGGGAAAAAACTGAAAATTTTCCTCCTAAATGAAAATGCCATTGACAAGAAAATGACAGGGATGTCCACTCTCACCACTGTTATTAAACACACTGTTGGAAGTCCTACCTCAACAATCAGACAACACAAAGAAATAAAAGGCATCCAAATAAGCAAGGAGGAAGTCAAACTTTCACTCTTCACAGATAACATGATACTCTATGTGGAAAATCCAAAAGACTCCACCAAAACAGTGCTAGACTGATCCATGATTTCAGCAAAGACATAGGATACAAAATCAATGTACAGAAATTGGTTGCATTTTTATACACCAATAATGAAGCAGCAAAAAGAGAAATCAAATTATTGATCCCATTTACAATTGTGCCAAAAACCATAAAATACCTACGAATAAACCCAATCAAAGAGGTGAAAAATCTGTAAACTGAAGCTATAGAATGCTTATGAAAGAAATAGAAGAAGACACAAAAATGGAAAAATATTCTTGTTCATGGATTGGAAGAACAAATATGGTTAAAATGTTGATACTACCTAAAACAGCCGACATATTCAATGCAATCCCTATCTAAAAACACAAGCATTCTTCACAGAGCTACAAGAAACAATCCTAAAATTTGTATGGAACCAGAAAATACACCACATAGCCACAGCTATACTGATAAAGGAAATCAAAGTTGGAAACATCACAATTCCGGACTTCAAGTTGTGTTACAAAGCTGTAATCATCAATACGGTATGGTACTGGTACAAAACAGACACATTGATCAATGGAAGAGAATAAAGAACCCATAAATGGACTCGTAAATGTATGGCCAACTAATCTTTGACAAAGCAGGAAAGAATATCCAATGGAAAAAAGACAGTCTATTCAACAAATAGTATTGGGGAAACTGGACAGCGACATGCATAAGAATGAACATAGACCATTTTCTTACACTATACACAAAGATAAACTCAAAATTGATTAAAGACCTCTTTGGCCTTGGCTACAGCAACTTCTTACTTGACATGTCTCCAGAGGCAAGGGAGACAAAAGCAAAAATGAACTTTTGGGACCTCATCAAGATAGAAAGCTTCTGTATAGAGAAGGAAACAATCAGCAAAACTAAAAGGCAACCAACAGAATAAGAGAAGATATTTGCAAATGACATATCAGATAAAAGGTTAGTATCCAAAATCTATAAAGAACTTATCAAACCCAATACCCAAAAAACAAATAATCCAGTGAAGAAATGGAAGAATACATGAATAGACACCTTTCCAAAGAAGACACCTAGATGGCTAATGGACACATGAAAAAATGCTCAATATCACGAATCAACAGGGAAACACAAAGCAGAACTAGAACGAGATACCACCTCACACCTGTCAGAATGTCTAAAATTAACTCGGCAACAACTGATGTTGATGAGGACGTGGAGAAAGAGGAACCTATTTGCGCTACTGGTGGAAATTCAAACTCAAATTGGTACAGTCACTCTGGAAAACAGTCTGGAGGTTCCTGAAAAAATTAAGAATAGAAGTACCCTACAACCCAGCAATTGCACTACTAGGTATTTACTCAAAGGATACAGGAGTGCCAATTCAAAGGGGCACATATACCCCAATATTTATAGCAGCACTTTTGAAAATAGCCAAAGTATAGAAAGAGCCCAAATGTCCATTAACTGATGACTAGATAAAGATGTGGTAAATGTGTGTGTGTGTATACACATACTAGACACACATATAGACACAGACTAAAGATGTGATACACACACACACACACACACACATTGTAATACTTGTTGATCAAAAAGAATGAAATCTTGCCATTTACAACATGGATGGAATTAAAGTGTATTATGCTAAACAAAATAAGTCAGTTGGAGAAAGAAAAATATATTACTTCACTCATATGCAGAATTAAGATACAAAACAGATAAAGGGAAGAGACACAAAAAATAATACAAAAACAGAGAGGAAGACAAACCATAAGAGACTCTTAAATACAAAGAACAAACTGAGGGCTGCTGGCATGGTGTTGGGTTGTGGGAAGAACTAAATGGACAAGGGTCATTAAGGAGGACACTTGTTGGGATGAACACTGGGTGTTATATAAATGGTGTATCACTAAATTCTATTCCTGAAATCATTATTACACTATAACGTTCACTAACTTGGATTTAAATTAAAAAAATAAATAAAAATACAAAAAAGAAAAAAGTGTAGTAGGCATAACAACAGATCACTGATAAAGTGACAAATGGCCTGAAAAGCCCATTACTCATGCTAAACAAGAGGTCAGGAGGTCAGGAGATCAGATAGAACCAGGAGATCAGATTTGGGTACAAGCAAAGTGCCCAGGAGCTGGCTCCTCTGAACATACAGGCAGGCTCTTGGTCCTTCCACACTTTGGATCATTCCGCATGGTCTGTGTCTGTCCTGACTTCAACAAAAACAGGCACCTCTTCTCTGTTGAGAGAATTTGTGTAATCTTATGGGAAATCTCTCAGGATATAAGGCCATATATTATGAGATACTGGGCTAAATCCTTAAGAAAACTGGGAGGAACAGGAACTCCCTGGCCAGGCATCTTTTGTGCAGGTTTAAGTAGGTAAGGTTGCAGTATTCCAGGATTGAGTACACCTTGGAAAACTTGCTGTCTTACAATAGCCTCCTCCATGTCACCAGCACAAAGACACAAGGCATCTTCTTCATACTTCTTGTCTCTCTCAGCACCCTAGGTGCAGTGGGCACAACATTAGCAATAAAAAGAGGGTTTGATGAGCCAGAGTGGCCCATTATTCACCATAAAGTAGAGGTGCAACACACAGAAAGGCATGAGGTGTGGGGAGAAACAAGTATGCAGGAGTTGGCTCCTCTCAACATGCAGGTAAACTTTCATTAATCCTTCCAGGCTTTGGAAACTTCAGGGAGGTCTGTGTGTATCCTGCCTCCAAAGAAAACAGCCACCTCCCCCCTGCTGATATATCTCATGTTATGTAGGGGCAAATCTCACAGGTTCTAGGCCAAATATCACTGGAACTTGGCAGGAAAGGGAAATATCTAGCCTATCCTCCTATAAGCAGAGGAAGTAGGCACAGCTGCAATATTCCAGGATGGAGAACACCTTGGAAAACCTGCAGTCTCACAAAGTCCCCTTCCGTGTCACCAGCACAAAGACCCAAGGCATGTCCTTCATACTTCCTGTCTCAGCATCATAGATGTAGTGGTCATAACACCAAGCATAATGAGGGACTGATGGTCCAGACTGACCCATTATTCACAGTAAACTAGAAGTAAAAGAAACTAGAGGGCAGTAAGTATGCAGAGAAGCAACAGGCACAGGAATTGTTTTATGTGAACACACAGTGAAATGCCCTGAGAGTTTACTCAGGCTTTGGACAATTCAGGTCAGTCTGTGCCTTTCCTCTTTCTTGGAAAAATAGTCACATCTTCCCTATTGAGAGATCTTGCATTATCAGGGGCAAATCTCATGCGATCTTAGGCTAAATTTGAGGAGAAATAATACAGAGGAGTAACTCCCTAGCCTAGCCTATTTTGTGTAGGGTAAGGAAGTAGGGATGCAATATTCCTGCATTGGGGAAACTTGGGAAAACTCATGGTCGCACAAATGACCCATGTCACTAGCACAAAGACACAAGGCATCTCATTCATACTTCCTGTCGTTCCAGGTTTCTAGGTGCAGTGGGCATGACACCAGTACAAAGAAATAGGGGCTAATGGGCCAGACTGTCCCGTTATTAACAGTAAACCAGAGGCACTAAAAACAGCAAGGCACAACGTGTGGTAGAAGCAACGTGCACAAGATCTGGCTCCTGTGAACACACAAACAGATGCCCTGAGAAATTTCCCAGGCTTTGGACACTTTAGGGCAGTCTGTCTGAACTGCTCCCCAAAAACTCAGGCAGCCCTTCCCTATTGACAGATCTCATGTGATCTATAGGAAAATCTCATGAGATCTAAGGTCAAATTTCATGAAACTTGGCAGAAGCAGGAACCTCCTAGCTTAACCTCCTTTGTGGAAGGTAAATGGGCAGGGGTGGAACATTTCTGGATTGGAGACAGCTAAGAACACCTGGGGTAACACAAACACTTCTACATACTTCTACATACGAGGTGCCTTGCTCCTGCTGCCTGCCATTGTCTAGGTGCACTAGGGGTAACAACAGACCACTAAAATAGGGATGCATGGGCCAGAAAGCCCATTATTCACCCTAAACTATAGGTGATAGATGAGTTCAGGAGGTAAGGGGAGAAGCAAAGTGCTCAGAAGCTGGCTTCTCTGAACATACAGGCAGTCTCCCATTTATCTTTCCAGGCTTGGAGACATTCAGGGAAGTCTGTGTCTCTCCTGGCCCCAATGAAAACAGCCACCTCATCCCTAGTGAGAGATCCACCATGATCTATTGGCTAATGTCACAAAATTTAAGTCCAAATATTGCCAGATCTTGGGTCAAATCTCATGGAAACTTGGCAAGAATGGGAACCTCCCTAGCCTATACTCTTTTGAGCAGGTTGAGTGGAGTTGTGACATTCTAGGGTTGGGGACACTGGGGAAAACTTGTGGTCACACAGTAGCCTCCTCCTTGTCACTAGCACTAAGACATAAGGCATCTCGTTTATACATCCTGTCTCTCCCAGCATCCTAGGTGCAGTGGTCATAACACTGATCTACAGAAAGAGGGCCTGATGGGCCAGATGGCCAGTTATTCACAGTAAACTAAAAATGTAAGCAACAGGAGGGTGGGAGGCATGGAGTCAAGCAACATGCATAGAATGAGCTCCTGTGAACAGACTCCGTGAGAGCTTTTCCAGGCTTTGGACACTAGAGGGCAGTCTGTGTCTGTTCTGTCGCCCCCAAATGCATACACCTCTTTCCTGTTGACAAATCTCACCTGATCTAGAGGCAAACCTAAGGAGATCTAATGCCAAATCTCATGAGATCTTGGGCCAAATATTGTTGAAGCTGGGCAGTAGCAGGAACTACATAGCCTATCCTCTTTTGTGCAGGGTAAATTGGCAGATGTGGGACAGTCCTGAATTGGGGACAGCTTAGAACATTTGGAGTCCTACAAATGCCCCAGATGCTACCAGCAAAAGACACGAGACAGCTTGCTCATACTTTCTGCCTCTCTCTGCAATCTATGTTCAGTAGGGTAAGAGTGGACCACTGAAATAGGGTTGAATGGGCTGTTGTCCCATTCTTTATTCATGATAAACTAGAGAAGATAGGAATATGACATCAGGACGTGCAGAGAGAAGCAAAGTGCACAGGAACCAGCTCTTCTGAACAATCAGGCAAGCTTCAATTGATCCTTTCTGGCTTTGGAACCTTCAGAACATTCACACACACAAAGAAAACAGCCATCGCTTTCCCTGTTGACAGATCAGACATAACCTAGTGGCAAATCTTGTAAAATCTCTGGCCAAATCTTGCAGGAACTTGGCAGGAACAGGAACTCCCTAGCCTAGCCTCTTCTCTGCAGTGTAAGTAGGTAGGGTCAGGATATTCCTGGATTAGGGACACCTGGGAAAACCTGGGATCTTAAAATAGCAGTCTCAATGTCACCATCACAAAGACACAAGGCGTCTCATTCATACCTCTGCTGTCTCTTAGTCTCTTAGTTGCAGTGAAAGCACAGTGGACCACAGAAAGAGGGGCTTATAGACCAGAATGTCCTCTTATTCACAGTAAACTGGAGGTGCAAGAAACAGGACAGTAGCAGGTGGGAGAAGCAATGAACACAGGAACCAGCTCCTGTGAACACACAGACTCCCTGAAAGTTTTCCCAGCCATTGGACACATCCAGGCAGTCCCTGTTGTCCCTTCCCCCAAAATGCAGACACCCCTTCTCTCATGACAAATCTCACATGATTTAAGGGTAAACCTCACTAGATCAAAGAAGAAATCTTGTGATGTCTCAAGCCAAATCTTGTGGGAACTCCAAATGACCTGGAACTCCCCAGCCTAGACTCCTTGGTTCAGGGTATATAGTCAGGAGTAGGACATTCTGGACTGTAGACACCTGGGAACACCTGAGGTCCCACAAACAAACCCAAATGCCACCAGCAAAAAGACACGATGTGTTCTGCTCATACTTTCTGCCTTTCTTAGAATCCCGGTTCCAGTGAGTGTCACAATGGACCACTGCAATAGGGACCAGTGAGCCACTTGACCAGTTTTTCATCCTAACCAAGAAGTGATAGAAAGAGCAGGGCATGAGGAGTGGCAAAAAGCAAAGAGCACAGGAGCCAGTTCATCTGAACACACAGGCAGGCTCCCATTGATTGTTCCAGGCTTTAGAACCACAAGGCATTCTGATACTATACTGCCCCAGGAGAAATCATCCACATCTTCCTGGAAGTCAGAACTCACATGATCTAGAGTCAAATCTTGCAAGGTCTGAGGCTAAATCTTGAGACATCTTGAGTCAAATCTCATGGGAACTCCCTAGCATAGTCTCCCTTGTGCAGGTTAAATAGGAAAGAATGGGACATTCCTGATTGTAGACTTCTGGGAATGAAGTTCCCAGAAGTACCTCAAGACGCCTACAGCACAAAGATATGATATACCTCCCTCCTATTTCCTGCCTCTCTCAGCATTCTAGGTGCACTATGGGTTACAACAGACCACTGAATTAGGGACTAATGGGCTGAAGGCCCTTTATTCATGCTAAACTAGAAGTGATAGGACAGGAGGTAAGGACGGTTGGGTAGACTCAAAGGTCCTAGGAGCTGGCACTTCTGAACACATAGGCAGCCTGCCATTGATCCTTCTATGCTTTTGAACATTTAGGGCATTGCTATCCTGCCCTCAATTAAAACAGTCCCTTCCTCGTGGTTGACAGACCTCAGTGATCTAGGGAAAAGGCTAACAAGATATTGGGCCAAATCACACAGGAACTCAGTAAGAGTGGGAGCTCCCTACCCTAGCCTATTTTGTGCTTGGTAAGTAGGTAGGGTGGCGATATTCCTGGATTGTACACACATGCAGTCCCACAACAACCTCCTTCATGTCACCAGCACAGAGACAAAAGATATCCCATTCATACTTCTGTTTCTCTCAGCATCCTAGGTGCAGTGGCTTTAAAAATTGAGGCACAGAAAGGGGCTGATTGACCAGACTGGCCCGTTATTCAAAGTAAACTAGAGGTGAAAGAAATAGGAGGGCAGGAGGTGTGGAGAGAAGTAAGGGGCACAGGAACTGGCTCCTGTGAACACACAAAGAGCCACCCTGAGAGTTTTCCCAGGTTTTGGTGAATTTAGGACAGTCTGCGTCTGTCTTTCCCCCAGAAACACAGCAGCCTCTTCCCTGTTTACAAATATCTCATGATCTAAGGTCAAATCTAAGGGCAAATCTTGCAAGATCATAGGACAAATCTTGATAGACCTCAGTCCAAATCTCACAGGAACTCAGCAAGAGTAGGAATTCCCTAGCCTAGCCTCTGTTCAGGGTAAACAAGCCGAGGTGGGGCATTTCTGGATTGAGAACACCTGGAAAACACCAGGCATCCCTCAAATGCCCCAGAACACCACAACAAAGACATGAAGTGCCTTGCTCATACTTCCTGCATCTCTCAGCATTCTGGATGCAGTAGAGGTAACAACAGACCACTGAAATAGGAACAAATGGGCCAGGTTTCCCATTATTCATGCTAAAGTAGAAGTGATAGAAATATGAGGTTGGGATGTGTGGGAAGAAGCAAAATGTTAGCAAACAGCTAACTACTCTGAATGCACAAGCAGACTGCCATTGACACTTTCAGACTTAGGAACCTTCAGGGAAGTCTGTGTTTATCTAATTCCCCCAAAACTTAACCTCCTGTTCCCTGTTGACAAGTCCCATATTATCAAAGGCCAAATCTCATTCGATCTCTGTGCAAATTTCACAAGCACTCCCAGTAGTCTGGCATCCTTTGTGCAGAGTAGGCAGGGCTGGGGCATTCTGGGATTGGGAACAGCTGGGGACAAGTAGGTTCCCACAAACACTAGCCCCAACAAGAAGTGCCTCTCGCATACTTCTTGCCTCAGCATTCTGGATACAGTAGGGGTTACAATGGACCACTGAAATACAGACAAATGGGCTGGACAGCCCATAATTCACACTAAAGTAGAAGGGATAAATAGGAGGTCAGGAGTTGTGGGGAGAAGCAATGTGCACTGGAACCAGCTCCTCTGAAAACACAGGCAGGGTACCATTGATCCTTCCAGGGTTAGGAAACTTCAGGTAGTCTGTGTCCCACCTGTGCCTCTCCACCCCCAGAAGCAGCCACATCTTTCCTATTTACAGACCTTGCCTCATCTAGGAGCAAATGTCATGAGATATTAAGCCAAATTTCACAGGAACTCGGTGGGATTTGGGATTCCATAGCCTATCCCTTTTGTGTGGGTAGTTAGTGTTGCAATATCCCTGTGTTGGAGACACCTGGGAAAACCTACAGCCCCACAATAACCTTCTCCATGTCGTCGACACAAAGACACAAGGGTTGTCCTTCATACTTCCTGTCTCTCTCACCATCCTAGGTGCAGAGCATAACACTGGGCCACAGAAAGAGGGGCTGATAAGCCAGACTGGTTCATTATTTACAATAAACAAGAGGTGCAAGAAACTGGAAGACAGGACGTGTGGGGAGAAGAAACAGGCACAAGAACCAGCTCCTATGAACACAAAAGTGGCTTTCTGAGAGCTTTCCCAGGTTTTAGACACTTTAGGGCAGGTTGCATCTGTCCTGACTCCCAGAAAAGCAGTCATGTCTTCCCTGTTGACAAATCTCTCTTGATCTTTGTACAAACCTCATGAGATATAAGGCATAATTTTGCAAGATCTCTAGCCAAATTTCACAGTAACTCCCAACCCACCACAATTTATATAGGGTGGATAAGCAGGGCTGGGACATTCCCGTGTTGGGGACAGCTGGGAACACCTGGGGTCCCATAAATGCCTCCAGATGCCACCAACACAAAGACATGAGGTGTCTGGCTCATACTTCCTGCCTCTTTCAACATTCTAGGTACATTAGGGGTTAAAAAGGACCACTTATATAGAGACAAATGGGTCTGACAGCACATTATTCACACTAAAGTAGAAATGAGAGAAACAAGTAGGTGTAGGGAGAATAAAAGTACACAGAAGCCAGATACTCTGAATGCACAGGCAGGGAGTCATTTTTCCTTCCAGGCTTAGGAATCTTCAGAACATTCTGTCTGCTCTGCTCCTAAAGAAAACAACCACCTCTTTCCTACTGATAGAACTTTCATGATGCAGGAGCAATTCCCTTAAGATATTGGGGCCTATTCTTGCAGAAATTCAGCAGGAGTGGGAACTCCCTAGTGTAGCCCCCAAGTAGTTGTGTTGTGATATTCCTGGATTGGGGACACCTGGGAAAACCTTCAGTCCCACAATAGCTCCATAGATGTCACCAGCACAAAGACACAAGATGTGTCATTCATACTTCCTGTCCTCTCATCATCCTAGGTGCTGTGGGAGTAACACCAGAACACAGAAAGAGGGGCTGATAGGCCAGACTGGCCCACTATTCACAGTAAAATAGAGGTGCAACAAACATCAGGATAGGAGGTGTGGGAAGAAACAATGTACCCCCAACGAGCTCCTGTTGACACAAAGACTCCCTGAGACTTTTCCTGGGCTTTGGACACTTCAGGACAGTCTGTGTCACTCCTGCCCCCACAAAACACAGACACATCTTCCTGATGACAGATGTTGGGTCAAATCTCATGAGTTCTAACTCCAAATCTCATGATATCTCCTGCCAAATCTTGAGGGAACTCCCTAGCCTTGCCTGCTTTGCTCAGGGTAAATAAGCAGGTCTGTGTCTTTCCTTCACTGGGGTCTGATAGGAACACCTGGAGTCCACAATGCCCCCAGACTCCACCAGCACAAATATGTGAGGTGCCTCACTCAAAATTTCTTTCTTTCACCATTCTAGGTGCAGTTGGGCTAACGAAGGACCACTGATATAAGGATGAATGGGCTGCACAGCCCATCATTCACAGTAAAGTACAAGTGATAGAAACAGGTAGTCAGGAGATGTCAGGAGAAGAAAATTGCACAGGAACCACATCCTCTGAACACATAAGCAGTCTACCATTGATCCTTCCCGGCTTAGGAACCTCCAGGGCCATCTTTGTCTGTCCTGCCCCCATAGGAAACAGTCACCTCCCTCCTGTTGACAAATGTTGCATGATTTAGAACAAATCTCGTGAGATCTCTGGCCAAATCTGGTGGAAACTCCCTATCCTATAGGCAGGGTTAGGATATTCCTGGATTGGAGAAGGTGGGGGAACACTTGGGGTTCTACAAACGTCCCCAGTAGCCACCAGCATAAAGACAAGAGGTGCCTCACACATTTTGCCTACCGTCTCAGCAATCTTGATGTAATAGGAGTAACAACAAACAAAATAAATAGGGAAGAATGGACTATAAGGCCCATTATTCATGGTAAACGTGAGGTGATAGAAATGTGGGTCAGGAGTTTTAGGGAGAAGCAAAGTGCATAGTAACCAGCTACTCCTGATCCACAGACAGGCTGCCATTGTTCCTTTCATATCTAGGAGTTTTTTTTAAAAGCAACATAGTTTTTTTTTTAATTCAAGTTAATTAACATAAAGTGTAGCCTTGGCTGTAGGAGTACAACCCAGTATTCATCTCTTACATATGATACTCAGTGCTTATCCCAAAAAGTGCCCTCCTTAATGCCCATTATCCATCTAATCCATCTCCCACCCACCTCCCATCCAACAACCCTCAATTTGTTCTCTGTATTTAAGAGTCTCTTATGGATTACATCCCACTGTTTTTATATTATTTTTCCTTCTCTTCCCCTGTATTCATCTGTTATGTTTCTCAAATTCCACACATGAGTGAAATCATATATTTGTCTTTCTCTGACTGATTTATTTTGTTTAGCATAATACACTCTAGTTCAATCCATGTTGTTGGAAATGTCAATATTTCATTCTTTTTGATCACTTAGTAATATTCCCTTGTATATATATAAAACACATCTTCTTTATACATTCATCAGTCAAAGGACATCTGGGCTCTTTCCATAATTTGGCTATTATTGATAGTGCTGCTATAGACATTTGGATGTATGTGCCCTTTTGAATCAGAATTTTTGTGCCCTTTGTAAAAATACCTAGTGTACAATTCCTGGGCCATACGGTAGTTCTATCTTTAATTTCTTGAGGCACCTCCATACTGTTTTCCAGAGTATGGAAGAGCTGCAAGAATTTGCATTCCTTCCAACAGTGCAGATGGGTTGCCCCTTCTCCACATCCTTGCCAACACTTGCTATTTCCTGAACTATTCACTTTAGCGATTCTGAACAGGGGTATGATTAATATCTCATTGTGGTTTGATTAGTATTTCCCTATTGATGAGTGATGCTGAGCATCTTTTCATGTGTCTGTTAGCCATATGGATGTCTTCTTTGGCAAAGTGTTCATGTCTTCTGCCCATTTTGTCACTGGATTATTTTGAGGGGGTGGGTTTGATTAGTTCTTTATATATTTTGGATATTAACCCTTTATCCATCATGTCATTTGCAAATATCTTATCCCATTCTGTTAGTTGCCTTTTAATTTTGTTGATAGTTTCCTTCACTGTGCAGATTTTTATCTTGATGAAGTCCAAATAGTTCATATTTGCTTTTGTTATACTTATCTCCAGAGACATATCTAGTAACGCTTGCTAAGGCCAAGCATTGTAAACATATATGCCCCAGATTGGGACACCAAAATATATAAATGGTTAATCACAAACATAAAGAAGCTCATTGAAAATAATACAATAGTACGGGATTTTAACACCCCACTTATAACAATGGACAGATCATCTAAGCAGAAAATCAACAAGGAAAAAATCATTTTGAATGACACACTGGACTGGATAAAAATAATAGATATATTCAGGACATTTCATCCTAAAGCAGCAGAATACATGTTCTTCTCAAGTTCATGTGGAACTTTGAGAATATATCATATACCAGGTAACAAATCAGCCCTCAACAAGTACAAAGAGATAGAGATCAGACCATACATATTTTTGGACAACACAATGAAACTTGAGAACAACCACAAGAAAAAATTTAGGTGGATGGACCACAAATACATGGAGGTTAAAGAACAACCTACTAAAGAATGAATGGGTTAATGAAGAAATTAAAGAGGGAATTAAAAAGTACATGGAAGCCAATGAAAATGAAAACACAACAGTCCAAAACTTTTTGGATACAGCAAGGTGGTCATAAGAGGGAATATTATAGCAATCGAGGCCTTTCTAAAGAAGGAAGAAATGTCTCAAATAAATGACCTAACCTGACACCTAAAGGAGCTGGAAAAAGG
Organism: Leopardus geoffroyi; assembly: GCF_018350155.1. Lineage (NCBI taxonomy): Eukaryota > Metazoa > Chordata > Mammalia > Carnivora > Felidae > Leopardus > Leopardus geoffroyi. The sequence continues at coordinate 37,987,752 of NC_059327.1, forward strand.
ACAGTAAATAAAGTCCAAAACCAGCAGAGAAGGGAAATAATAAACATTAGAGCAGAAATCAATGATATCAAGATTTTAAAACAGAACAGACCAACAAAACTAGGATCTGGTTCTTTGAAAGAATTAACAAAATTGACAAACCCATAGCCCTATTGTTCAAAAAAAAAAAAAAAAAAAAAAAGGACCCAAATAAATAAAATCGTGAATGAAAGGGAGAGATCACAACCAACACCACAATTAAAACAAACAATAATAAGATAATAGTATGAGAAGTTATATGCCAAGAAATTGGGCAATTTGGAAGAAATTAATAAATTCATAGACACATATAAACTACCAACACTGAAACAGGAAGAAAAAGAAAATTGGAGCAGGACCATAACCAGTAAAGAAATTGAATCAGTAATCAAAAATCTCCCAACAAACAAGAGTCCAGGGCCAGAAGGTTACCCAGGAGATTTCTACCAAATATTTATTCATTCATTCATTCATTCATATCAGGGGATTTTTATTTGTTTTAAATACAATTTATTGTCAAATTGGCTTACATACAATACCCAGTACTCATCCCAACAAATGCCCTCCTCAGTGCCCATCACCCACTTTCTCCTCTCCCCCACCTCCCATCAACCCTCAGTTTGTTTTCTGTATTTAAGAGTCTCTTATGGTTTGCCTCCATCCCTCTCTGTTTGTAACTATTTTTTCCCCTTCACTTGCCCCATGGTCTTCTGTTAAGTTTCTCAGGATCCACATATGACTTATTTCACTTAACATAATACCCTCTATTTCATCCATGGTGTTGCAAATGGCACGATTTTATTCTTTCTCAATACCAAGTGGTATTCCATTGTATATATAAACCACATCTTTATCCATTCATCAGTTGATTCTACCATTTAAAGAAGAGTTAACATCTATTCTTTTGAAGCTTTTCCAAAAAATATATAAATGGAAGAAAAACTTCTAAACTCATTCTATAAGACTAGCAGTATCTTTTTTAAATTGAGATTTTATTAGTTAACATGGGGTGCGGTATTTTTTCAGTAGTAGAATTCAATGCCTCATTTACATACAACATCCAGTACTCATCACAAGTGCCTGTTTTAATATACATCACCCATGTATCTCATTTTCCATCCACTTCCCTCCACCAATCCTCAGCTTTTCTGTATCATTAAGAGTACCTTATGGTTTGTTTCCCTCTTTCTCTTTTCTTCCCCTTTCCCGTGAGTTTGTTTCTTAAATTCCACACGTGAGTGAAATCATATGGTGTTTGGTTTTTTTTTCTGATTTTTTTTAGCTTAGTGTAATACATTCTAGCTCCAACCATTGCAAATGGCAAGATTTCATTCTTTTGATGGCTGAGTAATGTTCCATTGTGTATATATATACACTACGTCTTCTTTATCCAGTCATAAGGAAGCCAATGGACATTTGGGGTCTTTCCATAGTTTTGCTATTGTTGATAATACTGCTATAAACATTAGGGTGCATTTACCTCTTCAAATCTGTGTTCGTGTATCCTTTGTGTAAACACCTAACAGCGCAATTGTGAATCATAGGGTATTTCTATTTTTGTTTGTTTATTTTTTTTTAGGAATTTCCATACTATTCTCCAGAAAGACTGTACCATTTTGCATCCTTGCCAACACCTATTGCATCTCTGCATCCTTGCTACCACTTGTCATTTATTGTGTTGTTATTTTGAGCCATTCTAACAGGTGTGAGGTGGTATCTCATTATGGTTTTGATTGTATTTCCCTGTTGATGAGTAATTTTCATGTGTTTCTTAGCCACCTGGATGTCTTCTTTGGAAAAGTGTCTATTCATGTCCTCTGTCCATTTCTTAACTGGGTTATTTGTTGGATGTTGAGTTTGATATGTTCTTTATATATTTTGGATATTAACCCTTTATCAGATATGTCATTTGCAAATATCTTCTCCCATTCCATAGGCTGCCTTTTAGTTTTGTTGATTGTTACCTTTGCTATGCAGAAGAGCTTTATGTTGATGAAGTCCCAATTTCATGTTTGCTTTTATTTCCCTTGCATTCAGTGAAGTGTCTATTAAGAAGTTGCTCTGGTCAAGGTCAAAGAACCTGCTGCTTATTTCCTCATGTAGGATTTTGGTGGTGTTCTGTCTCCCATTTAGGTCTTTCATCCACTTGAATTTATTTTTCTGTATGGTTTAAGAATATGTTCCAGGTTCATTCTTCTGCATTTTGCCATCCCGTACTCCCAACACCATTTGTAGAAGAGACTGTCTTTTCCCCATTGGATATTCTTCCTGTTTTGTTGAATATGAGTTCACAATACAGTTGTGGGTTTATTTCTGGGTTTTCTAATCTGTTTCATCAATCTATATGTCTTGTTTTTTGTCAGTACCATACTGTATTGATGACTACAGCTTTATAATATAGCTTGAAATCTGGAATCATGATGCCTCCAGTTTTGTCTTTCTTTTTCAGTATTTCTTTGGCTATTTAGGGACTTTTTCTGGTTCCATACAAGTTATAGGATTGTCTGTTCTAGCTCTATGAAGAATGCTGGTGGCATTTATAGGGATTGCACTAATGTGTAGATTGCTTTAGGTAGTATGCATTTTTGTAACAATGTTTATTTTTCCAATCCATGAGTATAGAATACTTTTTCATTTATTAGTGCCATTTTCAATATCCTTCATAAGGCTTCTTGCCTTGCCTTCTTTCCTCCAGAGACATGTCAAGTAAGAAGTTCTTGTGGCCGAGGTCAAAGAAGTGGTCTGTTTTCTCCTCCAGGATTTTGATGGTTTCCTGTCTTACATTTAGGTCTTTCATCCATTTTCATTTTATTTTTGTGTATGGTGTAAGAAAATTATCCAGGTTAATTCTTCTGCACGTTGCTGTCCAGTTTTCCCAACACCATTTGCTGGAGAGACTATCTTCATTCCATTGGACATTCTTTCTTGCTTTGTCAAAAATTGTTTGGCCATATGTTTATGGGCTAATTTTCTTGTTCTTTATCCTCTTCAATTGATCAATGTGTCTGTTTTTATGCCACTACCATACTGTCTTGATGATTACAGCTTTGTAATACAGTTTGAAGTCAGATTCAAATGTGATGCCTCCAGCTTTGGTTTTCTTTTTTAGGATTGCTTTGGATATTCAGGGTCATTTCTGGTTCCATACAAATTTTAAGATTAGTTGTTAAGCTCTGTGAAGAATGCTGGTGTTGCTTTGATAGGGATTGCATTTAATATGTAGATTACTTTGGGTAGTATTGACATTTTAACAATATTTCTTCCAATCCATGAGCATGGAATATTTTTCCATTTTTTGTGTCTTCTATGCTTTTCATAGACTTTCTATATTTTCAGTGTATACATTTTCTCCTCTTTAGTTAGGCTTCTTCCTAGATTTTTTTTGGTGCCATTGTAAATGGGATTGATTCCTTGATTTAGCTTTCTATTCCTTCATTATTGGTGTATAGAAATGCAACCAATTTCTCTGCATTGATTTTATATCCTGTGACTTTGCTGAATTCATTATCATTTCTAACAGTTTTTTTGGTGGAATCTTATGGGTTTTCCATATGGAATATCACATCTGCAAAGAGTGAAAGGGTGACTTCCTGCCTGCCAAGTTTATTCCTTTGTGTTTCCTGATTGTTGAGGCTAGGACTTCCAATACTCAGTTGAGTAACAGTGGAGAGAGTGGACATCCTGTTGTGGTCCTGATGTCTTGGGGGAAAGTTCTGCTTTTCCCCCATGAGGATGATATTAGTGGTAGGTCTTTCATATATGCTTTCTTGATCTTGAGATATGAACCTTCTATCCCTACTTTCTTGAGGGTTTTTATCAAGAAAAGATGCTGTATTTTGTCAAAAATCTTTTGCTGCATCTGTTGAAAGGATTATGTGGTTATTGTCCTTTGTTTTATTGATGTGATGTATCACATTGACTGTTTTGTGGATATTGAACCAGCCCTGCATCCCAGGTATAAATCCCACTTGGTCATGGTGAATACTTCTTTTCATGTATTATTGGATCCAGTTGGCCAGTATCTTTTTGAGGATGTTTCATCCATGTTTCATCAGGGAAATTGGTCTGTAGTTCTCCTTTTCAGTGGGGTCTTTGGTTTTGGAATCAAGGTAGTGTTCGCTTCATAAAATGAGTTTGGAAGTTTTCCTTCCTTTTCTATTTTTTTTTTTTTTGGAACAACTTCCAAAGAATAGGTGTTAACTTTTCTTTAAATGTTTGGTAGAATATCCCTGGAAATCCATCTGGTCCTGGACTTTTGTTTGTTGGGAGATTTTTTATTACTGATTCAATGTCTTTACTGGTTATGGGTCTGTTCAAAATTTCTATTTCTCCCTTTTCAGTTTTGGTAGTTTATATTTCTAGGAGTTTGTCCATTTCTTCCAGATTGCTCAATTTATTGGCATATAATTGTTCATAATATTCTCTTATTATTGCTTTTATTTCTTTTTTTATTTTTTTTAAGTTTATTTATTTTTGAGACAGGGAGAGACAGATCATGAATAGGGGAGGGTCAGAGAGAGAGGGAGACACAGAATCTGAAACAGGCTCCGGGCTCGGAGCTGTCAGCACAGAGCCCGACATGGGGCTTGAACTCATGGACCATGAGATCATGATCTGAACCGAAGTTAGACACTTAACCAACTGAACCACCCAGACGCCCCTATTGTTTTCATTTCTGCAGTGTTTGTTGTGATCTTTCCTCTTTCATTCTTGATTTTATTTGGGTCCTTTCCTTTTTATCAAACTGGCTAGGGTTAATCAATTTTGTTAATTCTTCAAGGAAACAGCTCCTGGTTTCATTGATCTGTTCGACTGGTTTTTTTTTTATATCATTGATTTCTGCTCTAATATTTATTATTGCCCATCTTCTGCTTGTTTTGGATTTTATGTGCTGCTCTTTTTCCAGCTGTTTATAGGTAAGGTTAGGTTGTGTATTGAGACCTTTCTTCCTTCCTTTAAGAAGGTCTAGATTGCTATATACTTCCCTCTTATGACTGCCTTTGCTGCATCCAAGAGGTTTGGGGGCTGTGGTGCTATTATTTTCATTGGCTTCCATGTACTTTTTAATTTACTCTTTAACTTCTTGGTTAGCCCATTAATTCTTTAGTAGGATGTACTTTAGTTTCCAAGTATTTTTTGTCTTTCCAAATTTTTTCTTGTGGTTAATTTTGAGTTTCACAGTGTTGTAATACGAAAATATGCACAGTATGATCTTGATCTTTTTGTACTTGCTGAGGGCTGATTTGTATCCCAATATGTGATGAATTCTGGAGAATGTTCCATGTGCACTCAAGAAGAATGTGTATTCTGCTGCTTTAGGATGAAATGTTCTGAGTATATTATCTAAGTCAATCTGGTCCAGTGTGCCATTGAAAGCCATTGTTTCCTTGTTGATTTTCTGTTCAGATGATTTTCCTATTGCTGTAAGTGGAGAGCTGAAATCCCCTACTATTATGGTATTATTATCAATGAGTTTCTGTATGTTTGTGATTTATTGATTTATAATTTTGGTGATTCACATTTGGGGCATAAATGTTTACAATTGTTAGATCTTGAGGGATAGACCGTTTAATTATGATATAATGCTCTTCTTCATCTCTTGTTAGGGTCTTTATTTTAAAATCTAGATTGGGTGAAATCAGTATGGCTATTCTGGCTTCTTTTGGCAACCATTAGTATGGTAGATGATTCTCCATACCCTTACTTTCAATATGAAGGTGTCTTTAGGTCTAATGTGGGTCTCTTGTAAACAGCATATAGATGGATCTTGTTTTCTTATCCATTCTCTTAACCCATGTCTTTTGATTGGTGTGTTTAGTCCATTGACATTAAAAGTGAATACTGAAAGATATTATTGTCATTGTGTTGCCTGTAGAGTTGAAGTTTCTGGTGGTGTTCTCTGGTCCTTTCTGGTCTTTGTTGCTTTTGGTCTTTTTTGTTTTGTTTCATCTTTTCTCCTCTCAGAGAGTCCCCCTTAAAATTTCTTGCTGGGTTTATTTAGTGGTCATGAACTCCTTTAGTTTTTGTTTTTCTGGGTAAATTTTTACCTTTCCTTCTATTTTGAATGACAGCCTTGCTGGATAAAGAATTTTTGACTTCATAGTTTTCTAATTCGGCACATTGAATATATCCTGCCAGTCCTTTCTGGCCTGCCAACTTTCTTGGATAGGTCTGCTGCAAACCTGTTCTGTCTTCCCTTGTAGGCTAAGGAATTTTTTTCCCTTGTTGCTTTCGTGATTCTTTCCTTATCTGTGTATTTTTGGAATTTGAATATGATAAGTCTTAATAATGATTGGTTTTGTTGAATATAATGGGAGTTCTCTGGGCTTTCTGGATTTTGATGTCTGTGTCTTTCCCTAGATTAAGAAAGTTTTCCACTATAATTTGCTCACATAAACCTTCTACCCTTTTTTCCCTCTCTTCATCTTCTGGATCCACTATGATTTGGATGTTATTCCTTTTTAATGAGTCACTGAGATATCTAATTCTTATATTGTGCTCTTTTGCCTTAGTTTCCCTCTGTTTTCCTGCGTCAATATTCTCCATAAATTTGTCCTCTATATCGCTGATTCACTGCTCTGCTTCATCCGTCCTTGCCACTGTGGCATTCATTTGAGATTGCACCTCAGTTATAGCATTTTAAATTTTGCCCTGACTAGATTTTACTTCTTTTATCTCCGAAGAAAGGGATTCTGTTTTTTTCAACCCCAGCTAGTATTTTTATTATCATGGTTCAGACATCTCACTTGTATTTGTGCTATGTATCTGGCGGTCATTTCTTCCTGTTTTTTTGGGATGAATTCCTTCATTTCATAATTTTGGAGGAAGAAAAAGAACTAATAACATTTTAAAAATTAAAATTATAATATACAAACAACACAAAAAATCAAATAAAGGATGCTAGATCCTAGGTATATTTTGGTCTGGCACCTCCCTCCTGAATTTTATCTCAAATGTTTTTCCAAACCCCTCACCCCTGAGGGCCTTGAAGCTTTGACCTGCTCAGACCCTCTGGGGGAGGGTCTCACCAAGCAATGGCTGGATGCCAGCCCACCCCCAGGAACTTTGGCACAACCATGCTGCTGATGCCCAGAGACTGCAGCTTGGTGCCAGCCCACCCATGAAAATTTCGCAGGATTGTGTAGCAGAAGCATTTCAGGGATTATGATAAATCAGAACACACATCTGGTGCCAGGCTTCACCAACCTCTAGTAAATCTCCTCTCAGCAGGGGAACCACCTCTCCCCATGTGGCCTGAGGACCCCTCAGATCTTGCTGTCTGCTCCTGGGGATTCACCCATCCCACCAGAGCTCTGCTAGGTATCCAACTGTGGAGTTTCAGATACTCCACTCTCCTGTTTATAGAGTCTTAATGGTATTTAAATCTTCTCCTTTCTTCTTTCTCGCATTCTTGTTAAGTCCTTTATGGGTGTTTCCACTCTCTTTTTCTCTCCAGCTGCTTTCAGCGGGAGGGCTTTTCCTGTCTCCATCCTCTCTCTGCAAGCAAAAACATCTCCCTTCCCTCTGTGGCTTCTCTTTCTCCCAGTTCACCTCTCTGCATCACGTACCTGCTGAGTTCTTTGGTTCAAGTTGTGCAGATTGTTTTGTTAATCTTCAGATCAATTTTCTAGGTGTGCAAGATGGTTTGGTGTTGATCTACCTGCATTTCATGGGGAGAGAAGCAAAAATCTTCCATGTTGCTCTATCTTGGCCCCTCCCAATAATTCTTTTAATGTACTGTTGAATTCAATTTGCTAGTATCTTGTTGATAATTTTTGCATCCATGTTCATCAGAGATAGTGGCCTGTAAATTCTCCTTTTTAGTAGGATTTTTGTGTGGTTTTGGAATCAAGTTTTCCTTCCATTTGTATTTTTTGGAACAATTTTAGAAGAATAAGTATTAACTCTCCTTTAAATTTCTGGTAGAATTCCCCTGAAAGCCATAGAGTCCAGGACTCCTGTTTTTTAGGAGATTTTTTGATTACTGATTTATTTTCTTTGCTGGCTATGGGTCTGTTCAAATTTTCTATTTCTTCATGTTTCAATTTTGGTAATTTATATGTGTCTAGGATTTATCCATTTCTTCCAGATTGGCCAGTTTGTTGGAATATATTTTTCATAGTATTTTCATATAATTGTTTCTATTTCCATGGTGTTTATTGTGATCTCTCCTCTTTCATTGGTAATATTTAGCTATTTGAGTCCTTTCTCTTTTCTTTCTTGTATTTCTGGCTAAGGAGTTATTAACTTTGTCAATTCTTTCAAAGAACCAGCTCTTAGTTTCATTGGTCTGTTTTTTGTTTGCTTGTTTGTTTGTTTGTTTGTTTCAATATAATTTATTTCTGCTCTAATCCTTAGTATTTCCCTTCTGCTGGCTTGGGCTTTATTTGCTGCAACTTTTGTAGCTTCTTTAAGGTTATGTTGTGTATTTGGGGCCTTTCTTGCTTCTGGAGATAGGCCTGAATTGCAATATACTTTCCTCTTAGGACTGCCTTTGCTGCATTCCCAAGGGTTGTGACTGTTGTATGTTTATTTTCATTTTCACTGGCTTCCATGTATTCTTTAAAATTTCTTTAATTTCCTGGTTAACCCATTCATTTTTTTTTTTTTCAACGTTTATTTATTTTTGGGACAGAGAGAGACAGAGCATGAACGGGGGAGGGGCAGAGAGAGAGGGAGACACAGAATCGGAATCAGGCTCCAGGCTCTGAGCCATCAGCCCAGAGCCTGACGCGGGGCTTGAACTCACGGACCGCGAGATCGTGACCTGGCTGAAGTCGGACGCTTAACCGACTGCGCCACCCAGGCGCCCCAACCCATTCATTCTTTAGTAGAATATTCTTTAACCTCTATGTTGAGGGCTTTCCAAATTTTTTTTGTCATTGACTTCAAGTTTAATAGCATTGTGATACAAAAATATGTATGGTATGGTATCAATCCTTTTGTACTTGTGGTGGGCTGATTGGTTACCCATTATGTGATCGGGAGAAAGTTCCATGTGCACTTGAGAAGAATGTGTATTCTGCTACTTTAGGATGAAATAATGTGAATATATCTTCTATTTTCATGCATTCCAGTGTACCACTCAAACCATTGTTTCCCTATTGATTTTCTGCTTAGATGATTTGTCCACTGTTGCAAGTGGGATGTTAAAGTCCCCTAGTAGTAATGTATTATTATCATGAGCTTCTTTATGTTTTTCACTAATTTATTTATATATTCATATTCCGAGTTGGGGGTATAAATATTTACCGTTGTTAGATCTTCTTGGTGGATAGACCCCTTAATTATTATATAATGCTCTTATTCATCTCTCTTTACAGTCTATGTTTTAAAGTCTAACTTTTCTGATATAAGTATGGATACTCCAGCTTTCTTTTGATGTCCATCCCCTCACTTTCAATCTATAGGTGTCTTTAAGTCTAAAATGAGTCTCTTGCAGGAAGCATATAGATGGATCTTTTTTTTTAATCCATTCATATATGCTCTGTCTTTTATTTGGAGCAGTCTACTTACATTGAAACTGATTACTGAAAAATATGAATTTAGTGCAATTGTTTTGCCTATGGAGTTGATGTTTTTGGTGGTGTTTCTTATCCTTTCTAGTCATTGTTGCTTTAGGTCTTTTTTTTTTCTTTTGGTCTTTCTGGTTCGGTTTTGTTTTTTTCTCCACTCAAAGAGTCCCCCTTAAAATTTCTTGCAGAGCTGGTTCTGTGTCATGAACTCCCCTAGTTTTTGTTTGTCTGGTAAATTCTTTTTCTCTCTTTCTATTTTGAATGACAGCCTTGCTGTATAAAGAATTCTTGGTTGCATATTTTTCCCATTCAGCAAGTTGAATATATCCTGCCACTCCTTTCTGTCCTCCCAAGTGTCTGTGGATATATCTGCTGCAAACCTGATCTGTCTTCCTTTGTAGTTTACGGACTTTTTTCCCTCGATGTTTTCAGTATTCTTTCCTTGTCTGAGTATTTTGTGAATTTAACAATCATATGCCTTGGTGATCTTTGGCTTCCCTGAATTTAGTGGAAGTTCTTTGTGACTCCTGAATTTTGATATAAGTGTTCTTCCCCAGATTAGGGTGGTTTTCAGGTATAATTTACTCACACAAACCGTCTGCCCCTTTTTCTCTCTCTTCATCTTCTGGGACTTCTATATATGAATGTTATTCCTTTTAATAATTCATTGAGTTCTCTAAGCCTCTTATCATGACCTTTGGCCTTTATATCCTTCCTCTTTTTAGCTTCATTGTTTTCCGTAATTTTAACTCCATATCACTGATTCATTACCCTGCTTCATCCATCCTGACCATCATGGCATCCGTTCGAGATTGCATCTCATTTATAGTATTTTTAATTTCAGCCTGACTAGATTTTAATTCTATTATCTCTGAATACAGGCATTCTCTGGTGTCTACTATGCTTTTTTCAACTCTAGTAATCTTATATTCATAGTTTTCAATCCTAGTTCAGACATCTTACTTATATCTTATTTGTTTCTTAATGTGTTTCTCATGATGTAAATGTTGTCATTACAAAATTTCATTTTAGAACTGCATGACATTATTTTTGTGTTGTGGCCTAACATATGATCTATCCTGGAGAATATTCTAGGTGTGCTCCAAAAAATGTGTATTCTTTGCCTTCAAATGGAATGCTCTACTTATGTTTGTTAGATACATTTTTTTTTCTAAGATATAGTTCTGATTTGTTTCCTTATTGATTTTCTGTGTGGATGATATCCATTGATGAAAGTGAGTATTAAGATGCCCTATTATTATTTTTATTTCTCCTTTTAGGTCTGCTAATATTTACTTTGTGTATTTAGGTTTTCTTTTGTGCATAATATTTATAAATAGAGGGCTTATAGGAAAGTGCCATAGTAGGAAATCCTAAGCTCACTTTGTTCTAAAGACACGTCAATGCAACTAACCCTGAAGATGACTCAAAAACTTGCATAACAGATTCCATTGTTAATCATAGAGAGGGGCTACATCAAAAATGTTAGGAAGGGTAGAGACACTGTTGGGAACCAAACCTCCAGTGAATTTAACCACAACTAAGGGTGACTCCACAAATACACCAAAGAGAGAGAGAGTTGACAACACAAATTGGGCACCCTAAGCATGAAGGACCTTCACTGTAAAGTAGTTCCTGTAAAATTTGTCTTTGAAAACTAGTGAGGCTGTATTTTGAGAGTTTTTACAGTCAATGGGCCTCACTTTGGGTACTTTAAAAATCAGTGGGTTTATCTGGAAACAGTATGGAAATTCATCAAAAAGTTAAAAATAAAATAATGCTAGGACCCTGCAATTGCACTACTACGTATTTACCCAAAGATGCCAAAATAGTAATTTATAAGGGCACATGCACCCTGATGTTTATAGCAGCACTGTCAACAATAGCCACATTATGGAAAGAACCCAAATGCCCATCAACTGATGAATGAAGAAGATGTGGTTTATATATAGAGTGGAATATTACTCAGCCATCAAAAGTTATAAAATCTTGACATTTGCAATGACATGGATAGAGCTAGAATGTGTTACACTAGCTGAATTGAGTCAATTAGATAAAGACATATACCAAAAGAGTTTGCTCAAATGTGCAATTTAAGAAACAAAACATAGAAACATAGGGGGAGGGGGAAAAAGGAGAGGGAAGCAAACCATAAGAGACTCAACTATAGAGAACAGAGGATTGATGGAGGGTAGTGGGTGAGGGATAGGCTAAAAGGGTGGTAAATATTAAGGAGGGCATTTATTGGGATGAGCACTGGGTGTTATATGTGAGTGATGAATCACTAAATTCTTCGCCCAAAAGCAATTTTACCATATATCTTAACTGACTAGAATTTAAATTAAAATTTGAAATATAAATAAATATCAGTAGGTTTATCTCCAGGAAAGCTGGAGGGTGATTGGACTCCCTTAAAGAACCAGCATAACAAATAACCCAGCTGAGATACAACATAAAAGCCACAGTTTGAAAAGTCCCTGGAGTATACACGAAGATTTTTTTACTAAATTCAGGACTCCACTAGAGGGACAGAGGTATTTAGAAGATTTCTCCAGGAGATAGAGTTGGTAGTAATCATACCTCCCCTTGTTCCCACACAGCTTAGATAGCAGGACTCTTGTAGGAACCAGCAAAATGTCCACCTAGTTTTTTAAATTCAAGTATAATTAACATACATTTTATACTAGTTGCAAGTGTAAAATATAATGATACAACAATTCTATACATTTCTTAGTGCTCATCAATAAAATTATACTTTTGTGGTGCCTGGGTGGCTTAGTCAGTTAAGCATTCAACTCTCGCTTTCAGCATAGGTCATGATCTCATAGTTTGTGAGATTGAACCTCACATCAGGCTTTACGCTGACAGTGTGAAGACTGCTTGGGATTCTCTCTCTCCCTCTCTCTGCCCATACCCCACTCATGCTTTTTATCTCTCTCTTTTTTTTTTTTTTAATTTTTTTTTCAACGTTTTTTTATTTATTTTTGGGACAGAGAGAGACAGAGCATGAACGGGGGAGGGGCAGAGAGAGAGGGAGACACAGAATCGGAAACAGGCTCTAGGCTCTGAGCCATCAGCCCAGAGCCTGACGCGGGGCTCGAACTCCCGGACCGTGAGATCGTGACCTGGCTGAAGTCGGACGCTTAACCGACTGCGCCACCCAGGCGCCCCTTTATCTCTCTCTTAAAATAAATAAAAACATTTTTAAAAATCTTTTTAAAAAAGGAAAAAAAAAGAAAAATGTACTTTTAATCTCCTTTACCTATTTAACCATACACCAAACCACCTCACCTCCTGCACTCACAAGTTTCTTCTCTATATTTAAGGGTCTATTTTGTTTTTCTCACTTTGTTTATTAATTTTTTTCTAAATTACACGTATGATTTAAATCACCATTTAAATCATAAGTGTTTACTTTCTTTGATTGACTTCTTTCATTTTGCATTATACCTTCTATGTCCATCCATCCATCCATCTTGCAAATAGCAAGATTGTATTCTTTTTCATGGCTGAATAATATTCCACTCGTGTGTGTGTGTGTGTGTGTGTGTGTGTGTGTGTGTGTGTGTTTACCAAATCTTCTCTATCCATTTCTCTATTGATGGGCACTTGGATTGCTCTCACATCTTTGCTGTTGTAAATAATGCTTCAATAAACATAGGGGTGCATATACCTTTTCTATTTAGTGTTTGTTCTCTTTGGATAAATACCCAATAGTGGATTTATTGTATCATATGGTATTTTATTTTTAGGTGTTTGAGGAATCTTCATACTGTTTTCCACAATGGCTGCCCTAATTTGTATTCTCAACAGCCCATGAGTGTTCTTTTTTTCTCCATGTTCTCACCAACACTTAATGTTACTTGTGTTTTATTTTTAGCAATTCTGATAGGTATAAAGTAATAGTTCATGGTGGTGTTTCCATTTCCCTGATGTTTAGTGATGTTAAGCATCTTTTAATATGTTATTTAGCCATCTATAAGTCTTCTCTGTAAAAGGTTTATGCAAGTCTTCTGCCAATTTTTAATTGGATTGTTTGGATATTGAATTGTCTAAGTTTTTTTAATATATTTTGGATATTAACCCCTTATCATTCATAAATATCTTCTCCAATTCAGTAGAGTGCTTTGTTAATTTTTTCCTTGTGCCAAATCTTCTTATTTTGGTGTAGTCCCAATATTTTAATTTTGTTTTGTTTCCCTTGAATCAGGGGACATGTGTAGAAAAATGTGTAAATGGCCAATGTAAAGAAATTACTGTCTATGCTTCCTTCTAAGAATTTTGTGGTTGTAGGTTTTATGTTTAGGTCCTTAAACTATTTTGAGTTTATTTCTGTAAATGGTGTAAGAAAGTGGTCCAGTCTCCTTCTATATAACTGTCTAGTTATCACAAAATCATTTGTTGAAGACACTTTTTCCCACTATATTCTTGCATCCTTTGTCATACATTAATTGATCATAAAATTACGGGTTTATTTCTGTTCTATTATGTTCCATTGGTCTAGGCATGATAGATTGCTTCCATCCCCTCATTTTCAATCTGCAGTTATCTTTAGGTCTAAAATGAGTCTCTTGCAGGCAGCATATAGATGCACCTTGTTTTTTTAATTCATTATGACATCCTATGGCTTTTATTGCTGTCTGTTTCTTTCCCAAGAAGAGGAAGTTTTCAGCTGTAATTTGGCAAAATAAGCTTACTCCTTTCTCTTTGATACTTAAGCATTTAGTGAAATTTTATTAATTGTTCGTAATTGTTTCTGGAACATTTCTCTCATCATTTCTTTGCTGCTTTTGGTCTTTCTTACATACCCTAAAAGTTACCTTAAATATTTATCGCAGAGCTGGGTTAGTGTTCACTAACTTCCTTAGTTTTTGTTTGGGAAATTTTTTATCTCTACTTGTATTCTTAATGACATTTTCCTGAATATAGTAAGCCTGGTTACATATTTTTCCTATTCAGCACGTTGAATATATTATGTCACTCCCTTCTGGCCTGCCAAGTCTGTGGGCAGATCTGCCATGGACTTCATCTATCTTTCTTTGTAGGTAAGGACTCTTTCTCCCTTGTTGCTGTCAGGGTTCTTTCTTTGTCTCTGTATTTTGTGAATTTGTGACGTGTCTTGGTGATTTCTGGCTTTTGTTGAATTTCTTGGGAGATCTCTGTGCTTCTTAAATTTTGCTGTCTGTTTCTTTCCCAAGAAGAGGGAAGTTTTCAGCTGTAATTTGGCAAAATAAGCTACTCCTTTTTCTTTCTCTTTTTCTGGGACTTCTATGCTACAAATGTTATTATGCTTTTAGGAGTCGCTGAAGTATCTAAGTCTACATTCATGATCCAATACCTATCTTTCCCACTTCTTTTCAGCCTCATAATTTTCCATATTTTATCTTCTATATCACTCATCTGTTCCTCTGCTTCATCCATCCTCCTTTTCATGACATCTATTCAGGTTTGCACCTCAGCTATAGTATTTTTTTTTATTTTGGCCTGAGTAATTTTTAGTTCTTCAATCTCTGCAGTAAAGGATTTTTCAGTTTCTTATATGATTTTCTCAAGCTCAGCTACTACCTTTATAGTTGTTTTAAATTCTGGCTCAAACATCTTACTTGTATCTGTATTGATTAAATCCCTGGTTATGACTTCTTTCTCTTCTTTTTTGGGGGGGGCGGTAAGTTCCTCTATCTTGTCTTTTTGT
The DNA here is from genome assembly GCF_018350155.1 of Leopardus geoffroyi. Taxonomy (NCBI): domain Eukaryota; kingdom Metazoa; phylum Chordata; class Mammalia; order Carnivora; family Felidae; genus Leopardus; species Leopardus geoffroyi. The sequence goes on from NC_059327.1 coordinate 38,002,977, forward strand.
CTTGGTCACTGTTTTGTGTGTGTGATTGTTCAGAATGACTTTGTATACCTGCTCCTGTAAGTAACGGCTATATTAAAAAGAGGTTAAAAAAAAAAAAAAAGGTGGGCTAAATCCTATTTCCCCTAGAGTGGAAACTTTCCAGCACTCTAAGACCAGTAGACTTGGTGTGTGCTTTGGGGTTTGTGCTGGTCTTGGTCTCACTCTTGGCCCAAGTAGGGAGCTCACACCTGCCACTCTCAGGAAGCTCTCACAGAAGAGAAATCACCTCTTGTGTATTCTTGGCTTCCTCCAAATCCCCATGTTCACCCTGCCTGCATCTGAACTATCCACCAGCCAGGTGGCTTAGCTCTTCTGTGTCTTATCAGGCCAATAGCTAGGTCTTAAAACTCTGAGTTTTAAAGATCCAAGTGGCATGGATTTGTGATGATCCTTTGGGGTATCCACTGCATTGTGGCTGTTGCCTCTTTGTCCAAGAAACCAATTGTGTGACTGTACAATGGTTTGGAATTTATGGTAAAGTGCAGCTAAAAGTCTGCACCAAGGTTTGCTGCTCTCAGCCAGTGTCTTTGTTCCCATGGTAGGGAAAAGGGTAGTGCACTGGTGCTGCTGTTACTTTTACCCCTGGAAAGGCTGTGCTGTCACTCCCAATTGCACTCCAAGCAGAGGAACTGCTTCCCCCGTGTGACCCAAGGGATCCTCAAACCACGCTGCCTACTTCTGGGTCTCTACACTTTTCCCCCACTGGAGCACCACCAATATCACTAGGCACCACCCTGGCGATGGCACAGACCTCTGAAACTTCAAACTCTGCACTCTACTGTTTATAAAAACTTGTGGTATTCAGGCCCCCTCCCTTTCCCAGTCAATGGTTTGAGGAACAATTTTTCTTGTGCACATGCTTTCATTTTTCTTTTTCTCTCTTCCTCCTCTCTCCATGATCAGGTCTCCTTACCCTTTGCAGCACCCTCAGTTCTTCTGTCCCCCAAATCAACTTTCCACAGCTCCTACTTTACATAATGTGGCTGTTTTTTTCAACCTCTCTCAGTCCTCAGATTGACTTCTTGGGTGTTCAAATGATTTGTTATTTATCTAGCTGCGTTTGAGGGATGAGGCAAGCCTAGGGTCCCCTACTCATCTGACAACCTAAATACCCCCCAAGAAACTCTTAATGATTGCAATCTGAGGGTTGATAGAGGGAGGTGGGTGGGAGATGGACAAAATGGGTAATGGGTATTACAAAGAGCACTTGTTGTTATGTGTAAGTGATGAATTACTAAATTCTGCTCCTGAAACCAATACTACACTATATGTTAACTAACTAGAATTTAAATAAAAAATTGAAAGAAATAATAACAGAAATTGCCTCATAAATTCACCTACAAATAGACATTTCAGTACTTTTATATTTGCTAATTAAGTAGTTTCATATTTCCAGTTTAAAGGATGCATTTCCAAGTAGAAAATTATTTCTAGACTTCTACCTGCTGAATACCATTTTAAAAATAATAATAACAACCACTAACCAAATGTCAGTCATACAAGATCATAGATATACATATGGGAAAAACATGGGACCCAAGAAATGGAATTACTCAGGAATACAATCTACTTTGAGGCAGTGTCTCACATAGATGTCTTTTTCAGATATTAGTATTTTCAAATTAGACATACTAATTCTAATTGCCCTAGACTTATTTAAAAACATAATCTATATGCTTTCAAACTGCATATGTCACAGTGAAAGTGGGCCTTTCCTTCATGTTACCGTTAATACTATTAAAGTTAATAGTACTAAATACTAAATACTAATTAGTACTAAATACTAATACCGTTAATACTACCCCCAATCCACCTCTGTATCTCTGTTCCTTCTGTGATAAGGCTCAGTGATGGTTCGTTTCCCAAATCTGTCCTCTTTCCACATGTAGAACCTAAGTGAGAATTTGGCTTGAAAGTTCAGCCTTGGCCACTCTTCTGGAGGCTCAAGGAAGTCCTCAAACCCAGTGACATCCCAGGCCTACAACCTCAGGATCCTCCTCAGACACCAGGATCCATGAGTTTGGTCTTACACTCCCTTAGCCTCAAGACTTCCAATCCTAGATTCCTTTGATGGCTCTTGCTGGAGAGTTTCAAAGGCCTCTGTTACTTTGACTAGAATGATAGAAGCAATTTCAGAATTATAAATTTGTCATCTGGATTTTAATTCCAGGTTTAAATTTCCCAGAATCAAGGAGACAATAGCCATACTCCACTGAACAGTTCCTCTCCCATACTTTGTGGCAAAACGGCCCCAAACCTGCATTCTGGGATTATATTCTTCCCCTGCAATGCTTTTATAGCAAGATTTGTTCTGCAATCCATTCCCCATCTCTGCTGTGTCCCAGCTACTACAGCAAAGAAGTGCTTCGTCAATACCTTGCATTTAATTCATAAACAGAAAACTTTGAAGGGTCAATAGGAATATGAAAAACTTCTGAAACCCACTAGTAATTTCGATGTGTAAATTAAAGCAACACTAACCTATCACCTTAGGCATATACAATTGGCAGACATCTGAATGCTGCTAACATATAGTGTCAATCATGATATGAGGGAAATGGGAATTTTTCTACTCAGAAGGATGATAATTATCAGTGAAATTAAGTACACATATGTCCTGTCCCCAGCACATTTCATTGCTGATGTATATCAAAGCAAAGTTCTCATGTCCATCTACAGGAAAAGTACTCATCATAGCAGTGTTTGTAGTAATGAAGAGTTGGAGGCAACCCAAGTGTCCGTCACCAGTTGGTCTAGTCAGCTAAATGGTCTTAGGTTGGTTTCTTCTAAAACTGGACCCTGAGATGTAAATTTGCATTCAAGTAGCTTATTTGGGTGGTGATTTAAGGAAGCACCAGTGTAGGAGTGGGAAAGTGAGGCAGGGGCAGTGTGAGAATAAATAAAGGATACATTATGACAGGTTGCCTCTATGGACAAAGAGAGCTTAATGCCACTGGAGAACACTGGGAGACAGTGTTGTCCATGCCTCAGAGTAATGCCATCCAAGTGGGTAGAACACAAGGGTATTTATCTCCTTGTTCCCATCATGCTGTGCTGAGTGATGGTCCGAGGTACATTAAATTGCACCCATCTAGGTCCATCTAGCCTGCTCAGGAGAGGACAAGAGAAAACCTCAGGTAAAGAGTCCCAATTTTGTGCAGCATGACACCGGATGCATGAACTAGACCATTAGTATCAAAGAGAGAACACAAGACAACAACTGGGTCATGCAGATAGGCTTTAAAAGATAGTGTAGAGGGAAATGCATGGGAAACAGCAAAAGTTATAGACCTATACCATTAAGGTAAACTTAAAACACAAGCAGAAAACAAACCGCATTACATATGTCACACTCATACCACATATGTGGACACATTTCAGACACACTACACAGTGGCTTTGGGTGCAGTGGCAAATGGGACTGAAGATGGAGAATGGGAGAAAGAAAAATAGAAACTGAGGGGTCTCACAGAACTTGATGAAGAAAGGGTGTCAAAACCTGAGGATTTAAAACACCCCTCTTCTGCCTCCTCTGCTTTTCCTGGACCCCATCAAAACCCTCACCTTCCACATTACACATAGGACATCTGGCTTTGGGCTCTGTAAAAGCAGGACCTGTGTTAAATACAATGTAATACCTACCCCTCACAGCTTTTGGCCAGGGCTCATCAGATAATACAGCTCTCCACTCTTTCAATGAATAGATTTGAATCAGAGGTGCACAAGCACAACTACATTTCCCAGAGATCTCTAGGTGATTCTAACTCAACTTTGAGGGCGGAGCAGTTTGTAAGGCCAGGGAGGGCACTTCCTGTACTGGTGCTGGAAGTGGGAGGACAGAAGGCAGGCAGCCTGCTTCCTGGTTGAGAGTCCTAGTAGAACTCGGTAAGTGACTTGTCTGTGCTTTGAAATTGGGGCTTATTCCTATCTTAAATGTTGAATCCAGAGGACTAGATACTACATTTGCCTGAATTTTAGGTCCCAAGGTGGTTCAGGAAGTTTGGCTAACACATACTTTACATTCTTATGCTATAACTACAATACAGCATATAAGGTCACAGGCCCTTGATTCAAACTGTCTGGGTTATGGTCAAAGCCACACCACATCTTAGCTGTGAGGATTTAGGTCACTCTACATCTCTAAAAGTCAGTTTGTTCATCAGTAAAATGGAAGTAATAAGAGAACTTACTTAAAAGGATTGTGTGGATTAGAGAAGTGTGTTAAAAGACAGCTAATGTGTATAATGAGTGTTTCAGGGAGCTGAATTTCCCTCTTGGATGATTGAAGCAGTGGTGTCCACCTCCTCTGTCCCCAACTGGCTGTGTCCCAAAGGGCCCAGTTAGTCCTGCAGGCAGCAAGTCCATATTTCCTGTTTCTCCTGCATTAGCTGATCAGAAATTCTCTAATAATCTCAAATGCCCAGGGAGGCTGGGTTGCACTGTCTGCAATATTTAAAGGAATTCCCACAAGTTTTATCGTACTGAAAAGAGGCTTAGTGGGGAGGGTGCCAGGAGCCATAACTGACAAGTATCAACTCCTTCACTGTTGGCAGATGGAGGATGCCACTCCCTGAGCACAGATGTACAGAATTCCATAGGAGAGAGGAACCTGCTGAGGCAGACCACCCCAGGAGGAAGGGGTCCAATGGGCTCTCCACCCTGGACATTGCTCCCATGTTCTGCCATGATTCTCACAAAAACAGCATGCCCGTTGGCACTTTTTAAATAAATTGCTCTTTCCCTTCCCCAGGGCTCTCATTTCAGTTTCTCAGTCACAAAACAGCTGACCCCACCCTCTCCCAATCCAAAGGAAGTTAGCTGTCAACTATTTAGCTGCATCTTGTTCAGAGACCTATTTTTTTTTCCTTTATAGGCTTAAAAAGTTCAGAGCCAACTTTAAACAAAGGCAGATTTTACCTTCAGATCTGAATTTCTGCTTCTCCTGAGGAGGGCAAAAACAAAATAAAACAAAACTCTCAGAACTTCCTGCTTCCTGGGGCTGATTCCAACTGTCTTTAGCCTTACCAACTGTTTCTCTTGGGTGGGGCTTTTCAGTGCACAGTTCAAGGATGGTCTGTGGACATAGCTTGCCTGGAAACTTCTCCTTTTCCATCTGGAACATTAGTGGGCTGGTCACTTGCCTCTGGGAGTGGGCTGGGTTGTAGTGTCGTTGGGGTGGGCCTCAGAGCCAAAATAAGATGGGATGGATAAGATGGGAAGGGAAAGGAAAGGAAGGGAAGGGAGGAGGAAAAGAAAACAAAAGCACATAGAAAGAAAAGTTATTCAGGAGGACTCCTTAAAATTATTTTATTCAACTCGGCATTTCTATTCCTAGCTACCTATCCAAAAGACTTGAGAACAGATACTGAAAAATGTACTTGAACACAAATGTTCATAGTTGTGCAATTCATAATAGCTAAAAGTGGACACAACCCAAATTCTCATCAAGGAATGAAGAAGTAAACAAAAATCATCTATTTATACTATGGAATATTACTAATTCATAAAAAGGAATGAAGTGTTTTGCTTAAGCAACTCTTTCTTAGAGTTCTGGAGACTGGGAAGCCCACTTCTGATTTGTACAGTTTATGTGTGTATTGACATCCTACTTCCCCTTGCTGTAGGACTCTACTTCCTCAGTCCAGAGGACTGATTTCTTGGTCTATCTTCCAAGACAAAAATGAGGTAGGAAGAAAGCAAAGTGTCTTGTGACTTCTAAAGGCACAAATCTCATTCATGAAGCTTCCAACTTCAAACCCTAGTTTTCTTCCAAGGCTCCCTCTATTTCTTAATACTATCGTATTGGAGAGGTGCAAACATTCAGCCCACAACAAAACTGTTGTAGTTCTTTTCCATGTAATAAGCCATGTTGTCCTGTCTACAGCTTAGTAAAGTAATATCAAACTGTCATCTTGTAATTCTAATTTATGGGAATACTCTGAGGCACAGGGTGACAAGAGGTTTTTCTGAGGTTATGTAGCTAGTAGGGGAAGAGTGAGAATTCTGTCGCTGGACAGTAATTTTCAGCTTTGATTGCACTTTGAATTTACCTGCGGAGTTTTTATTTTTATTATTTTCTTTTTTACTGAAGTAATTGATGTCGAATTTTATATGTTTCAGGCATACAACATAATGATTCAGTATTTATATACATTGTGAAGTTATCACCAATAATTTCACTATCTGTCACTGTAAAATCATTGCATGTTATTAACCATATTCCCTACATTGTATATTGTATTCCCATGTCTTACTTATTTTATAACTGAAAGTTGGTATTTTAATCCCCTTCTCTTTAGCCCATCCCTCCACACTTCTCCTCTCTGAGAAACCAGCAGATTAGCCTTGTATCTATGAGTCTGTTTCTCTTGTTTGTTTTGTTTTATAGATTACACATATAAGTGAAAGTATACAGTAGTTGTCTTTCTCTGTCTGACTCATTTCACTTAGCATAAGACCCTGTAGGTCTGTCCATGTTGTTACAAATGGCAAGATTTTATTTTTTTATGGCTTAGTGGTATTCCATTATATATACTTACCGTATCTTCTTGATCCATTCCTCCATCAATGGACACTTAGATTCCTTCTATATTTTGACTATTGGAAGTAATCCTGCAATGAACTTAGGGGGCATATATTTTTTTGAATTAATGTTTCATTTTCATAAGTTAAATACCTAGAAATCACATCGCTGGATTGCATGGTAGTTCTATTATTAATTTTTTGAAGAACCATCATACTGTCTTCCATAGTGAATGTACCAATTTAAATTCCCACCAACAGCACACAAGGATTCTCTATTCTCCACATCCTCACATATATTTGCTATTTGTGTTTTTTTCTTTTTAAGTAAGCTCCTTGCCCAATGTGGGGCTTCAATTCATGATCCCAAGATCAAAAGTCATATGTTCTACTGAGTCAGCCAGTCACCCAAACACTTGCTATTTCTTTTTTGATACTAGCCATTCCAACAGTGTGAGGTGATAGATGTATCATTGAGGTTTTGATTTCTATTTCCCTGGTGATTAGTGATGCTAAGCATCCTTTCATGTATCTGTTGGCCATCTGTATGTCTTCTTTGGAAACATGTCTTCAGGTGCTCTGCCTATTTTTTTATTTCCAGTTTTTAAACTCTAGTTAGTTAACATGGCAAATTGGTTTTAAGAATTCATTGGTTCACTACTTACCTATAACACCTAGTGCTCATCACAGCAAGCGCCATCCTTAATACCCATCACCCATTTATCCCATCCCCCTCTCATCTCCCTCCATCAGTGCTCAGTTTGTTCTCTACAGTTAATTTGCTGCCCTCTACCTCTTTTTTTCCACTTCTCCTATGTTCATCTGTTTTGTTTCTTAAAGTCTACATATGAGTGAAATCATGTGGTATGTGTATTTCTATAACTGGCTTATTTTACTTAGTATAATACACTCTAGCTCTTCTGTCTCGTTGCAAATGACAAGATTTAATTCTTTTTGGTGGCTGAGAAATATTCTAGTGTGTGTGTATGTGTGTGTTTGTATATGTGCCACAACTTCTGTATCCATTTATCAGTCAATGGACATTTGGGCTTTTCCATAATATCCTGTTGTTGATAATGCCGCTATAAACTTTGGGGTGCATAAGCCCCTTTGAGTCAGTTATTTTATATCTTTTGGGTAAATACTTAGTGCAATTGCTGGGTTGTAGTTCTGTTTTTTTTTAATGTTTATTTTTGAGAGACAGAGACAGAGTGAGAGTTGGGGAGGGACAGAGAGAAAGGGAGACACAGAATCTGAAGCAGGCTCCAGGATCTTGGCTGTCAGCACAGAGCCAGACATAGGGCTCGAACTCATGATCAATGAGATCATGACCTGGGCGAAAGTTGGAAGCTTAACCAACTGAGCTACTCAGGCACCCCAAGGGTAGTTCTTTTTTTAACTTTTTTGAGGAAACTCCATACTGTTTTCCAGAGTGGCTGCACCAGTTTTCATTCCCACCAACAGTTAAGAGTGTTCCCCTTTCTCCAGAGGCAAGGGAAGCAAAAGCAAAAATCAACTACTGGGACTTCATCAAGATAAAAAGCTTCTGCACAGCAATGGAAACAATCAACAAAACTAAAAACAACCAATGGAATGAAAGAAGATATGAAAATGACATATTAGATAAAGGGTTAGTATCCAAAATCTATAAAGAATTTATCAAACTAACCCCCCCCCCAAAATAATCGACTAAACAAATGGGAGGAAGATCCATGAATAGACACTCTTCCATACAAGACCTACAGATGGCCAACAACACATGAAAAATGCTCATCACTCATCATCAGGGAAATACAAATCAAAACCACAATGAGATATTGCTTCATACCTGTCAGAATGGGTAAAATTAAGTTGGTGAGGTCCTCTGCCTATTTTTTAACTGGATTGTTTGTTTTTCATATCTTTTGAGTTAATTTTATATTTTGTATTTTAACCCCTTATCAATTATATCTTTTGTAAGTATCTTCTCCTATTCAGTAGGTTGCATTTTAGTTTTGTTGGTACGTTTCTTTCCTGTTGAAAGCTTTTTAGTCTGATGTAGTCCCACTTACTTATTTTTGCTTTTGTTGTCCATGCCTAAAAAGATCTAAAAAAACATGTGCAAACCAATGTCTAAGAGCTGTGTATGCTTTCTTGTATCAGTTTCATAGTCTGGGGTCTCACATTTAAGTCATTTTGAGTTTATTTTTGTATGTGATGTAAGAAAGCAGTCCAGTATCATTTTTTTTTTGCATGTGGTTATTTTAAACAATGCTGTTGGAAACATAAGAGTGCATATATCTTTTCAATTAGTGTTTCTGTTTTCTTTGGGTAAATACCTAGTAGTGGAATTACTGGACCACATGGTAATTCTATTTTAAATTCTTTGAGAAACCTCAAAACCTCACTGTTTTTCACAGTGGCTTCACCAGCTTGCATTCTGACCAATGGTGCATGAGGTTTCTTTTTCCTATTTCCTTGGCAACACTTCGTCTTTCTTGTGGTTTTGATTTTAGCCATTCTAACAGGTGTGAGGTGAAATCTAATTGTTTTTATCTACATTTCCCTGATGACTAGTGATATTGAGTGTTTTCATGCATCTGTTGATGATCCTTATGTCTTCTTTGGAAAAATGTCTATTCATATTCAGGTCCTCTGCACATTTTCTAATTGGATTGTTTGTTCATTTGTTCTTGATAATGAGCTTGTGAGTTCTTTACATATTCTGTATATTAACCTCTTATCAGTTACTTATGTCCAAGACCTGACTGAATTGCCACAGGTGTATGTGTATTAATTTGGTATCCTACAACTTTACTGATTTCATTTATTACTTCTAATAGTTTTTTAGGTGGAATCTTTAGAGTTTTCTATATAAAGTATCATGTTTTCTGCAAATAGTGATAATTTTACTTGTTATTTCCACTTTGATTTTTTATTTCTTTTCTTTTCTGATGTTGTGGCTAGAACTTCCAATACTATGTTGAATAATAGTGGCAATAGTGGGCATTCATCTTATTCTTGATCTTAGAGGAAAAACTTTCATCTTTTCACTGTCGATTATGATGTTGGCTGTTGTTTTGCATATTATAGCCTTTATTATGTTGAAGTATGTTTCTTCCATACCCACTCTGTTGAGAGGTTTTACCATAAATGATATATTGAATTTTATAAAATGCTTTTTTCTGTATCTATTAAGATGACCAATTTTTTAACACTTCTTTTTGCTAATATGATGTATTGCTGTTGTTCATTTGTGAATGTTATTGCATCTCTAGAATAAATCCCATTTGATCATGGTGTACGATCCTTTTAATATATTGTTGAATTTGGTTTGCTAAATTTTTTAGGATTTTTGCATTTGTGTTCATCAGGAATATTGGCCTGAAATTGTGTGTGTGTGTGTGTGTGTGTGTGTGTGTGTGTGTGAGTGTGTGTGTGTGTGTGTGTGTGTGTGTGTGGTGTCTTTCTGTGGTTTGGGTATGAGTGTAATATTGGCCTTCTTAAATGATTTTGGAAGCATTCCTCTTAATTATTTTGAAATATATTCACCAGGATAGGTATTAACTCTTCTTTAAATGTTTGGTAGAATTTATCTTTTAAGACATGTGGGCTTTTGTTTGCTTGGAGTTTGGTGTTTGGTTGGTTGATTTGTTTGTTTTTGTTTTTTATTATTGATTCAATTTCATTAATAGTAATGTCTATTCAGATCTTCTGTTTCTTCCTAATTCTGTCTTGGAAGATAGTTTCTAGACATTTATCCATTTCTTCCAGATTGTCCCATTTGTTGGCAGGTAATTGTTGTAATTTTTCACATAGTCTATCATTATTCTTTGTATTTCTGTATTATCAGTTATAACTTCTCTCCCATTTCTGATTTTACTTATTTGGGTCTTTCTTTTTTCTTGAGATGTCTGGCTAAAGGTTTGTCAATTTTTTTTATCTTTTCAAAGAACCAACTCTTAGTTTCACAAATCTTTTTTTATGTTTTTTTTTAGTTTCTATTTATTTTTACTCTGATCTTTATTATTTCCTTCCTTGTACTAACTTTAAACTTTGTTCTTTTTCTAGTTACTTCAGGTATAAGGTTTGACTATTTCAGTATTTTTGTTTATTTCTTGGGATAGGCCCATATTGCTGTAAATTTCCCTTTTGGAACTATTTTTGCTGCATCCCAGAGGTTTTGAACCATAGTGTTTCCATTTTCATTTGTTTTGAGTTAAATTTTGATTTCCTCTGATTTCTTTGTTGACCTATTGGTTGTTTAGTATCATATTGTTTAGTCTCACGGGTATGTGCTTATTCCAGTTTTCTCCTTGTAATTGACTTCTAATTTCAAACTGTTGTGGTCTGAAAAGAAGGTTGATATGATTTCGGTCTTCTTAAATTAATTACTGTTTGTAGCCTAAAATGTAATCTATCTTTGAGAATGTTCCATGTGCACTTGAAAAAAATATGTATTCTGCTGTTTTTGATGACATGTGCTATCTATATTTTTTTATTTATTTAAATGCAAGTTAGTTAACATACAGTGAAGTCTTGGCTTCAGGAGTAGAACCCAGTGGTTCATTACTTATATATAACACCCAGTGCTCATCCCAACAAGTGCCCTCCTTAATGCCCATCACCCATTTAGCTCACCCTCCCACCAATCTCTCTTCCAGCAACCCTCAGTTCTCTACATTTAAGAGCCACTTATGGTTTGCTTCCCTCTCTGTTTTTTCCTTATTTTTCCTTTCCTTCCCTTTGTTCATGTGTTTTGTTTCTTAAATTCCACATGAGTGAAATCATATGATGTTTCTTTCTCTGACTGAAGTATATCATGTAGCATAATATACTCTAGTTCCCTACGTGTTGCAGCAAATGACAAAATTTCATTCTTTTTCATCGCCAAGCAATATTCCATTGTATATATATACTACATCTCTAACCATTCATCAGTAGATGGACATTTGGGCTCTTACCCATAATTTGGCTATTATTGATAGCATTGCCATAAACATTGGACTGCATGTGCCCCTTTGAATCAGCATTTTTGTATCCTTTGGATAAATACCTTGTAGTGCATTTGCTGGGTCACAGGGTAGTTCTATTTTTAATTTTTTGAGGAACTTCCACACTGTTTTCCAGAGCAGATGGGCCAGTTTACATTCCCGCCAACAGTGCAAAAGAGTTCCCCTTTCTCTGCATCCTCACCAACGTCTTTTGTTTCCTGAGTTGTTAATTTTAGTCATTCTGACAGGTGTGAGGTAGTATCTCATTGTAGTTTTGATTTGTATTTCCCTGATAAGTGATGTTGAGCATTTTTCATGTGTTGTTGGCCATCTGTAGGTCTTGCATGGAAAGGTGTCTATTCATGTCTTCCTCCCATTTGTTTAGTGGATTATTTGTGTTTCTGGGTGTTTAGTTTGATAAATTCTTTATAGATATTGGGTACTAATCCTTTATCCGATATGTCATTTGCAAATATCTTCTCCCATTCCATTGGTTGTCTTTTAGTTCTGTTGGTTGTTTCCTTTGTTGTGCAGGAGTTTTCATCTTGATGAGGTCTCAATAGTTCACTTTTGTGTTTTATTTCCCAGGTTCCAGAGTCATGTCTAGTGAGAAGTTGCTGAGGTTGAGGTCAAAGAGATTGCTGCATGTTTTCTCCTGTAGGATTTTGATGGTTTCCTGTCTCATATTTAGGTCTTTTATCCATTTTGAGTTCATTTTTGTGTATGATGTAAGAAAGTGGTCCAGTTTCATTTTTCTGCATGTCACTGTCCAATTTTCTTAGCTGCAAGGTTGGTTACATACTCACAAATCAGTCAATGTGATACACCAACCCTGAAGCCCAGAATAAATGCCAGTCGATCATTCTTTAATGTACTGTTGAGTTCATTTTGCTAGTATATTGCTGAGAATTTTTGCATCTAGTTTCAGATGCAAAAGACCAGGATGTTTGTCTGTAATTCTTTTCAGTGGAGTCCTTGTTTGGTTTTAGAATCAAGGTAATGCTGGCTTCAGAGAATGAGTTTGGAAGCTTTCCTTCTATTTCTAGCTTTTGGAACAGTTTGAGAATAGGTATTAACTTTTCTTTAAAAGTCTGGTAGAATTCCTCTGGGAAGACATCTTGCCAAGACACTTGTTTGTTGGAGAATTTTGATTCAATTTCTTTGCTGGTTAGGAGTCCATTTAAATTTTATATTTCTTCCTGTTTCGGTTTTGGTTGTTTGTGCATTTCTAGGAATTTGTCCATTTCTTCCAAATTGCCTAGTTTGTTGGCATATGATTTTTCATAGTGTTCTCTTATAATTGTATTTCTGTGGTGTTGGTTGTGATCTCTCCTCTTTCATTTGTGATTTTGTCTGAGTCTTTCTCTTTTCTTTTTGATAAGTCTAGCTAGGGGATTGTCAACTTTGTCAATTCTTTCAAAGAACCAGGTCTTGGATTCATTTATTTGTTCTGTTTTTTTGTTGTTTCTATATTGTTTATTTCTGCTCAAATCTTTATTATTTCCCTTTTCTGTTGGCTTTAGGCTTTATTTGCTGTTCCTTTTCTAGCTCTTTTAGGTGTAAGGTTAGGCTGTATATTTGGGACTTTTTTGTTGTTACTTGAGATAGACCAGAGTTCAACGTACTGCATCCCAGAGGGTATGGACTGTCATGTTTTCATTTTCATTTGTCTCCATGTATTTTTAAAAATTTCTTCTTTAATCTCCTGGCTAACCCATTTATTCTTTAGTAGGATGTTCTTTAACCTCCATGTATTTGAGGACTTTCCAAATTTTTTCTTGTTGTTGGCTTCAAGTTTCATAACATTGTGATATGAAAATATGCATGGTTTGATCTTGATCTTTTTATACCTGTTGAGGCCTGATTTCTGATCCTATATGTGATCTATTCTGAAGAATGTTCCAGGTGCACTCGGGAAGAATGTGTATTTTGCTGTTTTAGGATTAAATATTCTGAATATATCTGTTAAGTCCATCTCATCCAGGGTGCCATTCAAAGCCTTTGTTTCATTGTTCATTTTCTGCTTAAATTATTTGTCCCTTGCTGTAATCGGCATATTACAGTCTCCTCCTGGGGCACCTGGGTGGCTCATTCAGTTGAGCATCTGATTTTGACTCAGGTCATGATCTCACAGTTCATGAGTGCAAGTTCCGCATACAGGTCTCTGCTGTCAGCACAGAGCACACTTTGGATCCTCTGTCTCCTGCTTTTTCTGCCCCTTCCCCACTCATGTGTGTGTGAGCACTCTCTCTCTTAAGCATAAATATTTTTGTTTTAAAAAGTCTTCTACCATTATGGTATTGTTATCAAGGAGTTTATGTTTGTTATTAATTGATTTATTGTTTGGGTTTTTCCAAGTTGGGGGCATAAATATTTACAATTGTTAGATCTTCTTGATAGCTAGACCTCTAAACTGTGATATAATGCCTTTCTTCATCTCTTGTTACTATCAGTATCTATTAAGTTTTCTGGTCTAATAGGTCATTTAAGGTGACATTTCTTATTGATTTTCTCTCTGGATGATCTATTTATTGATGTTAGTGGAATGTTAAAATCTATTATCCTATTACTGTCAGTTTCTCACTTTCTGTATGTTAGTATTGCTTTCTGTATTTAGGTGCTGCTATGTCAGGTGTACCTAACAGTGTTATATATGTAAGCGTTATATCCACTTGTTGTGTTGATCCCTTTATTGTTATGTAATGCCTTTTTCTGGTCTCATTACAATCTTTGCTTTAATGTCTATTTTGTCTCATATACGGATTGCTGCGCCAGCTTTCTTTCTGTTTCCATTCACAAAATATCTTTTTATGTCCCATTACTTTTAGTCTTTTTGTGTGTGTTTTTTTAATTTTTTTAATTTTATTTTTTTTCAATATATGAAATTTATTGTCAAATTGGTTTCCATACAACACCAAGTGCTCATCCCAAAAGGTGCCCTCCTCAATACCCATCACCCACCCTCCCCTCCCTCCCACCCCCCATCAACCCTCAGTTTGTTCTCAGTTTTTAAGAGTCTCTTATGCTTTGGCTATGCTTCATTTTAAATAAGATTTTGTTCTCATAAACTTATAACACACAGTTTTATGGGAGTGATTGCAAAATATTGCCTTCAAAACTCACATCATTCAAAGTCTCTTTAGTTAGAGCAGTGGACTGACATTTATCAGAAACTATGTGCATAGTTATGCTCTTTACACCCTCTCACTCTGCAATTCTTACAGTTTACCTGTGAAAGTTGATGTTGGTGAGCTCAGAAATGTCATAGTGTCTTTCTTGTTTAATATCAAAAACTACAATAAATGCTAGAGGAAATCTTGTCAGGCCAGTTTTCCACCCACAGTGTATGAGAGGAACACTTTTCATGAAAGGTTTCAGAGTAATTTTACTTGTTAATGTTGGCTCACCAACCCCCCTTTTGGTAGGTCACAATATCATATGTTTTGGTCTCATACATTATTTTCTCTGTCATTCACAGAGCCGAAATATTTTGATGCTATTGGGAAGAAAGTCTGGCTTCACCACAGATTACATGAAGCACTAGGTAAATACTCTGCGCCTAATTCCTTATCTTCAAATGGAGTGTGTAGTAATAATAATGGACTGACTAATGAGGCAAATACAAAAGGAAGTAGTTGAGTTCCCACTGCATGCAGTTCTGTACTCCTGACCTGAGGGAAAAGTGAAAAACTCATTTGAAGGGTTAACATTGCAGGAAAGATAAAAGCAACACTACATATGAAGTAATCTTAGACTGATTTCACATATATTGGAATCTTTTGGATATTTACAGGGATTTAATCCTTTGTGTCAGATGTTTATCTTCATAAGCATTTTATAACCTCAAAAGATGATCTGCTCCTTTTTATTTAGTACTAAGATAGATAAATTGCTTGAAGTTAATATGAAAGAGTCTTAACCCTAAAATGAAAAAAAAAATTTTCTGGCATATTGCTTTTAATGGAATAATGTTCTAGGTAAACTTTGTCTATTGCAATTCAGCCTTGGAGTCTTTTCAATTTAGATATTTCCAATCCTTATGTGGACTATGCTCCTTATGGGAGAAAAGCTTTCTACTGTATTCAGCATTTTATTACCTTGGGCTTGAGACATGCTGTAACTAAGCACCTATGCAACTGAATTGCTTTTGCAAACTTGTAACCCGATTCTCATAGCATAGGGGAGAAAGACATCTTGTTAATGGTGGTTTCACATGCTCCAGGTCAGTGCTTCCTCCATATTATACATCATTCTTTTGTTTTAAAACTGGAAAGCACGTTAGAGTTTGTTAATGCCCTAGTTGCCCTAGATTTCTATGGTGAATATGACTGTTGTTTTAGATTTGAGTAACTGAGACCAATTTTGGTGCTTTACTGTTTGAGGTTATTCAGTCTTTTAATCTAATTAATAGTCACTATGAATAGAGGCTGTGGTTTCTCTAGAGTAGAACTGTGTCTTAGCTCTCAGTTTAGCCAGCATTGCACCTCACCAAAGCCAGATGAGCCATGGGTTTCTTGATTTAAGTTTTAGAAGCTTAAAAATGGGCATTTTTCTTGTCTTTGATTATTTTTTAAATTACCAAAACACTTATTTTTTTTTAATATATGAAATTTATTGTCAAATTGTTTTCCATACAACACCCACTGCTCATCCCAAAAGGTGCCTCCTCAATACCCATCACCCACCCTACCCTCCCTCCCACCCCCCCATCAACCCTCAGTTTGTTCTCAGTTTTTAAGAGTCTCTTATGCTTTGGCTCTCTCCCACTCTAACCTCTTTTTTTTTTTCCTTCCCCTCCCCCATGGGATTCTGTTAAGTTTCTCAGGATCCACATAAGAGTGAAAACATATGGTATCTGTCTTTCTCTGTGTGGCTTATTTCACTTAGCATCACACTCTCCAGTTCCATCCACGTTGCTACAAACGGCCATTTTTCGTTCTTTCTCATTGCCATGTAGTACTCCATTGTGTATATAAACCACAATTTCTTTATCCATTCATCAGTTGATGGACATTTAGGCTCTTTCCATAATTTGGCTATTGTGTGTGTGTGTTTTTTTTTTAAATCAAGTGAGTCTCTTGTACGCAGCATATGTCTGTGTCTTGTTATTTTTATTCATTTAGCCAATCTGTGTATTTTAATTGGAGCATTCTGTTCTTTTACATTTAAAGTAGTTATTGATAAGTATGTGCTTATAGCCTTTTTTTTGTTGTTTTCTGTTTGTTTTTCTATTTCTTTGTTCTTTTCTTTTCCTCTTGATATCTTTTCTAATAAGTTTGTGGCTTTCCCTAGCGTTGTTTACTTTTATTTCTCTTGTGTATAGACATTTGATTTGTGGTTACCATGAGGTTTATATGTAACATCCTATGTACATAGCAGACTACTTTAAGTTGAGGATCACTTAAGTTCAACTGCATCCTAAAAGTACACTTTTACTACCCCCCACATTTTATGTTTTTGATGTTATTTTACATGGTATTATTTTATTGTTGTTATTATTATTATTATTTAATTTTGTTATTATTTGATTTTACTAATTATTGTGACTCTGGGTGATTTTGTTACTTTTGTTTTTTAGATTACATACTAGCTATATAAATGGCTGATCCACTATCTTTACTATATGTTTATCAGGGAAATTTTTTCTTTCATAATTTTCTTATTTAGATACGGCTTTTTCTTTTTTGCTTAAGGAAGTTTTCTTAACATTGCTTGCAAGGCTTGTTGGGTATTGATGAACTCCTTTAACTTTTACTTGTCTGAGTACATTCTTATCTCTCCTTCAATTCTAAGTCATAACTCTACCAGACATTTGAATATATTGGGCCATTCTCTCTGGCCTACAAAATTTCTACTGAAAAATAGAAAAAAGTTTCTACTGAAAAATCTGCTAGTCTTATTGAGGTTCCCTTGTACATAACTAGCTTTTTTTTCTCTTCCTGCTTTTGAGATTTTCTCTTTAACTTCAACTGTTGACATGTTAGTTACAATGTGTCTTGGTGTGGTTCCCTTTGGTTCATCTCACTTTAGACAGTAGTTACAAACGATTCCATCTGAATCAATAATTTATTTGTGCTACTCATTGTCTTGAGTGGTAGGGAACCACCCCATGAGATCTCTCCCTGGATAAATCTATTTAAATTTTTTTTAAGGCTCTTGCTTGTAACTTCCTTTTAGGAGACAATAAGGGTTTCCTTAACAACAACAAAAAAAATAAAACCACTGATGCACATGTAAAATACAGAGATTCTAGAGACTGGAAACTAGACAGT
The DNA here is from genome assembly GCF_018350155.1 of Leopardus geoffroyi. NCBI lineage: Eukaryota > Metazoa > Chordata > Mammalia > Carnivora > Felidae > Leopardus > Leopardus geoffroyi. Next base: position 38,020,783 of record NC_059327.1, read on the forward strand.
AAATTCTACATACCAACATTCTCTCCAGGTGTACATTCAAAATGGTAAATTGTAATTGAAATAACATGTCACTTAAGGATAAGTCACTTAAGGATAAATCACAGCAGTCCATTCAACCACTTAATATTGATCATTCAAAAAAAAAACCATCCATTTTATCTACAGAAAAAAACAAGTGTCTTTTATCTGATATTCAAAGCCCTTTAGTGTTGGCCTCATTCTGTATATCTTACCTTCTTCATACAGCTCTCCAAAATAACCATCAATGCGACTTAAGTCGCTAAAATTTAAAGTAGCTAGAATTTAAAATTCAGGAAACAACAGATGTTGGCAAGTATGTGGAAACCTTTTTGCACTGTTGGTGGTAATGCAAACTGGTGCAGCCACCATGGAAAATAGTATGGAGGTTCTTCAAAAAATTAAAAATAGAATTACCCTATGACCCAGCAATTGCACTACTAGGTATCTATCCAAAGGATACAAAAATGATGATTTGAAGGGGCACAGGTACTCCGTTTATAGCAGTGCTATCAACAATAGCCCAAATGTTCATCGACTGATGAATGGATTTAAAAATGTGGTGTATATATACAATGGAATACTACTTGGTGATCACAAAGAATGAAATCTTGCCATTTGCAACAACATGGATTGAACTAGAGTGTATTATGCTAAGCAAAATAAGTCAGATAAGGAAAAATATATGATTTCACTCATGTGGAATTTAAGAAACATAACAGAAAACTTAGGGGAAGAGAAGGAAAAATAAGATAAAAACAGAAAGGGAGGCAAACCGTAACAGACTCTTAAATACAAACAGGGTTACTGGAGGGGAGATGGGTGTGGGGGATGGACTAAATGGGTGACGAGCATTAAGGAGGGCACTTGGTGGGATGAGCAGCTGGGTGTTATACGTGAGTGATGAATCCTTGGGTTCTGCTCCTGAAACCAATACTACTAACTTGAATTTAAATACATTAAAAAAAAACACAAAGCTAGGCCAAGCACAGCAAAATGGTAAAAGAGATCTGAGGTGATTTGAGTGGCTTACAGGCAGTATTCTCCCCACACTGTCCTTAGTTCTGAATCCTCACAAATCCCATGTGCCTAAGTACATACACTAAACATGCTCTGTTCTTCATCCCTTTGTACCTGTGTGGGAGGCCAATAGGTTTAAAGGGTTTCATTGAGTCACATTTTTTAATGTTCTTAAATTACTTCAGCTATAATTCTCATAAATTTTCTACTCTTTATTCTATAGTAAAGGGAGTCAATTCTGCACAGCACTCCTTTATTTTGGCCTCTCTCTTCCTTATTTTTTTCTCATTTTGATTTACATCTTCACTAACCACTGTAGAGGTAATATTTTGTCAAGGTAGGTTGTCATTGTTTTATTTCTCAAGTTTTTTTTTCATGTTTGAGATTGCCTTTATATTTATGTTGCCTTCATGATTAAATTAAAAACTAACATAATCATCTAAGGGTCACATTTCCATTCAGTACTTTGTAAGCATAATTCAATTACTTCACATTTGGATACTTCTGTGAAGTATTCTGATGCCAGTCTTATTTTTCTGCCTTATAAATTGTTTGCTTTCTCTGCCTGATGCTTGAATAGTTAAATTTTGAATATTCAACAATTTAATCAGAATATATTCCAGTGCTGAATACATTAAATCAGACTTTTCCCAAATCTTGTTTTTCTTGTGTTGTAAATCTATTTTTTTTTTTTTGCTTCATTTCAGGAATATGTCATCTCTTTCTCTATTTGTTAAAAGTTTACTTTTGAGACAGAGAGAGAGAGAGCACAAGCAGCGGAGGGGCAAAGAGAGAGGGAGACAGAATCTCAAACAGGTTCTGTGCTTACAGCACTGGGAGATCATGACCTGAGCCAAAATTAAGGGTCGGTAACTTAACAGACTGAGCCACCCAGGCGCCCCACTCTTTCTATTATGATTTTTGAGTTTTCTTCAGAAACACCAATTATCTTTACGTTGAATCATCCTTGACTACTTTTTATACTAGCTTTTCCTTGTTTAATGGCTTTATCTTTTTATTAACTCGTAGTAATCTGAGTATCAAGTTTTTCTTCTACTTAAGAAAGTTGAAATCATGCTGTATCTATATTGTTCCTTTCTGTTTATAACTGATTATGTGTTAGCTTTGTTTTTGTTCTTCATTAATTCCCTAAGGCCTGAAATCTTTTGTTCCATAATACTGTATTATTTTAGCACCTCATTTTTTGGCTTTATTTTATAAGTCCATTTTAAATGTTCTATTATTCCAAGTACCTGTGAAAAAAATATTTCCATTGTTCAGTTTATATTTTTCTTGAGCTGGTGGTCTTTCTTTGTATTTTACATAGTATGTCCTTTTCTTCTTATCCCAATCTCAGTATATTTGCATTCTGCTTTTTATTATATTCATGTATGTGAGGCTCTGGCTCCCCCTTGGTTTCTTTTTTTTTTAAGTTTATTTATTTAGAGATGGAGTGTGTGGGGGGGGGAAAGGCAGAGAGAAAGAGAGAGAGAGAGAGGGAGAGAGAATCTCAAGCAGGCTCTACACTGTCAGTGTGTAGTCCAATGCAAGTCTCAAACACATGAACCATGAGATCATGACCTGAGCTGAAATCAAGAGTCAGACATTTAACCAACTGATCCATCCAGGCTCCCCTCCCTCTTTCTTTAATATGACTGGGGAGATGTCTGGTTGGGGTGGGACTTGACTCTTCAATCTTTTCAGTGGAAATGAATTATGACAGAAGATAGTTGGGTGGCCAATCTTCTGTATATAAGCAGTTCTTTTCTGGTGACACCATACATTAAAAACATTACCTTATTTTTCTGTGCCAATATCCCCAAATATACTTTAGACCTAAAGGAAGACCAGGTACTACCATTACATACTGGTGTTTTTGTGTTTGGTAAATCTTGTAGTAATCAGGGGCATGAAACATGTTTTACTCTTCCTTGCTGATCCCATGACAATCATCTTGTTGCTTCTGAGCCTCCTCTGGCTTCCACAATGTCCATGACTAGAATTCCATCAGTGCTGCTGTCATTTCCTGTGGCTATACTTTCTACAGTGTCTTCTACATAATTCAGATATTCACTTTTTAGTCCTTTCTTTTTCTGTTTTGCATTTTTAGGAATTTTTTTTTAAAAAATTCACTGTCCACCAAACTACTTTTTGTTTGCAAGGGAAATCACAATATATATTTTACTATCTTATCTGTTATTTCTAGAGTTAAGGCCAGAAATAAGAAATTTCTAAGTATTCTGAATGGAAACTAAAAATCATTCTCCTTCTAATTTGCCTAAGATATTAAGTACCTTTATGAAACTTCTCAGCACTCTATAAGTATGTTCATTTTGTCTTCTTTGAGTTTTACATTTATCTTTAAGCTGGAAGCAAAGGGTATATCACTTCACAGAGATGCTACAAATCAACTTATAAAGCTAATAGCGTTTCCAATGCGATATTTCCCTTCCAACTACTTTTTACTTTCCCAGTAGAAATATTCACTATTTCCCAGTGAAATGCTTTCCCAGCATTTTGCTTTGAATCACTTTAGTTACACATAATTTCTTATGTTTAGTCACAAAATACTCAAGTATTTTTTTAGTTACAACATGTTTGCATTGAGACTCTTAATAGAAACTGATTTTTTTTAGTGGACATACAGTTACTAAATTCTAATTTAAAATTATATCTTAAGGGCACCTGGGTGGCTCAGTCGTTAAGCATCAGACTTCGGCTCTGGTCATGATCTCACAGTTGAGTTCGATTGAGCTCAAGCCCTGATTGAGGTGAACACAAGCCCCACTTCAGGTAGAATGCAACCCATGCTTCAGGTAAAAGATAAGCCCCACTTTGTATGAACCCTGCTTCTCTCTCTCTCTTTCTCTCTGCCCCTTTTGGGACTCTCTCTCTCTCTGCCTCTTACTTTCATCCTCTCTCTCTCTCTCAAAAAAAATTATATCTTAAAAAGAGTATAAAAAGAAAGAGGGGAAAAAGGAAAACAAAACACTTGAAAACAAACTATGACAATTCAAAAATTATATAAAATAATTTCCTAGTAGAAGTAATAATGGTCGGACCAAGAATCAAATGGCCAATCTATGAACTACTTGATTCCCTTTCAATTAACCTTCACCTCTGTTCCTTATATATACATTTAGATTATTGATTAGATGCCAGAGAGGGTATGAGGTGGTCTGGCTAAATACCAGTTGTTCCTCTGTGCCTACATGGTAGAGTATTACAGCTTGTTGGGAAAAGATGTTTTTGAGATGACAAGAAATGTAATGGATCTAATAGATTTAAATAAAACAATATTTCAGATATCAAGAACAGAGAAAGGGGGTGCTAGCTGAGTCAAAAACAAGAGAAATAAAAGAATCTGAAAGAAATGATATGAGGAGAGAAAAGAGAAATACTAAACTTATGACTATTAAACTTAAAGCCTTTGTACCATGACATCTCAGGTTGTGCCACATTGCAAAAAGGGTTTGCCTTGATATCTGTATAAAACTATTGCAATTTGAGTCTCAGTAGTTTGAAACTATTGACTAATTTCTTTTAAGATAAAGCATATCTAAACCATATATCCTTTGTTCCACATCACCTGTCCTTACTCAACACTGCTTCTGGATATAGAAATAAGGAAAGGTTTGGGATGGTCTGGTTAAATTACAGTTGTTCTCTGTTTCTGAGTGATAGTTTTAGAGCTTTTGTACATGTTGATAAAAGATACCAATGCAAATTAAGATGAGAAGAAATGAAATTATTTGGAGAAAATAAAGTTGCAGACACCAAGAATGCAGAAATTTGAAACAGTAACAAAATGGAAAGAAGAGTTGATGAAGAAAGAGAAAAAATACAAAAGAAATGACAAGGAAAATAGAAACATATAGCTTATCACCACTAGCTTAGGGACAGGGCCTTTTGTTTCATGTCACTTCAGGCCATGTTATATTAACAATGGTAAGGCACCACTGTTACAAGTAGTGTCTTACATGGGATTAGGGCTCTTCACTAGCAGGGGACAGAAAACTTTTCTACATGAGATTTAACAAAATAAGGGCTTTTTTTTTTTTAGCTCACCTTAGTGGAAAGTCGAGATAATTTAAGATTTTATTCATGTCTTTCTTGTCTTTTCTCCTGCTTTTCTTTTCTCAACTCCATAAATTCTTTGTTGATATTATTTTTCAGCAAGTTTTCTTTGTAGCTTTGAGAAAATATCCTACCAGTGTTTAGCCCTGAATATATCTGCTTAGGTTTCAGAAAAATTCCTTCAGTAGAGTCTCACTGACCCGACTTGGATAACATGCCATCCATGAGCAAAGCACTGGTCCTAGAGCCTTTGTACTTTAAATTGGTCTTTCTTAGGTTAAATGTTCAGCTGAATATGTACAACTTATTCTTCATAAAATAGCCAGAAATATCAAAATGATTATGGTATACGTTGCTGAACTGAAACCTTCCCTTACTGTCCTTCTCACAGTGATTTTGCACTTCAGACTAAAGGCCAAAAGGCTGATATGGTTTATAGACTTATGTCACTTGTCTGATCTCATTTCAATCCACATTCCCTCTCACTCTGCTTCAATCACTGTAGCTTTCTACATGTTCTCTGAACATTCTAGGCAAGTGTACTTTTTTTGCTGTTTCTTCTGCCTAAGTGGTCCACACAATGTGGACATGGTTCATTCTCTCACATCCTTAAGATCACAATGAAACTTTCTTTGATGACTTTATTTGAAATTAAAGTTCTCTCAGTGAACAATGTATATTCTTTCTTTGCTTTAGTTTTCCACAAAGCACTTATCATAATCTAAGAAATTGAATATTTTATTGGTTTATTTAATTTACTATTTATGTCAGCCCAATCCCTACTAAAATGTAATATTTCTGTGGGCAAGCAAGCAGCAGATCAGTAGCAAATACATAGTAGGTATTCAGAAACTATATTGAATGAATTAATAAATCAGTGCACAAATGAATGTAAATCTTTGAGTGGGAAACTTTGACTATGGTTTTATCTAAAGGGGAAAGTGAGTGGGTCAGGCACCATGAACAAAATGGACTTCTTTAATAATTCTCCTGTTTATATTGGGAATTATTTGTAAATCCTGTTTTGATACTGATTCAAACCTTGCTTTGTTCATCATGAAGAAAACCACATGTAAGCTGTTTATAATTTCACTCGTCACTTATTCTGAATTTCCAATTTTTAATGTTCAAAATGTGAATGAAATGATAGTTTTCCTACAGGGTTTCTAAGTCTACTTTTATACAATAAAAGCACTAAACAAAAGACTTATGATTATGGATCATACTGATTGTATAAACATATTAAACATATTAAAAATATGTTATAATTAAGCTAATAAAAGAAACTCAAATGGAAAAGAAATATATTTGTTTCTATTTTGTTTTCTTTCCCTTAGGGGATCATGGACATTGAAGCATATTTTGAAAGAATTGGTTATAAGAATTCTAGGAACAAATTGGACTTGGAAACATTAACTAACATTCTTCAGCACCAGATCCGAGCCATTCCCTTTGAGAACCTTAACATCCATTGTGGGGAAACCATGGAATTGGGCTTGAAGGCCATTTTTGAGCAAGTTGTGCGGAGGAACCGTGGTGGATGGTGTCTCCAGGTCAATCATCTTCTGTACTGGGTTCTGACCACAATTGGTTATGAGACCACAATGTTGGGGGGTTATGTGTACAGTACTGCAGCCAACAAATATAGTAATGCTATGATTCATCTCCTGCTGAAGGTGACTACTGAGGGTAAGAATTACATAGTGGATGCTGGATTTGGACGTTCTTACCAGATGTGGCAGCCTCTGGAGTTAATTTCTGGAAAGGATCAGCTTCAAGTGCCTTGCATCTTCCGCTTGACAGAAGAGAGAGGAATCTGGTACCTGGACCAAATCAGAAGACAGCAGTACATTGCAAATGAAGAATTTCTTAATTCTGATCTCCTGGAAAAAAATAAATACCGAAAAATATACTCCTTTACTCTTGAACCTCGAACAATTGAAGATTTTGAGTCTGTGAATACATACCTTCAGACATCTCCAACATCTGTGTTTACAAGCAAGTCATTCTGTTCCTTGCAGACATCTGAAGGGGTTCACTGTTTAGTGGGCTGCACCCTTACCTATAGGAAATTCAATTATAAGGACAATATGGATTTGGTAGAGTTTAAGGTCCTGAATGAAGAAGAAGTAGAACAAAAGCTGAAAAATACATTTAATATTTCCTTAGAGAGAAAGTTTGTGCCCAAACATGGTGATCAACTTTTTACCATTTAGAGTAAGGAGTAAAAATAGTCTTCAGTATTACTTCATGTACTGAAACTTTTTGTTATACAAAATATTAAACATATTAGAGAAAATAAACTAATAAGTGTTTATGTATTTATCACCGAATTTTTCAACTATCAATTACCATATTTCCTCAATTGTTTGCACATTATATTAAAGAAAATTTCACTCTTAAAAATATCAGGATTTATAGTTAGATAACATTTTAAAGAAATATAATCAGAAACTTTTCAAAATTAATAAGAAAAGTATTTTAAGGATGGCCTATGGTTTTCTTGGGTGAATATAGTGATTTGTGCTAGGAAATCTTCCATATTGGTTTGTGAAAATTAAAGAAACTTCATTTAAAATAGAGTTGGGAGGCCAGAATGGGGAGCTCATACGCCCTACCACTTTTCATCAATTGCAGACCCCAACAAGATGTGTATCTTGCATTCGCAATAAGAAGCTTACTTTACTCCAACAGTAAGAATTTTTCCTTGCCCTTCAACAAGATCAGCCAATGATACCACAATTCAGCCAATGAGAAGTTGTCACTACCTTAGGCTCTTGCTTTCCTCCGATGCTTTCCTTTCATTCAGGCACCCCCAATTGCATTTTTAAACACTAACAACAGAATATCTGAAAAAGAAATTCACAATAGCAAGAAAACAATAAAACACTTAGGAATAAATTTAGCCACAAGAGTGAAAGATCTATACACTCAAAAACTATAAGACAGTGATGAAATAATTAAAGAAACACATGAAAAAATAAAGAAGACACAAATTAAAAAAAAGATAAACCACGTTATGGATCACAAATATTAACATTGTTAAAATATTCATACTGCTCAAGGTTATCCATAGAGGCAATGCAATCACTATCAAAATTTTAGTGACATTTTATACAAAAATGGAACAATCCTAAAAAGTGTACGGAACCACAAAAGACCTTGAGTAGCCGAATCAATCTTGGGAAAGAACAGAGGTAAAAAAAAATACTCTCTCTCTCTCTCTCTTTCAAAAATAAATGAATATTAAATGTTAAAATATTCACACGTTCAAGGTTATCCATAGAGGCAATGCAATCACTATCAAAATTTCAGTGACATTTTACACAAAAATGGAGCAATCCTAAAAAGTGTATGGAACCATAAAAGACTTTGAGTAGCCAAATCAATCTTGGGAAAGAAGAACAATGGTAAAAAAATACCCTCTCTCTCTCTTTCAAAAATAAATGAATATTAAAAAAAATTTTTTTAAAGGATGAAATCTCAGTTATATTCTGAGGATTGTACAACATGGTGACCTTTAAGAATGGTATTGTATTTTAAGTTGCTATGAGTAGAGATAATATTCTCACCATAACAGCAACATAACAATACCAACAACAAAATGGTGATTATGTGAGGCAAAGGATGTGTTATCTAATCTTATTGTTAAAACATTTCACAATATATATGTTTACGAAACCATTACATTGTATGACTTAAACTTACACAATATTATGTCAATTATGCCTCAACAAAACTGGGGAAAAAAAGATGCAAGATGGCTAATACATCTCTACTCATCATGGTTGCATTCTAGGAAGGGAGAGAGCAGGCATAGAAGAAAGGTCTTCAGGGGAGGCTGGGTGACTCTGTTAAGCGACTGACTTCAGCTCAGGTCATGATCTCACAGGTTGTGAGTTTGAGCCCCACGTGGGGCTCTGTGCTGACAGCTTAGAGCCTAGAGCCTGTCTCAGATTCTGTGTATCCCTCTCTCTCTACCCCTCACCCCACTCTCGCTCTCTCTCTCTCAAAAACAAATAAGCTTTTAAAAAGAAAAGAAAAAAATGTCTTCTTATATAAATGGGACTAAAGAAACTTCCAAGAAGCCCTGGCCTTTTATGAGCTGACAGAGAAGAAATAAGGACCTGGTATTAGGTGGTAGTAGGGTATAACAAAGAGGAATGTGACAGAGATGAAAGAGGTAAAGACTTTTTTGATGTGTGATATAAGGACAAAAAAATCATGCAAGAACTCTGGGGTTTGTAATGTATCACCACCTTGCAATGGGGCCCTGTGAGGTGGGGGAGGTGAGATGAGAATGTGAATGAAGAACATCTTGCCAGGAAAAGGGTCACATTTAGTTTTGGGCAGGGAGGAAAAAGGTAGTGGAATAAAAACAAAGGTAATTCAAACAGGATAATTAGTTCCAAAGTCATAGAGTTGGCTTGTAAACCATAAGCAGGTTGTTCTAACACAATGTTTCACTGAGAACAGAGGAACTGAAAAGATGAAATCCACTAAAAAGGAACCAGCATATAGGGTGCCTGGGTGGCTTAGTCAGTTGGGCACCCAACTTCGGCTCAGGTCATAATCTCACAGTTCATGAGTTTGAGCCCTGCATTGGGCTCTGTGCTGACAGCTCAGATCCTAGAGTCTGCTTCAGATTCTGTGTCTCCCTCTCTATCTGCCCCTTCCCCACTCATGCTATGCCTATCTCTCAAAAATGAATAAAGATTTAAAAAAATAAAATAAAATAAACAGATCCAGTGTAAGTGGCTGTCATTGCAGCATGTGGTCTTAGAAAGTGATTTCAGATACATTTCCAGCCCCTCTTCCCATGCCTTTAAGCATGACGTGAACAACCAGTGCAGCCTCCAGTCCCTGTTCTCATTCACATGCTACTATCAACAGACTGAGGGAGAAATGGGCATATGCATTTGGTAACTAGTGGATGAGAGTTAGTTTAATGGAGGAAAACGGAAAGAATCGTGGTTTTGAAAGGGACCAGTCATAAAGCAATTTTTTGCCTGACTCCAGCCCCTTAACAATAAAATGGATTTGCCTTTGCAGATTGCCCTACTCTAGGGATAGCTTAACAATAAATTTTCTTAATTCCTCAACATATTTTTACCTTTGTTGTATTAATACAAATATGGAAAACATGAAGAAGAGAGGAAGGAATTGTATACACAATTAGGTTCAACTCCATTTTGCAAATTCAAAAAAGGAACTTTATATTCAGGAATCTACAAGTCACAGACAAGCTAGTGATGGATTTAGACTTTGAAACTCTTCCTGCTGTTTCCTCCATTATATTCCAGAGCCAGGAAGGAATTGCATCTCTAAGCAAGTAAAGGGTTAAATGGATTCTGAGCTGAATCAATAAAGATACATTGCAATTGAACCATATGTTAAACTACATATACTTAGACATATATAAAACATTCTATCCAACAACAGAATGTACATTCTCATTTGCAAACAGATTATCCTCCAAGATAAGTCATGTAATAGGACACAAAGCATATCTTAATAAATTTAAGATTGAAATCATACCAACTATCTTTCTGACTACAATGGACTAATCTACAAATCAAAAAGAGAAAAGATGGAAAACCAACAAGTATGTGGAAACTAAACAATACACTTCTGAAGAATCAATGGGTCAAAGAAGAAATTGAAAAGGAAATAAAAGTTATGTAAAAACAAAAATGGGAATAAAAGTAGTTCTGAAAAGAAAGTTTATAGCAACACATCCATGTATTAAGAAATCAGAAAGATCTCAAATAAACAATTTAACTTTATACCTCAAGGAACTAGAAAAGAAGAACAAATTAAGGCCAATATTCTCAAGATGAAGAAAATAATCAGAGCAGAAATAACTGAAATAGAGGCCAGAAGAAGTCAACAAAACCAAGAGTTGTTTTTTTTGTTTTGTTTTGAAAAAAAAATTGACAAAACTTTAGCTTGGTTAATTAGGGGGAAACAAGACAAGACTCTAATCAATAAAATTAGAAATGAAAAAGGAGACATTAAAACTGATAATACTGAAATTCATGGAATCATAAGAGACTACTATGAACAGTTAAAGCCAAGAAATTAGATAACTTAGGAAAAAACGGATTCCTTCTTAGAAACATTTCCAAGACTGAGGAAAAAATACAAAATCTGAACAGACCAATAATGAGTGAAAAGATTGAGTCAGTAATCAAAAATTTCACAACACAGAAAATTCTAAGAGCACATGGATTTAATGAAAAATTCTACCAAACATTTGAATAAGAATTAGCAGGGGCACCTGGATGGCTCAGTTAAGCATCTGACTCTTGATTTTGGCCTGAGTCAGGATCTCATTCACACTTTGAGCCCTGCATGGGCCTCTGTGCTGTTTGGAGCCTGTTTGGGATTCTTTGTCCCCCTTTCTCTATGCCCTTCCCCCACTTGCTGTCTCTCAAAAATAAATATAATAACCTTTAACAAGAAAAAAGAACTAGCAATAATCCTCAAACTTCTCCAAATTATTGAAGTGGGGGGAAAACTTCTAAACTCATTTTATGAGGCCAGAATTATCCTGATTCCAATGCCAGATATAAGAAAACAAATCCATAAATCAATAAACCTGATATAGAGATGCAGCAATTCTCAACAAAATATTAGCAAACGGAATAAAATAACATATTAACTACATCATAACTAAGTAGAATTATCCCTGAAATGAAAGGATAACTCAACATATACATTCAATATGGGAATAGAGCAGGGGAGGTAAGATGACTGCATAGTAGGAGGACTCTAAGCTTGCTTCATCCCTCAAACATAGCTAGATAACTATCATATTATCCTGGATACCAAGAAATCAATCTGAAGACTGAAAGAACAAAATGCACAATAGAGGAAGAGAAGAGGCCACATTGAGGAAGGTAGGAAGTGTGGAGATGTGGTTTGGGACAGAGATGTATCATGGTTGCTGTGGAGGGAAGGGAGCCCTGGTTATGGAGAAAGGTGAGATAGAGTGGAGCATAAGGAAAACACTTTCCCAAAGCAATTAGCTGGGAAAATGAGAGGGGTTGATTTTCAGAAGTTTTTGCAACCACTTAAAGACTGGAGGTTTAGAGGTCCACAGGCTTGGCTAGAATAAAGCCCTGAGGGTACTGCCTTACTCCTGGAGGAAAGGCTGGCAAGCAGCCCCAGGGAAGACTGTGTGATCTGAGGATGGCCTAAGGTGCACAGGGAAAGACTGTTCACATCTACTGGAGTACATTGGTGAAAGATTACATGCCCAGAGATGCCTTTCAGGGGACAAAAGAGCTAGTGGGCAAAGTTTTCCTCCCCAGCCCCTCAGCATAGCTGCAGAGACACCTGCTGAGGGTGGCCAAATCAGACACTGTTAAACCTGTTTTGTTCCAAATCCCATGCATGTACACTCTGGCACACCTGCTATTCTCAGTCAAATCTGCATCAGTCCCAGCATGGCAAGACCCTCCTCCAGAAAACCAGTGAATGTCCTTCCCACACGAGGTTCCTAAAGTTTGGAGTTTTAAAAGTCAGAGGGTTTGTTTGGATAGAGACCAAAGTGCACTGCCCTGCTCCATGCAAGGAAGCAACCCAGAGACAGTGTGAAAACAGAAATCTAAAAACTTCCTGTGATGCACAAATGGAAATTATTCTAACTTTTGGGAGTGCTCTTTTGAGAGCAGCAAGCACAGAATTCCCTCTACTGGGACATAGGAACTGGCTGGTGCCATTTCTCTGTCCCACCCTTCAGCATGAACCAACTTCAATAAACAACACAGTGCCAACACTAGGTGCCTAACCTGCTTATGCTTAGTCCCACCCACCCTTCTTCCATATGCTGGTAGCTCATTTGTTAGGCAAATGTACCTAATGACCAGTACAGCAGGCCCCTTCCCCTAGAAGACCAGCAGAAACCTCTGCATGCACCATGACTACTGACCATAGAGTTCTGCAAAGCTTTGGTTCTAATGGAAGTTGAATCAGGTCTCATTTAACAAGTAGACTAGAGCAAACCAAGTTAAAACCTGCCACATTCTGGCCAAGGTCTAAACACTTCCTACTACAAGAAAGGAGAAAGTCTGCACATGACTGACCTGAGGGATACAGCCTGCAAACACAGCATCAGAGTACACACAACACACACCAGAGACTATCCCTGAAGCTCCAGGTCCTGGTATGACCTCTTCTTCATAAAGCCATTACTCTCAGAAACAGGAAACATAACAGACTTTTCCAACACACGGATGAAGACAGAGACCTAGGCAAATGCTAAGACAGAGGATTTCATTCCAAAATAAAGGACCAGTAAATGTCACGATCAGAGATCTCATTGAAAGAGATATAAGTAATGTGACTGATGGAGAGTGAAAACAACAATCATAAGGATCCTCACTGGGCTTGGAATAGCATGGAAGACATCAGGGAGACCCTTACTGCTGAGATAAAAAACTTTAAAAACCATCAGAACTAAAGTTTTAAAAATGCAATAACTGAGAGTAATGACTACAAGGATGGAAGGAGAAGAAAGAATAAGTGATATAGCATATAGAATAATGGAAATTAATGAAACTGAAAAAAAGAGTGAAAGAAGAATTATGCTTCATGAGAAGAGACTTAAGATATTTAGTGATTCCATCAAATGTAATAACATTTGTACCATAGAAATATCAGAGAATGAAGAGAGAGAGGGAAAAGGGGACAGTTGTTTTTGAGGAATAATAGCTGAAAACTTTGCTAATCTGGGGAAGTAAACAGACTTTCACATCCAGGAGGGACAGAGAAATCCCATCAAAGGGAAAATGAGAAACAGAAACAGGTCAACACCAAGACATATTGAAATTATATATGTAAAATATACTGATTTTAAAACACCCTTAAAATCAACAAAAGAAGTCCCTAACTTATAAAGGAAGACCCATAAGGCTAGATGCAGATGTCTCCACAGAAACATGACAAGTCAGAAGGGAGTGGCATGATCTATTCAATGAGCTAAATGGCAGAAATCTGCAGCCAAGAATACTCTATCCAGCGGGGCTATCATTCAGAACAGAAGGAGACATAAAGAGTTTCCAAGACAAGTAAAAGGTAAAAAATTTGTGATCACTAAACCATCACTGTAAGAAATATTAAAGGGGACACATTAAGTGGGAAAGACCAAAATTGACAAAGACTAGAAAGGAACAGAGAAAACCTCCAGAAAGTATGAGAAAACAAGTAATAAAATGACACTAAATACATATGTAATAATAATTGCTCTGAATGTAAAAGAACTAAACACTCAATCAAAAAACATAGGGTGTCATAATGGATAAAAAATAAGACCCATCAGGGAGAAGCCAAGATGGCAGAACAGCACGGAAGCTTTTTATGTGTCTCGTGTCCATGAAATACAGCCAGACCAACATTATACACCTAGAAAACAGATTGGAAGATTAACACAGCAATCTGCACAACCTGAACTACAGAATTCAGCAGGTACACAAGAAGAGCTGAACTTGGGTAGAAAGAATCCCTGAAAGGTAGGGAACCCCTTTTGTGGGTGGAGAGAGGACAGAGACTGGGATGGGGGGAAGCATTTAGGAAAAGCATCCCTCTCCAAAAACAGCCAGAGAGAAAGTGGAAAATTGGAAACAGCCACAGGGACTAAACTAAAAAGGGAGAAAGGAGAAAGGAGAGGGTTTAAATCCCATTAAGACTATAAACAAGGCGAGCGCAAAGGCTACAATTCTGCAGCTCGATACCTGGTGGTGCTCTGGTGGGAAGGGTGAATCCCCAGGAACAGAGTGGGGTCCAGGAGGTTCTCAGGCCACATGGGGAAAAGCAGTTCCACTGCTGGAAGGACATTTGGTAGAGACTGTTGAAGCCACCTGGTCCCAGCAGACCCCGGAAGGTGGCCACATTCACTAGTGCTCGGGCAAGGTCATTGAGAGTGAAGCCTGGTGCCAGGTGTATGCTGCGATTTTCCATGGTCCCTGACACGCTGAGGCTACACTGTCTCATGATTTTTTTGGGGGGCAGGCTGGCACCTGACCGCAGGCTCGGGGCACCAGCAACAGCAGGGTCCAGCAGGCGTTCCTGGATGCAGCTGACATTCAGCCATTGTTTTGTGAGACCCTCCCACAGAGGGGTGGAATGGGTCAAAGCCACAGTCCTTTGGAAGTAAGAGGCCAGGGAAAACAGCTGCATCTGAGACAAAACTTGGGAGAGAGGTACTGCCTGGGGCCTGGTCACGGAGAGTGGAAAAGTGGGGAGTGGACGAGAGCTGAAGACAGAGGACCGGTGCATGATTGCTGATCCAGAAGGACAGACTGGGTGGCTGGGTGGTGCCATTTTTCACCACTCCCACGCCTGCGCATGCACACCAAGGAGCTCCACAACAATCCACCCCAGTAAGCTAGCAGCGCCATCTAGTGGAGAGCGGAGCTGTTACACTGAGCCCCGACCAACTGGGCCAACTTCGCTCTTCAAGAACACAAACCTCATTGCCAGCTTAATTTATGGACCATAAAGAGCTACATGGACTGACCTCTAGGGGAAAACGAAGCAATATCAGGCTTACTTCAATCTGTTAGCAGGTTCATCTATTCAATTTTTTTCTCTTTTTCCTTTTTCTCTTTTACAATTCTTTTCTTTTTCTTGAATACAGAAAGAGAAAAAACTCATTTTTATTTTCAATTTTTATTAAAAATATATGTCTTTAATTTTCATTACTACATTTTTTACTTTTGTGTAAATTTTTTCAAATTCTACTTTATTTTATCATTTACATCATTTTACATCATTTACATCATTTTATTTTAGTCTAGTTCAGTGTACTCACCTTTTCAAATTTTCAAACAATTTCCTTTATTTTTCTTTCTTTTTCTTTTTCATTTCTTTTCTTTTTCTTGAATGCAGAAAGAGAAAAACTTCATTTTACTTTCAATTTCTTTTAAAAAATATTTTTATTTGGGGCGCCTTGGTGGCTCAGTCAGTTAAGCGGCCAACTTTGGCTCAGGTCATGATTTCGCAGTCCGTGAGTTCGAGCCCTGCATCAGGCTCTGTGCTGACAGCTCAGAGCCTGCAGCCTGTTTCAGATTCTGTGTCTCCCTCTCTCTGCCCCTCCCCTGTTCATGCTCTGTCTCTCTCTGTCTCAAAAATAAATAAACGTTAAAAAAAATTAAAAAAAATAAAAATAAATAAAAATATTTTTATTTAATTTTTATTACTATATTTTTTGCTTTTATGTAATTTTTTTCAAATTCTATCTTACTCTAATCATTTTATTTCAGTCTACTATAGTGTATTCACTTTTTCAAAGTTTCAAACTATTTTTCTGTCTTTTCTTTCTTTTTTTGTTTTTCTTTTTCATTTCTTTCTTTTTTCTTAAATACAGAAAATGAAAAAGTTCATATTTCTTTTTAATTTTTATTAAAAATTTTTTCTATAATTTTTTCTACTATATTGTCTACTTTTGTGTATTTTATTCTACTATAGTGTATTCATTTAATCAAATTTCAAATGATTTCCTTTTTTTTCTCCTCCTGCCCACTTTTTGTTTGTTTCCCTATCTGTCAAGCCACTTTCTACAGCCAGACCAAAACACACCTAGGATCTAGCATCATCTATTCAACTTTTGTGTGTGTTTTTAACTTTTAATTTTCATATTTTTTTAACTTTAATTTTTTTACTTCAATTTTTCCACCTTATTAATTCCTTTTCTCCCTTCAAAATTACAAAACGAAGGATTTCACCCCAAATAAAGAGCATAAAGAAACAACAGCCAGGGATTTAACCAACACAGACAAACAAGCAAGATGTTTGAACCAGAATTTAGAATCACGATAATAAGAATACTAGCTGGAGTTGAAAATAGATTAGAACCCCTTTCCCCAGAGACAAAAGAAATAAAAATAGCAGGAATGAAATTAAAAATGTTATAACTAACCTGCAATCATGGATGGATGCAGTGGCGGCAAGGATGGACAAGGCAGAACAGAGAATCAGCGATATAGAGGGTTTATAGAGAATGACGAAGCAGAAAAAAAAAAGATGGAGATTAAGGCAAAAGAGCATGATTTAAGAATTAGAGAAATTAGTGACTCATTAAAAAGGAACAACATCAGAATCATAGGGGTCCCAGAGGAGGAAGAGAGAGAAATAGGGGTAGAAGCGTTTTGTGAAGAAATCATAGCGGAAAACTTTCCTAATCTGGGGAAAGACACAGACATTAAAATCCAGGAAGCACAGAGGACTCCCATTAGATTGAACAAAAACCGACCATCAACAAGGCATATCATAGTCGAATACACAAAATACTCAGGCAAGGAGAGAATCATGAAAGCAGCAAGGGGGAAAAAGCCCTTAACCTACAAGGGAAGACAGATCAGGTTTGCAGCAGACCTATCCACAGAAACGTGGCAGGCCAGAAAGGAGTGGAGGGATATGTTCAGTGTGCTGAATCAAAAAAATATGCAGCCAAGAATTCTTTATCCAGCAAGGCTGTCATTCAAAATGGAGAGATAAGGTTTCCCAGACAAACAAAAATTGAAGGAGTTTGTCACAACTAAACCAGCCCTGCAAGAAATTTTAAGGGGGACTCTCTGAGGGGAGAAAAGATGCATATATATATATATATATATATATATATATATATACCAAAAGAACAAACGATTAGAAAGGACCAGAGAACACCACCAGAAATTCCAATTCTGCAAGCAACATAATGGCAATAAATTCGTATCTTTCAGTACTCACTCTAAACATCAATGGACTCAATGCTCCAATCAAAAGACATAGGTAACAGAATGGATAAGAAAACAAGATCCATCTATATGCTGTTTACAAGAGACCCACTCTAGACCTAAAGACACCTACAGATTGAAAATAAAGGGATGGAGAACCATCTATCATGCTAATGGTCAACAAAAGAAAGCCAGAGTAGCCAAACTCATATCAGACAATCTAGACTTTAAAATAAAGACTGTATCAAGAGATGCAGGAGGGCATTATATCATAATCAAGGTGTCTATCCACCAAGAAGACCTAACAATGGTAAACATTTATGTGCCAAATGTGGAAGAACCCAAATATATAAATCAATTAATCACAAACATCAAGGAACTCATTGATAGTAATACCATAATAGTAGAAGACTTCAACACCCCACTCACAGCAATGGACAGACATCTAATCAAAAAACCAACAAGGAAACAATGGCTTTGAATGACACATTGGACCAGATGGGCTTAACAGATATATTCAGAACATTTCATCCAAAAGCAGCAGAATATACATTCTTCTCCAGTGCACATGGAATGTTCTCAGGAATAGACCATATACTGGGACACTAATCAGCCCTAAGTACAAAAAGGTTGAGGTCATACCGTGCATATTCTCAGACCACAATGCTATGAAACTTGAAATCAACCACAAGAAAAAATTTGGAAAGGTAACAAATACTTGTAGAATGAAGAACATCTTACTAAAGAATGAATGGGCTAACCAAGCAGTTAAAGAAGAACTTAAAAAGTATATGGAAGTCAATGAAAATGATAGCACCACAACCCAAAACTTCTGGGATGCAGCAAAGGCAGTCATAAGAGGAAAGTATATAACAATCCAGATGCACAAACTAACCTTACGCCTTAAGGAGCTGGAAAAAGAACAGCAAATAAAACCCAAAAACAGCAAAAGATGGGAAATAATAAAGATTAGAGCAGAAATTAATGCTATTGAAACCAAAAAAAAACAACAGTAGAACAGATCAGTGAAACCAAAAGCAGGTCCGTTGAAAGAATTAACAAAATTGATAAACCACTAGCCAGTTTGATCAAGAAGAAAAAGGAAAGGACCCAAATAAGTAAAATCAAGAATGAAAGAGGATAAATCACAACAAACACAACAGAAATAAAAACAATAAGAAGAGAATATTATGAGCAATTTTTTTTTAATTTTTTTTTTATTTTTTCTTCAACGTTTATTTATTTTTGGGACAGAGAGAGACAGAGCATGAACGGGGGAGGAGCAGAGAGAGAGGGAGACACAGAATCGGAAACAGGCTCCAGGCTCTGAGCCATCAGCCCAGAGCCCTACGTGGGGCTCGAACTCACGGACCGTGAGATCGTGACCTGGCTGAAGTCGGACGCTTAACCGACTGCGCCACCCAGGCGCCCCAATGAGCAATTTTATGACAATAAAATGGGTAATTTGAAAGAAATGGACAAATTCCTAGAAACATACACTACCGAAACTGAAACAGGAAGAAATAGAAAATTTGAACAGACCCATAACTAGTAAGGAAATTGAATTAGTAATCAAAAATCTGCCAAAAAACAAGAGTCCAGGGCCAGATGGCTTTCCAGGGGAATTCTACGAAACATTTAAGGAAGAGTTAACATCTATTTTCTTGAAACTGTTCCAAAAAAATACAAATGGAAAGAAAACTTCCAAACTCTTTCTATGAGGCCAGCATTACCTTGATTCCAAAACCAGACAGAGACCCCACTAAAAAGGAGAACTATAGACCAATTTCCCTGATGAACATGCATGCAAAAATCCTCAAAAAGATAGCCAACCAGATCCAACAATACGTTAAAAAAATTATTGACCATGACCAAGGGGGATTTATACCTGGGATGCAGGGCTGGTTCAATATCCATAAAACAATTAACGTGATTCATCACATCAATAAAAGAAAGGACAAGAACCGTATGATCCTCTCAGTGGATGCAAAGAAAGCATTTGACAAAATACAGCATCCTTCCTTGATAAAAACTTTCAAGAAAGTAGGGATAGAAGGATCATACCTCGAGATGATAAAAGCCATATACGAGTGACCCAATGCTAATATCCTCAATGGGGAAAAACTGAGAGCTTTCCCCCTAAGATCAGGAACAAGACAGGGATGTCCACTCTCACCACTCTTGTTCAACATAGTACTGGAAGTCTTAGCTTCTGCAATCAGACAACACAAAGAAATAAAAGGCATGCAAATCAGCCAGGAGGAGGTCAAACTTTCACTCTTCACAGATGACATGATATACTCTATATAGAAAACCCAAAAGATTCCACCAAAAAACTGCTAGAACTGATTCATGAATTCAGCAAAGTTGCAGGATATAAAATCAATACACAGAAATCGGTTGCATTCCTATACACCAACAGTGAAGTGACAGAAAGAGAAATCAAGGAATGGATCCCATTTACAGTTGCACAAAAAAAACCATAAAATACCTAGGAATAAATCTAAGCAAAGAGGTGAAAAATCTATACACTGAAAACTATAGAAAACTTGTGAAAGAAATTGAAGAAGACACAAAGAAATAGAAAAAGATTCCATGCTCCTGGATAGGAAGAACAAATATTGTTAAAATGTCGATACTACCCAAAGCAATCTACATATTCAATGCAATTCCTATCAAAGTAACACCAGCATTCTTCACAGAGCTAGAACAAATAATCCTAAAATTTGTATGGAACCAGAAAAGACCCCGAATAGCCAAAGCAATTTTGAAAAAGAAAACCAAAGCAGGGGGCAACACAATCCCAGACTTCAAGCTATACTACAAAGCTGTAATCATCAAGACAGTATGGTACTGGCACAGGAACAGACAGATCAATGGAATAGAAGAGAGGACCCAGAAATGGCCCCACAAATGTATGGCCAACTAATCTTTGAAAAAGCAGGAAAGAATATCCAATGGAATAAAGACAGTCTCTTCAGCAAGTGGTGCTGGGAAAACTGGACAGCAACATGCAGAAGAATTAACCGGGACCACTTTCTTATACCATACACAAAAATAAACTCAAATGGATGAAAGACCTCATTTTAAGACAGGAAGCCATCACAATCCTCGAAGAGAAAGCAGGCAAAAACCTCTTTGATCTTGGCTGCAGCAACTTCTTACTCAACACGTCTTCAGAGGCTAGGGAAACAAAAGAAAAATGAACTACTGGGACCTCATCAAAATAAAAAGCTTCTGCACAGCGAAGGAAACAATCAGCAAAACTAAAAGGCAACTGACAGAATGGGAGAAGATATTTGCAAATGACCTATCAGATAAAGCGTTAGTATCCAAAATCTACAAAGAACTTATCAAACTCAACACCCAAAAAACAAAGAATCCAGTGAAGAAATGGGCAAAAGACATGAATAGACACTTCTCCAAAGAAGACATCCAGATGGCCAACCGACACATGAAAAAATGCTCAACATCACTCATCAGGGAAATACAAATCAAAACCACAATGAGATACCACCTTACACTTGTCAGAATGGCTAACATTAACAACTCAGGCAACAACAGATGTTGGTGAGGATGTGGAGAAAGAGGATCTCTTTTGCATTGTTGGCGGGAATACAATCTGGTGCAGCCATTCTGGAAAACAGTATGGAGGTTCCTCAAAAAATTAAAAATAGAACTATCCTATGATCCAGCAATTGCACTACTAGGTATTTATCCAAGGGATACAGTTGTGCTGTTTTGAAGGGACACATACACCCCCCATGTTTATAGCAGCAGTATCAACAGTAGCCAAAGTATGGAAAGAGCCCAAATGTCCATCGATGGATGAATGAATAAAGAAGATGTGGTAGATATATATACAATGGAGTATTACTTGGCAGTCAAAAAGAATGAAATCTTGCCATTTGCAACTACATGGATGGCACTGGAGGGTATTATGCTAAGCGAAATTAGTCAGAGAAAGACAAATGTCATATGACTTTACTCATATGAGGACTTTAAGAGACAAAACAGATGAACACAAGGGAGGTGAAGCAAAAATAATATAAAAACAGTGAGGGGACAAAACATAAGACACTCTTAAATATGGAGAACAAACAGAGGGTTACTGGAGGGATTGTGGGATGGGGGTGGGCTAAATGGATAAGTGGCATTAAGGAATCTACTCCTGAAATCATTGTTGCAGTATATGCTAACTAATTTGGATGTGAAAACTATAGAAAACTTATGAAGGAAATAGGAGAAGACAAAAAGACATGGAAAAACATTGCATGCTCATGGATTGGAAGAATATTTCTAAAATGTCAATACTACCCAAAGCAATCTACACATTCAATGCAATCCCAATCAAAATTGCACCAGCATTCTTCTCAAAGCTAGAACAAACAATCCTAAAATTTGTATGGAACCACAAAAGACCCCGAATAGCCAAAATAATCTTGAAGAAGAACACCAAAGCAGGAGGCATCACAATCCTAGACTATAGCCTCCACTACAAAGCTGTAATCATCAAGACAGTATGGTATTGGAACAAAAACAGACACATATACTAATGGAATAGAATGGAGAACCCAGGATTTGACCCAAAAATGTATGGCCAACTAATCTTTGGCAGAACAGGAAAGAGTATCCAATGGAAGAAAAAGACAGTCTCTTTAGCAAATGGTGCTGGGAAAACTGGACAGCAACATACAGAAGAATAAAACTAGACCACTTTCTTACACCATACACAAAAATAAGCTCAAAATAGATGAATGACCTAAACGTGAGACAGGAATCCCTAGAGGAGAAAACAGGCAACAACCTGTTTGACCTCAGCCACAGCAATTTCTTGTTCAACACGTCTCTAAATGCAAGGGAATTAAAAGCAAAAATGAACTATTGGGACCTCAACAAGATAAAAAACCTTCTGCACTGCAAAGGAAACAATCAACAAAACTAAAAGGCAACTGACGGAATGGGAAAAGATTTTTTCCAATGACATATTGGATAAAGGGTTAGTATCCAAGATCTGTAAAGAACTTACCACGCTCCCCACCTGAAAAACAAATAACCCAGTGAAGAAATGGACAGAAGACATGAATAGACACTTGTCTAAAGAAGACATCCAGATGGCCAACAGACACGTGAAAATGCTCAACGTCACTCATCATCAGGGAAATACAAATCAAAACCACACTGAGATATCACCTCATCCTGGTCAGAGTGGCTAAAATTAACAACTCAGGAAGCAACAGATGTTTGTGAGGATGTGAAGAAACAGAACCCTCTTGCACTGTTGGTGGGAAAGCAAAGTGGTGCAGCTGCTCTGGAAAACAGTGTGAAGGTTCCTCAAAAAATTAAAAATAGAACTACCCTATGACTCAGCAATAGCACTACCAGGAATTTATCCAAAGGATACAGGAGTGTTGATTCATCGGGGAACATGTACCCCAATATTTATGACAACACTTTCAACAATAGCCAAATTATGATCAATGGATAAAGAAGATGTGGTTTATATATACAATGGAATAATACTTGGCAACAAGAAAGATTGAAATCATGGCATTTGCACCAGTGTGGATGGAACTGGAAGGTATTATGCTGAGTGAAATAAGTCAGTCAGAGAAATAGAGATATTGTATGTTTTCATTCATTGTATGTGTTTCACTCATATGTGCATCTTGAGAAACTTAACAGAAGACCATGGGGAAGGGAAGGGGGAAAAATAGTTACAAACAGGGAGGGGGGAGGCAAACCACAAAAGACTCTTAAATACAGAGAAGAAACTGAGGGTTGGGGGGAGAAAGGAAAATGGGTATTGAGCATTGAGGAGGGCACTTGTTGGGATGAGCACTGGGTGTCGTATGTAAGTGCTGAACCACAGGAATCTAACCCCAAAACCAAGAGCACACTTTACACACTGTATGTTAGGCGATTTGCCAAAATTTTTATTTAAAAAAAGGAAAGGAAAGAAATTGTCAGAAGACATAAATAGACATTTTTTAAAAAAATATTTTTAATACTTACTTTTGAGAGAGAAAGTATGAGTGGGGGAGGAGCAGAGAGAGAGGGAGACACAGAATCTGAAGCAGGCTCCAGACTCTGAGCTGTCAGCAGAGAGCCAGACATGGGGCTTGAACTCAGGAACAGCAAGATCATGACCCGAACCAAAGTCAGATGCTTAACTGACTGAGCCACCCAGCTGCCCCTAAATTTTCCCAAGGAAGACATACAGATAGCCAACAGACACATGAAAATATGCTCAACATCACTCATCACCAAGTAAGTACAAATCAAAACTAAAATAAGATATCACCTCACACCTATTAGAATGGCTAAAATTAACAGCCTAGGAAATAATAGTTATTGCCAAGGTTGCCAAGAAAGAGGAACCCTCATACACTATTGGTGGGAATGCAAACTGGTACAGCCACTGTGGAAAATAGTAGGGAGGTTCCTCAAAAAGTTATAAATAGAACTACCCACGCTACTAGGTATTTACCCAAAATGGTACAAAAATAATGGTTCGAAGGAATAAATGCACCCCAACATTTATAGCAGCATTATCAACAATAGGCAGATTAGGAAAACAGCCCAAGTGTCCATTAATTGATGAATGGATAAAGAATACATAATATATATATATATATTGCCCAGTCATTAAAAATGAAATCTTGCCATCTGCAACAACACCCATGTAGCTAAAGAGTATTATGCTTAAGTGAAATAAGTCAGTCAGAGAAATAAAAATACCATATGATTTCCCTCATGCATGGAATTTAAGAAATGAAGAAACAAATGGCAAAGAAAGAGGAAAAAAATAAATAAAAATACTCTTAACTATAAAAAACAAATTGATGATTACCAGAAAAGAGGAGGGTAGGGGGATGGGTCAAATGGGTGATGGGGATCAAGGAGTGCAACTGCTGTGATGGGCACCAGGTGATGTGTGAAGATGTTGAATCACTATGTTGTACAGCTAAACTAATATTTCAATACACATTAATAAATTGGAATTAAAAAAAAAACTTTAAAGAATACAAGCAACCTGAAACCAACAATACATTTACAAAATCATTCGTCGTGATCTCATGGGATTTATATCCTGGATGTTTGACTAGGTCAATATACACAGATCAATTAACGTGATATGTCACATCAGTAAGAGAATGTATAAAAACCATATGATAATTTCAATAGATGTAGAAAAAACATTTGACAAAGTACAACATCCATTCATGATAAAAACTCTCAACAACTTTGGTCAAGAGGAAACATACTTCAACATAATAAAGGCCTCATATAAAATAGAAACCCTGTGCACTGTTGGTGGGAATGCAAACTCATGCAGCCACTGTAGAAAATTGGAAGGTTTCTCAAAAAGTTAACAATAGAACTACCCTGCATCCAGTAATGCACTACTGGAAATTTATCCAAAGAGTACAAAAACACTATCAAAGAGACACTGTATTCATATGTTTATTGCAACATTTTTTTACAGCATCCAAGTTATGGAAGCAGCCCAAGTGTCCATCAATTGATGAATAAAGAAGGTGTGGTATATATATATACAATGCACTATTATTCAGCCTTATAAATAATGAAATATTGCCATTAGCAACAACATGCATAGAGCTAGAGCATATAATGCTAAGTGAAATCAGAGAAAGACAAATACCATATGATTTCACTCATATTAGAATTTATGGAAAAGAGAAAAAGAGAGAAAAACCAAGAATCATACTCTTAACTATAGAGAACAAAATGATGGTTACCAGAGGGGTGGTTGGTGGGGGTGGGTGTAATAGGTGATGGGGATTAAAAAGTACACTTATCATGAGGAGCACTGAATAATGTATAGAGTTTTTAATCACTATATTGTACTCCTGAAACTAATATAACACTATATTAACCATACTGGAATTAAATATAAATAATATAGAGAGAGGTTGAAGCTTAAAAAATACTTTCATGTAGATCTGTCTGCCAGTACTTATAATAGCACTACTTCATGGGTTTTTGAGAGAACTAAATGAAGTCATATCTCTGAACTTGGTTTCTCTGTCTTCAAAATTAGGAAGAATACAAGGAAATTCATCTGAGTCCATGTAACAGGAAAGTCTTGTGGATGAAAGTCAAATGATAAACATATGTTTCCAGATAGGTTTCAGATGCTACGCTTCTAATTTTCCCAGGAGGAGTTGGCTCTATTTAGCTCACACAACTCTTTTGGAGCATAAGGAACTTGAGAGGGTTACTGCACTGCAGCAGTCAGTGTTTCTCTGCATTGGCCTCTGGTCATCCATGGTCCTACTGCCCCTGCCACAGAGATGGTGGTCCATTGTAAACGGTTTTAAGATTTAAGGTTTGTCTAAAGTGCATTAGGTTCCTAGAGTGGAGATGGTTATATAGGTTTTACCCACCACAGCCCAAGCCTAGCTGACCAGCCCCTCCACTCCTATGAGGTTGTCTTTAACACTAAAGAGAACAGGCAAGCACCAGGCCTCTGTGGTAGACTATGGAGTTCCATGGGACCCTTTGGAGCATTGGGGTATGGGCTTACAAAACTCAATATTCTCAACATCATCAGTTAATAGGGAAATTAAAATTAAAACCACAATGTCATATCACTACACATCCAAAGAGATAGGAAATGCCTAGTATTCCTCAGTATATAGAATAAACAGAATTCTCATACATTGCCTGTGAGAGTGTAAATTTAATTGGCACAACCACCCTAGAAAATTACTGGCAAAATCTGCTAAAAATGATTGTGCCCCAACTAAAAGACCCAGAAATTGTATTTCTAGGCATATACCCAACAGAAATGCACATGTATGGTCACCAAAAATATGTCTAAGAATGCTCGTAGCAGCATTATTTATAATAATTCCAAACTGGAAATGCCCATTAACAGAAAAATGGCCAAATGCATTGTTGTGTGTTTACACTAACGAATATTAGAAAGCAAAATGAATGTATAATCTATAACTACATACAATATGGCTGAGCCTCATAAACATAACTGAGCAAAAGAAGCCAGACACAATTATACTTTAAGAAGTACAAAACAAGCATTGAATAATTGGTAGGGACATTCTACATATAGTATTACAGAGGTGAGGGGTGAGATAGAGGTTAAGAAGAGAGCTGATGGGGCGCCTGGGTGGCTCAGTTGGTTAAGCGGCTGACTTCAGCTCAGGTCATGAACTCACGGTTCGTGAGTTTGAGCCCCATGTTGGGGTCTGTGCTGACAGCTTGGAGCCTGGAGCCTGCTTCTGTTTCTGTGTCTCCCTCTCTCTCTGCCTCTCTCCTATTCGTGCTCTGTCTCTCTCTGCCTTTCAAAAGTGAATAAATGTAAAAAAAAATTAAAAATTTAAAAAAATTAAAAAAAAGAAGAGAGTTGATAAGCCACAGATATAATTAAGGGTAGGCATAGAATTTGGGTTGTTAGTCACAACCTGAGAGAGGGTAGATTGGACAGATTTGAGGTCCTCCCTTACTACAGAGAGTGGCCTTCCATGCTAACTGTCTTGAAAGGGTACAATAGGCTTTTGTGTGTGAAGACAAACACTGCCCACACCCATCCACCCAGTGATGATTTGGCAATAGTCACCCTTGTCACTATCATCTGCACTCTTCCCTGCTTTCTACCAAAAAAGAAGGGATGAGATGTATTTCTCAGGAATTGGACATGTATGAAAAAGAAAGAATCAGCCTGACACGCTGACAGATGACCCAATTCAGAGCTGTAAAAATCAGGCTGGACATGATTGCAAAGCCAAGCAGAGGCCTCTAGACTTAATCAAGGGGGAAAATTGGTGCTATCACAAAATCCCATCAAAGAATGTTATATGGAAGTAGTGGAACCAGACAAATCACTACTATGAGCTGAATGATTTCTCTGAAAATGCCCTGCTTGCTCAGAGATTAGTACAAGGCTACCACACATACATTAGGATTTCTAGGTTTTTTAAATAAATTCCAAAATGCCCCAGCTCATAACTTCAAACTATAGTACAAATATTTCCAAAGTTGATAGAGAAATTCTCTGCTTCATAAATACTATATTATTTGAACAAAAAATAGACCTTTTTATAAACCAAACTATAAAATAAGCTTTTGAAATAAATTTTTGGAAGGCTTGGCAGGATTAGAAAGGAGGCCAGATTCCCCATAGCTAAGGGCAACAGAAATCTATGACAAGGTTTGAATTCATAGAGGT
Organism: Leopardus geoffroyi; assembly: GCF_018350155.1. Lineage (NCBI taxonomy): Eukaryota > Metazoa > Chordata > Mammalia > Carnivora > Felidae > Leopardus > Leopardus geoffroyi. The sequence goes on from NC_059327.1 coordinate 38,048,830, forward strand.
AAGGTTTATAAACCCATGCTTACATGAAAAGCTTCAGTTGGGAACTCTAGAAATTATTTTCTTCTCATTTTTATATTTATAAAATGTACATTCACATTAAACACACACAGACACACATACACATTGAACTTAGAGCCAAGAGAGAAAGAGCCAAACTGAGAGCAGCAACTATTTTTATTGACGATAATACTTTGATGACCATTGATATGTGCTAGAGGTCCCAGGGAAGAGTTTTAAAGGAGAAAACACTAGGTTATAGAGAGAAATTGGAAAATAAAATTTTTATAGTTATCTACCTGGACACCAGGAATAGCTTTCATGCTAATCTTTGGCTTGGACTCAAATTTGAGGTCTATCCTCTGCAAGTTCTGTGGCTTCCTCCTAGCATCATAAAAGCAGTATCATAACACAGTCTGGAGACACAAAAAGAGCCTTGAGTTTTGAGTCAGGAGATATGGGCCTTAATAGCCTAATTCTTGGGAAAGTCCTGGTTTATATCTGTTTTCTTGATATAATTATTTCTTTTTAATTTTTAAATATATTTATTTATTTTTGAGAGAGAGAGAGACAAAGCATGAATTGGGGAGGGGCAGAGAGAAAGGGAGACAATTTGAAGCAGGCTCTGGGCTCTGAGCTGTCAGCACAGAGCCTGATACAGGGCTCTAACCCATGAATTGGGGGAACCTGAGCTGAAGTTGGTCACTTAACCAACTGAGATACCCAGTGCTCCCTTGATGTAATTCTTAAAAGCCTCCCCTTTTGGGGTTGTTGGGTGGCTCAGTCAGTTAGGCTTCCAACTTCAGCTCAGGTCATAATCTCACAGCTTGTGAGTTTGAGCCCTGTGTTGGGCTCTGTGCTGACAGCTCAGAGCCTGGAGCCTGCTTCAGATTCTGTGTCTCCCTCTCTCTGTCCCTTCCCAGCTAACACTCTGTGTGTGTGTCTCTCTCTCTCAAAAATAAATAAACATTAAAAAAATTTTAAAATATTTTTAAAAAGCATCCCCTTTCATTTTCAGAAGTGACCCAGTTTAAGATGTAAATTATATGATGGGGAACATTGCAAAATCAACCACTCCGTCATCCTTTCCAATGTGAATTGGAGCTTCACCATCAAAAAGAGGAATCTATTCCCCTGCCTTGCATCTAGACTTGCTTAGGAGTGGATTTGGCCAATAAAACACAGTGGAAATGATGTGTCAGTTCCAAGCCCAGGACCCAATATATCTTGCATATTTTCATTGTTTCTTTTGGAGCTCTGTCCAGCTGCCATGAGAACATGACTGGGTGAGCCTGCTATAGGCTAAAAGATCAGTGGAGCAGAGACAAAACCCTACTAGATGAGCACAGAGCAGCCAATCCCCAGGTGACCTGGCAACCAACTACAGATGCATGGATGTGCTCAGTCAAAATCAGAAAAACTACCCAAATGAACCTAGTTTAAATTTATGATCTGTAAAGTTGTTAGCTAAAAAAATGTTCATTTTTTAAAAAAAATTTAAAAAGTATTTTATTTATTTTGCAAAAGAAAGAAAGAGAGAGAGAGAGAGAGAGAGAGAGAGAGATAGTACAAGCAGGGGAGAGGCAGAGAGAGAGGGAGACACAAAATCCAAAGCAAGGTCCTGGCTGTGAGTTGTCAGCACAGAGCCTGACATGGGGCTCAAACTCATGAACCATGAGATCATGACTTGAACTGAAATCAAATGTTTAACTGACTGAACCACCCATGCACCCCAATGTTCATTGTTTTAAACCACTAAATTCTGAGTTATTTGTAATGCATCAAGCTAACTGGTACATATAGTCATCCTAGTTCTAATCAACACTTTGCCTATAATCATCCTTGTGAACTTGGACAAGTTCTTTAACTGTGCTGGAGTTAAATGTTAAGTGAAGAGTAAACACATTTTGTAAAAAGGTAGCTAACATTGTCATGTTTCAGTTTCTTAGTGCTGTTGTGAGAAATTACCAAAAATTTAGTAGTTTTAAACCACACAAATTTATTTTCTTACAATTTGGGGAGTTAGAAGTCCCAAATCAGTTTCTATGGGCTTGAGTTAAAGTATTGGCAGGGCTCATTCCTTCTGGAGGCTCTTGGAGAGAATCTGTCTCCATGCTTTTTCTAGTTTCTGGAGGCCACTTGTATTCTTTGCCTTGTGACCCCTTATTTACATCATCTCCAAACCTCTAGCTTCTGATGACACATCTGCTTCCTCCATGATCTCCTGCTTCCCTCTTATATAGATCCCAGTGATTATATTGGATCTATCCAGATATTCCAGATAATCTCCCATCTCCAGATCCTTAAACTTGATCACATTTTCAAACTCTCTTTTTACATATAGAGAAATACTCACAAGCTCCAGGGATTAGGACCTGAATGTCTTTGGGGGGAGCAGTATTCAGCATCCTACATTGCCTAAGAACTCTATGCATGTTAGGGTCTCTCTTGAGTGGTGGGGAAGTAAAGATGCAAAGAACACTTCCTAGTGTAAAGTCAAGAAGTTAGACTAGAATGATTTATATAAATTCCTAAGCAATAAAAATTGAGTATTCTGTATTTCTCTGCAGCCACAATTAACCATTACATAAAGATATACCATTGCTTCTGGCACCTGGGTGGCTCAGTCAGTTAAGTGCCCAACTCTTGATTTTGGCCCAGATCATTACCTCACTGTTCATGAGATTGAGCCCCACATCAGGCTCCATGCTCTGAGCATGGAGCCTGCTTGGTATTCTCTCTCTCTCTCTCTCTCTGCCCCTTCCCCACTCATGTTCTCTCTCTCTCTCTCTCTCTCTCTCTCTCTCTCTCTCTCTCTCAAAATAAACAAAAATAAACATTAAAAAAGACATGCCATTGTTTAAGGGGTGATATAAGAAACAGCATGCTCATGAGAGGCTTGAGGTTCAAGGGCAATTGTTTCTCAGCACACCATCCTAAGTGAGACATTTAGCCAGAATGCATTACATATTATATAGTCTATACATGAAGCAGTGATGGTTTAGTAAAGGTAGCTGGAAAAAGAAGTGGAAACTGAATGAAAGGATATATGTTAATTTCAATCTGGGAGGAGGGTACTCTAAATATAAACTATTTGTTCAAGTGAAACACTGTAGAGCAATCACCTATTTGTGATTGAATATGCAAGAGAGGGTAGAGGATATGATGGGGAGAAAGAGAAATAAAAGGATGAGGCATCAGAAAAAGAGAGAGGAAAAATGTAAAGTGAAAGAAAGATGAAACAGCTCAGTTTGAAAAAGTAAATCTTATAGCAAATGGCACAGGAACCACGTGCAGACAGTTCAGACAGAATGAGAGGGAGAGCCACTATTCCAGCTCTCCTGCTGGGACCAACAAGACATTTGCATTCATTACCACTCCGTCAGCTTTTATGAGTAATTGCTTTTGAAGAAGCATTTATCCTCAGAGGAAAAATAGAATTTTTTTTTTAGATTTCTAGAAATCGTAAAAATGACTACTTGTCAAACTCAAGTTGAATTGGGAAGGAAAACAGGGCTAGTACATGTGCTACTAAGAGAGGATCTAAAACTAAAAGTCAGATTCTCCCTCCCAGGGGATTCTTTTTTTTAGTGTATTTATTTTGAGAGAGAGAACGAGCAAGCAGGTGAGGGGCAGGGAAAGAATCCCAAGCAGTCTCTGTGTTGTCAGCACAAAGTCTGACCCAGAGTTCAATCTCACAAACTGTGAGATCATGACCTGAGCTGAAACTGACTGAGCCACCCAGCCTCCCCCCCCCCCCCCACCAAGGATTCTTGATGCATGAGGATCCAGTGAAAGCATCTGATGTGGGTAAGACTTACAATGTGAACCAGAATAATAACATAACAGTTAAAATTTGTTGAACACTTAATATGTGCCATGTACCAAGTTAGGAATTCTCTATGTGTGACTTCATTTAATTCTGAAATACCATGGAGAGGTAAATTCTAGGCATCCTGTTTTAAGATAAAAGTTCTGAAGTACAGAGAGTTCTTGGTTTTCATGGCATAATGACAGCAATCTGAAATAGTATATTATATACATCCTACAAAAACCATACAAATCACAAGGGAGTTCAAGTAAAACTACCCTTAAAAGTATGCCTACAGTATGTTTTCCTCTACAGGATAAAAGAATACTAAAATCTTAATTTGCATGTAAGTAGGAAAAGAAATATCTGAAATAAATTGAGATGAGACAACTTGAGTCCATTCAGAAGTGGAGAATCAGAGAGAAACTCCACAGAAAAGAAAAAGAGGGAGACTGACTAGTTTGTGGCAGAACACAGATAAAATCACCCCTGGAGAGATGAAGTCCTACCCTGATTGAAGAAATTCTGAGAACAGACCTGGTAGAGCAGAGCACTGGCTGAAAGAGACTTGGAAAGAAAGGACTTAAAATTATTCAGAATTTGAGAAGGAAACTCGGGGAAAGTACCACTTCTGAGAGAAGGGGATACAAGTTAGAAGCAGAAGGCTTTGTTGTGAAGGGAAGGAGGAAGGAAGTGGTGGAAATTAAGGATTATATAGAAATAAAAGGAAATCACAAAATCAGTTAACACTCCCTTTTCCATAAGGCATCACTTATTAAAGAAATTTAACCTCACTATTCCAAATAAAAAGAAGGTAAACTTGAGATAAGAAACCTAATAAGCCATGAAAACTCCTTACAGCTAGCTTTAAAAACATCATCTTTTATTGCTGGTCCAGGAAAAAATAACGCATTGCAAATAACAGAAAATGGTACTTATTATATATGCATTTAAGAATAAAACAAAACATGAAAATCTGATAAAAATTGTCCAGCCCTTTCCTCATCCCCCAAAGCAGCAGGGGAAAACTCAACTCTCAACCAATATCCAATATCATAGATATCCTTGAAAAAATTTGAAGATATGAAAAAACTCTCAATATGTTCCAACAAATTTGGAAATCCAAAAAACTTTTCCCTACATAGGAAGAAATAAGACTTGACCAAAGTTAGGAAAAAATTGAAAATCATCTGAAAAAATAAGATTAAATTACAAGGGGCACAGGGAAAATATTTTATTGAAAAAGCAATAAAAGGTACTGAGGAGAGGAATAAGTATAGCCAAAACAATGAAAATTAAATAAAGAAGAGATCAAAGGGAGCAGAGAGAAAGTGAGATAGATATAAAAAGTAAGCAAAGAAGATCCAAAATACATATAATTGAAGCCCCAAAAAGTGAACATGCAGCTGAAAACTTCCCTAATCTGGGGAAGGACACAGATATCAAAATCCAAGAAGCACAGAGAATATCCATTAAATTCAACAAAAGTTGACCATCGCCAAGGAATATCATAGTAAAATTCACAAAATACACAGACAAGGAAAGAATCATTAAAGCACCAAGGGGGAAAAAACGTTCTTAACTTACAAGGGAAAACATATTAGGTTCACAACAGATCTCTCCACACAAACGTGGTTCAGCTATATGTTTGAATAAACCTTTTGCCCCTATTCTTCCCTCTTTGTCTTCTTGGACTCCTATGATATGATGTTATTGTGTTTTAATAAGTCACTGAGTCCCCTAAGTCTGCCTTCATGGTCCATGACCATGTTCCCTGTTCCCATGTTTCCCTGTTCTTTTCAGCTTCATTATTTTCCATAATTTTATCTTTTGTATCACTGATTTCCTCCTCTGCTTCATTCATCCTTGTTTTTATGGCTTCCATTTGGGTTTGCATCTCAGTTACAACATTTTTTTATTTTGGCCTGAGTAGTTTTTAGTTCTTTCATCTATGCAGTAAGGGTGTCTCTAGTCTCTTCTATGCCTTTTTCAAGCCCAAGTAGTATCCTTATAATCATTTTAATTCTAGTCTGTCATCTTACTTATATGCATATTGATTAAATCCCTGGCCATGAGTTCTACTTCATGTTCATTCTTTTGGGGTGAATTTTTCCATCTTGTCATTTTGTCCAGAAAAGAAAAGAAAGAAAAAAAACATTAAACACATTAAACAAATGGAGAAAGAAAACAAAAAACTAGATCCTGGGTGTGTTTTGGTCTGCTTGTTAAGAAAATCTATATCATTAAATAAATAAATAAATAAATAAATAAAAATAAAAAAATATAAATATTTTTAAAATAATAGAAAAAGGAATTGAAAAAAGAGATAAATGAAAAATGAAATGAAAAAATAATAAAAATAAAGAATTAAAGTATAAGGGAAACTAGGTTCTATTTCCCCTAGAGGTGAAGTTTTGCAGCACTCTATGATGAGTAGACTTAATGTGAGGGAATCATTCATGCTGGTCTTCTGGGGGAATGACCTGTTATGCTGCTTCTCAGGTGGACTTGCCCTAGTGGAAATGAGTCTCCATAGCACAGAGGGGTGGAGCTTGGTATAAGCAGCTCAGGCTTCCATTAGGTGCTCTTTTTGCTCCCTAAGGTTTTCAGCATTGATGGGCCAGATGAATATGGTGGCATCAGCTCTCTAGCCCCAGAGCTGAATGTTTGTGTTCTCCCATTCTTGGGAGAACCCTCACAGAAGAGCATTCACCCCTTTGTGTCCCTGTTGTCCATCAGAACCCTGTGTTTAGCCTGCCTCTGTCTGAGACTTTTTTACCTCAGGCATGTGACTGAGTTTCAAAACTCCAAATTGTAGGGACTCCTGAAGTGTGGAGCCACACTGTCACTCTGGGACAGCTGTGTTCACTGTGCTTTTGTCATTTGTCAGTCCATGCTAGGAAAGGTGTCACATGACTACATAGCAGTTTGGAGTTTATGGCAAAACATATCAGAAAGCCAGCACCCCAGCTCCCTGCCTTCAGCCGGAGTCCCTGCTCTTATGCCTGGAAGCAGTGCAGCATATTGGCACCACCCATTTTTTTTTTTTTTTGCAACCCAGGGGATTGTCAGACCATGCTGTCACTCCTGGGACTCCACTCCACTTTGCCACCTGAGCACCTTTAAGGTAGGCACATCACTCATGGTATCGGACTTCTAAAAGTTCAGATTTTGTGCTAGGCTGCTAATAATACTTTACAGTAGCCTCCATAAGCAGAGCACCTTCTCCACTGCTGTACCCACAATTATATATCCCCTCAGTAACACACTACACCTCTTGCCTTTCAAGATGTGGTCACTTTTCTACTTGTATACTTGCAGTTTTTATTCTCTCAGATCTCTGATTTATTTCTTGGTTGTTCAGAATGATTTGATAAATACCTAGCGGGGTTCAAGGGATAGGACAAGCTTATGGTTCCCCTACTCTTCTGTCATCTTAACTCAATTACAACTGGTCAGATATAGAATTTAGCTTGACTTTGAGGAGAATATGCTGCCTGAATGCTTTCAGGCAGAACTGAAATTCCCAGATCTAAGTTTTCATCTACCTCTATCCACGGGCATGTCTCTTATGGGAAAAGACCCTGATTAGGAACCATGAGATTACCTAAACAGCAAGCACTGAAAGGCAAGCCACAGAACACAATGCCCAATGGTGAGACTCTTCAGGGTGGAAACTCTGCCTCTCAAAGTAGGTCCACAACCTGGCTGCAAGTTGTCTTCATCCCCATCATGGAGTATCCCCACTTCCACATTTCCCAGTAGACAAACTAGAAGAAGGAGATGTAGGAGGATTATTCGATCACCCTGATTTTAATAGTTCTAGGGAAACAGGGAGAGGAATAGAGATTCATATTTCCAAGGAAAAAATAAAAACAAAAATTCATAGGAGACTTACTCATTGGGTTGCATTACACACGCTTTTTCAGTAAATTTCATTGGTTCTTATTTCAATTAGATACTTGTTATACTTAATAGTATCTTTATTGGAATTTCCCTCAGAGGCTATTTAGCAATACTTTTTATGTAAAGACTGAAGTAATGTTTGGCTACATTTTTTGCAGTTATTACTGAGCATAGTTCTATGGCAGAATAAATACTGGTTAAATGAATGAATCAATTCTGGATGCCTGGAACTGGATCCATAAAAGTTTCATTGTTATCATGTATGCTATGTGAAGTGCATGGAAAATCTCAACATAAACATGAATCTAGGGCAGTACTGTCCAACAGATTATGGAAATATATATTTATATACACACACACATATATATGTATATATACATAGCGTATGTCATATATCATGTATGTTATGTATCAGTGATATATAGGTCAGGAAACTAAAATAGAATTTTATTTTTTTATTAAATATAATTTACTGTCAAATTGGTTTCCATACCACACCCAGTGCTCATCCCAACATGTGCCCTCCTCAATGCCCATCACCCACTTTCCCAACTCTGCCATCAACCCTCAGTTTGTTCTCAGTATTTTGGAGTCTCTTATGGTTTTCCTTCCTCCCTCTCTATAACTTTTTTTTCACCTTCCCCTTCCCCATGGTCTTCTATTAAGTTTCTCAGGATACACATATGAATGAAAACATACAGTGTCTGTCTTTCTCTGCCTGGCTTATTTCACTTAGCATAATACCCTCCAGTTTCATCCACGTTGCTGCAAATGGCCACATTTCATTCTTTCTCATCACCAAGTAGTATTCCATTGTATATATAAACCACATCTTCTTTATCCATTTGTCGGTTGATGGACATTTAGGCTCTTTCCATAATTTGGTTATTGTTGAAAGTGCTGCTATAAACATTGGGGTACAAGTGCTCCTATGCATCAGCACTCCTATATCCCTTGGGTAAATTCCTAAGAGTGCTATTGCTGGGCAATAAGGTAGTTCTATTTTTAATTTTTTGAGGAATCTCCACACTGTTTTCCAGAGTGGCTGCACCAGTTTGCATGCCCACCAACAATACAAGAGGGTTCCTGTTTCTCCACATCCTCGCCAGCCTCTATAGTCTACTAATTTGGTCATTTTAGCCACTCTGACCGGCATGAGTTGGCATCTTAGTGTGGTTTTGATTTGTATTTCCCTGATGAAGAGTGACATTGAGCATCTTTTCATGTGTCTGTTGGCCATCTGGATGTCTTCTTTGGAGAAGTGTCTATTCATGTCTTCTGCCCTTTTCTTCAGTGGATTGTTTTTCAGGTGTGGAGTTTGGTGAGTTCTTTATAGATTTTGGATACTAGCCCTTTATCCGAGATGTCATTTGCAAATATCTTTTCCCATTCCATCGATTGACTTTTAGTTTTGTTGATTGTTTCCTTTGTAGTGCAGAAGCCCTTTATCTTTATGAGGTCCAAATAGTTCATTTTTGGTTTTAATTCCCTTGCCTTTGGGGATGTGTTGAGTAAGAAATTGCTGTGTCTGAGGTCAATGAGGTTTTTTCCTGCTTTCTCCTCTAGGGTTTTGAGGGTTTCCTGTCTCACATTCAGGTCCTTCATCCATTTTGAGTTTGTTTTTGTGTATGGTGTAAGAAAGTGGTCTAGTTTCATTCTTCTGCATGTTGCTGTCCAATTCTCCCAGCACCATTTGTTAAAGAGACCGTCTTTTTCCATTGGATACTCTTTCCTACTTTGTCAAAGATTAGTTGGCCATACATTGTGGGTCCAATTCTGGGGTTTCTATTCTATTCCATTGGTCTTTGTGTCTGTTTTTGTGCCAATACCATGCTGTGTTGATGATTACAGCTTTGTAGTGGAGGCTAAAGTCTGGGTTTGTGATGCCTCCCACTTTGGTCTTCTTCAATATTTGGCTATTCGGGGTCTTTTGTGGTTTCATACAAATTTTAGGATAGTTTGTGCTAGCTTTAAGAAAAATGTTGGTGCAATTTTGATTGGGATTGCATTGAATGGGTAGATTGCTTTGGGTAGTATTGACATTTTAACAATATTTATTCTTCCAATCCATGATCACGGAATTTTTTCCATTTCTTTTTATCTTCTTCAACTTCCTTCATAAGCTTTCTATAGTTTTCACATACAGTTATGTTACATCTTTGGTTAGGTTTATTCCTAGGTATTTTATGGTTCTTGGTGCAGTTGTGAATGGGATCAGTTTCTTTGTTTCTCTTTCTGTTGCTTCATTATTGGTATAGAATAATGCAATCAATTTCTATACATTAATTTTGTATCCTACAATGTGCTGAATTCATGTTCATTTCTATTATGGTTCAGTCTTTCGGGTTTTCCATGTACAGTATCATGTCATCTGCAAAAAGTGAAACCTTGATTTAATCTTTGCCAATTTTGATGCTTTGATTTCATTCTGTTGTCTGTTGAGGCTAGGATTTCCAACACTGTTAAACAACAGTGGTGAGAGTGGACTTCTCTGTCGTTCTCCTGATCTTAGGGAGAAAGTTGTCAGTTTCTCCCCATTGAGGATATTAGCTGTGGGCCTTACATAAATGGCTTTTATGATGTTTAAGTATGTTCCTTCTATCCTACTTTCTCGAGGGTTTTTATTAACAAAGGATGCTGAATTTTTCAAATGCTTTTTCTGCATCGATTGACAGGATCATATGGTTCTTATCTTTTCTTTTATTAATGTGAGGTATCACATTGATTGATTTGTGAATGTTGAACTAGCCCTGCAGCCTAGGAATGAATCCCACTTGACCGTGGTGAATAATTCTTTTTATATGCTGCTGAATTCGATTTGCTAGTATCTTGTTAAGAATTTTCATCCATATTCATCAGGGATATTGGCCTGTAGTTGTATTTTTTTGCTGGGTCTCTGTCTGGTTTGGGAATCAAAGTAATGCTGGCTTCATAGAATGAGTCTGGAAGTTTTCTTTCCCTTTCTACTTTTTGGAACAGCTTGAGAAAGATAGGTATTATCTCTGCTTTAAGTGTCTGGTAGAATACCCCAGGGAAGCCATCTGGTCCTAGACTCTTATTTGTTGGGAGATTTTTGATAACTGATTCAATTTCTTCGCTGGTTATGGATCTGTTGAAATTTTCTATTTATTCCTATTTGAGTTTTGCTAGTGTGTGGGTGTTTAGAAATTTGTCAATATCTTCCAAGTTGTCCAGTTTGCATATAATTTTTCACATTTTCCTAATAATTGCTTGTATTTCTGAGGGATTGGTTGCAATAATTCCATTTTCATTTGTGATTTTATCTAGTTGGGTCCTCTCTCTTTTCTTTTTAAGAAGCCTGGCTAGAGGTTTACCAATTTTGTTTATTTTTTTCAAAAAAAACAACTCTTGGTTTCATTGATCTGCTCTATTGTTTTTTGGATTCTGTATTGTTTATTTCTTCTCTGATTTTTATTTATATTCTGCTGGGTTTGTGGTGTCTTTGTTGTTCTGCTTCTATTTCCTTTAGGTGTGCTGTTAGATTTTATATTTGGAATTTTTCTTGAGATAGGCCTGGATTGCAATGTATTTTGCAATCTTGAGATAGACCAGGATTGCAATGTATTTTCCTCTTAGAACTGCCTTTACTGCATCTCAATGGGTTTGGACTGTCATGCTTTCATTTTCATTCATTTCCATATATTTTTAAATTTCTTCTCTAATTGCCTGGTTGACCCATTCATTCTTTAGTAGGGTGTTCTTTAACCTCCATGCTTTTGGAGGTTTTCCAGATTTTTCCTGTGGTTTATTTCAAGTTTCATAGCATTGGGATCTGAAAATGTGCATGATATGATCTCAATTCTTTTATATTTACTGAGGGATGTTTTGTGAACCAGTATGTGATCTATCTTGGGTAATGTTCCATGTGCATTCGAGAAGCAAGTATATTCTGTTTCTTTGGGATGCAGAGTTCTAAATATATCTGTCAATTTCATCTGATCCAATGTATCATTCAGGGCCATTGTTTCTTTACTGATTCTCTGTCTAGATGATCTATGCATTGTTGTAAATGGAGTATTAAAGTCGCCTACAATTACCGCATTATTATCCATAAGGTTGCTTATGTTTGTGATTGTTTTATATATTTGGGTGCTCTCAAATTCTGTCCATAGGCATTTATAGTTGTTAGCTATTCCTGATGGATAGACCCTGTAATTATGATATAATGCCATTCTCCATCTCTTGTTACAGCCTTTAATTTAAAATCTAGTTTTTCTAAGTATGGCTACTGCAGCTTCTTTTGACTTCCAGTAGCATGATAGTTCTCCATCCCCTCACTTTCAATCTGAAGGTGTCCTCAGGTCTAAAATGAATCTCTTGTAGACAGCAAATAGATGGGTCTTGTTTTTTTTATCCATTCTGCTATGCTATATCTTTTGGTTGGAGCATTTAGTCCATTTACATTCAGTGTTATTATAGTATAAAGATATGGGTTGAGAGTCATTGTGATGTCTGTAAGTTTCTTGCTTGTAGTGATGTCTCTGGTACTTTGTGGTCCTTGCAACATTTCACTCACAGAATTCCCCTTAGGATCTCTTGTAGGGCTGGTTTAGTGGGGATGAATTCCTTCAGTTTTTGTTTGGGAAGACCTTTATCTCTCCTTCTATTCTGAATGACAGACTTGCTGGATAAAGGATTCTTGGCTGCATGTATTTTCTGTTCATCACATTGAAGATTTCCTTTCTGGCCTGCAAGTTTCAGTAGGTAGGTTTGCTACTACCCTTATGTGTCTACTTTTGTATGTTAAGGCCCATTTATCCCTAGCTGCTTTCATAATTCTCTCTTTATCTTTGTATTTTGCCAGGTTTACTATGATATGTCATACAGAAGATCAAGTTACATCTGAACAGAGTTCTCTGTGCCTCTTGGATTTCAATGCCTTTTTCCTTTCCCAGATCAGGAAAGTTCTCTGCTATGATTTGCTCAAGTATATCTTCAGCCCCTTTCTCTCTCTCTTTTTTCTTCTGGAATTCCTATGATATGGATATTGTTCTATGTGATTGAATCACTTAGTTCTCTAATTCTCCCCTTGTATCCTGGATTTTTTTAATCTCTTTTTTTCAGCTTCCTCTTTTTCCATAATTTTATCTTCTAATTCACCCAATCTCCCCTCTGCCTCTTCAGTCCGTTCTGTGGTCGCCTCCATTTTATTTTGCACCTCATTTATAGCATTTTTTTAATTTATCAAGACTATTTTTTTAGTCCTTTTATCTCTGTAGGAATAGATTCTCTGCTGTCGTTATGCTTTTTTCAAGCCCAGAAATTAATTTTATGACTATTATTCTAAATTCTTGTTTAGTTATATTGCTTAAATCGGTTTTGATCAATTCGTTAGCTGTCGCTACTTCCTGGAATTTCTTTTGAGGAGAATTCTTCTGTTTCGTCATTTTGGCTAGTTTTCTGTTCTTTTTTGTCCCTTATGTATTTTAAAAACTTGTTGTGTGCTCTGCACCTGTGAGCACTGCTATATTAAAGGAGGGCCTGCCCAGGGCCTGGCCCTTCAGGAGGTGTTTTTTTTTCGGGAATTGTTACTTGCTCTCTGTTGTGACTTTGGTTATTTTATTTCCCTACTAGTAGTGATCTTTTGTACTTTCCACCAAGTGTGCTTTGATTTGTTCCTTGGAGTAACCTTGTAAAGGAAAACAAACAAAAACGGGAGAAAAAACACACAAACACACAAATAAAAGAAACAAATAAACAAAAACAAAAACCAAAAAACTAAAAGCAATCCAAAAGCAACAAACGAGAAATACTGGATACAAGTAAAGTACACAGTGGAGGCAGTGCTTATGGAAGAGCACATACAAAGAGAGAAATGACGGGGGTGAGGAAAAAGAAAAAAATAAATATTGACTAGGCAGAGAGACTAAAAGGCTTAATCCAGAGCGAAAGAAAGGAAAATAAGGAAGGAGGTGGGGAAAAAGAAATGGCAATAAAGTTACCCAGACAAACTCTATGGCTTGATTATTCCAGAGAGAGAGAAAGGAATGTAAAGAAGGAGGTATAGAACATGTATCAAGAGAATGGATTAAATATATGTGTTTAGACAAACCAACAACCAGAGTAACCAGCCTAGAGGAGGGAAGAGATAAGGAGGAGAAATGGTGGGGAGAATATATCTATATATCCAGAATTGACCAAGAATTAATTCAGGCAATGCTGCAGCACTGGTCTGGAGGAGCTGTCCAGCTGGTTCCACAGGGTCTGTCCAGCTCCAGTAGATACACAGTTACCCAGTGTGGAGGGGAGTGGTTTGGCGTAGGCTGGTACCACCTCCACTGTGGGCTCCATAGACTGTCCCTGAAACCCTGCCTTGTGGTAGTGGTGGGGGGTGGGGGTGAGGAATGGTGACCGCCCCAGTCTCTTCTCCAGGGACCAAATGGACTCCATTTGAGTCATCCTCACTGTGCCTTGGGCACAGACAGGGCAGTCCTTGTCACTCTGCCAACTCCCCTGACCCTGTGCTTGGTTAGGATTCAAAGACCCACTCTGTGTGCTCTGGCATTGGGGAAGCACCCCTCTGTGCAGCCCAATATGTGTTCCTGGCTGGCTTTGTGCCAGAAGGGGGAGGACCCCCTTCTCTTACTGTGGACTACATCACTGACCTCGCTGCGGAGGTCTGGGGGTGGTGGCTGTAGGCAGGCTTTGTCCTGTCCCACAGCACGCCAGGGAGGAGGCCGCTTTCTCCTACTGCAGATTGTACCCTTGACCTAGCCACTGAACCTGGGGTGGAGGATGCAGGCAGGCTTTGTCCTATGGTGTAGCCCTCCAGGGAGGGCTTTCTCCTACTATGGATTGTGTCCCCGATCTACCACCCAACCCAGGGCTGGCTTCCCTCCTCCCCAGGTGTGCAAACAGGGAGTGGGCCCCGGTCCCAAGAAAGCCCCACAGTTAGAGATAGGATCTTCTCAGTCCCAGTCCAAGGTTTTTCTCTTGCCCAGATACAGTCCTACACTTCCCCAACTGCTCTTTCTCTTCCCTATGTCTCTCCACAGAAGGGGATCCTTTCCTTCCATGCCCACGTGGCCATTTTATCTCCCCCAGTTTGCAATCACCTACCTATGGTCTCTCAAGTTGTCTCATTTTCTTCCTGGTAGATTCAGTCTCTTTTCCTCCCAGTCTTTGGGGTTCAAAGTCGTTTGGCTTCAGCACTTTTTTGTTTGAGAGACATGGGAAGTATGGATCCCCCTATATCTCTGCCATGTTGGTCCGGTATCCTAAAATAGAATTTCAAATTGCCACATGTGATTAGTGGTTACCATACTGAACAATACCTTTCTAAAGGACCAAGATAATAACAAAAGTAGAGAATACAGTGCTGAATACTTGTTAACCTTTATGTGTAGTCTGGGGTTTAGCAAAGTAACCTTCTCCAAAATTCTTTGAGTTAAATCACAAAATCAACACATTGTGGATTAACCAAGATATATGCTAAAAGCACTATTCTTCCTGGGCCAGAAGCAGGAAGAAAAAGCTGACAATTACCATTAACAGAATTAATATCATTGGTAAGGTAATGTTAGTTATTGTTATTATTTTTAGGGTTTGCTAAGGGTCAAGTACTGTGCTAAGTGTTTTATATGTGTTGTCTCATTTAAGACCCATAACAACAACCCCGTGAGCTGGGTGTTGTTATTCACATTTTAATAGTGTGGAACTGGAATGGAGATTAGGTAACATGCCCAAGTTCACACAGATAATAAGGTGCAGGGTATGGAGTTAAAGGAAGCTCCTTTGGATTCCACTATCTCTGTTCTTAACCATTTGTTCTACTGAGCAGTGGCAGTACATTTAGTACTGCCTAGTGTACTGTCCCCCCCAAGACCCTGTGATTATACTGGGAAAGTGGATCCTCAGTATGGAAAAGTGTTACAAATGATTTCAATGGAAAGGCATCACCTAATGCCTCTAGTTTTGATTCCATCCAAAATGTATTTATTGAGCAGTTTCTTGGGATTCCAGGTACATGGCACAGTACCTCACCTGAGCAAGTATAGTTTTTTCCACCCTTAAGAAGCTACACAAAATTCAGATTATAATTTGACTTCCACTAGAGCATCTTACTAACCTAAAGATATTGATAAAATCCTCTTTTTGGCCAAAAAGAAGGGCAATTAGCAAGGAAATGCTACCCAAAGGGACCCCCTGTGTAGGACTGCCAGATAAAATATAAGATACTCAGTTACATTTGATCTTCAGATAAACAATGAATACTGTTTTTTTATGTTTATTTATTTTGAGAGAGAGTGAGAGAACATGTTTGAGCAGGGGATGGGAGAGAGAGGGAGAGAGAATCCCAAGCAGTCTCTACGCTCAGCAGGGAAACCGATGCAGGGCTTAATCCTACAACTATGAGATCATGATGTGAGCCCAAATCCAGAGTTGGATGCTTGACTGAACTGTCCAGGCATCCCAAACAATGAATGTTTTTATAGCATAATTGCATCTCAAGTATTGCACGGGATATACTTACACTAGAAAACTGTAATTCAAATGTAGTTGGGCATCCTATATTTTATCTAGCAACTGTACTGTAGGGAAGCTGCCAGGTAAGAATTCCCTGGACATATTCTTTCAGGTCATAAAGGTCTCTCACAAATTTTAGTGGTATGGCCAGAATTCAGTTGTAACTTAGGACAGAACTAAATCTAGTCAGGGAACGTTGCCTAGAAAAGGAAGGACAGATTGTCCTTAAAGTAAAGGTAGGCAAGTGAATTGACAGAAGGAGCCATTTCAGAAGGCTGAGCCTAAGGCACATATTTCAGGCAGAGTCTATGCAGTGGGTCAGGAGGAAGACGCCTTACACAGAAGAAGAGAGTGCTGGAGTTTCCCATTCACTTCTGCAAGGATTCTGGCCAGTTCGGCATCCATATCCTATTTCATAATTCAGTGGTCAAAGCTTGGTCTCTCTTATTCATGACAACAGCTAACAGATGCAAGGGTCAATGGGCAGCACTGCATCAAGCACAACACAATAATGGCAGGAAACAGCCAGTTGCCCTTTGTGAGTACTAAAGGCTTCTGTAGCCAGTGAGTTATCCTAAAACAATGGTTTTCATTTTTGGCATCAGTATCACCTGGAGGGTTTGAGAAAGTACAGATAGCTGGGCCCCATTCCCAGAGTTTCTGATTCAATAGGTCTGAGATAGGATAGAGAATTTGTGTTTTTTTTTAATGTTTATTTATTTTTGAGGTGGGAGGTGTAGAGCAGAGAGGGAGACACAGAATCTGAAACAAGCTCCAGGCTCTGAGCTGTCAGTACAGAGCCCGATGCAGGGCTTGAACTCACAAACACAAGAGCATGACCTGAGCCGAAGTCTGACAACCGAGTCACCCAGTCATTTGTATTTCTAACAAATTCTCAGGAGATGCTGCTAGTGCTGCTTGAGGGATCACATTTTGGGAACTGCTCTAAAGCAGTGCTTCTCAAGCTTTAATGTGCACCTGGGGATGTAATTTAAATGCAGAATCCTGGTAACTCATCAGGTCTGGGAAGGGGCCTAAGATTTTACTTTTCCCACAAAGTTCAAGGAGATGTTACTAAGTTGCCAAGTTCCAAGGAAATGGTTCCCAAGCCCTGGTGCATGTTAGAAACACCTAGGGAACATCTAAAATTTCCATACTCCAGATCAATTCATTCAGAATTCTGTGGGTGTGATCTAGGCATGTTGAGCTAAAAGGACTATTTCTATTGCCATTTCCTCCTGGGTGACATACGTATTCTTGTGAGTGGAGTCACTGTTTCTCAAAACTAAGGCTGACAAGAAAGGTTAGTGTTAGCTCTGACTTCTGTAGATCAAGATAGAAGCTGTTGAGGAATTAACGTGTTGACGATCTGAAGAGATGGAACCTGATGTAGGCTTTTTCTCATCTGTAAACTGGGTACAATAATAGCGCTATATCATAGAATTTCATAAAGATTAAATGAGAGGATCCATGTTAAGTAGCCAGCATAGCACCAAGCACCTAAGTGCTCAGTTGTTACAATCCAACCACCCATCTGAGGTTTCTTATTTCTCAACATTTTAACTTCCCACATGGGTGCTACACCACATCTGAACTACTCTATTGGCAAGGGATTTGTGTGTTGTGGCCAGCTTTTAGTAGAAAGCTCTTCCTTCTAGTAAGTTCTCGTAGGTTCCAATAACCACTCCTAATTAAACCCCTTCAATTGCTAAAGCACAGCCCTTATCCCCCTTCCACATAGGACTCATTTAAACTTTTAAAACCAATATTCCTTAGTTCTGTCATGGTTAACCATCCCCAGTTCATGTGTTTCCTACATTTCTCTCATTACATTGTTCCTAGTTTTGTTTTGTTTGTTTTTTGTTTTTTGTTTTTTGCCATATTGATTGTTAATTTTGCATACCCTCTGGTTTGTTTACATCTCAAGTCTCAAGGCAGTTTCTCTGGCTGTAGTCTCATTAGTGTAGAGCAGTGTGCTTCACCTTCCTGGGATGGCACCAATATTTTTGGTGGCTGCATCACTCTGTTCCCTGTAATTGAGTTTGCTGTGGGTTAAATCTGGAGGCTTTCTTTTCTATTTGCTTGTGATATACCAGATCCTAGCTTGACCTTGTAAAGTTTTTCTTTAATAACCAAAGTGTAAAATCTTACGCTCTTACACTTTAATATTTCACATTGTTCATTTGTCCCTTTCTTGGCCTGTTGAGATTTTTTTGAATCCTGATTCCGTCTCTAGTAAAATCATTCTCCCCCAGCTTTATGACATGCACATTTTTAATAAACACATTTTTATAGTTTTAGTAAAGTTAGTAATTGAAATGTTGGACAGATGGAGCCAAAAGGTGAGCTTTGCAGCAGGACACTAGACATGCTCTTCCAGGTTGATAAGTATTCTTTAATTAGCACCATTCAAGTGGTTACACACCCACCAACACTGATATTTCACCACTTAGCCCAGACATATTTAAGACCATATTAAATTCTTTGTTGTGGCTCAGATCTTTTATCTAGTATTTTCTGATCTACTTAATCTTACAAAATAGGAAATACACGTAGTCTGAAATGGTTTGTTCTTGAGAAGCCATGCTGACTTGCAGTAATGTTGCATCCTTATCATTCACTTTGTAATTATGCGCAGAATTAATATCAAGCTCACTAGTCTACAGCATCCAGAACTTACACTCTTCTCTAATATTAGAAAGACATATGCCAGTCTTCGGTATTTTTCTATGGCTTACAATTTCTCAATAAAAATTGGGTGATTCAGGAGTCTCATTGGTAAATTTCACACTATCATGGAATAGAATTAATGTAGAGGTGAGACATTATTTATGGTCGATAGTTTTTTCATTGTATCTTTATTTCTCCTGGGTTTTAGCTTCTTGTCTTGAGGTTTCATCTTTTAATATTAATTTGTGCAACAAACAGTCCCAAAATAGACAAAACTCCTAGACTTAGAGGACAGAAAACTGGGCAATGAGGATTCATATTTGTTTCTTTTTCAAACTGTGATATAATTGACATTATAACATTATATTAGTTTCAGATGTACAATATGATTCAATATTTACGTAAGAGGATTCATGTTTGAGAGTCACACAGGGGATTTTAGTGGAAGCCACCCATCTCCCCCTTCCTCCCTACTCCAAGCTATTTAGAGATTTATACATAACATCAGTTTTCATCTCTGCCAGGCAGCAGTTTCATTCGTTATCAGCTATCTTGCTTCAGAAAGCCCAAATTGCCAAACATAAAACATCCTCTCAAATATTCAGAAGTTAGGTGATTAGGGTGGAATTTTATTTTTTCATTTTCCAAGTCAACAGATATCATTTTTAACATTGTTTGGTTATGATAACAAAGATATATACACTAGGCACCATAAAGCATGATCAGCATTTGCATTTTAGAGCAATAATTACCTTCAGTCCCTTTACTTTGATAAAAAGTGTTAGAATATGGGGATGCAAATGAGTTCTTGAAATTGCTATAAAAAGTTTTGTTCTTTCCCTGCTTAAAGCCCCCTGATGAAGACAGTAGGCCTCCTAAATCTCATCAACATCTTTGTGCAAACACGTGTTTTCACAGACTTCAATGAAGGTGAGTCAGAGTTAATAGTTTGGACTTTCTTACCCCTTAATCAAGTACCCTGGTGAAATCTCTCACTGTGGGTTTGTTGTTGTCTTTTTAATGCAAGGGGAGGTTTGGTGTGTTTTGATTTTTAAAGGTATTATACAGTTTCTTAAATAAGCAAATAAAATTATCCCCCTAAATGATTGAAATTTGTTAGATTTATTTCTTTCTAAAGTTTGTACATTTACATTTATCATATACATATTTTAAATCCTTCACTATTTCACATGATTTCTATTACATAAAAGCCACTTAAATCCAACAGATTTTGTTGTTGTAAAACAACAAATTATCCCCAACTTATAAAAACACAGGAACAGTTATATTCATGAACATTACACAATAGGGAAAAGTACTCTATATATCACAGCGTCTATACATATCAGGTGACTCGCTTGTCTGTTTACATTGTTTAGGTTACTTCAACAACAAACAAGGTAATATTTATATACAACTATTTTAATAAAAAATAAAGCAATTGTAAAATGTAAACTTAATTTTCAAAATATTCTCTAAACACCTTAGCAATACCCACATAAATTACTGTTCCATTACAAAGATGACCACCATAAATGCCATAATTTTATAGGAGATGGCATTTCTTCAGTCTGGTGGGTGATAAGGAGGAACAGGTTTCCAGTACATAAATCAGTCTCACTAGCTTACTTAAGTCTGCTAATGCTGACAGTTGGACTACTGAAAAGGAGTAGGCTGCTATTTTGTCACTAATTACTTTCACAATTTGCAGGGAGATATGGCACCAGGGCTGCAATGAAACTGCAATGATTGGTGGAGAAAACTTTGAAGGCAAAGGAATGTTGCACATTGCCAAATAGTTTGAGTCACAGTAAATATAACCCAGTTACTAGTTGGAAAAGTCAAAACCTTGTTTTATATTAAAGGATATAAACTACCACCCTTCTGCCTGTCCTACAGTAATGACAGTATTGGTTCTCCACTTGTGTAAATTTTTGTTCTAGAAATGGGCTCCTAAAACTTGAGGTAGAAGAGAATGCAGGGAGGCATTTAGGCCTTTACCCAACAGCTCTCATCTGACTGAGCAGAAATGATAAGCAATAAGCTTAGTGTCCTTTGACCCTTCCCACAGAACTGAAACATTACCCATTTTCAGAAATCTGGGTGCAAAGGCAAAGATATCATCCATCCCTTGGTAGAGCTCAATGTGCCAACCTGTTTCTTGCAAAGGCAAAATATATGGTCTTGGCTTCAGTCACAGAATTTTTAAAATACCTTTGTCATATGTCATCCCCAGTGACTCAGTCATTCTCAGAGTTGATATCTTTCCTCAGCAGGGTCAACCCATTAGAAGAGCTGGATTCCTAAAGCTGGGGAATAGCACTGAAATCCAGGATGTGTTTGCTGCTCAGTAGAAGCCCAAGTGGAGTAGGAGGCCAGAAGAGAATCTCCTCTTTGCAGAGAGAATACATTATCACCCTCTGCAGTGCCCCAGTATTCAGGGGTCAGAGCAAGGAGCCTCAGACCTACAGTACTGTCCTTAGCTGAGCTTTCTTGTTAGGACTCTCCCGAGAGTGTCTAAAGACTTATCTATGCAAGCTCACAGGGAAATGGTAACTGAAACCCCAAATTTCTCTCCATTGACCACCATTTTCAGGAATCGAAGTTAAAGTGCTTTTAATAACACTATTAGTGAGAATTTAGCTCTTACCCTGCAATGGGAAATATATTTTAGCTGGGTTCCTTCTCATCTCTATCTTCACTGTCACTGCTGATGGAAAAGTGCTTAACTGTTCAGCAATACTTTAATCTGAACTTTCTTACCAGTACAACTTGAAGGGGAATGTGGACAATTCACACCAATGTTCCTACAGTGTTTTGTTCCTTCTCCATTTGTGCTCCTTTCTCAAAGTAATGATCTCCAGAGCACGCAGCAATGCCACCCCAGAAAATTCAGCCTTCTGGAATGTCCCCATGCTACTGCGGGATGTTGGAGAGCTGCTACTTGTGAAGTATAAGAAAGCCTTCAATTTGGTGGATGTGATATATATCCCCTCACATATTTGTTAAAAATGCAATACTTGTCAAAGTCAGACACTAGAGCTCAACTCCTCCCTAGCCCTTAGAAAACATTCCTGTGATGCAGTTTCCACCCCCTTAATTCATCACCTCTTCTACACTCTGGCCCTTTGTGTCTTAAGTTTGTATAACTTAAAACATTCACTATGTGTACATGTGTGCAAGCGTATGTACACATGTGAGAGGCCCAGATATGTGAAACTTTCCCCTTACACACCTAAGGAGACAGTAAACTGGTTCTGAATCTCTCAGGAGCGGAGGACTGACCACATATATGTCTATCCTAAATGGAAGTCAACCAGCTCACACACTCCTCCCCAAAGCCCCCTGACTTCAATTTGGTCTAATTAGTCTTGTTCCTATAACTAAAAAAGTATCCTAATGACATTAAAAAATCAATGTGCATATATACTCTGATACAGTGTATATTACTGTCCACGCCAAATGGTTACTTGGCTTTATAACCTACATGGCTTTATACTAAAAGTCCAAACATTTCAAATGATTAAGGCCCAAAATGAAACTTTATTTTTGCTACTCCTTTAGTATATGCTTTCTGAATCAAATGAATGTTTTTGCAATTCACTATAATTTTTAGAAAGAAATACACTCTTGCAGAACAAAGACCCTGCTGATCAGAGTGAATTCACTGCATGTCAAGAACAAATTAGGAAATATGATATATTTGCAAAAAGTTTGAGACTGTAGAGTTAATTAAAAAAACTCCAATGTAACTACCAACAGCAGCCTAGAGCTAAAGATTAGTCTTTCATTCCATAACTCCAATTTTCTGAATCAGATACAAAGAATAGGAGACAGTATGTTTAAAAATATACTGTACTCAACCACTCACTCAAACACACTCAGTTGCTGCTTTAAATATACCAAACATGCTGAATAATACACATTTAATCTATTATCTATTTACACACTGTGAGATAAGCAGTAAGCTCAAATAACTAAGGCCGGTGGCTCTTTGGGGAGAGGCAGGAAGAGACCTAAGTATAAAAATATTAAATAAAGATTTAACCTAGTCCATAGCCTGCCCTAAAATTCTTTCACTTGTGACACTAGATGCTAATTTGTACAACTGCAAACCTAGAATATAGTACCTGATCTTGGGAAGCCCTGATATACTTTAGCAATGTAATATTCTTTAAAGTAAAGAGGGTAAGGAGGTGGTGCAAGAAGGGTGGTTCCATCTACTGTAAAATAGACACAGGCACAAAAATGATACTGTGGGCACTTATTTAATTCTTCTGAAAGCTCTATTTGTCTGGACTAATTACAACAATAAAGAACGTGTGCTTTAAAGCACCACATTTTGTAATAAGCCCAAAATTGTCAGTTTGATTTTATGGTTAAGTACTCAGAATACCGAAGTTGTTAAGACTGTATAGGATGCCTATTTTTTTTCTTTCTGTAGATCTCAAGTTATAATGAGCTACTTCCTTAGTATTGTACACAGTACACTAAAAGAGTTTCACGAAGTTAGTTCAGGGTCATTTTCGCCCTGGTGGTTCAAAGATCAAAGATGGAATTTTCTAACATAAAGTCTTATTAAAAAGCTAATCAAAATATCATTTAAGTTTAATAAAACAGTACCACTATATATACTTTCAATAACTGCATTATATAATCAATCCTATGAGGTTTTTACTTGCTTTTCATATCATACTGGTTATTAAAAATAAATTTGATATACATACACCATATACTGATATACAGTCTACACATTGATACATATACATATATATATACAACTATAAATACCCACAATACAACATTGGCAGGTGACAGAAAGCATTTCTTTTGATGTCTGACAAACTATCTATATGAATATTCTCCAAAAGCCTGCAATACTACAGATACACACATAAATTACAAAGAACAAGCCAAGGACATTTAAGGAAATTGCATATACAATTACTTAACTTGCAATATTTTCTTGCTGTTACATTCAAGCCAACAAACTATCATGCAGATTCAAGTATTTACTGACATTCTCTCTGTGAAGATATTCTCTTTGCATGCAAAGGGGCATTATGTCCTAAGCAGAATGCTGCACACTTGTTTTTGGATACTATAGGTACAAAAGGAGAATGGCAATGGCTTTGGACTTCAGTTTCCCTTTAAAAGTGAGACATTGAAAAGGAATCTGAGAGGAAAAGCAATGACAAAGCACCTCCCTATCACTTGTTGGGATTATTTTGTGGTGAACTACTGACCTTTAAAGTCCTCCAAGTGACTTGACAGTATAAAATGTCAAAAGGCTGATGGAGATATCTGTTGACCTGAAGCAGACTAGTGGCCTGACCTGGCCTAGGAGAAGAGACAGCCAGAAAGCTTTGGGGCAAGGTAGACCCAGAAGCTCATCTGCCTACAAAGCTGACTGATCTTTTTGTCTTGTCAGAGTAACTTCGATGTTGAGAAGAGCAGATGCATTTTTAAACCCAAAGTCACACTATTAATCATTAACTAAACTCTACTTTTAACAATTTTTAGGATACCACTTTGGTTCTTTGTTTAACAGTATTAATTTTACAACTGGAAAAAAATGTCATTTGAAAAGTAAAGATATTGTTCGCTGCTGAAATTAAGGAAGGTGGCTACCAATGTGCTGTAAACTTGACCAGGTCCCTAAGAGCTAAAGTAAAGGAATTTGGACCTACAAGATTAAGAAACTCCCCGTGAAATCTGGCTTAAAAAAGCTTAACTAGGGGGCCACTGGCTGGCTTAGTCGGTGGAGTGTGCTACTCTTGATCTTGGGATCGTGAGTTCGAGCCCCACATTGGGTGTAGATATTACTCAGAAATAAAACCTAAAAAAAAAGAAGGCTTTATTGATGACTACACGGTAAATGCCAAAGGAATTAAAATTCCAATGACAATTAACTATATCCAAGAAAGTCTTGCTAGTAAGACAATAGAGAAACTTCTTAAAGGTCAATTTTCTTCCCATTGTCTATGATTAGGAGTAAAGGCAGAGAAACGGTACAACTCATAGCCAAATCAGGCCCCGCCTTACTTAAGAAAAGCTTCTCAAGCTTTTTATATCAGAGGGAGTAGCAGGCAAGGGCCAGCAGAACACTCTACAACTTTGTGTTTAGGCAGCAAAGGGCCTCCTTTACTGCTGGTTATATAAATTCTTCTCCAGCCTCAGATGTTCTGTGGTTTGGCCACAGGGTGAAATACAAACTCAAGAGACCACCTATAGCTTGGCCTTAGAAAGCCAGCCAATTTTGCTTTTCCAGAATGAATTCTCTCAATCACTTCTGACTGAGGACAGAAATCCTCATCTTCTGAATTAGGATAACAGAAGTATAGACGTTCTTGTACAGTTGCTTTCTACCTTCTTTACCGAAGAGCAATAGGAACTACAGTTCTACCAGAGGACTCTCTAACATGTTGGTTTTACTTGAGATTAATTAAAATACATGGAAGTATTGCTTGGTTTAACTAGGCATTGCTAAGAGTTACCAAAATGTTTCTAAAAAGCACACTTCAAACAATGGTATGGCAATAAAATGAGGACTCTGCATGCTAGTAATTAAGTTTTGATTGCGAACAAGGGATTTCTGAGACCTCCTGTGAAAGTCAACATGTGAGGTGGGGAAACAAACCCCAAAACACTCAAAGATTTTATACACGGACCACTTCTATGGTCAATTTGCAACAAGACTACCATCAAGATGTTTTGATGACTACCAAGACTTTCTATATAAAAAATAATATTACATGTATTTATGTGAAGGAGAATAATAATTTATCACATGGAGAGAAATCCCAAGGCTCCTGATGCTAAGGTATGGGTGAGAAGTGGGGATGGGAAGAGGGGGAGTACCTTTAGAAGGTAAGGAGGAGGTGAAGCAGCAGGCTTGGAATAGCTGTGAAAGGAAATGTCTTCAATTTCTTCTGACTTGATACTATAGGAAAGAAATGATCACAAAGGAAAATGTGGTTGGCTATGGGCAAGACTCTTAGAATCTAGTTGAATCAGGGGCCATTTCCTCCTATTACTGGATAAACTCTTGGTCTGCTAGGTGCACTGACAACAGACAGAGGTATTCTCAACCCATCCCGGGAAAATGGGCAACATCATGCCAAGGCAATCTGGGATTCTGGCTCAAAGAAAAACCTTCTGCAGTTGTTTTTAAAAGAGAAACTGCAAACATAGCTTCAAAGTGTCCTTCTCACCCATTTATCTATTAGCATATCCAGAAATTCCTGTAGCTAACATTAGTGAGTTGTATAATAGGAATAATGCTGTAATGGTGCTGATTCTAACTGAGCATGTTAGAACTACTCTAAATGTCAGAAATACTGTAGCATGGTACCATTTCATGTCTATTATATACTGTAAGTAAAATACATAGAGACATTCTATATACACAGACACAGTCACACTGTTGACAAACACATTCAAGCCAATCAGGGATGTTTATTTTTCTTTAGTTACTGAAGCTCAGAGATGACATGGCTAGGTATTTCTCTCTTGCTTGGTATAAATATATTATACAGAAAACAAACACACTAATTATTCAGATTCAAGGAAGAAAGATGATTCCTCCTTTGTGCAAATCTTGGATTTGGTCAGAAGCTACAAAAATGAATCAGGTGCACGGGGCCATGTCGCAATTACCTTGTTTTTGGGTTTTGACACACAAATTCAGTCATTGTCTTTACATAAACAAGATAGACGGTTAGGGTGAGTTTTTCAAAGGTATGGCAAAAACTTCTCACAAAGCAAGCAACTACAACCTTAGAGAAGGGTTTCTCTCTTTTGGGCAGTAGCAAATATGGGCATTTATATAGGTAAAGTAAATGTTATTACTAATCTTATAATTAAGATTATAATTACTTAATCTTATAATTAAGTGCTGGTACATCAGAACAATATACTACTAGAAACCACCATGGTTTAATAGCAGATTTTCTCTAATTCACTGGAACCATGCTATTCCTGCAGAGTCCCTGTTTCTTTGGTCATAGTGCCTTTAATAAACTGAGTAGAACTAGAGCAAATTGTGTGGGAGGTAAAAGAGTATTCAAAGTGATTCCATTAGTTCAGAAGTCATGGAGATTATAGTTTTAAGGATCACAAACATTCAAGGTTTCAAAATCAGAAAGTTCTAACTCAGGGCTCAATTTTCACTTTTTCTTCCACTACACGAGAATATGTTGTCACCCTAAATTTCAAAGGGACCAGCACTGGAACAAATTCGTGACTGTAACTATTCTGAATAGATAGAAAATACTGACTTAAAATTAGGTACTTTTTTTAGGAGAAAGTTCAGTAGCAGCAGAATGAACTGGCTATCAAAGAGATCATGAGATAAGAATAAACTAACTCTGCATATACAACCAGTAGATTCCTCAGTTTTCCAGCCACAATTCATTTAGATATTATTACTTTCAGATTTATTTTAAAGAATCACATTGTTGAACAACTGCAGCTACTGTTTCCTCTTAATTTGTTTTGTTAAAAACAAAAGGGGTTCCATTTCAACATTATTTTTTTAAGAAGACCCCAATATTTTTACAACCAGGAGATAACACCATGCTTATATATATATATATATATATATGTATATATATATATATATATGTATATATATATATGTATATATATACATATATATATATATATGTATATATATATATACATATATATATATATGTATATATGTATACATATATATGTGTGTGTGTGTGTGTGTGTGTGTATATATATGAACGTAATTCCTGAATGGCAGAGTACTGATAGACAGAGATGATTCTGGATTCCTAGCCTAGACCTTGAAGTGAGGTAACAATTTCCTGCACACCAGCCACATGCCTACTACTGCAGCTCCCCAAGAGTCGATTATTGCCACCACCCTTTAAGAAACAAAATGAACTTGGTGTCGTTTTTTCACAACCTTCAATGGCAAAAAGATTCCACTTCCTATTTCCTTCTCTGGCTGAAATGAAATCAACACTTCAAGGAAGCTAATGCACTTCTTTAGTTCTCCAGTCCTCCCATCTTGTTAACACCCCCTTTTCTATGCTTCCAGCAGGGTCAGAACTCAACAATAAGTGCAAAGATATATGCATACCTGCATCACAGTGGACCATCTTGCTTCCCAGAATTGTAATTCTTAATTGAATTTCTGCCAGTGCTCAATTCCACCTCTGTGACTGAGCAACATTTCACATATAAAGGCTTATATTAACCCTGGCTAGAATTTACTCAACTACCAAGTTTGTCCAGTTAAATGTTTCACAATGATTTACATTTTTTAACCTTAGAAAAGTGTAATAGCTGATTTGACAATACATAAAACAACTGAGCAGAGTGCAAACAAGAAAAAATAAACAAAGAAAAAGTGACACATAATTCATTCTGAAATCATGATCCCCCTCCCCTTCACAAAAAAAGGTGCATTAGTCATCAAGTAGCAAAAATCATCAAAGCAAAGTAATCAAGAGCAAAGAGACAATCAGTACAGAAACTAACAAAACTATACAATAGAAAAGGTTACTAATGCACCATTTAGTCACAAACTTTTTAAAAATATATTCACGGGTTTACCAGAAAGATCTTGAAAAACTCTATTTTGCTCCATGACCAGTACCTCCTGGTCACAGATCGATTCTAAGTAACTTTTTGCTTAATGCTTGGTGTTTCAGGTCGGTGATCTTTCCTCTCTGACACATTCCGCTTGACCTTGGCTGTGACTGGAGATGAATCTGGGTTCAGTGAAGGACTTGAATGTGACTTCTTCAGTCCTGCAGCCTCAATTTCATTGTTACTCAGGAGCTCCTTGCCTCCTTCTTTTAGAATGCTGACATAAATTTCATAACGGGTTTTCTGGAAGGAAAGTCAGAGAAGAATAGTAGTCAGTACACTATTCATAAATGCATAGCAGAATCATGCTTCCTGAACACACAGGCAGAAGAATGGTGTAAACTGGAGGAGCTATAACCTCTGGTTTTGGGGAAGTGGAAGGCTCCTATGGCTCAGTGGTATAGTCACTTGAACTTCCCTCACGTGACCTAGGCCTTCACTTCAGTCTAGCTCGGATATGGTTGTTTACTCTCTTCCTTACTCCCTGAAATTCTACAAAGATTCAACTTGAGGAATCTGTCAATGGTGAATCTAGTCTCTGGTTTCCTACGTGACAACAATACTGTAGAAGCTGCTCTGGGTTTCCTGCCATTGCTTTTATGTTAGGATCACGAATTTCTCAGAGCACTATGGTTTCTCACAAACTTCAAATTACTTTCTGATGTTTTTCTCAATTGCACAAATTTTTTTCATCAACTATTTCTTGAGAATCTATGATGATTTAAACAGCTCCTAGATTCTCCTAACTCTGTGTATCTTTGTCTAGAAATAACTGAAGTGAACATTGCAGAGATTTTTTTTTTCTCTAACCCTAATTGGTGCTTTTTTGGTTTGATCTGGGTCTATAAACTATAGAACTGTATACTATACTATGTACTACATATATATATATATATGCATATATGTATGCAAATTACAGACAGGTCTCAGATTCTTGATTTGATGGATTCTAGTCAAAATAAGACTTTCACCATACTGCTTTGACACGCGAATGATTTATAAGAAAGCCCAAAGTGTTCTAGTTCTTTTGTTTTTACATTTTTTAAAAAAATGTTTATTTACTTTTGAGAGCGAGACAGAGCATGAGTCGGGGAGGGGCAAAGAGAGAGGGAGACATAGAATCTGAAGCAGGCTCCAGGCTCCCAGCTGTCAGCACAGGGCCCAACGTAGGGCTCAAACTCATGAGCTGTTAGATCAGGACCTGAGCTGAAGTTGGACGCTTAATCGACTGAGCCACCCAGGCACCCCTAAAGTGTTCTATTTCTAAACAAGATGACATTTCAGTTATAAATTGTCCCAACAAATGCAGGCAAATTCTGTTATGATTGTCAGTCTTTTAAGGGTTTTCCTGATCAGACTGAGATTATGTACATCTTAGTTTTAAGTTAATAATTATGAAGTTGAAGCTACCTGAGGTCACTCTTTTGAACTGTTTTTGTTCAAGAGTGGGAAAGAGCTTCTAGTAATTAAGCTTGCTCTGGGTTTGGTCAATATCTATGTGGGGATGCCAAGCTTTGCTTGATGGTGATAATGTAGTTTATATGGAGTGCTCACATGCTAATTTCAGGTCATTAATACAATAACAATATTAAATTGGTACATTATTATCCCTGTTTTACAATAAAGGAGATAGAGGCAGAGAGAAGTCTAAAGTCAGAGTTTTCAAAGAAGTATAGCTGGGATTTGACGTCAAGAAATCTGACTCCAATCCACCAATAATGAAGCAACAGAAAGAGAAATAAAGAAACTGGTCCCATTCACAACTGCACCAAGAACCATAAAATACCTAGGAATAAACCTAACCAAATATATAAAAGACCTGCATGTGAAAACTATAGAAGCTTATGAAGGAAAATGAAGATACAAAGAAATGGAAAAACATTCCATGCTCATGGACTGGAAGAATAAATATTGTTAAAATGTCAATACTACCCAAAGCAATCTACACATTCAATGCAATCCCAATCAAAATTGCACCAGAATTCTCCTCAAAGTTAGCACAAACTATCCTAAAATTTGTATGAAACCACAAAAGACCCCGAGTAACCACAGTAATATTGAAGAAGAAAACCAAAGTGGGAGGCATCACAATCCCAGACTTTAGCATCTACTATAAAGCTGTATTCATCAAGAGAGTATGGTATTGGCACAAAAACAGACACATAGACCAATGGAATAGAATGGAGAACCCAGGATTGGCCAACAATCTTTGACAAAGCAGGAGAGAATATCCAATGGAAAAAAGACAGTCTCTTTAACAAATGGTGCTGGGAGAACTGGACAGCAACATGCAGAAGAATGAAACTAGACCATTTTCTTACACCATACACAAAAATAAATTCAAAATGAATGAAGGACTTGAATGTGAGATAGGAAACCCTCAAAACCCTAGAGGAGAAAGCAGGAAAAAACCTCCTTGACCTCAGACACAGCAATTTCTTACTTGACACATTTCCAAAGACAAGGGTATTAAAAGCAAAAATGAACTATTGGGACCTCATCAAGATAAAGGGCTTCTGCACTACAAAGGAAACAATCAACAAAACTAAAAGGCAACCGATGGAATGGGAAAAGATATTTGCAAATGACATCTCAGATAAAGGGCTAGTATCCAAAATCTATAAAGAACTCACCAAACTCCACACCCGAAAAACGAATAATCCAGTGAAGAAAAGGGCAGAAGACATGAATAGACACTTCTCCAAAGAAGACATCCAGATGGCCAACAGACACATGAAAAGACGCTCAATGTCACTCTTCATCAGGGAAATACAAATCAAAACCACACTGAGATAACACCTCACGCTGGTTGGAGTGGCTAAAATGACCAAATCAGTAGACTATAGATGCTGGTGAGGATGTAGAGAAGCGGGAACCCTCTTGCACTGTTGGTGGGAATGCAAACTGGTGCAGCCACTCTGGAAAACAGTGTGGAGATTCCTCAAAAAATTAAAAACAGAACTACCTTATTACCCAGCAATAGCACTGCTAGGAATTTACCCAAGGGATACAGGAGTGCTGATGCATAGGGGCACATGTACCCTAATATTTATGGCAGCACTTTCAACAATAACCAAATTATGGAAAGAGCCTAAATGCCCATCAACTGATGAATGGATAAAGAAGATGTGGTTTATATGTACAATGGAATACTACTTGGCAATGAGAAAGAATGAAATCTGGCCATTTGCAGCAACGTGGATGAAACTGGAGGGTATTATGCTAAGTGAAATAAGCCAGGCAGAGAAAGACAGATACCATATATTTCACTCATACGTGGATCCTGAGAAACTTAACAGAAGACCATGGGGGAGGGGAAGGGGAAAAAAAGCTACAGAGAGGGAGGAGGAAAACCATAAGAGACTCTAAATACTGAGAACAAACTGAGGGTTGATGGGGGGAGGGGAAAGTGGGTGATGGGCACTGAGGAGGGATGAGTACTGGGTGGGATAAGTACTGGGTGTTGTATGGAAACCAATTTGACAATAAATTATATTTAATTTTTTTTTCAACGTTTATTTATTTTTGGGACAGAGAGAGACAGAGCATGAACGGGGGAGGGGCAGAGAGAGGGAGACACAGAATCGGAAACAGGCTCCAGGCTCCGAGCCATCAGCCCAGAGCCCGACGCGGGGCTCGAACTCACGGACCGCGAGATCGTGACCTGGCTGAAGTCGGACACTTAACCGACTGCGCCACCCAGGCGTCCCTGTATTTAATTAAAAAAAAAAAAAGAAATCTGAATCCAGAACCCATTGTCTTAAGAATATATTTTGTCTCTGGATATGAAAAAAAAATATATATATATATATATATTTATTTATTTTAGGATGACTAGTCTGACAGAGGCTGTTGGTGTAACCAATTTAAAGGCATTTTCAAACTCCTCTACTCCTATGTTCCTCCCACTACAAAGGTAACTCCCACTAAAAAGCATGAATGCTTTCCCAGCCCCATGTGCAGCTAAGATGGATCATGTGATAGTCTTGTCAATGAGATGTAAGGAGAAGTCTAATGGGGAGCTTCTGGGAAAGTGATCTGGCTTTCTCATAAAGAGGCCAGGCTTTAGGTGCAAGCTCCCTTTTCTCTTATCTCTTCCTTGACATGCATGTGATTGCTATAATGGTACCTTGTGCACTGGGGCAGCAGGCATGAAGACAAAAGGACCACATGCTAACTTGAGGAAAAATGGAAAGAAACAGCCTGGGTTCTTGATGATACAATGAGCTGGATCCAACTCCATGATTCCCTACCACCTCTGAATATCTTGTTAAGTATGAATAATAAATATCCTTAGGGTTTAAGCCATTAAGGCATTGTCAAATGCAGCTAAAAGCATTACTGATACACATTCTAATCTTAATAAAGTAACAAAGTAAATGAATAAAATACAAATAAAATACTAAGCTTATCTCTGAAAGCTACAAAAAGGCTTAGTAAGGGCATTTGTAATAAAAATGTCATCAGTATTACACATCAGTCTGTACATCAGTGAAGTCGGGGGATTAACCAGACATCTAAAGGGCATACTAGATCAAAGGGCATACAATCAAAATGTTAAGACTCTGTTGACTAGTAATAAATTTACACTTAAAAAAACCCAGTTTCCTTTTGATCAAGAATATTCCAGTCATGTTTACATGGTTCCAGTGGATGAACCTGTTCATGATAATTCCAGTAAAGTACCCTTGGACTGATTTATTTGGGGGAAGAGATCAGTCTGTGAACGAAGCTTAGCGAAGGAATTTCCGTCACCTGAGTTTTCCGGTTACATTCTATCACAGCTTCACAAATGGATCAAACCCATGAATCCAGTGGCCGAAAAAGAGATGCATGTCAAATACTGAGAACACTGGTGGGGAGAGGGCTGAGTTCTGCATAAGTGAATGGTGACTGGTGGGGACAGCGGGGCAACAGGCATGAGCATCCCCCCCACAGCATGGGAAAACCGAAGGTCCGGCGCCCGGCGCCCAGCTCCCATTCCCCGCTTCCTGCCATGCAGGGACGCTGGCTGCCACCAATGTTCAGTTTAGCGTGCTGTGTGAATGAGGAGAGCCGCCTCTAGATACAGGAGGCTAGGGTTTCATCAGCTCTTTGATTAGAACACCAAAAGGCGGGCACTTCTCCTATGGCTGTCACGCCATTCCTGCTGACCAGTTCAAGCATGTACGAAACAGAGGACTCGCGTGTTCGCGGTAAATGAGGTATGATCAAGGCGCCTTCTTCAGGAATTAGGCAGTTCGTGAGGTATGAACTGTTTTAGTCTGTCCAGGTATTGTGCGTAAAGTTCTATGTCATTGTGTCCAGCCCCTTCCACCCAGAGGGGCTCCACGGCTCGGGGACAGCGCTCGTAAATGGCCAGGCTGTGGGAGAAGAGTTTTAATACTTTGATTGTCTGGTTGGTTTAACACAGAGCCTAGCTGACTTTCCTTCTATGAAGACCTCCTTGTAGGGCTTTTTTAAAGTACTTGTACATATTTGCAATTGCATTGTGCATAGATTCTTAATGGGTAGTTTTCTTTTGTCAGGCTACAAGACAAACTGCAGACCCCTTGTTTGTAATGTAAATGATTGAATACATTTTGTTAATGTTTTTATTCCTATGCTTTGCTATTAAAATTTTGTTATAACATTTCCAAGACAAAAAAAAAATCACAAGTTTATGCTTTTAAGAATTTATGTAATTAAAACTTCACTAAACTAATCTTTTCAGTTTAGGAGTTACTTGGGTTTTGACACTGGAGCTGCACCGAGTAAGCCTCAGAAACAGAAGACACTTAAAAATTGCTACACTGATCATCTTGGTTGGGGGTTTGGGTTTGGGGGTTCCTTGGTTTTATTTTCATTTTCTTTTCAAATTTAAAAGCCTTAAATGCACTGTAAGCCTCAGATTGTTGTACAGCAGGATTGTGAATGATTGCCAGTCTTTGTACCGTGGTGTGGAGACAGCATGGTGGTTGGCCATGGAATAAAGGAAGCATGGATCAGAAAAAAATAAAGAAATAAAAAAATAAAGGGCATACTAGTTCTAATGTCCTATTCATTCTAAAAATTTATTATTTTAATCTTTTCCTAACTTCTTGGTGGCAAGATTAAAGTACAGGAAAGTACTCCCAATATGAACAACCTTTAGTAAAACGATCTAAAGGCAGTTTGAAAATAGATTCAGAAAACCAGTAGAAGGCATATTATTTCATGAAGCTGGGGTATTTACCTTAAAAAAAATTTTTTTAGCATTTATTTATTTTTGAGAGACAGACTGAGACAGAGCACAAGAGGGGGAGGGCCGGGGGCGGGGGGCACAGAGGCCGAAGCAGGCTCCAGGCTCTGAGCTGTCAGCACAGGGCCTGATATGGGGCTTGAACCCATGGACTGTGAGATCATGACCTGAGCCAAAGTCGAATGCTTAAACAACTGAGCCACCCAGATGTCCCAGTTTCATGAAGCTGGGGGATTTATGCAATAAAAGGAGTATGAAAGACAAATTTTTGAGATGACCTGAAAGGGGACAAAAGGAGAGAAGATGATAGAATCAATTTTCTACTAGTCTTTGAAGGAACTGATACTACTAGGAAAATTCACCTAAAAAATAAATGAAGGAAAAACCATTTCAAACACTCATGCTACAGCTCAACCTGCAAAGCTATTGTCCCAAATAAATTACATCAATGTGTCAGTCAACAAATAAAAAGAATAGCACTGATGAAAAACAAAGACAAAGCAAAAGCTAAGGATGAAAGAGGATTGGAAAATAAGTGTTCAGTTGTTGTTAAGAGAAATAAGGAAAAGAAGGTGATGTGTATTTATAAACTTCCAAATGGCTGTGCTTGGTTTCAGGTTAAAAGGATTTACAGGGACAGAAGCTACTAAACCTAGTGATGCAGTTTTGTTTTGTAGCATTCTCTAACACCAAACCAAATTGTCTTCAAAATATTTTAGAAAACATCTATCTTAGAACTATTTGTGAGTATTGGTTTCAGCCATATTCTTTTGAGATTACAGATTCATTCAAATATGTAAATCTCTATCTATCTAGATTGGGGCTAACAAAAAAGATTGTCTCTGAGTAGAGAAACACAGCTTTGCATGAAGCCCTAAAGAGCAATGGGAATGAACGTAACTTTAACAGTCTCGGGGAGGAGTTAAGATGGCAGAGAAGCAGGGGGACTCTGGGAGTTCCTTGTTCCTTAAACACAGTTGTATTGAGGTCAGATAACTTGGAACACCCAGGAAAAGGATCTGCAGACTGGAAGAAGGATCTCCACAGTTGAGGGCGACAGCGTGGCAGATGAGAGGTATGTAGAAGTGAACTGGGGGAGAGAAAACGGTGGTGTTGCAGAGGGGGAAGGAACTCTTTCCCTGGAGAGAGAAAGGAAGAGAAAAAAAGAGGGTTGAAAGAGTGTGGTGTCAGGTTTGCACGAGAGGAAAACCTTTTTGGACCACAGACTGGGGTGCAAGAAGCACTGAGTGTTGCAGGTTTATTTGCAAACAACATCTGGAGCTCAAACTCAAGAGGTTTTGGAAGTGCACGACTTCCTCTGGAGCAGATCTGTGGTGCATGCTCCTGAGGAGAAGGCAGCTGGTCCTGGAGTGCTTAGTGTGGTGTAGGAATCTACGGACACCCTGGGAGACAACATTCCCCTTCCTGGAGTACTTTTGGAAGACGGTATATTGCCTCTCCAAAGACAAAAGACCCTGTGGGCATAAGCACAAGGCCTTTCATTGGCAAGGGACAGAGGCACACCCAGAGGGCATATAATCTTTTTGCTGCTTTTAGCAGTGCTGTAGATTCTGTGCACTGCGCAGGTGTGGGACCGTTTTTCTGGGACAAGGACATCAAACACAGTGTGGAGAGGCTCTACTTCAGAGAAGGGGAGCAGATCTGCCTGGTGCCAGACTTCGGGTTTTATATCCCAGCCACGAGTCAAAGAAAAAACACAGGAGAGTTGTGGCAGAGGGCAAGCTGACTGCCCTTGCAGTCTGTGAGGGCTGCCTAAATAGTGGGAGGTGTGAGAACCCCTGCCTCAGGATGAGAGAGTCCAAGGGACCATTTTCTGCTCAACACGAATATGGTGGGGCTTCAGAGAGCAGCATAGTGGCCCCCAGTGTAGTCTGGACCCCCTTACACCAAACCCAACCCCCCTGTGCTGGTAATGGCTTATAACTGGGACAGGACTGACTCTGAGCCAATGCAGTGAGCCTCTGCTCCAGAAGACCACCATAGGTAGCACCCTGTATACTAAAAATCGAGCCCTTCAAAAGGACATCTGCAGTTCTGGTGGAATTAGGACCAGATTTATTCTTTTTTTTTTCTTTCTTCTTTTATTCTTTTGGAATCAGGCTCAAAGTTTCTTGTTTGTTTGTTTGTTTTCATTTACTTTCATTTCTTTCTCTCTTTTTTTGATGAGGGTTCTTTTTTCTTTTTTCTTCTTTTTTCCCACCTTTCTCTTTCTTTGGATCAGCCTTATAGTTTTCTTATTCTCTGTTTTTGTGTGTGTGTGTGTGTGTGTGTGTGTGTGTGTGTGTGTGTGTGTGTTGGTGTTGTTCTCTTTCCTTTTCTCTTATTTTAGGGTCAGGCTTTTTTTCCACTATTTTTTCCAGTGTCATGTTAACAAACAAATCAAATCATACCTAGGTAAAGGTCCGAACACTCCACACTGCAAGCAAGGAGGATCTCTGCAGAGGACAGACCACTGGGAAAGAGCAGCCAAAACACAACAGCAGAGTGCACACAGCATACACCAGAAACATTCTGAAGTGCCAGGCCCTGGACAGTATATGGACCCTTTAATATAGCATTAATCTCAGATGCAGAAAACATAACAAGCTTTTAAAACATGGCAAAGATAGGTAATTAACCAAAATGACAACACAGAGTAATTCTCCCCAAAAGAAAGGTAAAGAAGAAATCACAGTCAAGGATGTGCTCAAAACAGATATAAGCAATATATCTGTTTCTAAAAAGAAAAATTCTTGCTGCAGAGATCAAAGACCTAAAATTAGTCAGGATGAAATTCAAAAAATGCTATAACTGAGATGCAGAAAAAGGTCAACACCACCACATATCATAGTGAAACTTGCAAAATACAAAGATAAAGAGAGAATTCTGAAAGCATTTAGGGACAAAATCCTTACCTACAAGCATAGAGACATAAGGTTAGCAGCATACCTGTCCACTGAAACTTGGCAGGCCAGAAAGGAGTGGGAGGAAATATTCAGTGTGCTGAATGGGAAAAATATGCAGCCAAGAATTCTTTATCCAGAAAGGCTGTCATTCAGAATAGAAGAGATAGAGTTTCACAACCAAAAAGTAAAGGGGTTCTTGACCACTAAACCAGTCCTGCAAGAAATTTTAAGGGGGACTTTTGAGTGGAAAAAACAAAACAAAACAAACAAATAAACAAACAAACACCAAAAGAAAAGAGGAAGACAAAGCAACAAAGGCCACAAAGGACAAGACCACATCACCAGAAACACCAACTCTACAGGTAAAACAAAGGCACTATATACATATCTTTCATTAATCACTATGAATGTAAATAACTAAATGCTCCAATCAAAAGATACAGGGTATCAGAATGGATAAAAACACAGATCTGGGGCATTTGGATGGCTCAGTTGGTTAATTGTCTGACTTCTACACAGGTCATGATCTCATGGTTTATAAGCTCAAGCCCCATGTTGGGCTCTGCGCTGATGGAGTGGAACCTGCTTGGGATTCTGTCTCTCTCTCTCTCTTTCTCTCTCTCTCTCTCTCTCTTTCTCTCTGTCCCTCTCCAACTTGCATTCTCTCTCAAAATAAATAAATAAATTTCAACCCTCTCCTAAAGTATCAGAGACTCATTTTGGGCCAAAAGAAACATGCAGATTTAAAGTGAGGGGATGGAGAACCATCTATCATGCTGATGGATGTCAACAGAAAGCTGGAGTAGTCATACTTACATCAGACAAACTAGATTTTGAAACAAGGACTGTGACGAGAGAGGAAGTGGGTATTATTCATAATTAAGGGGTCTATCCCTCAAGAGAATCTAATGACTGTAAATATTTATGCCCCCAGTCCAAATATATAAATCAATTAATCACAAACATAAAGAAACTCATTGATAAAAATACTGTAATAGTAGGGGACTTTAATAGCTAACAGTAATGGACAGATCATCTAAGCAGAAAATCAACAAGGAAACAATGGGTTTGAAAGACACACTGTATCAGACAGATCTAACAGATATATTCAGAACGTCTCATCCTAAAGCAGCAGAACACACATTCTTCTTGAGTACACATGGAACATTCTCCAGAATAGACTGCATGCTGGGTCACAACTCAGTCCTCAATAAAAAGATTGAGATCATACCATATCTATTTTTGCATCGCAACAGTATGAAACTTGAGATCAACCACAAGAAAAAACTTGGAAAGCCCTCAAATATGGGGAGGTTAACGAACATCCTATTGAAGAATGAAAAGGGTTCACCCAGAAATTAAAGGAAAAAAAAACATGGAAGCCAATGAAAATGAAAACATGACAGAACAAAACCTTTGGGATGCAGCAAAGGCAGTCCTAAGAGTAAAGTACATTGCAATTCAGGCCTATCTCAAGAAGCAAGGAAGGTCCCAAAGACACAACCTAACCTTACCCCTAAAGGGGCTAGAAAAGTAGCAGCAAATAAAGCCTAAATCCAACAGAAGAAGGGAGATAATAAAAATTAGAGCAGAAATAGATAATATAGAAACAGAAAGAAAACCACAGTAGAACATATCAAAGAAACTAAATCCTGGTTCCTTGAAAGAATAACAAAATTGATAACCCTGTAGCCAAACTTATCAAAGAGAGATGGCCCAAATAGATAAAATCATGAATGAAAGAGGAGCGATCACAACCAACACTACAGGCATACAAACAATTATAAGAGAATACTATTAAAAATTATATACCAACAAACTGGGCGATCTAGAAGAAATGGACAAATTCATAAACATTTACACACTACCAAAACTGAAACAGGAAGAAAGAGAAAATTTGAACAGACCCATAACCAGCAAAGAAATTAAATCAGTTATCAACAATCTCCAAACAAATCAGAGTCTTGGGCCAGATGTCTTCCCAGGGAAATTCTACCAGACATTTAAAGAAGAGTTAATACCTATTCTTCTCAAATTATTCATAAAACAGCAAAGGAAGGAAAGCTTGCAAACTCCCTCTGTGAAACCAGCATTACCAAACCACTGATTCCAAAACAAAAGACCCTACTCAAAAGGAGAAGTACAGGTCAATATCCCTGATGAAACTGGATGCAAAATTTCTCAACAAGATACTAACAAACTGAATTCAACAGTACATTAAAAGAATTATTCACCATGAACAAGTGGGATTTATTAACGGGCTTCAGGGCTGGTTCAATACTCTCAAATCAATCAATATGATAGACAACATTAATAGAAGAAAGGATAATAACCCTATGATACTCTCAAAAGATCCGGGAAAAGCATTTGACAAAACACAGCATCCATTCTTGATAAATACTCTCGGCAAAGTAGGGGTAGATGGTACACACCTCCACATCATAAAGGTCATATGAAAGACCTACAGGTAATCATCTTTAAATGGTGAAAAACTGAAAGCCTTTCTCCTATGGTCAGGAACAAGACAAGGATGCCCACTCACATTATTACTATTCAACATAGTATTAGAAGTCTTAGCCTCAGCAAACACCAAAAATAAATAAAGGGCATACAAATTGGCAAGGAAGATCAAACACTTTGTATTTGCAGATGACATGATACTCTATGTAGAAAACTTGAAAGACTCCACCAAAAACCTGCTAGAATACATGAATTCAGCAAAGTTACAGGATATAAAATCACAACATGTAGAAATCAGTTACATTTCTTTCTTTTTTTTTAAGTTTATATATTTATTTTGAGACAGAGAAAGAGAGGAAGGGAGGGAGGGAGAGAACACAAGCAGGAGAGGGGAGGAGATAGAGGTAGAGAGAACCCCAAGCAGGACCTCTGCATTGTCCGCGTGGAGCCAGACACAGGGCTCGAACCTATGAACCGTGAGTCAAATTGACCTGAGTCAAAATTAAGAGTTGGACATTTATCTGACTGAGCCATCCAGGTGCCCCAGAAGTCTGTTACATTTCTATACAGCAATAATAAAGCAGCAGAAAAAGAAATAAAGGAATCCATCCCATTTATAATTATACCCAAAACAATAAGATACCTAGGAATAAACCTAACTAAAGAGGTAAAGGATCTGTACTCTCAAAACTACAGAATACTTATGAAAGATATTGAAGAGGACACAAAGAAATGCAAAAACAGTCTATGCTCATGGATTAGAAGAACAAACATTGTTAGTATGTCTATTCTACCCAAAGCAATGTATACATTTAATGCAATAAATAATACCACTAGCAGTCTTCATAGAGCTAGATAAAACAATCCTAAAATTTGTATGGAACCCTGAAAGACCCAGAGTAGCCAAAGCAATCCTGAAAAAGATAAACTGGAGGCATCACAAATCTGGATTTCAAGCTATATTACAAAGCTTTAATTATTAAGACAGTATTGTACTGGCACAAAAACAGACACATAGATCAATTGAAAATAAAAAAAACCATGAAAGTATGGTCAACTCATCTTTGACAAAGCAGAAAAGAATATCCAATGGAATAAAGAAAGTCTATTAGACAAATGGTGCTGGGAAAACTGGATGACGACATGCAGAAGAATGAGACTGGACCACTTTCTTACACCACACACAAAAGTAAATTAAAAATTGATGAAAGACCTAAGTGTGAGAAAGGAAACAGTCAAAATCTTAGAGAAGAACACAGGCAGCAACCTCTTTGACCTCAGCCAGAGCAACTTCTTACTAGACATGTTGCCAAAGGCAAGGGAAACAAAAGGAAACATTAACTATTGGAACTTCATCAAGATAAAAAACTTATGTACAGTGAAGGAAACAATGAACAAAACTAAAAAGCAGCCTATGGAATGGGAGAATATATTTGTAAATGACATATCTGATGAAGGGTTAG
This sequence comes from Leopardus geoffroyi, assembly GCF_018350155.1. Classification (NCBI taxonomy): domain Eukaryota; kingdom Metazoa; phylum Chordata; class Mammalia; order Carnivora; family Felidae; genus Leopardus; species Leopardus geoffroyi. Next base: position 38,090,377 of record NC_059327.1, read on the forward strand.
TATCAAAAATCTATAACGAATTTATCAAACTCAACACCCAAAAAACAACCCAGTTAAGAAATGGGCAGAATAAAAACATGAATAAACACTTTTCCAAAGAAGACATCCAGATGGTTAACAGACACATGAAAAAATGCTCAACATCACTCATCATCAGGAGATACAAATCAAAACCATGATGAGATACAACCTTATACCTGTCAGAATGGCTAAAATTCACAACACAAGAAACAACAGGTGTTGGTGAGGAAGTGGAGAAAGGGTAACCTTCTTGCACAGCTGGGGTAATGTAAACTGGTGCAGCCTCTCTGGAGAACAGTATAGAGTTCCTCAAAGAACTAAAAATAGAACTGCCCTAGAGATCTAGCAATTGCACTATTAGGTATTTACCCAGAGGATATAAACATACAAATTTAAGGGGGTAAATGCACCCCAATGTTATAGCAGCATTATTTTAAGTTTATTTATTTTGGGAGAGAGAGAGCATGGGAGGGGCAGGGAGACAGGGAGAGAGAGAGAATCCCAAGCAGTTTGTGCACGGTGAGTGCAGAGCCCAATGCGGGGCTCAAACCCACGAACCATGAGTTCATGACCTGAGCTAAAACCAAGAGTTGGATGCTTAACTGACTGAGCCACCCAGGTGCCCCCAACAGTAGCATTATTAACAATAGCCAAACTGTGGAGAGAGCTCACATGTTTATCGACTGATGAGTAGATAAAGAAGATGTGATATACAACAGACAATGGCATATTACTCAGCCATCAAAAAGAATGAAATCTTGCCATTTTCAATGATGTGGATGGTGCTATTTTATATTATGCTATATAAAATAAGTCAATGAGAGAAAGACAAATACATGATTTCACTGATATTTGGAGTTTAAGAAACAGAACATATGAGAAGACAGGGAGAGAGAAGATGGGGAAACAAACCACAGAGTTTCTTAAATATAGAGAACAAACTGAGAGTTGAATGCAGGGAGGTGAGTGGTAGATGGACTAGATGGATGATGGGTATTAAGGAGGACACTTGTGAAGAGCACTGGGTATTGTATGTAAGGGATAAATCCTGAATTCTACTTCTGAATCCAATATTGTACTGTATATTAACTAACTAAAAATAAAAAATAAAAAATAAAAGTCTCACCTTCATCGATATCTCCTTTTATTATTATTATTATTATTATTATCATTATCATTATTATTATTATTGGTGAGAAAAATCACCAATCATCAATCACTTTTTTCCTACTATGTAACCATGTGGTATTTTGGGGGGGTTTATTTCCTTTCTTTCTTTCAGAGAAGAGATGATTCTTACCTCTTTTTCTAAGACCAATTGTGAAATTTAAATTTGAAGTTAAAGCCGGGGGAGAGAGGAATATGGAGGAGTAGAAAGATCTTGAGCTCACCTCCTCTGAAGAACACACCAAGGGTACAACGGCGTATAGTGCAACTCACTCTGAGAAAGATCTGAAAACTAGCATAACAACTCTTCACAGCTTAAGATATGAAGAAAAAGCCACACTGAGAAGGGCATAAAGGGCAGAGATGTGGTCAGGAATCAAACCCCCAGCATAGTGACCCCAAAGTGATGAGACAATCATAGGCATGGAGGTCCTCCCTGAGGATTGAGGGATTCAACCCCTACACTGGGTGCCTCCTCCTGTAGGTGTACACTGGGAAGATGAGCCCCTATAACATCTGGCTTTGAAGATCAAGTGAGGCTTAACTCTGGGAGAGCCAGAAACTGAGATTCCACTCTTTAAGGCCTATGCACAATATTACTCACTCTGAGATCCAGCACAGAAGTAGCAGTTTGAAAGTACTTGTGCTATTCACAAAGGACATTTATTAAATAATTTTAGGGACTATGCTGGAGTTTCAGGGATCTCTGGGAACTTTTTCCAGGAATGGAAGTGTAGGCAGGTGCTATTTTACTTGCCTTCCTTCAGCCTAGTAGGCTTGATCGGCAGGTGGCAGTTCTGACATTCTCCATCTACTTTGCTAGCCTACTCACCCCAGCCTGTCCAATTTTCCTGCCCTGGCAGGTACAATTCAAACACCTCCCCTCCACCTCTGAAACATCCAGTAGGCAGCACTGCCAGGACTGATGCATCTCCAAAACAACTACTGGCCTAGGGAGGAAAACCACCTTGCCCATCAGCACCCCTGCAACAGTCACTTGGGCCTTGCAGCCAGCCACACCATGTGTTAACCATATCTGCCAGTATGCTTGTAATAGTCACACCAGGCCTCATAACCAGCCACATGAGGGGCTATCTCCATCTACCAGCATGCCTCTAGCAGTTGCATCTGGACCTCTCACCCAGTCCTACCCACCAGTGCATCTATAATAGTCATGGCCCACGTTGCAACCAGCCTGGCAAGGGGCCAGCCCTACCTATGAGCACACCTGAAGCAGTGTGGCCCAGTCACAACAGGAGAGTATATGTATCCCACACAGGGGACACCCCTAGAACACATGGTTCTGGTGGTTAGGGAGAATTGTTGGGCCCCACAGGAGCCTTCTATATATAAGGTCACTACCCTGAAGACCAAGAACATAGCTTATCTACCTAATACATAGAAACAAACACATAACAAAATAAAGAGACAGAGGAATATTCTCCAAATGAAAGAACAAGCTGAAACAGAAAAGGAAATAAATAAAATGAAGAAAAGCAAACTAACTGATAAAGAATTCAAAGTAATGGTCATAAAGATGCTCATCAGACTTGGGAAAAGAGTGGATGAATTTAGAAAGAACTTCAACAAAGAACAAAAAATATTAAAAAGGAACAAATCAGACTGAATATAATAACTGCAATGAAAAACACATTGGAGGGAATGAATAGTAGTATGTTAGAAGATGCAGAAAAATGGATCAGAGACCTGGAAGACAAGATAATGGAAATAATCCAAACTGAGCAGCAAAAAGAAAAAAAGAATTTAAAATAAAATGAGAACAGATTAAGGAATATCTGGGACAACGTCAAATGTACTAACCCTCACGTTAAGGGGGCCCTAGAAGGAGAAGATATTAAAGGGGCAGAACACTTATTTGAAGAAATAACAGCTGAAAACTTCCCTAACCTGGTGAAGGAAACAGATGTTCAAATCCAGGAAGAAAAAAAAGAGCTCCAAGCATGATGAAACAAAAGAGGTCCACACCAAGACATATGATAATTAAAATGTCAAAAATTAAAAGTAAAGAGGGATCTTAAAAGTAACAAGGGAAGGGGCGCCTGGGTGGCTCGGTTGGTTAAGCGTCCGACTTCGGCTGAGGTCATGATCTTGCGGTTTGTGGGTTCGAGCCCCGTGTCGGGCTCTGTGCTAACAGCTCAGAGCCTGGAGCCTGTTTCTGATTCTGTGTCTCCCTCTCTCTCTGCCCCTCCCCTGTTCATGCTCTGTCTCTCCCTTCCTCAAAAATAAATAAATGTTAAAAAAAAAAAAATAAAAAGTAACAAGGGAAAAGCAACTAGTTACATAAGAGGGAACACCCAAAGGACTCTAACCTGATTTTTAAGCAGAAACTTTGTGGGACGGGTTGACTAGCAATGTGAGTAAGGATTATCATGTCTAGTTTAAACCATGATTCTCCTCCTGGGGCTAGGCACATTGACCTCCTCAATGAAAATCACAGTTCTGTTAGCATGAGAGAAGATGATGCTGGGAAAGCAGAAGTGTCTGTCACAATATCATATAAACCAACACTGTTCTTTGGCCAACACTGACCATGTGAACATGATCATCAAGTTTTCAGTCTCTGAACTGGTACATCCGAGAGTTTTAAAGTGATTTACTAATACACTCCCTGTTAATTCTCTGCTTTGCCTTACACACTAGCTTTAACTTATCTATTTAAAAAAATTTTTTTTAATTAAAGTATAGTTGGGGGCGCCTGGGTGGCTCAGTCGGTTAAGCATCCGACTTCGGCTCAGGTCATGATCTCGCGGTTTGTGGGTTCGAGCCCCGTGTGTCGGGCTCTGTGCTAACAGCTCAGAGCCTGGAGCCTGTTTCAGATTCTGTGTCTCCTCCTCTCTCTGCCCCTCCCCTGCTCATGCTCTGTCTCTCTCTGTCTCTCAATAATAAACGTAAAAAAATTAAAAAAAAATAAAAATTAAAGTATAGTTGACATACAATATTAGTTTCAGGGGATGCCTGGGTGGCTCGGTCAGTTGAGTGTCCAACTCTCGATTTTGGCTCAGGTCATTTTCTTGACATTCATGGGTTTGAGCCCTGCATCTGGCTCTGCACTGACAGCTCAAAGCCTGCTTGGGATTCTCTCTCTCTGCTTCATCTCTGCGTCTTCCCCATCTTCATGCTCTCTCCCAAAATATATAAATTCAAAAATAAAACAAACAAAAAACAATAGTAGATTTGGGTGTACAATATTGGATTTCAACATTTATAAATGTTACAAAATGCTCACCATGATTTAAGTGTAGTTTCCATCTGTCACAATGCAAAGTTACATAATAACACTGACTATATTCCTTCTGTTATACTTTACATCTCTGTGACTTATTATTTTATAACTTGAGGTTTGTGCCTCTTAATCCCCTTCACTCTATTTCACTCATTCCTGTACCCCCTACCCATTAGGCAACCACCAGTTTTTTTCTCTGTATCCTTTACTCTTTTTATGTTTTGTTTGGTCTTTTGTTTTGCTTCTTTTTTTAAAAAAAATTATTTATTTATTTGAGAGACAGAGAGTGTGAGTCGGGGAGAGAAGAAAGAGAGGGAGAGAGAGGATCCAAAGCGGGTTCTGCACTGTCAGTGCACAGTCTGACGGGGGGCTTGATCCCATGAACTGTGAGATCATCACCTGAGCTGAAATTAAGAGTCAACCACTTAACAGACTGAGCCACCCAGGCGCTCCTTATTTTGCTTCTTAAATTCCACATATAAGTGATGGTGTCTTTGTTTATTTTACATAGCATAATTCCCTCTAGGTCCATTTATGTTGTCACAAATGGCAAGATTATCAATCTTTTTTATGGATGAATGATATTCCATTGCATATATATACTACATCTCTTTATCCACTCATCTATCAGTAGACACTTGAGGTGCTTTCGTACCTTGGCTATTGTAAATAATGTTCCAATAAACATAGGGGTGCATATATCTTTCAAATTAGTGTTTTCATTTTCTTTGGAAACTCCATACTATTTTCCATAGTGGCTGCACCAGTTTCATTCCCACCACCAGTACAGGAGAATTCTCTTTTTTTCTACATCCTCACCAATACCTGTTATTTCTTGTCTTTTTGATATTAGCCATTCTGACTGGTGTGAAGGTAATATCTCATTGTGACTTTTATTTGTATTTTCTTGATGGTTAGCATCTTTTCATATGTCTATTGATCATCTGTTTGTTTTCTTTGGAAAAAAATCTATTCAGGGGCGCCTGGGTGGCTCAGTCGGTTAAGCGTCCGACTTCGGCTCAGGTCATGATCTCACGGTCCGTGAGTTCGAGCCCCGCGTCGGGCGCTGTGCTGACAGCTCAGAGCCTGGAGCCCATTTCGGATTCTGTGTCTCCCTCTCTCTCTGCCCCTCCCCTGTTCATACTCTGTCTCTCTCTGTCTCAAAAATAAAATAAAATGTTAAAAAAAGAAAAATTAAAAAAAAATCTATTCAGGTACTCTACCCATTGTTTAACTGAATTGTTTAGGTCTTTTTGGTGTTAAGTTGATTCTTTACATGTTCTAGATATTAACTCCTTATTGGACATATCATTTACAAATATCTTTTCCCATTCAATAGGCTTCCTTTTCATTTTGTTGATGATTCCCTTTGCCGTGCAAAAGCTTTTTATTTTGGTAGTTATTTTTGTTTTGTTTCCCTTGCCAGAGGAGACATATTCAGAAAAATACTACTAAGACTGATCTCCAGATTTAATGCCTATGTTTTCTTCTGGGAGCTTTATGGTTTCAGTATTATATTTAGGTCTTTAATACACTTTGAGTTTGTTTTTGTATATGATGTAAGAAAATGGTCTAGTTTCATTCTTTTGTATATAGCTGTCCAGTTTTCCCAAAACCATTTATTGAAAAGACTGTCTTTTCCCCATTGTATTTTCTTGTCTCTTTTCTGGAAGATTAATTGATCATGTAACTGGGGGGTTATTTCTAGGTTCCTGTCTTCTGTTCATTGATCTATTTTGTGCCAGTACCACACTGTTTTGCTTACTACAGCTTTGTAGCATATCTTGAAATCTGGGATTGTGATACCTCTAAGCTTTGTTCTTAATCAAGAATGCCATTTGGGGTCTTTTCTGGTACCATAAAAATTTTAGTATTATTTGTTCTAGTACTGTGAAAAAGGCTATTGGTATTCTCCCCCCTAATTTTATTTATATTATTAAAAAATTTTAAATCCAAGTTAGTTAACATACAGTCTAATAACGGTTTCAGGACTAGAATTTGTGATTCATCATTTACATATAACACCCAGTGCTCATCCCAACAAGTGCCCTCCTTAATGCCCATCGCCCATTTAGCCCATTTCCCCACCAAACACCCCTCTGGCAACCCTCAGCTTGTTTTCTGTATTTAAGAGTCTCTTATGATTTGCCTCCCTTTCTGTTTGTATCTTATTTTTCTTACCTTTACCCTATGTTCGTCTGTTTTGTTTCTTGAATTTCACATATGAGTGAAATCATACAACATTTATCTTTCTCTAACTTATTTCACTTAACATAATACACTCCAGTTCAATCCATGTTGTTGCAAATGGCAAGATTTCATTCTTTTTGATCGCCAAGTAATATTCCGTTGTATGTATATATATGTATGTATGTATGTGTGTGCATATATATATACATATATACGTATACCCAAAGCTGTATGTATATATGTATATATATACACACACACATATATATATACACAACATACATATACATATATATACAACATGCTTATATATGTATATACATATATATATATATATATATACACACACACACACACATATACATATACATACACACACACACACACACACGATGTCTTTATCCATTCATCAATTGATGGATATTTAGGCTCTTTCCATAATTTGGCTATTGTTGATAGTGCTGCTATAAATATTAGGGTGCATGTGACCCTGCGAATCAGCATTTTTGTATCCTTTGGGTAAATACCTAGTAGTGTAATTACTGGATCACAGGGTAGTTCTATTTTTAATTTTTTGAGGAACCTCCATACTGTACTCCAGGGTGGCTGCACCAGTTTGCATGCCCATCAACAGTGCAAAAGTGTTCCCCTTTCTCCAAATCCTTGTCAACATCTGTTGTTTCCTGAGTTATTAATTTTAGCCATTCTGACAGGCATGAGGTAGTATCTCATTGTGGTTTTGATTTGTATTTCCCTGATGATGGCTGATGTTGAGCATCTTTAAATGTGTCTGTTAGCCAATTGGATGTCTTTTTGGGAAAAGTGTCTGTTCATGTCTTCTGCCCATTTCTTCACTGGATTATTTGTATTCCTGGTGTTGAGTTTGGTAAGTTCTTTATAGATTTTGGATACTAACCCTTTATCTAATATGTCATTTGCAAATGTCTTCTCTCATTCTGTAGGGTGCCTTTTAATTTTGTTGATTTTTTCCTTCACTGTATAGAAGCTTTTTATCTTGAGGTATTATTGCTTTTGTCTCCCTTGTCTCTAGAGACATGTCTAGTAAGAAGTTGATGTGGCCAAAGTCAAAGGGGTTGTTGCCTGTTTTCATCTCTAAGATTTGGATGATTTCCTGTCTTGCATTTAAGCCTTTCATCCATTTTGAGTTTATTTTTGTGTATGGTGTAAGAAAGTGGTCCAGGTTCATTCTTCTGCATGTCACTGTCCAGTTTTCCCAACATCATTTGCTGAAGAGACTTTTTCCATTCTTTCCTGCTTTGTTGATCTAAGGGAAACTGGATGTAACTTCATTCAGGTTTCATTCTGTTTGCTGGTTTATTTGTTTGTTCTTTGCTTCTGTTTTTGCTTAAATTGTTTTTTTCTTTCTTTTATTTCTCTTTCTTGGATACAGAAAAAGCAAATTCTTTTTTATTTTTTGTTTTTGAATTTTGAAAAATTCTATTTTATTTTATTCTACTATTAATTTTTTATTTAAAAATTTTTAAAACTTTTTTTTAACTGCTGTTTCTCTTTTTTCCCGTATTCTTCAAGATTCTTTCAACAAGCAAACTGAAACACACCTAGGATCTAGCTTCCTTATTTGTTTTTTATTTTGTTTTTAATTTTTTAATTTTAATTTTTTACTTTAGTAATTTTTTTCTTCCAAAATGACAAGACACAATATTTCACCCCAAAAGAACAGGAAGAAATGATGGCCAGGGATTTAATCAATGCAGATATAAGTAAGATGTCTGAACTAGAATTTAAGACCACGATTAAAAGAATACCACGTGGGGTTGAAAGAAGCATAGAAGACACCACAGAATCTCTTTATGTGGAGTTAAAAGAACTAAAAACTAGTCAGGCTGAAATTAAAAGTGCTATAACCAGCAGAGCAGTGAATCAGTGATATACAAGATATAATCATGGAAAATAATGAAGCAGAAAAAAAGAGGGAAACTAAGGCAAAAGATCACGATACAAGACTTAGAGAACTCAGTGACTTATTTAAAAAGGAATAACATCTGAATCATAGGAGCCCCAGAAAATGAAGAGAGAGAAAAAGGAGCAGAAGGTTTCTGTGAGCAAATTATAGCAGAAAACTTTCCTAATCTGGGGAAGACACAGATATCAAAATCCAGGAAGCACAGAGAACTCCCATTAGATTCAACAAAAACCGACCATCACCAAGGCATATCACAGTCAAATTCACAAAAACACAGACAAGGAAAAAATCCTGAAAGCAGCAATGGAAAAAAGTCCTTTAACCTACATGGGAAGACAGATTAGGTTCTCAGCAGATCTGTCCAGAGAAACCTGGCAGGCCAGAAAGAAGTGGCAGGAAATATTCAAAGTGCAGAATCTGAAAAAATATGCAGCCAAGAATTATTTATCTGGCAAGGCTGTCATTCAGCACAGAAGTAGAGATAAAGAGTTTCCCAGACAAGCAAAGCCAAATGAGTTTGTGACACCTAAACCAGCCCTGCAAGAAATTTTAACAGTGATTCTTTGAGTGAAGAAAAAACAAAAAACAAAGACTGAAAGCAACAAAGACTAGAAATTCAGAACAGAGAACATCTCCAGAAACACCAATTCTACAGGCAAACACCAAGTCTACATGACACTAAATTCATATCTCTAAATGTAAATGGACTAAGTGCTCCAATTTCAAGGCATAGGGAAACAGAATGGATAAGACAACAAGACCCATCTGTATGCTGCCTACAAGAGACTCGTCTTAGACTAAAGACACCTGCGGATTGAAAGTAAGGGGATAGAGAACCAACTATCATGCTAATGGACATCAAAAGAAAGCAGGAATAGCCATACTTATATCTCACAAACTAGATTTTATTTTTTTATTTTTTCAAATTTCTAAATTTTTTAATGTTTATTTTGAAAGAGAGAGCGAGCAGGGGAGAGGCAGTGAGAGAGGGAGGCAAAGAATCCAAAGCAGGCTCCAGGCTTTGAGCTGTCAGCACAAATGCAGGGCTCAAACTCACGGACTGTGAGATCATGATCTGAGCTGAAGTTGGACACTTAACTGACTAAGCCACCCAGACACCCCTCACAAACTAGATTTTAAAACAAAGACTGTAACAAGAGATGAAGAAGGGCATTATATCATAATTAAGGGGTCCATCCACCAATATCTAACAATTATAAATATTTATGCCTCCAACATGGAAAACCCAAATATATAAATCAATTAATCACAAACATAAAGAAACTCATTGGTAATAATACCATAATTGTAGGGGACTTTAACATCCCACTTACAACAATGGACAGATCACCTAAGCCGAAAATCAACAAGGAAACAATGGCTTTGAATGACACACTGAACCAGATGGACTTAACAGATATACTCAGAACATTTCATCCTAACGTAGCAGAATGCACATTCTTCTTGAGTGCACATGGAACATTCTCCAGAACAGATCACATACTGGGTCACAAATCAGCCCTCAATAAGTACAAAAATATCAATATCATACCATGCATATTTACAGATCACAATGCTATGAAACTATTTGGTAAGGCCACAAATACTTGGAAATTAAAGAACATCCTACTAAAGAATGAATGGCTTAACCAATACATTAAAGAGGAAATTAAAAAATACATGGAAGCCAATGAAAATGAAAACACAACAGTCTAAAACCTCTGGGATACAGCAAAGGTGGTCATAAAAGAGAAGTATATGACAATCCAAGCTTTCTTTTTTTTTTAAATTTTTTTTTAAAGTTTATTTATTTTTGAGACAGAGAGAGACAGAGCATGAGCGGGGTAGGGGCAGAGAGAGAGGGAGACACAGAATCGGAAACAGGCTCCAGGCTCTGAGCCATCAGCCCAGAGCCCGACGTGGGGCTCGAACTCACGGACCCACGGACCACGAGATCGTGACCTGAGCTGAAGTTGGACGCTTAACCGACTGCGCCACCCAGGCGCCCCCCAAGCTTTCTTAAAGAAGGAAGAAATGTTTCAAATGTACATTCTAACCTTACACCTAAAGAAGCTAGAAAAAGAACAACATGTAAAGTCCAAAAACAGCAGAAGGGAAATAATAAAGATCAGAGCAGAAATCAATGATAGTGAAATCAAAAACAAAAAACAAAAAAACAAAACAAAACAACAACAAAAACAAAACACAGTAGAACAGGTCAACGAAACTAGGAGCTGGTTCTTTGAAAAAATTAACAAAATTGATAAGTCCTTAGCCAGACTGATCCAAAAGCAAAAGGACCCAAATAAATAACATCATGTATGAAAGAGGAGACATCACAACCAACACCACAGAAATTCAAACAATAAGAGAATACTATGAGCAATTATATGCCAATAAATTGGGCAATCTGGAAGAAATGGACAAATTCCTAGAAACATATAAACTACCAAAACTGAAACAGGAAGAAATAGAAAATTTGAACAGACCCATAACCAGTAAAGAAATTGAATAAGTAATCAAAAATCTCCCAACAAATAAGAGCTCAGGACTGGATGGTTTTCCAGGGGAATTCTACCAAACATTTAAAGAAGAGTTAACACCTATTCTTTCAAAACCGTTCCAAAAAATAGAAATGGAAGGAAAACTTCCAAACTCATTCCATGAGGCCAGAATTACCTCGATTCCAAAACCAGACAAAGACCCACTAAAAAGGAGAACTGCAGATCAATTCTCCTGATGAAAATGAATGCAAAAGCTCTCAACAAGATACTAGCCAATGGAATCCAACAAAACATTAAGAGAACTATTTACCACAATAAAGTGGGATTTATTCCTCAGCTGCAGGGCTGGTTCCATTTCCACAAATCAATCAACGTGTTACATCATAAGAACCACATGATCCTCTTAATGGATGCAGAAAAAACATTTGACAAATACAGCATCTTTTCTTGACAAAAACACTCAAGAAAAGAGGGACAGAAGGAACATACCTCAAGATCATAAAGGCCATATATGAAATACCCACAACTATATCATCCTCAATGGGGAAAAACCTAGAGCTTTCCCCCTAAGCTCAGGAACACAACAGGGATGTCCACTCTCACCATTGTTGTTCCACACAGTGTTGAAGTCCTACCCTCAATAATCAGACAACAAAAAGAAATAAAAGGCATCCAAATCAGCAAGGAGGAAGTCAAACTTTCACTTTTCACAGAGAACATGATACTCTATGTGAAAAACCTGAAAGACTCCACCAAAAAACTGCAAGAACTGATACTTGAGTCCAGCAAAGTCAGAGCATATAAAATTAACATACAGAAATTGGTTGTATTTCTATACACTAATAATGAAGCTGCAGAAAGCGAAATAGAAAAATCAATCCCACTTCCCACTGCAGTGGAAACCATAAAATATCTAGGAATAACCAAATAACCCTAATCAAAGGGGTAGAAGATCTGTACACTGAAAACTATAGAAAGCTTATGAAAGAAATTGAAGAAGACACAAAAAAATGGAAAAAAAAACATTCCATGCCAATGGATTGGAACAACAAATATTGTTAAAATGTCAAAACTACCTCAAGAAATCTACATATTCAATGCAATCCTTATCGAAATAACACCAGCATTATTCACAGACATACAACAAAGAATTCTAAAATTTGTATGGGATTAGAAAAAAACCTGAATTGCTAAAGTAATGTTGAAACAGAAAACCAGGGACACCTGGGTGACTCATTCAGTTAAGCAAATGACTTTGGCTCAGATCATGACCTCACAGTTCATGAGTTTGAGCCTTGCATTGGCTAAGCATGAGCCCTGGTTTGGGTGAGCTGAAGCCCTGCTTCAGGTGAGCTCCACTTGTCTTTCTACCTCTAGCTTACTTGCATCCTCTTGTTATAAAGAATAAATAAATATATAAATAAATAAATACATAAATAAATAGATTTTAAAAAAAAGTAAAAGAAAAAGAAAACCAAAGCTGGAGGCTTCACAATTTTGGATCTCAAGCTGTACTACAAAGCTGTAACTGTCAAGACAGTATGGTTCTGGCACAAAAACAGACACACAGAACTACTGGTATTTTGATAGGGAATTCATTGAATCTGTAGATTGAGTTGAGCCATTGTTTACAAGTAACAATTCTTCCAATCCGTGAGCATTCCATATCTTATTTGTGTCATTCAATTTCTCTTATCTACGTTTTATAGTTTTCAGAGTACAGATCTTTCCTCTTCTTGGTTACATTTATTCATAGGTATTTTATTTTAGTCTTTTTAATGCAATTGCAAATGGGAGTTTTTGAAACAATTTTTCTCTTTCTTGTAGTTTACTAGTATATAGAAACACAATGGATTTTTGTATATTAATTTTGTATACTACAACTTTTCTGAACTCATTTATTGGATCCAGTAGTGCTTTGGTGGAGTCTTTAGTGTTTTCTATATTTGCTATCATGTCAATCTGCAAAAAGTGATAGTTTTACTTCTTTCTTACCAAGTAAGATGCCTTTTGTTTTCCTCATCTGATTGTTGTGTCTAATACTGTGTAGAATAAAAGTGGCAAGACTGAGAATCCTTGTCTTCTTCCTGATCTTAGAGGAAAAGCTTTCAGCCTCTTACCACTGAGTACCATGTCAATTGTTTGTCAGTATTTGTCATATATGGCCTTTATAAAGTTGAGGGTATATTTCCTACTTAACCACTTTGTTGGAAGTTTTCATCATGAATGGATGTTAACATAAGTTGGAGCATGTCATCACTGGTCAAAATTCTCCAGTGGTTTCTCATCCTTAAAAATCCTTCTCAACCTCAAATCCTCAAAATGGCCTAGAAATAGCAAAGCCTACTCTTTTTAAAAAATGTTTACTTATTTATTTTGAGAGAGAGAGAGAGTGAGCAGGGAAGGGGACAGAGAGAGTGAGGGAAACCCAAGCAGGCTCCACACTGTCAGCACAGAGCCTGATGTGGGGCTTTATCCTACAAACCACGAGATCATGACCTGTGCCAAAATCAAGTCGGATGCTTAACTGACTGCACCACCCAGGTGCCCTGCAATGCCTACTCTTACTGCTGTTTACTACTTTATTTTTCTCCTTAGTATTTCTCTCAGGCTTATATTTAACGTATAAAGAATGCTGTTCATCTTTTTTCTGCCAGTACTAGAATGTAATCACATGAGGGTAAGGACTTTGCCTTTGCTTACTAATGTATCTCCAGAACAGAGAACACATAGTATACACTGAATATATGTTAAATGTATGAATGGAAAGAGGGAATAAATATGAAAAAATAAATTTTCTCAATAAAGTCTCACTTACTTTGAGCTCCTAATATGGAAAATCCTATAAAAATAAAAATGATACGTATATAAACATAGAAGTAGATGTCTGATGAATTCCTAAGTCAGTAACCCCTAGGGACATACTTAAATCTTCAGTGTTCTACCATTCCCATGTTTTCCACAAAAACACTAAGGCACAGGGCTGACCCTGTGGAGCAGTACTGAGACTCATGAGCCTCTACTCAGCAAAGACTTGTGCATATTCTCCCCATGTCCACATTTACTTGACCATGGCTGTCATGTTGACATGCAGGGCAAACCCTGCACTGTGCAATGACAGGCAGGTTGCTATGCTTAAAACAGGGGTTGTCTCTTTCCCTCCCTCTGCAAAGAAAAAAAAATACTTTGTGTGATATTCTTGAGGTTCTTAAAACATAGACATATTTTCTGAGCATCTCATATAGCAGTAAATGAAGACCCAATTTTTACAACCCACTTTGAGCTCACTAAATAAAGTGAGAAATGGGATCACTATGTGGTTCTTTATTTGGATAGTTACTAGATCTCATTCTGACATGAAGAGCAGCTTCTACTTTGACCTTCTAACAAAAGCATCCATTATAAAAATAAGGAGTTTTCAATGGTCATTTATATCTGAATTCCCCTGCCTGATCATTCTTACATGTAACTTACATGTAACATATCAGGATCATATTTACCTGTGGGTAACTACTTTGATACTAAATGAAGAAATTAGACTCCCTAGGTCTGAGAGTAGTATCCTTGTCAACATTAATACAGGAGGGAATCTGCTGTTGACAGTAAATAATAACAATATTAAAATTTTATACCCTCACTCTGACATAATGTTCATAACCAGATGGTAGAAGAAACAACAGAAAACTGAATGTTTTAATATAATTTCATGCCACAAAGTAATCCTTATGGAAGAGTTAATATACTTCAGGTAGGGCAAGTTGAAAATGAGATGGGATATATGGGGTGCCTGGATGGCTCAACTGGTTAAGAGTCCGACACTTGATTTCTGCTCAGGTCATGATCTCATAGTTTGTATGATCCACTGAGCCCTATGACTGGCTCTGTGCTGGCAGCGTGAAGAGCCTGCTTGGGATTCTCTCTCTCCTTCTCTCTCTGCCCCTCCCCTGCTTTTGTGCATGCTCTCTCTCAAAACAAATAAATAAAAAATTTTTAAAAAGTCTAAAAGAATGAGATGGGATACAAAAACTGAGTGAGAAGCCCTGTGGCAGTGAAAAGACTAGTCTTGGGGTCAGGTGGACTGCTGCTGACACTGACACTAATAAGTATGGCATTTTTTAATTTTCCTAAATTATTATTCACTCTTTGTTATGTAGCACTTTCAGGTATGTTCCTTTCATTAAGAAGGGCAAAGAAATTTTGAGAATAAGAAGATGTACCTCAGGGACAGTTTGCTGCCTTTGGCCAAGTTACTAAAATTTTTGTCTTAGTTTATGCTGATTCATTCTCAGATAACTTCTAAGAAATTTCTAGGCAATATGCTCAGCTTCTGTCCTTAGGAATTCTCCAACAGTGTGAATAGATTAGCTATCAAAATAATTTGAGATGGGATTTTATCAAATACAAGTCCAATAGCTATTCCCTACAGAAAAGCATCTACACATTGTTTTTGTGACTTTGTCTATTCAGTAAGCTCTCTCCTTTCATTTTATTCTTAAGATTTGCTATTTTCATGAAGACTTATGTGACCATCAACAACCAAACAAAATTCATATGATTAATGGCTACTTTTTCTACAAAAACAAAGTTCTTTTTTCAGTCTGTAACCTCCTGATGACTTTTTTTTATTGTTTGCTATATTAGCTTATTAAACAGTTTGTCTTTTAATTTTTTCACCATTTATTCATTTTTGAGAGTGAGAGAGACACAGCATGAGCATGGGAGGGGCAGAGAGAGAGGGAAACACAGAATCTGAGGCAGGTTCCAGGCTCTGAAATGTCAGCACAGAGCCTGATGTGGGGCTCAAACCCACAGACCACAAGATCATGACCTGAGCTGAAGTTGGATGCTTAGACAACTGAGCCACCCAGGCGCCCCTAAACAGTTGGTTTTTAATTACCTATAACAATACTTCCCAGTGTGTGGAAAACAATATCCCTTTTCACTAGCAGCAATGCCTACTAGGGAGGAATGAAAAATATCATGTCTAAGGGAAGCAAGCTGTTGCTTAGGTTGAATGTTAACTGCCTACTAAAAGAAACAAAAACAAAACAAAACAAAACAAAACAAAACAAAACAAAAACCCAAGTATTGATTTTATTTGAAAAGAAGTTTAATCAGATCCACATATAAATTTACATGTATCTGATCAAACAGTTTATTTTCTCTTGAGCTCTGCATACCATTTATTTCATTTAACAGTACACTGTTTCCTTTTGATTTCTGATACACGAATACAGCAGTAACAATCTGAATGAAAATAACACTGTGCTGGCAATCTTAACTTAATACTGCCTTTTACATTCGGACCTCACTGCTCTAGCAATCAAATCCTGAACACATTTTCTCCTGACATTTCCCTTTCTCACACAGAAAGGGTAAAAGGCCATTTTAAAATGAAATGAGGAGAAAATCAATAATGTCATGTACATAGCAAAACACTACTAGATTTTTACAATGGAAAGCAAATAAACTACAAACTAAAAACAAGCAAACAATGCAAGAAGGCACTCTTGAAGTAACTGCTTTTCAAATAAATACTGTTCATCTCTAGTTTTCATTCTATGGAATTATGGTAGAATTGATTTGAAGAGACTTTCTCCTTGAAAAGCTGGCTCATCAACTACTAACTGCTAAATTAAGACAGCAATTACATTCAAGACAGCTTTCTGTAAGTTCTTATCTGAAAGCTATGCTAGGACTTAACATTTAAAAAAAATAAATTTTTAAAAGAATTTTTTCCCTATGTTACTCCCATATTAGGCTTTAGCATGTAGTGGTAACCCACTGCCTAAATATAGCAAATACACACATTTCAATTTGTATAGTTTGTATTTGTGGCTTTCTGAGAAAATGTGAGGAAACTTGAATTCCATTTTTCCATTTCAGTCTACTGTTTGGCTCTATTGTTCTCTAAATGGAATTTGTGACTTCTATTTCAAAAAATTTTAAAACAAAAAGCTTGCTTTTATATAATAATAAGTGGAAGAGGTCAGAGGGCTTTAATATAGACAAAAAGGACTGGATTTATACAGAGCTTCATTGCCTCCATTCTTTTGCTCTTGGGCCTCCCAGCCCAGATATTCCTATGGCATTTCATCTTTGCCTGGTGGTAACTCAGCCCTAATACACTGCTTCTAAAGAGTTCTTCCGTGGGTCATTTAGAAAGAAAGGAGAGCTGAATGGCCATCATTGGACCCTCTCCTACCTTCTGGTCCTGCTACTGCCCTCCTCAGGGCCCACCTGGCTTCCAGGAATGAGAGGGCGGATCCCCTGTACTGCTTTTTATTTTTGCAGGACAACAACTCCATCTTTGGTGGAAAAGAAAAACACTTGGGTTGTTAAGGAGAATATACCTTAATTCCTTGATTTCTGCTGAGAAATAATTTTTAAAACACTGCTACCTCTCTCTTTCTTTGTTTCTCTAGCTCTCAAACCCTTTCTATAAGTTCAGTCTGTATTAGTACACAGATTTCTCTTTTTAAAAAATTTAACTCAAAATTCTTAATTTAAAAGCCCCAAAACTTACTTAGAAAATAGTACACATTTTATTTTCTCTGTGGAATATTTAAGAAGTGTTTAGTTCCAATTGTTTAGTTCCAATCCACCAATGGGGCAATCCCACAGAGAACTGTCATCCACAAGGCTTCTGGCTCTGGGGGCTCCAGTTATGCCTATTCCCAATGGCTCTACACAACTTGGCCTTGTGTGAGGGATTTGACAGCAGACAAGTATAAAGTTAACTGTAAAAGAAAATTCACTCCGGGTTAATGGGATTAAAATGTTTGCTTTAGGGGTGCCTGGGTCGCTCAGTCGGTTAAGTGCCTGACTTGGGCTCAGGTCATGATCTCACAGCACATGGGTTTGAGCCCCGCATCAGGCTCTGTGCTGATAGCTCAGAGCCTGGAGCCTGCTTCAGATTCTGTCTCTCCCTCTTTCTCTGCTCTTCCCCCATTCATGCTCTGTCTCTCAAAAATGAAATTAAAAAGTTAAAAAATATTAAAATGTTTGCTTTAAAAAAATGGAAAAGATATTTTCTTTTGAAACACAGGGATATGATGTCAAATTTCTACAAACTCAAGGTAAGTAATTTGAGCTAGAGATTTATCTGGACAAATAATTAAATTTAACTCTTGTGGAATAAAAGTTTGTCTCTTGGGATGCCTGGGTGGCTTAGTTGGCTCAGCATCTGACTTCAGCTCAGGTCATGATCTTAGAGTTTGTAAGTTTGAGCCCTGCATCGGCTCTGTGCTGTCAGCTCCGAGCACTTTGGATCCTGTCTCGCTCTCCCTCTGCCCCTCTGTAACTTGTGCTTTCTAATTGTCTCTAAAATAAATAAAAACATTAAAAGAAAAGTTTGTCCCTCTTGTCCCTCACCAAACTTTTCCATAAGGAGCTCACATCTAAAACAAAAGTTTAGTCTGTTATGGTGACATTTTTATAAGTCATGCTGTTAATCTTTTGGTTTATATTTTGTTTATACTTCTGCTTATATTGGAATTCCTTAAAGTCATACAAGGTAACCCTCAGCAGCACATTCACAGAGTCTTCACTACAACTTGTTTGCCAGACTCACAGCTCCAAAAAGGGTCATAGGGAAACAGGGTCAGTCTTTCCAGGAAACATTTAAAGTAGGTTTGAGGAGGCTTTGAAAGACTGGCTTTAAAATACCTTCCCCACTAATCTTCCATGACATTTCATCCCAGAGATTTATTAATTGCTTTTTGAGCTTAAAGTAGTTTTACACATTCTGTATTCTCAGTTCAAATGTCCCTTTAAATGGGAAGTACCATAAGCTACCATCTTACTGGTTCTGTGTCCAATTTTGAGCTTGTCTTGATAAAGCATCTTCCAACCAGTGGAGTTAGAACACCAAGCAACCATACCTTGTCTAAGTCCCTTGCTCCCTCCAGGTCTCAGGTTCCACATAGGCAGAATGAGGGGGTGGGGCCACTTTCCAGCTGTAAACCTTCCGGGATTCTCTAAATAGGTGACAACTACTTAGAAACAACATATATGAAAGAAGACACAATACTGATTCTTGGGAGGAAAAGGTGAACCAGAAAACGGGGAATAGGACACTAAAGGCAAATGGGAAAACCAGCCATGGTTTACTTATTTCACAATTTTGCCAAAGGCCAGACCTGGTCAGGGAAGAAACCTGCTGTGAAAGCACCTTGCACATTCCTTGCTGTGTGAGTGAGCAGAACCTCAAGGAGGAACATAAGTAGACAAATTATTGAGTGTTCCTGAAAAACGTCTATGACACAAGTAGAGCCAATTTCTAGTCTTCCAAAGAATGCTGTGCTGAAAATTCCTATAGCAAACATCTCTTGGCTTGCATATGGTTTTTTCCCTAATATTTCCAGAAAAAAATTAAAGAACAGTTTATATTTTCATTATAAGTCTATTGAGTAATTTTTAACTAGAAACACCTACACAATCTCAATAGCCTGTCCAGCACCCCAACTCAAAAGACTCTTCATCTCAGATCAAGAACTTAAAATTTAAAACTCTTACATCAAAAGCATACATGTTCTTCTAGAATATGTTAGGAAGGAGAAGCCAAGTTGGCAGAACAGCATGGAAGTTTTTCTTGCATCTCGCGTTCATGAAATACAGCCAGATCAACACTAAACCATCCTGCACACCTAGAAAACTGATTTGAGGATTAAGCCAACAATCTGCACAATCTGAACCACAGAACTCAGCAGGTATGTGGTGGGGAGAGGTGAACTGGGGGTACAGTGAAGCCGCAGAGGGCAGGGAGTTGTTTTTGCATGTGAAGAGAGGACGGAGTTGGGGGGAGAATATGGGAAATCCCCCCCAAAAAAGCAGCTGGAGAGAAAGTGGAAAAGTAGAAACAGCTGCAAGGACTGAACTAACAAGGGAGAAAGGAGAAAGGAGAGGGTTTAAATTTCATTAAGACTCTATGAATAGGGGGGGTGCAAAGACTGAAACTCTGCAGTTCGATACCTGGTGGTGCTCTGGTAAGAAGGACAAATCCTCAGGAGCAGGGTAAAGTCTGGGGGTCTTCAGGCCACATGGGGAGAGTCAGTTCCCCTGCTGGGAAGACATCTGGTAGAGGCTGTGTGCCCCCACCCTCCCCGACCAGGTAAAGGCACCAGTGGACCTGGGAAAACAACCACATTCACTGGTACTGGAACAAGGTCGTGGGTGAAGCCTGGTGCCAGATGTGTGTTGTGATTTTCCATAATCCCTGAAGTGCTGCTGCCACACGATCACGTGAACTTTTTCTGGGGTGGGCTGGCACCCAGCCACAGTCTCTGGGCATCGGCAGCAGCACGGTCCCGCAAATGCTCCTGGGTATGGCTGGCACCCAGCCATTACTCAGTGAGACCCTCCCACAGAGGGGCAGAATAGGTCAAAGCTGCAGTCCCTCAGAAGTAAGGGGTTGGGAAAACAGCCACATCTGAGATAAAACTCAGGAGGGAGGTGTTGCCTGGGGCTTGCTCAGGGACAGTGTAAAAGCGGGGAGTGGACAGAAGCTGGAGACAAAGGACAGGTGCACGATTGCTGATTGGGGAGAACAGAGTTCTGATAGCAGAGACTGGGTACCTGGGTGATGCCATTTTCACCCTTCCTGCGCATCCACATACACACCTACAAGTGCCACAACAATCCACCCCAGTAAGCTAAGCAGCGCCATCTAGTGGGGAACAGAGCCATTACACTAAGTCCCACCCAACTGGGCCAACCTCGCTCTTCAGGAACACCAAAAGTCTCTCTGCCTGCTTAGTTAATGGATTATAAAGCGCTTCATAGCTTGACTTCTAGGGGAAAATGAAGTAATTTCAATCTTATTTCAGTCTGCTCACTGGTCCATCTATTCAATTTTATTTTCTCTTTTTCATTTCTTTTCTTCTTGAACACAGAAAAAAAAATTTTTTATTTTCCATTTTTATTAAAAATACTTTTAATTTTTTTATGCTATATATTTTTTACTTTTTTGTAAATTTTTCAAATTCTATTTTACTTCCATCATTTCATTTTATTCTATTTCATTGTATTCATTTTTTCAAATTTTCAAATGATTTCCTTCCCCTCCCCACATTTCTCTCTAATCTATCAAGCCCCTGTCAACACCCAGACAAAAACACACCTATGATCTAGTATCATTTATTTGATTTTTGTGTGTGTTTTTAATTTTTTAATTTTAATATTTTTATTTTAATTTTTCTACCTCATTAATTCCTTTTCTTCCTTCAAAATGATGAAATTCATGAATTCACCCCAAAAGAAAAAGCAGGAAGAAATGAAAGCCAGGGACTTAACCAACGCAGATACAAGATGTCTGAACCAGAATTTAGAATCATAATAATAAGAATACTAGCTGGAGTCTAAAATAGATTAGACACTTTCTGTGGAGATAAAAGAAGTAAAAGCTAGTCAGGATGAAATAAAAAATGTTATAACAGAGCTGCAATCTCAAATGGTTGCCACAGCAGCAAGGATGGATGAGGCAGAGCAGCGAATCAGCGATAAAGAGGACAACCTCACAGAGAATAATGAAACTGAAAAAAAGAGGGAGACTAATGCAAAAGAGCACAATTTAAGAATTAGAGAAATCAGTGACTCCTTAAAAAAAGAACAACATTAGGGGCGCCTGGGTGGTGCAGTCAGTTAAGTGTCCGACTTCAGCCAGGTCACGATCTCGCGGTCCGTGAGTTCGAGCCCCGCGTCGGGCTCTGGGCTGATGGCTCAGAGCCTGGAGCCTGTTTCCGATTCTGTGTCTCCCTCTCTCTCTGCCCCTCCCCCGTTCATGCTCTGTCTCTCTCTGTCCCAAAAATAAATAAACATTGAAAAAAAAAATTAAAAAAAAAAAAAAAAAAAAAAAAAAAAGAACAACATTAGAATCATAGGGGTCCCAGAAGATGAAGACACAGAAAAAGGAGTAGAAGGGTTATGTGAGCAAATCATAGCAGAAAACTTTCCTAACTTGGGGAAAGACACAGATATCAAAATCCAGGAAGCACAGAGGACTCCCATTAGATTCACCAAAAACTGACCATCAACAAGGCATATCATAGTCAAATTCACAAAATACTCAGTCAAGGAGAGACTCATGAAAGCAGCAAGGGGAAAAAAGTCCTTAACCTACAAGGGAAGACAAATCAGGTTTGCAGCAGACCTATCCACAGAAACTTGGCAGGCCAGAAAGGAGTGGCAGATTATATTTAATGTACTAAATTGGAAAAAAATGCAGCAAGAATTCTTTATCCAGCAAGACTGTCATTCAAAATAAGAGGAGGGATTAAAAGTTTCCCAGACAAAAATTAAAGGAGTTTGTGACCACTAAACCAGCCCTGCAAGAATATATAAGGGGGACTCTCTGAGGGGAGAAAAGACATACATACATACATACAAAAGCAACAAAGACTAGAAAGGACCAGAGAACACCACCAGAAACTCCAACTCTACAAGCAACATAATGGCAATAAATTCATATCTTTCAGTACTCACTCTAAAGGTCGATGGACTAAATAATACAATCAAAAGACATGGAGTAACAGAATGGGTAAGAAGAAAAGATCCACCTATATGCTGTTTACAAGATACCCACTTTGGACCTAAAGACACCTTCAGATTGAAAGTAAGGAGATGGAGAACCATCTATCATGCTAATTGTCGACAAAAGAAAGCCAGAATAGCCATACTTATATCAGACAATCTAGAATTTAAAATAAAGACTGTAACAAGAGATAAAGAAGGGCATTATATAATAATTATGGGGTCTATCCACCAAGAAGACCTAACAATTGTAAACATTTATGCTCCAAATGTGAAGCACCCAAATATATAAATAAATTAATCACAAACATAAAGAAACTCATTGATAATAACCATAATAGTAGGAGACTTCAACACCCCACTCACAGCAATGGACAGATCATCTAATCAGAAAATCAACAAGGAAACAATGGCTTTGAGTGACACATGGGACCAGATGGACTTAACAGATATATTCAGAACACTTCATCCTAAAGTAGCAGAATATACATTCTTTTCCAGTGCACATGGCATGTTCTCCAGAATAGACCACATACTGGGACACAAAACAGCCCTCAACAAGTACAAAAAGATCGAGATCATACCATGCATATTTTCAGACCACAATGCTATGAAACTGGAAATTAACCACAAGAAAAAATTTGGAAAGACAAAAAATACTTGGAAACTAAAGCACATCCTAGTAAAGAATGAATAGGCTAACCAAGAATTAAAGAGGAAATTAAAAAGTGCATGGAAGCCAAGGAAAATGATAACACCACAGCCCAAAACCTCTGGGACACAGCCAACATGTCATAAGAGGGAAGTGTACAACCATTCAGGCCTTCCTAAGTAAGGAAGAATGGTCTCAGATACACAACGTAACCTTACACCTTGAAGAGCTGGAAAAAGAACAGCAAATAAAACCCAAAACACAGCACAAGCAGGAAATAATAAAGATTAGAGTAGAAATCAAAGCTATCAAAAAAAAGAAAACACAGAACAGATTAATCCAGAAGCCGGTTCTTTGAAAGAATTAACAAAAGTGATAAGAAAAAGGAAGGACCCAAATAAAATCAAGAATGAAACAGAAGAGATCACAACTAACACAGCAGAAATACAAACAATAATAAGAAAATATTACCAGCAATTATACACAAATAAAATGGGCAATTTGGAAAAAATGGACAAATTCCTAGAAACATAGACACTACCAAAACGGAAACAGGAAGAAATGGAAAATTTGAACAGACCATACCAGTAAAGGAACAGAATTAGTAATCAAAAAGCTCCCCAAAAAACAAGACTCCAGGGTCAGATGGTTTTCCAGGGGAATTCTACCAAACATTAAGGAAGAGTTAACACCTATTCTCTTGAAAGAGCTGTTCCAAAAAATAGAAATGGAAGGAAAACCTACAAACTCTTTCTATGAAGCCAGCATTACTTTGATTCCAAAACCAGACAGAGACCCCACTAAAAAGCAGAACAATAGACCAATTTCCCTGATGAACATGGATGCAAAAATCCTGAACAAGATATTAGCCAACTGGATCCAACAACACATTAAAAAAATTATTCACCACGACCAAGGGGGATTTATACCTGGGATGCAGGGCTAGTTCAATATCTGCAAAACAATCAATATAATTGATCACATCAGTATAAGAGAGGACAAGAACCATATGATCCTCTCAATAGGTGCAGAGACAGCATTTGACAAAATACAGCATCCTTCCTTGATAAAAAACCTCAAGAAAGTAGGGATAAAAGGATCATACCTCGAGATCATAAAGACCACATATGATAGACTCAACGTGAATATCATCCTCAATGGGGAAAAACTGAGAGCTTTCCCCCTAAGGTCAGGAACAAAACAGGGGTGTCCACTCTCGCCACTGTTATTCAACACAGTATTGGAAGTCTTAGCCTCAGCAATCAGACAATACAAAGAAATAAAAGGCATCGAAGTCAGCAGGGGGAGGTCAAACTTTCACTCTTCGCAGATGACATGATACTCTATATGGAAAACCCAAAAGATTCCACCTAAAAACTGCTAGAACTGATCGGTGAGAGCAGCAAAGTTGCAGGATATAAAATCAATGCACAGGTTGCATTCGTATACACCAATAAAGCAACAGAAAGAGAAATCAAGGAATCGATCGCACTTACAACTGCACCAAAACCCATAAAATACCTAGGAATAAATCTAACCAAAGAAGTGAAAAATCTATACACTGAAAACTATAGAAAGCTTATGAAAGAAATTGAAGACACAAAAAAAAAAAATGGAAAAAGATTCCATGCTCCTAGAGAGGAAGAACAAATATTGTTAAACTGTCGATACTACCCAAAGCAATCTACATATTGAATGTAATCCCTATCAAAATAATACCAGCATTCTTCACAGAGCCAGAACAAATAACCCTAAAATGTGTATGGAACCAGAAAAGACCCTGAATAGTCAAAGCAATCTTGAAAAAGAAAACCAAAGCAGGAGGCATCACAATCCCGGACTTCAAACTGGGTTACAAAGCTGTAATCACCAAGACAGTACATACTGGCACAAAGACATTCAGATCAATGGAACAGAATAGAGAACCCAGAAATGAACCTACAAACGTATGGCCAACTAATCTTTGACAAAGCAGGAAAGAATATCCAATGGAATAAAGACAGTCTCTTCAGCAAGTGGTACTGGGAAAACTCGACAGCGACATGCAGAAGAATGAACCTGGACCACTTTCTTACACCATACACAAAAACAAACTCAAAATGGATGAAAGACCTAAATGTAAGACAAGAAGCCATCAAAATCCCTGAAGAGAAAGCAGGCAAAAACCTCTTTGATCTTGGCTGCAGCAACTTCTTACTCAAACGTCTCCGGAGGCAAGGGAAACAAAAGCAAAATTGAACTATTGGGACCTCATCAAAATAAAAAGCTTCTGCACAGCAAAGGAAACAATCAGCAAAACTAAAAGGCAACTGACAGAATGGGAGAAGATATTTACAAATGACATATCAGATAAAGGGTTAGTATCCAAAATCTACAAAGAACTTATTAAACTCAACACTCCAAAAAACAAAGAATCCAGTGAAGAAACGGGCAAAAAGCATGAATGGACACTTCTCTAAAGAAGACACCCAGATGGCCAACTGACACATGAAAAAACGCCCAACATCATTCATCATAAGGGAAGTACAAATTAAAACCACAATGAGATACCACCTCACACCAGTCAGAATGGCTAAAATGAACAACTCAGTCAACAACAGATACTGATGAAGATGCAGAGAAACAGGATCTCTTTTCCACTGCTGGTGGGAATGCAATCTGGTACAGCCACTCTGGAAAACAGTATGCAGGTTCCTCAAAAAACTAAAAAAACAGAACTACCCTACAACCCAGCAATTGCACTACTAGGTATATATCTAAGGGATCCCAGTGTGCTGTTTTGAAGGGACACATGCTCTCCAATGTTTATAGCAACACTATCAACAATAGCCAAAGTATGGAAAGAGCCCAAATGTCCATCAATGGATGAATGGATAATGAAGATGTGGTATATATATATATATATATATATATATATATATATATATATATACATATACACACACACACACACACACACACACACACACACACACACATACACGAAATGGAGTATTACTCGGCAATCAAAAAGAATGAAATCTTGCCATTTGCAACTACATGGATGGAACTAGAGGGTATTAAGCTAAGTGAAAGTAGTCAGAGAAAGACAAATATCATATGGCTTCACTCATATGAGGAATTTAAGAGACAAAAACAGATGAACATAAGGGAAGGGAAACAAAAATAATATAAAAACAGGGAGGCAGACAAAAACCTAAGAGACTCTTAGGGGCACTTGGGTGGCTCAGTCGGTTAAGCATCTGACTTCGGCTCAGGTCATGATCTCGCAGTTTGTGGGTTCGAGCCCTGCGTCAGGCTCTGTGCTAACAGTTCAGAGCCTGGAGCCTGTTTCGGATTCTGTGTCTCCTCCTCTCTCTGCCCCTCTCCTGCTCATGCTCTGTCTCTCTCTGTCTCTCAATAATAAATAAATGTTAAAAAAAGACTCTTAAATATGAAGAACAAACAGAAGGTTACTGCAGGGGTTGTGGGAGGGGGGACGGGCTGAAAGAGTTGGGGGTGTTGGGGGCCTACTCCTGAAATCATTGTTGCACTGTATGCTGGCTAACTTGGTGTAAATTGGGGGG
The DNA here is from genome assembly GCF_018350155.1 of Leopardus geoffroyi. NCBI lineage: Eukaryota > Metazoa > Chordata > Mammalia > Carnivora > Felidae > Leopardus > Leopardus geoffroyi. The sequence continues at coordinate 38,117,195 of NC_059327.1, forward strand.
GGATTAAAAAAAGAATATATTAGGAAAAAAATCTAATGTAGTTAGACAGAGATAAAGTACTCTGGGTAAAAATAAAAAGGGAAAACAAAATACACACCCCATTTCATTGTTCCGATTCCAGAGGTTAGCCCAGGAAAGGATTCAGCACCAGCAGTCAGCAAACTAACAGAAGCAATGGGGAGGGTCATTTATCAAAAAGTCTACAGGAACCAGAAAGGAGGCAATTTACATTGTTTTCATGAAAACTTTCTTTATGAGGGAAATGTATTTGGTTTTCTCCTATCTCAAAAGTTACTGATATGAAAAAGGACACTACAAGGCTATAGGCAACATCATTCATACCAGGTGGGCCTCCTCTTTATTGTATCCCCAACCAGCAGTAATAATCAAAATATTAAACTACTGGTACAGCAATAGGCAAGTGCTAAATCCAAATGGACACCATGTGCAAACCATTGTAAAGCTTTATAGGTGCACAATAGCTGCCTATCAGCTCACTTTCCACCTCTTAAATTAAGTATAATATCTACCTGGGCCTGTTATCAGACCTCCTAATTCCTAACTGACTTTTAAGCAGTTTGCATGGTCAATATATATGCTAACCAGTACAGTAGCCACTAGCCTCAGGTAGCTACAGAACATGTGAAATGTGGTCAATCTGCATTGAGGTATGTCATAAGTAGAAAATATACACTAAATTCTGATGACCTAGTAAGAAAAAAGAATGTAAAATATCTTAATATTTTATATTGATTACATGTTAAAATGATACTATTTTGGATACACTGATTCCACGTGTTTCTCTTAATTTTTAAATGCAGCTATTATAGAATTTAAGATTACATATGTGATTTGCATTATATCTCTATTGCATAGTACTGGTCTAGATCTCCTGAAATCCCCAAATTGAAATATTTTTGTTCTACATTTAACATTCTTGGGGGTCTTCAAGAAAATGAGTTAATATAACAAACTAATTGGTGTTAATATGTCACTCTCCTCAAACAAGCAGAGTTGGAAGGGAACTTTAGGTTAATTTCATTTCATTTTTATAGCCAGGAAACCGAGCTATAAATGTGTAATACTTATAGAGGATAAATGTATAACAAACACATCAAGGATAAGATTAACACAGCCTCCTAACTCCCAGCCAGTCCTTTTCCCAATTTTACTATTTTATCACTGCATTTGCCCTTACCCTGCAGATAATACATTAACTCAAAGCAGTGATCCTTACCAGAGCAGATATTTCAGGCACGTGGAGGAATAAATACAGGGACAGAGAGTCATTTCAAGTCAGATGGTTGGCTGCTTATTCTCAGGTATGACCCTAGTTGTTTTCATCATCTTTTTAAAATGTGATTCAAAGGATCCTGTTGCTAAGCTTCTCCCTTCAAAAGCATACATCATCATTTACAGATTAAAATTCAGAGCTTCTTAGCCCTCTTACATCATGTCATAAAAATGCAATTCCAAAAGGCATTCCAAGAATTATGTCTCTATTGTTAACTAGATTTGAATGCCTAGAAAACTGCTGATCTTAGGTCTCTAGTTTTTGACTCATAACAGTATCCCACTAAAAAAATAAAATAAAATTCTTAAATTCCCTCAAGAATTCTATTAACCTGCGATATAGCTTTTCAGACCCTGACATATCATCACTTCTGTGATGTTTTCTGTATAGGAGACATCATTACATTCTGGGCTAGACTCAGTTACTAAGACTGAGACTTGCAACTAATATTCTTTAAGTAAGTTAATGGAATTTCTCCCTTGATTTCACTAGGTAGAAAAAGGGTAACAACTGCTGTTATTGTGCTCATATGATCAAGGCCACTTATAAATTAATAACCTGGACATTTTGTTCCAGGGGTGGATTTGACTTGTGGCAGTTGGCATTGTATTGAGAAATGTCCTTGCACTGCTCCTGTGAGAAGAAAAGTGGTCCATAATGTGAAAATTACTTATCTAATGTTGGCAAATTAAAAATGAGCAATCTGAGGAAACAGAGCTAATTTCAACCTGAGAATTTGTTTTTAAAAAAATCTCAAACCACCCAGCCACTACGCAACAAACAACTCAACAGTAACACTGAGGGTTTACAACTAGATATTTATATTATGGGCACTTCTAAACATGAGTTGAGTTTAATGACACTGCTCATATTCTCAAATATGTCAATTTTAGAAAGAATCATGCCTTTTTTTTAACATGCCAAGAAAAATCACAAAGTCAGAAAAAGATGCAGCATGTCTCAAGAATGTCCTAGATTTTCTAGATTTAAAATATTCTGTTCCAAGCTTCTTATATGTCTTGTTATAATGGACATTTGTTGTTTCTAAAATGGAATTTCCTAGCCATGTGGCTGGTGTGGGTCCTAACGGTCTTAAGCCATAAGTATATGCTACTCTAGGTTGCAATTGAGGAGAGAAAACTTACTGAATTCTAGCTCATTAAGCCAAGGGGACATTATTTTGCATTTGGCTTGAGCCATCAGGGAAGTGGAATTTTTTATTTGCTAGATTAGAACCTGAAAACACACACCTGGAAGTATCCACTTTCTAAACATGAAGGGATTGCTGAGTCCAATGCCCATGTTCAAAGATTTAACTAAGACACAAAGCATATACAACTGGCTGCACCTATTATACTAGGGATGGCAAACTCAAATGCATTCAGGGGCTGGGCCAACACATAATGTGGAAACCTACCGGATGTGATATAATAGGGAATAGTGGAGAAGAGACTGCTGATCCTCTCTGAGTGCATATAAATTAGAACGAAAACAAATATAGCACTGTGCTGGTCAAACAAAACTGCTGACATTAGGTCTGTTGGCTACATTAAATTCATTGGCATTGTATTGGCCACCAAGTTTCCACCTGGCTCTAAAATGAACCTCAGAAACCTCTATTAACCTGGCCCTAAATAATTCCTCTTCTGTAAATTTCATACCACCCAGTCATGTTTTTAAACAGTTTGGGCTGCTACACAGTCTCCCTTTCCCTACTTAGGCTTAAGGATGAATTATTTAAGCTGTTGAAAACATCTTGTTACATGAAATACTGGGAGTAAACAGTATCTACACTTTCTAATTGCCATTGTTTTTAAAGCTAAAGAAACAAAGCCAAATGTATGGGGCTAACTACCAAGCTATCAAGTTTTTATATCTAATACAAATCATTCATCTGTCCCATATCTTGAAAAATTTCCAAATGCACCAGCAGCATGGAGATCAATTTAGACATTTTGAAGTGAAATGGGAACTGAATAAAGTAGAAATAAGTTAATTTATAAAGAAGCGAGGCTATTTCTGATATTTATTTTTTGAAATTGGAAAATGATGATGAGTTTCTTAACAGAGACTTGTTAGGTCTAACCACTCTTTCAAAAGTAAGTTTAGGTTCCAAGTGAACTCTTCTGAAAAATTAACAGTCATGGCTTGGAGGTACAAATCCAATCAAATACAAACAACCTCTCTTCCCCCTGTCAACAGAGAGACAGGCACAGATGTAGTCAATTATAGCCCATTCTGAGTGTAGTTCGCTGCTTTAAGTAAAAGAGAATCTTTTTCTTATAGGCTAAAGCTAGTAAGATAAATGGAAGTCTCTTTGTTCTCTGTAGACTTTTTATAGACTTTAAAACAAAACAACAACAAAAAACTCACACTTTGAACCTACTTATTTACTATAATTTCTAATAACTTACTGTCAGTCAGACTTTGAAGGCACAGAAAGAGCTATGAATTTGGCCTACAATGAAGACTGTTGGTACTCAAAGCAACTTGGGATATAAACAACTGAAATGTGTAAAGGGAGGAACAACTCCCAGTGTAATCACCAAAAGCTTAACATTCTAACAAAATAAAGGCATTTTTCCTTATCAAGTGTAAAAATTGTAAGAATTTCCTATGGTCTGAAACCACAGGGAGGTCCCTACTACAGGAGTAGGTGAAAGAGCTAATTTTTGCCTGTTATTCTTACTGGCTACAGGATGCAGATGGGATTAAAGCTCCCCTTCCTGTCACTGCCCACTTGAGATTCACACTGAATTGCAGACACTGTTCTTACCTGCCTATCAGATTTGTTTGCAGGGCAGCTACTACGCTGTCTCAGAGAACTACTTTCTTTGATGTTATCTTTTATATATAATAATAAAATTCCATGCATTCATTCAACAAATATACATTGAACCTATGTTCCAGAAGCCTGAGGATAGAGAAGTGAACAAAATATACAAAATGATCAATAAAAAACTCTCATACCGTCTATTCAGGGAATGAGATTAGATTCATTCAGGGAATGAAGCAGTCTGCTAAGAAAATGTTGCTTATAAAGCAGAATACTTAATGCTATGCAAAAGATCTCCACGAACACACACACAACACAAATTCTGGTGGCTGAAATAATAGCAAAGTGGACCCCACAAAATATATTACCACAAGTTAGTGAAAACTAATAATTCACTTTTTAAAAAGAATTAATTTTATAAACACCTTTTTGGATAGCATCTACTCTTCTACTTTCCTGATAGACATAGGTTAATGCAACTTGAGAGACAATCCAATATGCCTGACATATTAGCATATGAATATGATTTTGATGAGCCAGGGATTGTGTAATACAATTTTCAGGTTCCATGAGGTGACAATGTAATGAAAGCAAGACTGATCCCCACAAAGCTTGGTCTAAATTCCATGTTAGGAAATGAAAATGCTGGTTCTTGTTAGGTTACATTTTCTGAAAAGGGGCACCACACTAGGTTCAAAAGTATAGAGTGCAGGCGCGCCTGAGTGGCTCAGTTGGTTGAGTGTCTGACTTTGACTCAGATCATGATCTCGCTGTTGGTGGGTTTGAGTCCCACGTCAGGCTCTGTGCTGATAGCTCAGAGCCTGAAGCCTGCTTTGGATTCTGTGTCTCCCTCTCTCTGCCCTTCCCTTACTCACACTCTGTCTCTCAAAAGTGAATAAATGTTAAAAAATCTTAAAAAAAAAAGTATGGAGTGCTTCTAGCAGTGACAACTTTTCAATGATCTTGCAGCTACCCCCACCTCCTGTGGACAAGCTCTCAGCCTTTAAAGTCAAGGGCTCAAAGTAAGGTGTTGAGTGCTAGACACAGGGGAGTGAGGGTGTTGGGAAATTCAGTTAGTATGTGTGAAAATAAAAGGGCCCAGAGCTGAAAGCCACTCAAAGTGTGAAGAATTATGATTGCTTTCTGAGAAACTCCCATTTCTCAAGAATGAACAAACCTGGGGAAAGATGAGCTCCTTAGTTTTTTGTTTTGTTTTGTTTTTTACAAAATATTTTTCAAGTCTTTTGCTGGTGAGGCTTCTACAGTTTTTGCTAATAAACTTTTACCTTTACTAAAAGAATGACTTTTCTTCATCTGCCCACAGCAAGAACTTGCTTGACCATAAAGAATGCTAGTACATGGATCTGCACTGGATAAAATGCCACATCTTATAACAGAAATTTTATAACTCAGGGAGATACTTTTTTAAGCTTCCATGAAATCCTATCCAATTCAATATGCAAGCATACAGCAAAAATTAGAAATGAACTTGAGGTCTCTGTACTCCCAAGAACTCACCATCTTGAACAGGGGGAGGTGTTATGGAATCTACCATAGATACAAAGACATACTGAAAAACTTTAACATAAAACCAACTGTGGCAAGGACTGTAACAGATTAAACCCAATTAATAAGTTTAGAATTGACTTTTTTAAAAAAATAAATTTTTATTTATTTTGAGAGAGAGCGAGCAGGGGAAGGGCAGAGAGAAGAGAGACAGAGAGAGAGAATCCCAAGCAGGCTCTGCACTATCAGCACATAGCCTGACCCGGGGTCTTGATCTCATGAACTGTTTGATCTTGAAATGAGGGAAAAGCAAAAGTCAGATGCTTAACTGACTGAGCCACCCAGGCACCCCGAGTAGTCTTTTCATAGGAGGTATTTGAGCTGCATCTTGAAAGCTGAACAGGACTTTCAGGAATGAAGATGAGGGAAGGGGCATTTGGGGCAGAAGAAAGTAGATGAACAAAGGCACAAAGTACACTTGGAGAGAGTAGGCAGAAATGTGACTAACACATAAGGAGGCTGTTGTGGAAAGAAACCAGTGTGGTAGAAAGACAGAAGGAACCCAAATCCTCTGAGATTAAGGATTAGGACTTTACTCATAAGATAAATTTGGGGGGAGTCTTAAGAGAACCTCAAGGGCAGCTGCTAAACAGAGGAATGCCACTGTCTGGGTTAGGCCTTAGAAAACTAGTTGTCAGGCTCTGTGCTGACAGCTCAGAGCCTGGAGCCTGCTTCAGATTCTGTTCCCCCTCTCTTTGCCCCTCACCCTCTCATGCTCTGTCTCTTTCTCTCTCAAAAATAAATAAACATTAAAAAAATTAAAAAAGAAAAACTAACTGTCACAAGAGAACTAAAGAGACACAGGAGGCTACCACCACATTCAGGTGAGAGATGAAAAACCCAGGACTTGAGCAGAGGAAGTATAAGAGCAATTGCCTATGGTAAGGAAGAGACAGAAGTGAAACACTAGAGTGGCTAAGCACTGGGATTTAGCTCCTGATTAGATACTGGGGGGGCTGCAGGGGCCAGGAGGAGGGTGCTCAAATGAGTCTAAGTTTCAAGCTTTAGGAAGAAACAGGATGATAAGATGAGAATGAAGGAGATGAAGGATAGAAAGTAACACAGACTATAACAGATACTTCATGTCACCCTATAGCTCATTTCCTCCACTGTATTTTTATTTTTTATTTTTTTGACTCAAACTCTGCTGGAAGAGATACAGACACATAGAAAGCAGCTGCCCCATTCTGGCATTGTTTTTTCTCACAGCAGGCACACATTATCCCAACCAGGCAGGCTGTTTGCTTTTAAGCACATAAACTAACAGTTATTTTTTGATGTTTGTTTGATGCTTAAATAGAATCCTGAGCATGAGGGGCCACCATGATCTAGACCATGCCCAGAGCTCCCAAGTTAGAGCCAGGGTCAAGGTATACTTCCCATAGTTGCAGTAGCCAAAAAAAAAAAAAAAAGTCTCATGGAAAAAAATCATAAAATAACTTAGGTATAGGCATTTATTACATTTAGGTTCAACATACCTCAAATTCCAGATAGTGATCTTTCAGTCTGTATTCATCTATCTCCTTGGCTTTAACTTTCTTATCCGGGGGATATGAGCGGTGTTCAGCCAGCTCAGTGGTAATCTGCTTCAGTTTGCTTTCATGAGATTTCAGCTGTTCCTCCTGCAGGATTTTATTAAGCTATTTAGCATCAGAAATAATTCATAGAGTACTTTTCAATAAAAAAATCATAGAGTGCTTTTAAACATCCCTTATGATGAATGACTTTAATTCATCAAAACAGTCCAATGTGCCTCTGCTGCCACATCTTACCAACTTTCTCATGCTAGTATTCACGTATACCTTTACAAACTGACAACAGGCCCCTTGTTATAAAACCAAATACTTTCAGAGCCCCTTATCAAATATACCGGTCATGAAGTTGAGAACAGGCTTCCTAACAGATAATCCAAAAGGCAAAGTACCAGTTAAGCACTTAGAGTCCCAGATAATTTGGCTTTTCTATTTCCTGTCCAATCAGTAATGCTGCTAATTTCCCCCTCTGTCACAATGAATGAAAAGTCTCTCTGCTTAGTTTTTCTTTTTCCTTTTTGAGACGAGCAATGTCACCAAGAAATAATTCTCTGAAAGCTATCTGAAGATATTCTAAAAAATGCATACGCCTATGCTTTTTCCCTCCAAAGTAGTAGAGGTTCTAACTTCTTTCAAAATCTTATTGATCCAAAGTAGTAATTCAAATAAATGTTCCTATAGAGAAATTATTGCCTGAACAGCGTCACTATAGGCACCATGCACCAATGCAACATGGTTGATCCTATGCCAAAGAATTTACATACTAGGGGCAACATTTTTATCACCTCATAATAATGAAAGACACCATCAAACCCTCTGGCAACATTTTAAAAATGAAACAAAAACATTGGAATTTTCTTGCATTCCTAAAGTTATATGACTGCTTTGTTTACTATTCTGCATTCACATATATATTATCCAAATTCTTCATTATAAATTTCACATGTACAATAAGAAATAAATGAATAAAGTAAATGAAAAGGAAATGATTAAACTAGGCGATAACTACAATTTGTATAATAACACCATAATTTCTTTTTCTTTTCTTTTCTTTTTTTTTTTAAGAGCAGACAAAAGGAATTTCCCTCCTTCGTGAAGTTCTTACTTTAGGACTTATCAATTTGTACTCTTCATAAAAGGCATGGCAATGAGAAAAAAAAATGAGTTGTTTCCTCCTGCTTCCAGAATTCATGTCACCCTAGATGATCACGAGAAGAGTTAAACGTAAAAAATTAACATGTACAACACATCATCACAATTCCCAGTTGAATTCTTTCCATATGACATTTTTGTAAATTAAAATTACTAAATCCAAGATCAGTAAGTAGTTGCCAGGTGATGAAGCATTTAAACCTTAAAGTAACTATATAATTAATCTGGCAACTTAACCTTGCAATTCAAACCTAGTTGGATAATTTAGAGGTGAAAAATCCCAACAATTTTAATTTATGATGTAGGAGTACATTGACAAACAGTAAAACCTTGTTTGAGAGCATAATTTGCTCCAGAAACATGCTTGTAATCCAAAGCATTTGTATATCAAAGTGAATTTCCCCGTAAGAAATAATGGAAACTCAGAGATTCGTGTATCATGCTGACTGATTTGTGGATAATGACTCATACTTGTAGCCCAGGAATAAATCCCACTTGATCGTGGTGGATAATTCTTTTTATGTACTGTAGGATTTGTATTGCTAGCATCTTTTTTTTTTTTTTCAACGTTTATTTATTTTTGGGACAGAGAGAGACAGAGCATGAACGGGGGAGGGGCAGAGAGAGAGGGAGACACAGAATCGGAAACAGGCTCCAGGCTCTGAGCCATCAGCCCAGAGCCTGACGCGGGGCTCGAACTCACGGACCACGAGATCATGACCTGGCTGAAGTTGGACGCTTAACCGACTGCGCCACCCAGGCGCCCCTGTATTGCTAGCATCTTGTTGAGAATTTCATCAAGGATGTTGATCTATAATTCTCCTTTTTAGTGGGGTCTCTGGTTTTGGAATCAAGGTAATCCTGGCCTCACTGAATGAGTTTGGAAGTTTTCCTTCCATTTCTTTTTTTTTTTTTTCATCTGTAATAGTCATTTTTTTTTAAATTTAAATTTTGGTAAACATAACAGCACAATATTGGTTTCAGGAGTAGAATTCAGTGATTCATCACTTATATACAACACCCAGTGCTCATCACATCAAGTCACCTCTTTAATGCCCATCACCCATCTAGCCCATCTCCCACCCACCTCCTCCCATCAACACTCAGTTTGTTCTCTAGTATTAAGAATCTTTTGTGATTTGTTTCCTTTTCTTCTCTTCCCACCCTTCCTTACCATATGCTCATCTGTTTTGTTTCTTAAATCCACATGGGTGAAATCATATGGTATTTGTCTTTCTCTGACTGACATATTTCGCTTAGCATAATATTTTCTATCTCTGCCCACATTGTTGAAAATGGCAAGATTTCATTCTTTTTGATGGTTGAGTAATATTCCATTTTATATAATATATATTATTTTATGTTTTAAAATTTTATATATTAAATATATATTATATTTATACTTTTATATATTATATATTATTTTATATATATATCACATCTTCTTTATCTATTCATCAATTAGTGGACATTTAGGCTCTCTCCATAGTTTGGCTATTGTTGATAATGCTGCTGTAAACACTGAGGTGCATGTACCCCTTTGAATCTGTTATTTTGTATCCTTTGGGTAAATACCTAATAGTAAAATTCCTGGATCAGAGGGTAGTCCTATTTTTAGTTTTTTGAGAAAACTCCACATACTGTTCTCCAGCATGGCTGCACTAGTTTACATTCCCACCAACAGTGCAAGAGGGCTCCCCTTCCTCCACATCCTTACCAACACCCGTTGTTTCTTGTGTTGTTAGTGTTAGCCATTTTGAAAGGTGTGAGGTGACATCTCATCATGGTTTTGATTTGTATTTCCCTGATGATGTGAGATGTTGATTATCTTTTCATGTGTCTTTTTAGCCATCTGGATATCTTCTTTGAAAAAGTATCTGTTCATGGCTGCTGCCCATTTCTTAGTGCTGCCCATTTCTTAAGTTGTTTGGTTTTTGGGTGTTGAGTTTGGTAAGTTCTTTATAGATTTTGGATACTAACCCTTTATCTTATGTCATTTACAAATATCTTCTCCCATTCTGTTGGCTTTTGTTGACTGTTTCCCACCCTGTACAGAAGGTTTAATCTTGATGAAATCCCAGTAGTTCATGTTTGCTTTTGTTTATTCATGGTAAATCATTCTTTTAATGTTCTTTTAATGCACTGTTGAATTTGATTTGCTAGTACCTTGTTGAGAATTTTTGCATCCAGTTTCATCAGGGATATTAGTCTCTAACTCTCCTTTTGAGTGGGGTCTTTGTCTGGTTTTGGAATCAAGGTAATGGTGGCTTCCTAGAGTGAGTTTGCTTTACTTCCATTTCTATTTTTTGGAACAGTTTGAGAAGAATAGGTATCAACTCTACTAATTCCCCTGGGAAGCCATCTGGCCCAGGACTCTTGTTTGTTGGGAGACTATTGATAACTGTTTCAATTTCTTTGCTGGTTATGGGTCTGTTCAAGTTTTCTATTTCTTCCTGTTTCCGTTTTGGTGGTTTACGAGTTTCTAGGAATTTGTCCATTTTTTCCAGGTTGCCCAGTTCATTGGCATATAATTTTTCATAGTATTCTCTTATAATTGTTTGTATTTCTGTGGTGTCAGTTGTGATGTCCTCTTTCATTTGTGATTTTATCTATTTGGGTCCTTTCTCTTTTCTTTTTGATAAGTCTGGCTAAGGGTGTATCAATTTTGTTTATTCTTTCAAAGAAGCAGCTCTTACTTTCATTGATCTGGTCTACTTTCTTTTTTGTTGTTTCTATATAATTTATCTGTGCTGGCTTTAGGCTTCATTTGCTACTTCTTTTCTAGCCCCTTTAGGTGTAAGATTAGGTTGTATATTTGGGACTTTTCTTGCTTCTTGAGATAGGCCTGAATTGCAATGTACTTTACTCTTAGGACTGCCTTTGCTGCATCCCAAAGGGTTTGGACTGTCATGTTTTCATTTTCATTTGCTTCTATGTATTTTTTAATTTCCTCTTTAATTTCTGGTTAACCCATTCATCGTTAGTAGGAAGTTCTTTAACCTCCATGTATTTGAGGGCTTTCCAAAATTTTTCTTGTGGTTGACTTAAAGTTTCACAGCTTTTGGTCTGAAAATATTCACAGTATGATCTCAATCTTGTACCAGTTGAGGCCTGATTTGTGACCCAGTATGTGATCTATTCTGGAGATTGTTCCATGGGTACTTTAAAAGAATGTATATTCTCCTACTTTAGTGTGAAATGCTCTGAATATATAACACTATGTTTCCTTTATATGGTATTATAATAAACATTCTATATTCTATAAAACTGTTAGTTTAAATCTTAGATAAGAATAAGGTCTGTTTTGAGAACAGCATTTATTATTGCTCAAAAATACTTCAAAAATGTTGCAGATTTTAAGATATTTGGCTTGGTATACAATAAATAACTGTGAATAATGTTTTAAAAAGAGAAAGTAAATTTTTAAAAAATTTCTCTTTTAAAAAGAGAAAGTAAATTTTCTCCACCTGCTAACTTACTGGACCTTTTGATTGAGAATGTTATTCAAGTTTTCTAAAATGACAACTTTGAGTATACATTAAACATCTCTAAAACATGTACTTACTTAAAAAACAGTACTGTCATGACATGCATTTATGATACTGTCCAGATTTAGATAAAAGTAAATGAGAAACGAAAAGGACTTGAACGTTATTAATCCTTTACCATGTGAAAAGTAAAAATATTAGCAGAATATTCACTAAGTATAATGAAAATATTATCTGGTTTCTATGCCACACTATTAGTTATACCAACTAATGTGGGATTTATTTGATGAATTGCATTAAGCTCTCAGAACATTTGCTGCAACTCAGGTAGAAAGAAGCAAGGACATCACATACTATGTTATTCTGTAGTCAAGTAAGATATTGCAACTAATAAATGTCAATCTTCACATCTGAAATCACCTAGACATTATTGTTAGAGTAAGACATATTTGGAAGAGTTTCTGTATAGAAGGTTTTTTTAGACTGACATACAGCTGGGTAAACTCAGTTTTCTTTTGTTCAACAATGCCTCATCTCCACTGCATAAAGCCTGGTCTCCAGTTCCACTATCCAATGCCTGCCTTACATTAAGTTGTATTTTGTTAGCACTGCATAAAGCAATTATGTTATGAAAGACCTCTAGGTTACTATGTTCAAATTAACAGCTGGTTTCATTAATGTTCCTAGAGCAACAGAACCCTCTCCAATAATTTTCAGGTTGATAAATTTGATTTTCCAAGTATTTTCCAAAACAGGGCAGTGCATGAATCCAAAAATTTGTTCAAAAATGCCCAAACAAGTGTTCCCCTGGTGGGAAGTTCCAGCAATTCCAACCATAACTAGACCACAGGGAGCAGAAGCACATTTTCAAACTATGGGAATCTAGTGGGACTGAGAAAAAGACATTCTTCTTTCACTAGTGACAGCAGATTAAGGCTCATACTTTTTGCTCCACTCAGAGTAGTCTATCACATTTTGTTCAGAGGTACTGTAAGAAAATGTAAGCTTCACATCATGCCACAAGTGTGGTGGGCCCCTATTCATCTTGAGGTGGTCCCAGAAAAGGATCCTGAGAATTAAAAAGTTCAAAGAACAAGTGACAGGATTCTGCTAATTGACAAAAATTGACTTTTTCAGTTTTTTAATCTTCTTTTTCCTGCCATCAAAAGAGTCTAATGTCCTCTGTCTTAATTAGCTCTGGTATTTCCTTCAACTTGTAATTGTTTTTTCCAATAATCCTTTGTATGCTGAATAAGATTATGTTTTTCAGTAGCTGGAGGTATAATTACCCTGTGTTGTGTTTTTCAGTAGCTGGAGGTATAATTACCCAGTGTTGCCAAGTACTTAAATATGACTTCTAAGTGGACTTTCTTATGCCTCAAAAGTTCTTTTACACTTTGACTGCATACTGATTTGCACAAATGGCATCTTGGCGGTCCTCAGGCCACACCAGGCGATTGGTGATGGTGTCGCATAGGGCCATGATACCGTCACTGTCCAGAGGTTGAGCAGGGTATGACAGCCCTCCATTCTGGGTAGCGGAGCAAAACATCTCAACCCTCCAAAATGAAGGGAGAGGATGACGCAGTAATGTCATCCCTTTAGGCCCACTGGGTCGGTACTTTGGCCCATAATTTCAAAATATAAAAATTTTATATCGAGGGGGAATAATTAAAAAGACTACCAGGAAGTGAATAATTATGGACAACAAATTAAGATTATGTAATATCATTGTACATTAAAAAACGATAATCAGAAATTATGAGTCAAATGTAATATCTTAGGGATTTGTTATAATGTGCACCTTAAAAGCCAACCAAGGAAAACTAAAATACAAGTCTAAAGCCATCAAAGTAAAAAGAACAATAAAAAGTTTTTAAAAAGCAAGGTACATCAGTGGAAAAAAAACAAGAAGGGTGGCAGGAACAAGTGGAGTAGATGAAAGATGAGATTCATTTTTAAATAGCAACTAAAACAAAATAAAAAACCTAACAAAATGCCAGAAAAGTAGAGGAGAAGAAAACAAAGAAATCTGCTTTGAGATTTTACCCAAACTTGTCACTTGTACACTCATAATACTGAAAATAAATGAAAACAATGCTTCCATAGCTTTTATTGACAACTTCTCATTCATCTTTTTGTTTCTTTCTCTAAAAACACTGCAGACTGTGTTATGGACTTGAATGCTTGTGTCCCTTCAAAATTCCTATGTTGAAACCTAGTGTGGCTATCTTTGTAGATAGAGCTTCTAGGAAGTAACTGAGGGCAAATGAGGTCCTAAACATAGGGCCCTGACCTGATAGGATTAGTGTTCTTAGAAGAAGAGACATCACAGAGCACATTCTCTCTCTGGGCACAAACTCTGAAAAAGACCATGTGAGAATGTAGAAGAAAGAGGGCCATCTGCAACCCAAAGGGAGAGCCCACACCAGCCCCCAATGCTGCTGCCACCTTGATCTAGAGCTTCTGGTCTCCAGAACTGTGAGAAAAACATTTCTGTCATTTAAGCCAACCAGTCCATGGTATTTTTTATAGCAGACAGAACTAAGAAGAATGTATCAATAGCTTTTTCCTTTCAAAGTAATTTCTTTTGTGTATTTACTGAAACATGTAAATTATTTAATAGAATGTTTGACAAAAGATATTGGGTGATCAGACCGCTTCAAAAAATAAAAACATGATGCATTTTTTCTTTGTTTAATAAAATGTTTCAGATATACAAAAAGTCATATTGAATGATATGTAAAAAATGCTCATTTATCTAACAGCTGGTTTAAGAAAAAAATAAGAAATCATTTGAAACTCCCTGCATTTATTTATCTACTCATCTCATCTTTTTCTATGCTACTCCTATACAAATAGAAGGCTCCATAGAAATAGCATGTTCTACAGGTTTTTATAGTTTGTAAGGCTTCCCTTATGATTGTCTTTTCATTCAACAGGTTTTTAAGATTTATTCACATATGTGCTCTAGTTCCTCAAAGTATACTGTTCCATTGTAGGACATTCTACAATTTCATTGAAGGATGCTTAGGTTGTTTTCAGATTTCTTGAGGCTATTATAAATGATACTACATTGAACATGCTGCCTAGTGAATATGGGAAAGAATTGTCCTACAGTACAATCACCAAGAGGTAGATTTTTGGGGTTTAGAATATGCACATCTTTAAGGTGACATTAACTTGTTTTTTAAAGTGCTTCTACCAGTTTACATTCTCATAATAGGCTTGAAATTCACATTGTTCTATACCCTTGCCAAAATTTGATATTTACTCAAAACCAGTGTTATTCCAGGTATCACAATGTCTTCCACTTGTGCACTACTATAGCACTTAAAAACGTCTATGCTACATACTTATTACAAAATATACTCTGACTTCTGTGTAAATTTTATCTTCTTTGCTGATTATAAGCTCTTTGAAGGCAGAAAGGGTCATTTTCCCCCTTTCCTCAAATCCTCCAGTGTTTAGTACTAAGCAGAGAAAACAGTATATGGCATAATTTTTGTATAGTACTGGAATAATTCTGATAGATTCTTTAAGTTCTCATTAGTTAAGAGCCAAGACCATCATCTTAGCTATTTTTATAATGTCCACATACCTAATACAGTACTTGATATATAGGTTCTTCAGTCAAGAGTAGCTGATTAAATGATTTAAAAAAAGTGGGGGAGACATAGAGGGGAGGACTCAAGAGTGTTTCCTTCGTGCTGTTCTAAAGCTGATAGATGATTTAGAAAGTAATGACATTTCTAGGAATCTTCTAAGAAATTTACAGGTCAAATTGCTAAATACTGCAGCCTTATCAAACCCAAGATGTATGGAATTTAGAATAAAGAACATCTGCCTTGAGTCAGTTTGAGGTATTATTGAAGGCACTATCAGAAAGATTTTATCATTTCATGTTTAAAAGATTTAAAGACTTTAAACAGCGTAGTGAGCTGCTGCATAACTTCAAAATGATTTAACTGTTGATTACTTAAAATATGTTAAGTAGAGACCTTTAAGAAATGAATACAAAACAGTGTAGTTACCATTTAAGGTGATGCCAAGGAGTTTAGACCACATCTTGTTGGCTAAAGTGAGTAAATTAACATTAAGTGACCGTAATTACATGAGTCATATTTTAGCTGCAACTGTGAAGGATGGATTGGAGAAAAGCAAGATTGGAAGAAGAGCAATATTAAGTGGTTATGTGAATAGTTTGCAAGACTTTTCCAAAGTGGAGTGTGTGCAACCCAGGCAAGATCATCCACTGGGAAGAATTTTAAAAATCAGCATTGGGATATAATTCACATACCACACAATTCACCCATTTAAAGTGTATAATTTAATGTTTTTTAGTATAGTCATGGGGTGGTGCAACCATCACTACAATTTAATTTTATGACATTTTAGTTCCCCTAAAAGTGTCTTTTTGGAATGGAATCAACAATATGTTTCTTCTGTGACTGGTTTCATTGGTTGTTTTTTTTTTTGTTTTTTGTTTTTTGTTTTTTTTACAACTCAATACTATCCCATTGTATGGATATATCACATTTTATTTATCTATTCATTAGCTGACAACCATTTACACCTTTGGCTGTTATGAATAATGCAGCAATGGACATTTGTGTGAAAGGTTTTATGGGGTGTATGTTTTCATTTAACCCTATGTTTAATCATTTGATAAACCATCAAACTGTTTCCCCAAGTACCTGCATTCATTGTATATTCCTATCAGCAACATATCAAAGTTGCAATTTCTCCATATCTTCACCATAACATTAGTTTCCTTAAAAGATTTTTTTTTTGAATTATGGCAGCCCTAATGAGTGTAAAATGATACCTACTGGTTGATTTGTATTTTCCTAATGACTAATGATGTTCAGCAGTTTTTCATGTTGTATTGATAATAGAACATGTAGTATATTTTATAAAAATATATACATATATTGGAGGATATCTGCTCAAATATTTAGTATTAATAAAGTGAGTGATCAAAAAAGTTCAGAGGCCAGTGATCTAAGTGAAAGATGACAAACGCCAGAATTAATGGATGTGGGTAGGGTATGAAAATAACTGGATTTGTGACTAAAGTATGAAATGGAGTGGGATAGGAAGGATGTGGTTCTGGCCAGTATGGGACACAATTACAAGGATGACTTCCTCCTCTGAAATCCCACTGCCCCTAATGCCTGTTGGTGGAGGTCACTGAGAGAATGCAACCCTGCCTGACAGGCAAGCTGGACGTGGGCAGCTGGAGGCTCCTCACCTCCTTCCCATTCATGGAATGTGCATTTCACTTATTTCCCTGATCTATAAGCTGCCCCAAGGACATGGTCTTCAAATAGTAATGTGTTTTTGAGACCATCCGAATGGTATACATGATTGAGTTCAATTAAGGCTCTATATAGATTATGATACCAACAGATGTGTGCAAAGATCTACTCATCTTGTGCCACCCAACACAGGTTTCTTAAGTAAGTTCTCTTGCTTATTAAAACTACTACCTACCAATGTGAAGAGGTCTACTTTTTTCCTCAGTCCCTCCTTGCCCTCCGTGTTCAAAAGTCAGTTTACAAATGAACTCTGCCGCACTCATCTGGCCCTGGGCATTACTGCCCTAATGGTCAAACCACAGGGTAAAATGAGGGGTGAGAAATAAGAACAGGGCTTTCCTTTGTTTCTAAGGCCTGGCCCTCAACAGTTAACATTCAGTGATCAAACTAATCACTGATTATTGACTCAAATAATCATTGATCATTGATTCAGATCTTTACAGGAGAATGGCTGAAATTCTAAGAAGAAAACAGAACTAGATATCAGGAAATGGTACTTTCATGAGGTATCGGTGAGACAGAGCAGGAATTGGACTCAGGTTTTCTAACCTGACTGAGAAATCTAGCATTCCTTATCTTCTTCATAAGGAGAAAACAAAAAAGTTAAAACTCTATGTCTCTTGAGTAGCACATCTTGCAGGAATGTGAGGGAGGATGCTTACTGAAAGGAACATATTTACTACCATGACTGGTGAAGACCAGACCAAACCAGTCTGCACCAAGATGGACCCCAGTGCTGAACTTTCACTGACTTCTTCTCTCATTATAATACTAAAAGTCAGGGGTGCCTGGGTGGCGCAGTCGGTTGAGCGTCCGACTTCAGCCAGGTCACGATCTCGCGGTCCGTGAGTTCGAGCCCCGCGTCGGGCTCTGGGCTGATGGCTCAGAGCCTGGAGCCTGTTTCCGATTCTGTGTCTCCCTCTCTCTGCCCCTCCCCTGTTCATGCTCTGTCTCTCTCTGTCCCCCAAAAAATAAATAAACGTTGAAAAAAAATTAAAAAAAAATACTAAAAGTCATATCCAGGGGTGGAGATTTAACATGTTAATTAGACATGCGATGTATGAAGACACATGGCATTTTAGACCCCTGCCTTTATGCTTTGACATTACCCTTTCCCCACCCAAGTTTCTGATAAAAACTCTCCCTGACCTTGCCTTGGGGTGGGGGGTCAGCCTGAGGACACTTCTTTGTGCTGCTTCCCTATGCTTAAGCATAAGCTCCAATAAAGCCTTGCTGGAAATTCCCATTTAGCCTCTCGTCAATTTCTATTGCTGAGCGAGCCCAAGGGCCCAGTTCAGTTTCACACATCTCCAGCTAAGTAGTGAAGGGGAGGGGAGGGATTGTAGGGAGTACAGTGCAGCGCCTCTAAGTATGATCTTCACTGTTCACAGGCTGGACACCCGCTGTGTCTTAAAACATTCATGTGCCTGGGACCCTGACCCAGACCTTACCAGCCTGGGGTAGGGGTGCTGGGATATGTGCACTTTCAACAAGTCCCCAGATCATTCTTGTGCATATTAAAGCCTGAAAATGACTACTTTGATGAGTATAAAAGGAGGTCCTGAACAGATCCTGAAGAGGGCTGACCATGAAATCCTAAGTTTAGAGTACTAGTTATACCAGAAGGAGAAATGAAACTTAAATATTCAAACTTGTTCCTCTGCCTCCAAAAGAAGAAAAATATGCTTTGGCAACACTGCCATGAAAACAACTAAAGAAGATAACTCCTACACAGCAGAGTTGTGCAGAGAACCACACTGTACTGATAATGATCAATTTTAATAATGAAGGCTAATATGGTTTGGATAGAAGACAAGAATAATTTAAATAAAAGCTTACAAATGACCAGGCGATGATGAACAGTGTGTCTCTAAAAGCACCAAACAATGTTTTAATTGAATGTTTATTTTTTTCCTAACACTATTTAATTTTTTTTCCAGCAGGATACTCACATTGTTATACATGTATTTTGTAAACTAAAATTATCCAAGTGTTTCTGGCATTTAGGGCAGTCATAGCCAGGTTGTGGGTGTATGGAGAAAAAGGAAAGATAGCTGGACTCAAGCAGTGGTTCTCAATAACAGTGAGTAGCAGTGGGGTAGGTTTTAACCCTACAGGACATTTGGCAATGTCTGGAGACATTTTTGGTTGTCACAACTAGGGGGATGATACTAGCATCTAGTGGGTATAGGCTAGGGATATTGCTAAACAAAAATTCAAAGGATGGTCTCCACAACAAAGAACTATCCAGGCTATAAAGGCAGTAGTGTTAAGGTTGGCAACACCAGGGCAAAATGCCAGGGCTAAACTTGAGGACTAGTCTACAAGATACTGGAAAGCTTGTGGGTGCACATATTCCAGGATTTACTGAAAGTGCACTAAGGCTCCTCCAAAGATATCCCACAAGAGTCTCTATTTGATGTGGAGGGTGTGAACTAACTTCTCTCCCTTTTTCTAAACCATTATTTATCGCATGCTTGATTTTACATATTTGTTTTTAAATTGTCCTATTACTCTCAAAGGCAAAACATCTTTTTCATTTTTAGTAAACAAACACAATGACCTGGACAAAAAACACAGAGCTAGTGAAAGAACCTTTAAAAAATCTTAAAAACATTCTAGAACATAGTCCTCATTTAGGCCCATAAAAGCTTGGTGATTTATTTGTGGAAAAGAAAACATCTTTTTTAACAAAGAAATTAGATTCCTGAAATGACCTGGTCATCTTATGTGACATAGGAGCACACTTCTTTTTGGTTATTGCCTTATTTAAAATCTTAACTCCATCATTTTGATCAATTACATAAACAGGGGTGGGTTTTTTATTTTTGTTTTTGGTTCTCTGGATTTATGCTCAAAATAAGGAAAGATTAAGAATTTTATGCATTCTATTTTTAGAATGCCTCCAGTGTAAGGCATTTGTTTAAAATAAGAGATTTTATTTTAATAAAAGTGCTTGCTTGCTTAAACTGTTATCCTAAGGATGCTGGGGAAGCAGTGAAGCATCCAAAATCTTACATATGACAAGACCTTTCATTATTTGGCCTCTGCTTACTTCTCCACAGAGGAATGTATCTTGCCTTTTCTCAGTATTTTGTGCTCAAGTCACAGTTGATAATTTATATGTTATGTATCTCAGTGCTTTCTCCTCTAAGCATTTTTGATCCTCTGCTGGGATTTTCTCTTCTGACACCACGCCTAACTGCTATTCATCCTTTAAGTTTAAAATTAGATACCACAATGCCTCTTCCACCTACAAGGCCAGAGGCTAAATGTCCCTTCTTATACTCCCACAGCACTCTGGACTTATACTTCCTGTACTCTAGTCAAACTCTATTACAATTACTTGCATATTTTGTATCCAGAGAGTGTCTGGGTTTCATTTGTCTTTCTGTCTCCAGAGCCTAAAATAGTCTCTGAGGTATAATAGGCACATAATACATATTTATTAAATACATATATCATTGATAATCCATGATATCAGGTATGTAGAGAGCCAGTTCATATCAAGCCCTAGTTGATTAGAGCCAGATGAAACTATTTCTATTATTGCACCAATAAGAAATTCACAAGGACATCAAACTAGCTTCCAAAATCCTTAACTAGTCAGTGAGAATACGGGCAACACAGACAGGTTTAAAATTGGCAAAACTGGCCTGTACACAATGTCCTTAGAACAGAGTTTTAAGTAAGACAGGAATACAATAAAATATGATCTTTAGAGAGATCAATCTGACAACAGAAGAGAAACTTATGGGACTACATTTGGAACACAGCTCTACTATACATGATCTTGATTAGCCAGAAAAATCCACATGGCCCACTTAGCTCCTCCCTGAGAGTTAGGGAAGTCTCTGCCCCAATGTAATGTGAATAGTGGATCCCTGGGAATATTCTTATATACCCAGCATCAAATATAGCCTGGGATATGGGAAGAGCTCAGTAAAATGAAAAAACAAATACATGAATAAAAAGCTTGTTTTCAAGCCAGGATGTCTGGCAGTAGCTACTCATTTAAAAAATATGAGTCAGTACAAACAAAACCAAAAAACTAAGCCTGCCATTTGCAACATCCATGGTGTATAGAAGGTATAACGCTACATGAAATGAGTCAAGACAGAAAAAGACAAATACCACATACTTTCGCTTATATGTGGAATCTAAAAAACAAAACAAACGAATAAACAAACAAATAAGTGAAAGCAGAGACAGACCCATAAATATAGAGAACTAATGGTTCCTAGAGGGCAAGGGGGTGGAGGATGGGCAAAATGGGTGAAGGAGAGTAGGAGGAATAGGCTTCTAGTTATAGAATGAGTAAGTTACGAGGGTGAAAAGTACAGCATAAGCATACAGTCAATGTTACTGTAATAATGTAATGGTAATGCTCATGGTAGGCAGAGCTATGTTGCACATGTGAAATTAATGTAACATTGTGTGCCAACTATATTTCACTTAAAAAAATTAAAAACAAAAAAACTAGGCCTGTATGACTGAGTAATTAATATAAATTTTAGAAACGTATTCATAGTATGTGTCCTATGTGTCAGCCACGTGCCAGCTTCCAATATGAAGTGCAAAACCCAGTATACTGCATTTTGCTTCGTTTATGCAATAGATCTTCCAAGGCAAGGTCTTATCCTTGCTGCCAAAATATGGAATATTATTTAAATGAAAATGTTAGTAGGATTATTTTACAAAGTGCTTTTTTCCAAAGTCAAAGCACTATCAAAATGACTTACCTGAGACAATTTTGTTGTAGTAGCAGGCAGAAGTGGACGACTAAACTTCTTCTGAGATCCAATGGCTGCTGGAAATGGTGGTGCAGAAAATACAGCTGCAACACAATTAATTTTGTTTATCCATCCTTGCATTTCCTCTGCACTCCTATGAGAAACAGATAAATTTACATCAGGGTATTTCTCTATCTAAGTGTATCACACCTTGCCCATTTCTCATTATTGATTTAAAATGTTACATAAAGTCATTTATATTTCTTGGTAATTGATCCTTGATAAAATTTCACTGAGATAAACATTTTCAACAGCAATTACCATAGTAATAAAAGGCCGTGGAACTGATGATCATTACAATATAAGGCTGTGATTATTCCTCAAGGAAACAGAAGGGGAAAAAAGCAAAATCACTCGACAATAAATATTAAACCCCTACTTTGTTTGATACTAGACTCAGTCAAACATTAATTTAAAAATTAGCTCCTCTATCACATAATTCAATTTTAAAATCCAACTGAGGAACAAATTGATAGAATTTAAAAGGAATATAAAAGGAAACAACCACTTGGAAAGTAGCTTTGACAGTTTTCTTGAAAAGTTAACTATATACATTTATCATACAATCCAGCAGTTCTATTCCTAGGAATACACCCAAGAGAAATAAAAACATATAGGCACAGAAAGATCTACATGTGAATGTTCACAGCAGCACTATTTATTTATTTATTTATTTATTTATTAAATATATGAAATTTATTGTCTAATTGGTTTCCATACAACACCCAGTGCTCATCCCAAAAGATGCCCTCTTTAATACCCATCACCCACCCTCTCCTCCCTCCCACTCCCCATCAACCCTCAGTTTGTTCTCAGTTTTTAAGAGTCTCTTATGCTTTGGCTCTCTCCCACTCTAACCTCTCTCTCTCTCTCTTTTTTTTTTCCCTTCCCCTCCCCCCATGGGTTCCTGTTAAGTTTCTCAGGATCCACAGAAGAGTGAAAACATGTGGTATCTGTCTTTCTCTGTATGGCTTATTTCACTTAGCATAACACTCTCCAGTTCCGTCCACGTTGCTACAAAGGGCCATATTTCATTCTTTCTCATTGCCACATAGTACTCCATTGTGTATATAAACCACAGTTTCTTTATCCATTCATCAGTTGATGGACATTTAGGCTCTTTCCATAATTCGGCTATTGTTGAGAGTGACAGCAGCACTATTTATAAAAGTCAAAAAGGGGAAACAATCCAAATGTCTGTCAACTCGTGAATGAATAAAAGAAAAATGTAATATATATCCATACAGTGGAATACTACTCGGTAATAAAGGCATGAAGGGCAGATACATGTTACAACATGGTGAACCCCCAAAACTTTATGGTAAGTGAAAAAAGCCAGATACATTTCATACTATATGTTCCACATACATGAAAAATCCAGAAAAGGCAATGCCATAGAGACACAAAGGAGATTAGTAGTATCCAGGGTTGGTGGTGAAATGGGGGGTGACTACAAAATGGGCATGGAGGATCTCTTTGGGGTGATGAAAGTGTTCCAAACTGGATTGTGGTGATGGTGGCACAATTCTGTAAATTTGCTGAAAATTATTGAATTATGTACTTCACACAAGTGAGATTAATGGTATGTAAAGAACTTTCCAAAAGGATGTTAAAAATCCACCTGAAAGGATGTAGAAATCATCTGATTTCATTAACATACTTTCAACTTTTAACATACTTTTAACTTGTATGTCATATATTTGCAAAGACAAGCACTGACTGGCAGCACTCAATAAATATTTGTGAATTTATAAATGAATGGGAGGATGAGTCAGGACAGATTAAGGTAGACAGAATGTCAGCCCATCTAAAATCATTTCCTTTATGGATTACTCTGAGAAACCACACTAACCTAAGACCACACTAGGTATCAATTCCTCTTTGCACCCCATATGTTTCTATAATCTGATTTCTTTGCCTCTGTTAATTCAATTCATTGATTTCTGCAACACTTCTATCTGAAGTAATTAGAACTTCTTAGTTATCATACTTGGTATTTTACATTAAAAAAATGTTGGGGAACAGAATAATTTGAAGGACTCTGATGACTAATAGCTGTAATTATACATCTGGCTATGAGTCCCTCTGTGGTGTTAAAGCTGTCTTACTCCCATGCTAAAAAAAAAAAATCCTGTGAAACTTGGATTTCCTTACAACTTCCTCCTCACCTGATGTCAGCAATTTCATACCTCCGGAAATTCAACATTCACAAATCACCAGAGTACTTGCTGCTGTTCTTATTTCTTTTTTTGATCTTACATTGCTTTGATCAACAAGTATGCAGATACTTGTGTTCACTATCTTGATGTTAAATTTTAATTCCAATGCCAAATGCAGTCAATTGGTAGTGTTGGGAGTGATTCTGAAGTCAAGCTCAGGTTCTGTGCAAAGCATGAAGAATTAACACTGTCACAGACACTGATGGTGTGTACTCCTATAAAAATTCCTTTTGTAGAGGCTCAGTTCTGAAAATGCAAAGTTTCTCACTTCACAAATCCAGAATTCTCTGCGTGAAAGGCTCCACTTCTAATGTGAAAGTTGTCATGGACCCCTTATTGAACTGGCAATCCATCCCGACTTCTTGCCCACAATATAATTTTATCTTTTTCCTCTAGTTTAATCACAGACTATTAGAGCTCAGGAAGAGAAAGAAGAGAGAGGGAACAAAATGGAAATCTACACTTATTGAACAGTTTCTATATGCCAGGCACTGTATGAAGTACTTTATATATATACTTGATCTCATGTAATTCTCATTAGAACCTTATGAAATAAACATTATCATCTGCACTAATGACAAGCTAAGATTCAAAGAAGTTAAATTACATGCTAGGACGAAGAGCTAGGAAATGGTGATTTGAATCCAGGTCTATTTTACTCTCTGTGTGATAAAACTTACATTGTACAACCCTTGTATTTTATTCATAAAATATTAACTTCTATAGATGGTTTGTGGTTGACTAAAAGTCACAGGGCTGCCTTATAGCAACACAAAAAAATTGAACTTAGAGTTTCTATTTCTGATTCTAGTTTTCTTAGGCATTTGTCCCTCTTGTGTAACCAATTAATGACT
Organism: Leopardus geoffroyi; assembly: GCF_018350155.1. Classification (NCBI taxonomy): domain Eukaryota; kingdom Metazoa; phylum Chordata; class Mammalia; order Carnivora; family Felidae; genus Leopardus; species Leopardus geoffroyi. The sequence continues at coordinate 38,142,190 of NC_059327.1, forward strand.
TTGAATCCAACATGAAAAATTTCCCCTGAAGATCCTGATTCTATTTCTCAGTATAAAGTGGTGTTATGCAAACTAAAAAGCCAAACCAAATCAAACCAGTGAAACATACTGAGCTTGAAAAAGCAAGACCCTCCAGTCGGCAGTTTTAAGTTTAAGTACATTCGGCTTCTTCTCGTAGTCTATGGCTTTGGATGCCAGCGCATGATGCACACTCACGGCGTTTTTCAAATCCTCTTCAGACAGGGCCTTTTCAGGTTTATATTCATCCTACAGATGGATAGATGGATACAAAGAAAGCTAAGACAAGATCATATTCAGATTTCATCTTCTCTTTTTATGATAAGAAAAAAAACCCTAAAACTAAAAGAAAAACAAATTAGAAAATCCATGAAGGCATGGAAAAAGTGAAATGGTGTAAAAACAACTCTTTGCTACTTCAGGTACCCATCAAGAGAATTTTACTGATGGTGAAAACCTTGCCATTGTGTTCTTAGATCTAAAGATACTACATTTTCTTCCTACTTTTTTTTGAGTCTAATATTATCAAAAGAAAAATCAAAAGTAAAATAAAATGATTCCTCCAACGGTTCTTTGAAAGAAAAGAGGGAAAATCAGTTTAATAATCAGGAGAAGGCTTAACCCTATTATAGATATAAAAAGAAAAGTGCCATATGAAGATGCAATTTTATATTTGGGCATGAATTATACACTACAGAATTTATAAAGGTTTTCTGTATGGCTTCCCTCCAAACTAACAATAGAAAATCCCAACTAGTAGAATAACAAGACTTTAAAGCAAATTTGATTATTAATATCATATTTTTATGTCTATAGTTTTTCCAGGTCCAATAGAATAACAAAAGGACCTCAAAATTAATTAAATACAGTAGACACTGCAAAAACGTTTTAGGATATGTTTTCTAGTGTTTAAGGTCTCCTCTTCCCTCTTCCCATATATTGTCAGACATGATGCTAAAAAAACTTGCACTTCTATAAAGAAAACACACAAGAACATACAGCCCTCTCACCTAATTAGTAGCAAATCCTTAAGGAAGATATTGCCTATTCTCTTATCACAGCCTGGTTTTACATTTCCAAAAAACAATTACACATTCTCATTCCTCCTACTTCCTTCCCCCATCCCTGCCACAAATCAAGCAATTCAAATGTACTATTGCTATTAATTAAAACTGAGTCAGAAATAAACAGCAGCTGTTTGTCCTTAATGATCAGTCAGTGACAGTGATGAGAGACAAAGGTAAGGGAAACCTCAAATACACAGTAAATACCAATTGGAGTATAAAGATTACCCAGATTTATAATATTAAATGATGAAATTTCTTTTCTTTTTAGCTTATGAATATTTTATTTTATAATTTTTTAAATATAATTTATTGTCAAGTTAGCCAGTGTATACAGAGCGTTCTTGGCTTTGAGAGTAGATTCTATTTTAAGATTGCAACAAGTCTATTTTATTAAGCTTCAGAGATTAAGAACTCCTGTTGACAATGGACAGTTATCTACAGAAGTATGATGAAGAAAGAAAGAAAATAAAAAGAAATCTTAAGTTAAATACAATATATTTACATATATCTATTCTATAATTCCCATTAACGCAGAAAGCTGTAATCTAGTTATGTTTTGGGGTCCTGTCTTTTCTAAATGAGATTTTTCTTTTTAGCATTCCAAAGATTCACAAATTTCCTCAGGGAGGTATCAACTAGAGGAAGAGGTCCCCATCAGCATTAGGATCATGCTACAATAGAACCCTGCATAGCTGACCATCCACTCGATTTAACTTACACTTAAGTCCAGATAGGAATCTGAAGTAGATAAATAATGGGGAGTGGGGATAAAAGACCAGAAACAAAATGATCTTCAGAGAATTTATATGCTACCTCCATTTCCATACATACTGATCTCTAACACTTGATATTGGAGTATGCACAGAGATCAGTTTAGAAATTTCTATGAACCTTTGTTGATATTCTAGGTCCATGACTTGGCCTAGAATTATCTTAATTCCTTCTCACTAGTTTCTTTTTGATTTAATTTCTTGTTTGAATTTAAGATGATTACTTAGTCCTTTTGTTTTTCCTATATCTTTTTTAATTAAGAAAGAATTTAAGGCTATAATTTTTCTTCTGAGTACAGGTTACACGTAGTTTGAGAATGAAGAGTACTTTTTCATTGCTCTCTAGATAGTTTGCAGTTTTATTTTTTGATCTCTTCTTTGATCTTAGTCATGTCAAAGAGTATGTTTCTTGAGTTTAAAGTTACCTAAGGTTTTAGTTATTTATCATTATATATCTCTAATTTTATTGGCTTGTGACCAGAGATTTTACAGCAGTCTGTAAAACCCATTTTATTTCTTCAAAATTTGTAAGGGTAATTTGTTAAGGTTTTCAAACCACATTTGACTTTTGTTAATGTTCCATGGACATACAGAAAAAAAAAATTATTCTCTGAGGGATGAGTATGCATTAAGAGATAAGTTTATTGATTCAATCCCTCTATATTCCTACACCATTTTTTCTAAATGTTCATCCCATTGAGACAAATATACTGACCTCTCTCATTCACTATATTGTATTTTAAATTCTATTTGCATTTCTAATAGTTCTTATTCACATTTTAGTTCCTATGTTGTTTGATGTATTTAGGTTTATGATTGTTATCTTCCTTAAATGATGGGCTATTTATTATTTTAAAATGTTCTTTATCTAGTAGTGCTTAGTTACATAAGATAGAAACTTAAAATGCTCTCTCCCATAAAAATGTTCTATTTCTCTAACAGTCAACATCAACAAGGTAATATTTTAAAAATCATTTCGCTTCCCTCCCTCCTTCTCATTAATCCTAAACTTTGCTGAAATACTTTATTATGTTTGTTCTGCAATATTATTAAAATTACTTGATATTATGCATTTTCTATTTTAAAAAACCTTACTTTGTACTTATATTACACATTCACTGAGTCTCTCCTTATTCTTTTAGATCTAATTGCTCACTTACTTTCTATCTTTCCTCTATCTTAAAGTGTTTTCTCATCCCTTGGTTATTTTCTCTCCTTTCGAGTATTTTTCTCAGGTGAATGATCTACTGTAGTCTTTATTTCAAAATATCTTTCACTTTCTTTGACAGGTATAGAACTCTTGGTTGCAGTCCCCTTCCACTCAGTATCTGTAGATGCTATTCTACTGTCATCTACCTTCCAGTTTTACAAAAGTCCAAAGCTAGTCTGATTCTTTTTTTTTTTTTTTCCATTTTACTGTATTTTCTGTTAGGAATCTTATACGGGTTTCTTTTTATCTTTAGAATTTAGGAATTTTTGGTAGGCTATGCCTTAATATTCTCATCTACCCAGTTTCAAATGAAAGAATTCCTACCCCAATATGATTATTCACTTGGGCTGCAAACTGCTGCTAGAAATACTCAACCCAGTTGTACAGATGTGTGACAGCACACACATTTCTGGTCTCTAGCTATTGCTGCACTTAGTGCCAACAGACAATTCTTTTTTTTTTTTTAATAAATTTTTTTTTAATTTTTAATTTATTTTGAGAGATAGAAAGCATGAGTGAGGGAGGGGCAGAAAGAGGGAGAGAGAGAGTCCCAAGTAGGCTCTATGCTGTCAGCAAGGAACCTGATACAGGGCTCGAACTCACAAACCACAAGTTCATGACCTGAGCTGAAATCAAGAGTCAGATGCTTAACTGACTGAGCAACCCAGGTGCCCCAGACAATTCTTTCACACATCCATGATAGTCTCTGTTGCATTCTGCCAAATGTTCGCCATTCTCTTCAACACCCCAAGTCATTAAAACTGTGGCTAAGAGCATAGTTGCCTAGAGTTAGAACTGTCTAGGTTCAAATGACTAGTTCTAATATAATACTTAATGTTTTTGTGACCTTAGGTTAATTAAAGTCATTAAGCTTCACTTTCTAAGCTTGAGAAGCAGTGATAATACTTCCCTCATAAAGTAGTAGGATGAAGTTAAATGAGATACTGTTTGTTAAACTCTTAATGTTCACAGCATATAGTAACCACTCAAATTCTAGCTGGTATAATTTTTTTGTTTTTTTTAAATGTTTTATTAATTTTTGAGGAGGAAAGGGGCAGAGGGAGAGGGGGACAGAGGATCTAAAGCGGGCTCTGTGCTGACAGCAGTGAGACTGATGTGGGGCTTGAACTCACAAACCGTGAGATCATGACCTGAGCCAAAGTCAGATGCTCAACCAACTGAGCCACCCAGGTGCCCCTGGCTGGTATAATTTCTAATAATTTCTTAGTAACAGGGTTGGCCTTATATAAGGTCAAACTTGTAAATATAAAACTTTCTGCTTACTACTCCATAAAAAACAATATTTGGTGACCATTTTTATCTCCTTTCTTTCTGAAACAGAAGAATCCTGTGTTCTCAGATCATCCTCCACATACCTTTCTTAGGAGCTTATTTCATGGATCATTATTTTTCTTCTATATTTTTAATCATTCTCTATCTACTGGCTTCTTCCTCAAAGCCTATAAATATATTCAAAGTCTGTCTTATCCTTGTAAGATAATTGTTTCCTCTAAATACTGCTTTCTCCTCTGGTATCACCTCTTTTCTTTTATGTATGATAAGTTAGCTGTTTCTATGTATTAATTTCCAGTTTATTCTTTAACCCACTGCAATTCGGAATCCATTTCTACATTTTACTAAAACTGCTCTGGCAAAGGTCATCAATGACCACCTAATTGAAAATTTTGAGAAATTATTGTTAGTTCTTACCATATGGCACCCAAAGAATTCAACAAAATTCTTGAAATTCTTCCTTTGCTTATGTTACAATACACTCCTTGTTTCTCTCCTACCTCTCTGAGCAGTGTTTTGCTATCTCCTCTTTCAACTATCCTCCAGATGTCAGTTCTGCCACTGTCTTTCATCTTTTCTCATTCCATAAATACCACATGGGATGATTACAACTGCTCTTATCAGTTAAACTCCCACCTATATCATGATGTCTAACAAAGTGCTGTAGGTTGAATGAGAAACATAAGACCAATTGATAGCTATTAATGAATGACTTCAACTGTGAAACTTGGAGCAATGTAAATATTCTTAGAAAATATTGTCTGTGCTGATATTTTATTTATTTATTTTTTAAATGTTTACTTATTTTGAGAAAGAGAGTGCAAGCATATGCAAATGGGGGAGGGGCAGAGACAGAGAGGGAGAGAGAGCATCCCATGCAGGCTCCATGCTCTCAGCACAGAGCCTGATGCAGGGCTCAATACCATGCACCATGAGATCATGACCTGAGTTGAAATCAAGAATCGAACACTTAACCGACTGAGGCACCCAGGCACCCCTGCTGATATTTTCCTTTAAAACCAAGCCTGAAGGATGACATCCTTAGACTGCTATAAAAGTGCAAGAAATTTTAAAATGCAACATTTATTATAGTCCTACATAAAAGCTAACAGTAATAATCAATGTAGGACAACTGTGCCATTGTGGCTGAACAGGACTCTATTCCAGGGCAGTTTCTAAACTCTGAGATACACTGCCAGTTTACCTTACATTGGAAGTAAAATATTGCACAGGACAGAAATGGAAGGCAAGATCCATAGTGAGGATGGAACTGAAGTCTAGGAATCTTAAGTCTTACAAACTTCTGTTTTTCTAGTTGGTACTAATATCACTTTACTATGAAAAAAAAATAAGGAAAAATAGGAGAGGATCAAGATAATGGAGTAGGAAGATCCTGAGCTCACCCCTTCCATGAACATACCAAAAGCTACAACTATATATAGAACTACTATCTCTGAGAAGAAACTGAAGAAAAGCAGAACAGATCATTTACAACTAAGGATATAAAGAAAACAAACAAACAAAATGTCCACAAAGAGTTCGGTAGGAGGGGTGGAGATGCTGTCTAGTTAGGAACCATACCTTTGGTTCAGTGACCCACAGAGAAAGGGATTTCAGAATCAAAGAGGGCCCTCCCTGAGGAAGGAGGGTTCCAAGCCACACATTGCGCTCCATAGCCCAGGGGATCTGTACTGGAAAGATAATCACCCATAATGTCTGTTTTGAAAATCATTTGGAGTTTAGGTCTGGGATAGCCAGAAGAAAGTCGGAAGCTGTTACTTTAAAAGGTGCACACACAACTCACTTGCTCCAAATCCTAGCACATAGTCAGCAGTTTTAAAAGTACCTGGGTTAAACTGAGGAGATCTATTAACTAATTTTAGCATGTGTGAGAGAGGCAGGGATCTGTCAGAGGAACATTCTCTAGGAATGGAAGGGCTGGCAAGAACCATTTCTGACACTCTCCATCTACTATGCTAACACCATTCACCCAGTGCTAACATTCACCTGTGGACTTGCACTGCCAAACTGCCTCCCCCAGCCCAGCACTCCTCCTAGGTGGCTCCCTGCCCCACCAAACATGCTGGTGGCCTCACCAGCACCAGTGAGCCACACCCCAACCCAGGGACACTGCACACCAGAGCATCTACAACCGTCATAGTTTAGCTCACATCCAGCTGTACCAGAGAGCTGTCCTGCCCATCAACACTCCTACAGCTGTCATAGCCACACCTCTAAGCTAGCTGTGCTGGGGCCAACCCAGCACACCAGCATGCTTGCAGCAGTCACAGCCAGGATGCCTAGTCAGATGGGCTGGGGGTCAACCCCATTTGCCAGCATGCCCATAGCAGTCATAGCCAAGCCTCATAGACAGCCATGCTGAGTCTTGTATAACAGTGAGTCTGTGCCAGTCATGACTCAGCCATAAGAGGAGTGTTCACACTGCGAACACAAGGGCTTGGATGACCAAGATTTGCACTATTGGACCCCACAGGACACCTTCTGCATAAGACTACTCCTTCAAAACTTGGAGATGTAACTGATCTATGCAAGATACAGAAACAAACAAAGTTATACAAAATTAAGAGACAGAGGAATATATTCCAAATGAAAGAGCAAGACAAAACCCAAGAAGAAGAACTAAATGAATCAGAGATAAACAATCTAACAGATAATGAGTCTAAAGTAGTGATGGTCATAAAGATGCTCACTGAAATTAGGAAAAGAATGGATAAACACAGTAAGAACTTCAACAAAGAGAAAATATAAAAAACCAATCAGAGCTGAAGAATACAATAACTAAAATGAAAAATACACTAGAAGGAATCGACAGCAGCAGATTAAATGAAGCAGAAAAATGGATCAATGATTTGGAATACAGGTAACAGAAATCATGTAACTGAAACAGTCACAAGAAAAATGAACTTTAAGAAAAGGATAATTTAAAGGACCCATGAAACAACATCTAATATACAAAGATTCATATTAAAAGGGTCCCAGAAGGAGAAGTGAAAAAGGAACAGCAACACTATTTGAAGAAATAATAGGTGAAAATTACCTTAACCTGGAGAATGAAACAGATATCCAAGTCCAGGAAGCAGAGAACCTCAAAAAAGATGAACCCAAAAAGGCCCATTCCAATACACATAATAAAGTGTCAACAGGTAAAGAGAGAACCTTAAAAGCAGTAAAATAAAAACAACCAGTTATATTCAAGAGAACCCCATACAATGACCAGCAGGTTTTTCAGGAGTAACGTTATAGTCCAGAGGGGAGTGGCACAATATATTCAAAGTATTGAAAGGAAAAACTTACAACCAAGAATCTTTCATCTGGCAAGGTTATCACTCAGAATAGGAGACAGAAGTAATGTGTTTCCCAGAAAAGCAAAAGCTAAAAAAGTTGATCAATATCAAACTAGTCTTACAAGAATTATTAAAGGGACTTCTTTAGCAGATAAGAAAAGGACATAACTAGAAAAAATAAGAAGGAAACAATCTTACTGCTAAAGATCAATATAGTAAAGGTAGTGGATCAAATATTAATATAGCTAGTATGAAGGTTAAAAGACAAAAGTATGAAAATCATCTAGACCTAAAACAATTAGTCTAGGGATAAAAAATAATAAGATTTAAAATATGACATCAAAAATATAAAATGTGTTGGGGGGGATGGGAGGATGTAGTGCTTTTCCACTGCACTGGAACTTCAGCCATCTGCAACTTAGAATAGTTTGCTATATATAGAATGCTATTTACGAACCTTATGGTAACCACAAACCAAAAACCTGTAATAAATAAAAAAAAAAATAAATAAATAAAGAGAAAGGAATACAAACACCAAGAAAAATCACAAAATCCAACAGACAATGGCCAGAGAAAGGAACAGAGAAGAACTACGAAAACAAACAGAAAACAACAAACAAAATGACAATAAGTACATATTTATCAATAATTACTTTACATGTAAATGGACTAAATGCTCCAATAAAAAAGACACAGGGTGGCTGAATGGATTAAAAAACAAGATATTAATCCAACTTCCTAGGACGCCTGAGGGCAGGAAGAGGGCAGGGAGAGCAGTGCCATTGGGTTGGCTGCCCTGAGGTGGGAGCTAGGCTCCCTGGGCTTGTCACCAGGGTTGGACTTGGTAGGGACTGTTTGGGATACCACTGGGGCTTGCTTGTAAGGTTGCTTTAGGGATGAAATTATAAGAAAAAAACTGGGAAACAACAACAACAAGAAACACTTACAGGCTAAAGAAAATAGAGAAGAAAAAAATAACCGGAAGCAAATGTGTTGTGAAAACACAACAGTTCAAAACAATTGTATGCAACAAAGAAGTTCTAATAAAAAAGTTTACAGTGATGTAGGTCCACTTCAAAAAACAAGAAAAGTCTCAAATGAATAATCTAACATTATACCTGAAGGAACTAGAAAAAGAAGAACAAAGCCCATAGGTCATAGAAGGAAGGAAATAATAAAGGTCAATGTGGAAATAAATGAAATAGAAAGTAAAAAAATAAAAAAAAAAACAATAGAAAAGATCAATGAAACTAAAGGCAGTTCTCTGAAAAGAAATACTAAGTTGAAAAACTCTGAGCCAGACTCATGAAGAGAAAAAACAGCCCAAATCAATAAAATCAGAAATGAGAGAAGTTGTAACTTATACCACAGAAACACAAAGGATCGTAACAGACTACTATGAAAAATTACATGCGAATAAAGGGGACAACCTAGGAGAAATGGATAAATTCCTAGAAACATACAATATTTCAAGACTGAATCAAGAAGAAACAGAAAATGTGAACAGACCAATTACTAGTAATAGCATTGAACCAGTAATAGAAAAATTCACCTTGAACAAAACTTTAGGACCAGATGGCTTCAGAGGTAAATTCTATAAAACATTTAAGAAGAGTTAATAACTATCCTTGAACTGTTCCAAAAAACTGAAGAATAAAGAACACTTTGAAAGTTTCACTTTTATGAGGTCAACATAACCTAAAAACAAAACAAAAGACAACACAGAAAGAGACAATTACAGGCCAATATATCTGATGAACATAGATGCAAATACCCTCAACAAAATAGTAGTAAACTGAATTCAGCAATACATTAAAAGGAACATACATAATGATCAAGAGGGATTTATTCCAGGATTGCAAGGATCTTTCAGTCTTAGCAAATTAATCATCATGATACACCATATTAATAAAAAGAGGATAAAAATCATATTATCATCTCAATAGATGCAGAGAAAGCATTGATACAATTCAATATCTGTTTATGATAAAAACTCTCAACAAACTGGTATAGAGGGTATAGAGGGCACATACCTCGACATAATAAAGTCCATATATGAAAAACCTATAGCTAATTTCAGAGTCAATGACAAAAAACTAAAAGCTTTTCCTCAAAAATCAGAAACAGGGATGCTCACTCCTGTCACTTTCATTCAATATAATATCAGGAGACCTAGGAGACCCAGTCATGGTAATAAGGAAAAAAAAAAGAACATCCAAATTGGTAAAGAAGAGGTAAATGTCTCTATTTGCAGATAACATGATAGTATATATAGAAAATCCTAAACACTCAACCAAAAACTATTAGAACTAGAATAAATTTGAGGGAGGAGTTAAGATAGTGGATAAATGGGACCCTGGGCATTTCTTGTCCTTCAAACACAGCTGGATAGAGGTCAGATCACTTGGGACACCCAGGAAAAATATCTGAAGACTGGCAGAAGGATCTCCACCATTGGATGGAGACAGTGTGGCAGGTGTGAGGTGTATGGAACAGAACTTGGGGAGAGAAAAACAGAGCATGCTGTGGAGTCGGAGAAAGATAGAGGGGTTTAGAGAGTGCAGTATTGGGTTTGCACAAGAGGACAATCTCTCTGGATCATGGGGGAGTGAGAGGTACTAAGTGTAGTAAGTTTTTGTTTTTGTTTTTTGCAAACAGCATTTGGAGCACAAACTCTGGAGGTTTAGGAAGTATATGATTTTCTCCTAAGCAGAGCTGTGGCATGTGCTTCTGAGGAGGAGAGAGCTGGCCTGGGAGTGCAGAACATGGTATAAGGATCTCCAGGGCTTTCACTGATGGGGGACAAAGGTGCACACACAGGACAGAAAACTTGGTTGCTGCTTTTCACTGTGCTACACCATAGATTCTGAGTATTGTGCAGGTGGGGGACTGTTTTTCTGGGACAAAGGACATCAGACACAATGTGGAGAAATTCTATTCTGGAGGAGGGGGGTGAATCCACACAGTGCTGGGTCCTCTAGACTTTGAGTTTTGAAACCCAGCGACACACCAAATAAAAAATGCAGGAGAGCTGTGGCACAAGACACACTGACTATCCTCACCATTCTGTAAGGGCTTCCTGAACAGTGGGGCTGTAAGATCCCATCCACAGACTAGAGAGTGGGTAGTGCCATTTTGCCTCTCAATACCAACATGGTGGGACTTCAAGAACAGAGTGGCCCTCAGTGGAGGTGGGACCCATTTACATCAAACCTCACCCCTCTGTGCCTGCAACTGCTTATTTACTAGGGCAGAACTAACTTAGAATGAGTAGAGAAGGCCACTCCTCTAGAACACCAGCACAGCAGCACCCTGAATGCACCAGTGTACTGAAAATAGAGTGCTTCAGAACATCTTCTGGTGGAAATAGGACCAAGGCTTATTTTTTTCTTCTTCCTTTTTTTCCTGTTGGAATCAGGGTTATAGTTGTTTGTTTGTTTGTTTTCTCATTTCCTTCTCTTTTTTGGATCAGTCTTTTTTTCTTCTTTTCGTTTTCTTCCTTTCTTTCCTGTTGGGTTGTTTTGTTTTGTTTTGTCTTGAGAATTATAGCTTTTTGATTACTTGTTTGTTTTCATTCTTTTTCTCTTTTTTTTTGAATTAGGCTTGTTTTTTCTTCTTTTTCTTCAAGCTTATTTTGACAAACAAATCAAAGCACACCTGGTTAAAGGTCCAAATGCTCCACACTGCAAGCAAGGAGGAGCTCTAGAGGACTTATCAATGGGAAAGAGCAGCCAAAATGCAACAGCAGAGTGCACACAGCATACACCAGAAATACTTCTGTTTCTTCCCTGGACAGTATATGATCCTTTTTGATTATAGCAGTACTCCCCAGTGTAGGAAATATAACAAGATTTCAAAACATTTAAAATACAGAAATGTAGCCAAAATGACAAGGCAGAGGAATCCGCCTCAAAAGAAAAGTCAAGAAGAAATCACAGCCAGGGTCTTGATGAAAAGACATACAAGGAATATATCTGAACAATTTAGAAAAGTCATAAGACTTTTTCAAGTCATGACCTGAGCTTGAAAAAAAGCATAGAAGACACCAGAAAAACCCTACTACAGGGATCAAAGACCTAAAAATTAGTCAGGCTGAAATAAAAAATGCTATAACTGAGATGAAAAACTGACTGAATATAGTCACAACAAGGATTGAAGAATCAGAGGACAGAATAGGTGATATAGAAGATGAAATTATGGAAAATAATGAGGCTGAAGAGGCAAAAAACAAAACAAAACAAAACAAAACCACCATTAGATCACAGAGACTTAGGGAACTCAGCGATTCTGTCAAACAACAATCTGTATCATATGCCTCCCAGAAGAAAAGAGCAAGAAAAGGGGATAGAAAGTTTATTTGAACAATTATAGCTGAGAACTTCCCTAACCTGGAGAAGGAAACAGAAATTCAAGGCTAAGAGACACAGAGAACTCTCCTAAAATTGACAAAAACAGGTCAACACCACTACATATCATACTGAGACTTGCAAAACACAGATATAAAGAGAATTCTGAAAGCAGCTAGGGCCAAAGTGTCTTTAACCTACAAGGGTAGACACATGAGGTTAGCAGCAGACTTGTCCACTGAAACTTGGCAGGTCAGAAGGGAATGGCAGGAAATATTCAATACACTGAATAGGAAAAATATGCAGCCAAGAATTTTTTATTCAGCAAAGCTCTCATTCAGAATAGAAGGAAACATAAAGAGTTTCCCAGAAAAACAAAAACTAAAGGAGTTTATGAACACAAAAACCAGCATTGTAAGAAATTTTAAGGGGGAGTCCTTGAGTGGAGACTAGAAAGGACCAGAGAACATTATGAGAAACACCAACACTACAGATAAAAGAATGGCACTAAATTCATATCTTTCAATAATCACTGTGAATGTAAATGGATTAAATACTCCCATTGAAAGACATAGGGTATCAAAGATGGCGGAACAGCATGGAAGTCTTTTTTCCATCTTGCTTCCATGAAAACAGCCAGATCAACACTAAACCATCCTGCACACCTAGAAAACTGATTTGAAGATTAACACAAAGATGTACACAACCTGAACCACAGAACTCAGGAGGTACATGGTGTAGGGAGGTGAACTGGGGGACAGAGAAGCTCTAGAGAGCAGGGAGCTGTTTTTTCTTGTGGAGAGAGGATGGAGATGAGGGGAGAGCACAGAAAAACATCCCCCCCCCCCACAAAAGCAACTGGAGAAAAAGTAGAAAAGGAAATAGCGACAGGGACTGAACTAAAAAGGGAGAAAGAAGAAAGTAGAGGGTTTAAATTTCATTAAGCCTCTATAAACAGGGGGAGCACAGAGTCTAAAACTCCACAGCTCGATTCCTGGTGGTGCTCTGGTGGGAAGGATGAATCCCCAGGAGCAGAGAGTTAGGTCTGAGGGCCACATGGGAAAGATGGTTCCCCTGCTGGAAGGACATCTGGTAGAGGCTATGCAGTCACCCCACAGGCATAGGTCCCAGCAGACACCAGGAAACAACCACATTTGCTGGTGCTGGGACAAGGACATTAAAGGTGAAGCTTGGTGCCAGACATATGTTGTGATTTTCCATATCCCTAAAATGCTGCTACACGATTGTGAACTTTTTCTGGGGCGGAATGGCACCCAGCCACAGTCTCTGGGCATTGGCAGCAGCACGGTCTTGTGAATGTTCCTGGGTGTGGCTGGCACTTGGCCATTACTTGGTGAGACCTTCCCCCAGAAGGTCTGAGTGGGTTAAAGCCACAGTCCCTCAGAAGTGAGGTTTTGGGAAACACAGCCGCATCTGAGATAAAACTCAGGAGGGAGGTGCTGCCTGGCAACATGATGGCCTGGTCACGGACTGTGTAAAAGCAGGGAGTGGATGGAAGCCAGAGACAAAGGGCGAGTGTGTGATTGTTAATCAGGGAGAACAGAGTTCCGACACTAGAGACTGAGTGGATGACGTGATTTTCATCCTTCCCGCGCATGTGCATACACACCTACAAGCGCCAGAACAACTCACTCCAGTAAACTAAGCAGCACCAACTAATAGAGAACGGAGCCATTATGCTAAGCCCCACCCAACTGGGCCAACCTCGCTCTTCAGGAACACCAAAAGTCTCTCCCCCTGCTTAGTTTATGGACTATAGAGTGTTCAGTTTGACTTCTAGGGGAAAATTATGTAATTCCAATCGTATTTCGGTCAGTTTGCTGGTCTATCTATTCAATTTTTTTTCTTCTTCTGTTCTTTTCTTGAATACACAAAAAATTTACTTTTATTTTCAGTTTTTATTAAATATATTTTTGTTTTCTTCTACATTTTTCACTTTTTTGTAAATTTTTCAAATTTTTTTACTTCCATCATTTCATTCTATTTCATTGCATTCATTTTTTCAAATTTTCAAATGATTTCTTTTTTCTTTTTCTTTTCTTATCTTGCCCTTTTTATGTAATCTATCAAGCTCCTTTCAACAACCAGATGAAAAATACACATAGGAGTTAGCATCATTTGTTTGATTTCGTTGGGTGTTGTTTTTATTTTTTTTAATTTTAACTTTTTTTTACTTTATTCCTTTTCTACCTTCAAAATTATGAAATGAAGGAATTCACCACAAAAGAAAGGGAAGGAAGAAACGACAGCCAGGCACTTAATCAATACAGATACAAGCAAAATGTCTGAACCAGAATTTAGAATCATGATAATAAGAATACTAGCTGGAGACTAAAATAGATTAGAATCCCTTTCTGTGGAGACAGAAGTAAAAGGTAGTCATGATGAAATAAAAAATGCTATAACTGAGCTGCAATCTCGAATGACTGCCACGGCAGCAAGAATGGATGAGGCAGAGCAGTGAATCAGCGAGAGGACAAACTTATGGACAGCAATGAAACAGAAAAAAAGAGGGAGACTAAGGCATAAGAGCATGACTTAAGAATTAGAACTCAGTGACTCATTAAAAAGGAACAACATCACAATCATAGGGATCCAAGAAGATGAAGACAGAGAAAAAGGGGTAGAAGGGTTATGTGAGCAAATCATAGCAGAAAAACTTCCCAACCTGGGGAAAGACACAGACATGAAAATCCAAGAAGCACAGAGGACTCCCGTTATTAGCTTCAACAAAAACCGACCATCATTAAGGCATATCATAGTCAAATTCACAAAATCCTCAGGGATGGAAAGAATCATGAAAGCAGCAAGGGAAAAAAAGTCCTTAATCTACAATGGAAGATAGATCAGGTTTGCAGCAGACCTATCCAAAGAAACTTGGCAGGCCAGAAAGGAGTGGCAGGATATAGTCAATATGCTGAATCAGAAAAATATGCATCCAAGAATTCTTTATCCAGCAAGACTGTCATTCAAAAGAGAAGGAGATTAAAAGTTTCCCAGACAAACAAAAATCGAAGGAGTTTGTGACTACTAAGCCAGTCCTGCAAGAAATTTTAAGGGGGACTCTCTGAGGGCCGAAAAGACGATAAAGAAAAAAAAAAAAAAGACCAAAAGCAACAAACGCTAGAAAAGACCAGAGAACACTACCAGAAACTCAAACTCTACAGGTAACTTAATGGCAACAAATCGATATCTTTCAGTACTGACTCTAAACGTCAATGGACTAAACTCTCCAAAGAAAAGATATAGGGTAAAAGAATGGATAAGAAAACAAGATTCATCCATATGCTCTTTACAAGACACCCATTTCAGACCTAAAGACACCTTCAGATTGAAAGTAAGAGGATGGAGAACCATGTATCATGCTAAATGGTCACCAAAAGAAAGCTGGAATAGCCATACTTATATCAGACAATCTAGCCTTTAAAATAAAGACTGTAACAAGAGATAAAGAAGGGTATTATATAATAATTAAGGGGTCTATCCACCATGAAGACCTAACAATTGTAAACATTACACTCCAAATGTGGGAGTACCCAAATATATAAATCAATTAATCACAAACACAAACAAGCTCATTGATAATAATACCATAATAGTAGGGGACTTAAACACCCCACTTACAACAATGGACAGATCATCTAAACAGAAAATCAACAAAGAAACAATGGATTTGAATGACACACTCGACCAGATGGACTTAACACATATTCAGAATATTTCATCCTAAAGCAGTAGAATAGACATTTTTCTCCAGTGCACATGGATGGTTCTCCAGAATAGATCACATACTGGGAAACAATCTGCCCTCAACAAATAGAAACAGATTGAGATCATACCGTGCATATTTTCAGACCACAATGCTATGAAACTTGAAATCAACCACAAGAAAAAATTTGGAAAGGTAACATACTTGGAGACTAAAGAACATCCTAGTAAAGAATGAATGGGCTAACCAAAAATTAAATAGGAAAATAAAAAGTGCATGGAAGCCAATGAAAATGATAATACCATAGCCCAAAACCTCTGGGACACAGCCAATGCATCATAAGAGGGAAATATATAGCCATTCAGGCCTTCCTAAATAAGGAAGAAAGGTCTCAGATACAAAACCTAACCTTACACCTTAAAGAGCTGGAAAAAGAACAGCAAATAAAACCCCAAAACAGCACAAGGAAGGAAATGATAAAGACTAGAGCAGAAATTAATGCTATCGAAACCAAACAAAAACAAAAACAAAAACAAAAACAAAAACAAAAACAAAAACCAAAACAAAACACAATAGAACAGGTCAATGAAACCAGAAGCTGGTTCTTTGAAAGAATTAACAAAATGGATAAAACACTAGCCAGTTTCATCAAGAAGAAAAAGGAAAGGACCCAAATAAATAAAATCAAGAATGAAACAGAAGAGATAACAACTAACACAGAAGAAATACAAGCAATAAGAGAATATTACCAGCAATTATATGCAGATAAAATGGGCAATCTGGAAGAAATGGACAAACTCCTAGAAACATAGAAACTACCAAAACTGAAACAGGAAGAAATGGAAAATTTGAACAGACCCATAACCAATAAAGGAATAGAATTAGTAATCATTGATCTGCTCTACAGTTTTTTAGATTCTATATTGTTTATTTCTGCTCTGATCTTTATTATTTCTCTTCTTCTGCTGGGTTTAGGCTGTCTTTGCTGTTCTGCTTCTATTTTCTTTAGGTGTGCTGTTAGATTTTGTATTTGGGATTTTTTTTGTTTCTTGACATAGGCCTGGATTGCAGTGTATTTTCCTCTCAGGACTGCCTTCGCTGCATCCCAAAGTGTTTGGATTGTTGTATTTTCATTTTCATTTGTTTCCATATATTTTTTAATTTCTTCTCTAACTGTCTGGTTGACCCATTCATACTTTAGCAGGGTGTTCTTTAACCTCCATGCTTTTGGAGGTTTTCCAGACTTATTCCTGTGGTTGATTTCAAGCTTCATAGCATTATGGTCTGAAAGTATGCATGGTATGATTTCAATTCTTATATACTTATGAAGGGCTGTTTTGTGACCCAGTATGTGATCTATCTTGGAGAATGTTCCATGTGCACTCGAGAAGAAAGTATATTCTGTTGCTTTGGGATGCAGAGTTCTAAATATATCTGTCAAGCCCATATGATCCAATGTATCATTCAGGGCCCTTGTTTCTTTATTGACCATGGGTCTAGATGATCTATCCATTTCTGTAAGTGAAGTGTTAAAGTCCCCTGCAATTACCACTTTGTTATCAATGAGGTTGCTTATGTTTGTGAGTAATTGTTTTATATATTTGGGGGCTCCGGTATTCGGCGCATAGACATTTATAATCGTTAGCTCTTCCTGATGGATAGACCCTGTGATTATTATATAATGCCCTTCTTCATCTCTTGTTACAGCCTTTAATTTAAAGTCTAGTTTTTCTGATATGAGTATGGCTACTCCAGCTTTCTTTTGACTTCCAGTGGCATGATAAATAGTTCTCCATCCCCTCACTCTCAATCTGAAGGTGTCCTCAGGTCTAAAATGAGTCTCTTGTAGACAGCACATAGATTGGTCTTGTTTTTTTATCCATTCTGATACCCTATGTGTTTTGGTTGGCGCATTTAGTCCATTTACATTCAGTGTTATTATCGAAAGATATGGGTTTAAAGTCATTGTGATGTCCGTAGGTTTCATGCTTGTAGCGATGTCTCTGGTACTTTGTCTCACAGGATCCCCCTTAGGATCTCTTGTAGGACTGGTTTAGTGGTGACGAATTCCTTCAGTTTTTGTTTGTTTGGGAAGACCTTTATCTCTCCTTCTATTCTAAATGACAGACTTGCTGGATAAAGGATTCTCAGCTGCATATTTTTTCTGTTCATCACATTGAAGATCTCCTGTCATTCCTTTCTGGCCTGCCAAGTTTCAGTAGAGAGATCGGTCACGAGTCTTATAGGTCTCCCTTTATATGTTAGAGCACGTTTATCTCTAGCTGCTTTCAGAATTTTCTCTTTATCCTTGTATTTTACCAGTTTCACTATGATATGTCATGCAGAAGATCGATTCAAGTTACGTCTGAAGGGAGTTCTCTGTGCCTCTTGGATTTCAATGCCTTTTTTCTTCCCCAGATCCAGGAAGTTTTCAGTTATTATTTCTTCAAGTACACCTTCAGCACCTTTCCCTCTCTCTTCCTCCTCTGGAATACCAATTATGTGTAGATTATTTCTCTTTAATGCATCACTTAGTTCTCTAATTTTCCCCTCATACTCCTGGATTTTTTTTATCTCTTTTCCCAGCTTCTTCTTTTTCCATAATTTTATCTTCTAGTTCACCTATTCTCTCCTCTGTCTCTTCAAGCCGTGGTTGTCTCCATTTTATTTTGCAGCTCATTGATAGCATTTATTAGCTCCTCCTGGCTGTTCCTTAGTCCCTTGATCTCTGTAGCAATAGATTCTCTGCTGTCCTTTATACTGTTTTCAAGCCCAGAGATTAATTTTATGACTATTATTCTAAATTCACTTTCTGTTATATTGTTTAAATCGTTTTTGATCAGTTCATTAGTGGTTGTTATTTCCTGGACGTTTTTCTGAGGGGAATTCTTCTGTTTTGTCATTTTGGGTAGTCCCTGGAGTGGTGCGGAACTGCGGGGCACTTCCCCTGTGCTGTCTTGAATAACTTGCGTTGGTGGGCAGGGCCGCAGTCAGACCTGATGTCTGCCCCCAGCCCACCGCTGGGGTCACAGTCAGACTGGTGTGTGCCTTCTCTTCCCCTCTCCTAGGGACGGGATTCACTGTGGGGTGGCATGGCCCATCTGGGCTACTTGCACACTGCCAGACTTGTGGTGCTGGGGATCTGGCATATTAGCTGGGGTGGATCGGCAGGGTGCACAGGGGCGGGAGGGGTAGGCTCAGCTTGCTTTTCCTTCTGAGATCCGCTTTGGGAGGGGCCCTGCGGCACGGGGAGGGAGTCAGACCCCACGGAAGGATGGATCTGCAGAAGCACAGCATTGGGTGTTTGCGCGGTGCAAACAAGTTCCCTGGCAGGAACCAGTTCCCTTTGGGATTTTGGCTGGGGGATGGGCGAGGGAGATGGCACTGGCGAGTGCCTTTGTTCCCCGCCAAGCTGCACTCTGTCGTCTGGGGCTCAACAACTCTCCCTCCCATTGTCCTCCAGCCCTCCCGTTCTCTGAGCAGAGTTGTTAACTTATAACCTTCCAGATGTCAAGTCCCGCTTGCTGTCAGAACACACTCCGTCCGGCCCCTCTGCTTTTGCAAGCCAGACTTGGGGGCTCTGCTTGGCCGTGGGCCGCCCCTCCACCCCGGCTCCCTCCCGCCAGTCTGTGGAGCCTGCACTGCCTCTCCACCCTTCCTACCCTCTTCTGTGGGCCTCTCATCTGTGCTTGGCCCCAGAGACTCTGTTCTGCTAGTCTTCTGGCTGTTTTCTGGGTTATTTAGGCAGGTGTAGGTGTAATCTAAGTGATCAGCAGGATGCACGGTGAGCCCAGCGTCCTCCTATGCCGCCATCTTCCCAGGATCTAGAATTAGTAATCAAAAAGTTCCCAAAAAACAAGACTCCCAGGTCAGATGGTGTTCCAGGGGACTTCTACCAAACATTAAGGAAGAGTTAACACCTATTCTCTTGAAAGAGCTGTTCCAAAAAATAGAAATGGAAGGAAAACCTACAAACTCTTTCTATGAAGCCAGCATTACTTTGATTCCAAAACCAGACAGAGACCCCACTAAAAAGAAGAACTATAGACCAATTTCTCAGATGAACATGGATGCAAAAATTCTCAACAAGATATTAGTCAAATGGCTCCAACAACACATTAAAAAAATTATTCACCACGACCAAGGGGGTTTTATACCTGGGATGCAGGGCTAATTCAATATCTGCAAAACAATCAATATGATTGATCACATCAATAAAAGAGAGGACAAGAAACACATGATCCTCTCAATAGGTGCAGAGACAGCATTTGACAAAATACAGCATCCTTCCTTGATAAAAACCCTCAAGAGAGTAGGGATAGAAGGATCTTACCTCGAGATCATAAAGGCTGTATATGAAAGACCCAATGCTAATATCATCCTCAATGGGGAAACACTGAGAGCTTTCTCCCTAAGGTCAGGAACAAGACAGGGATGTCCACTCTCGCCACTGTTATTTAACATAGTATTGGAAGTCCTAGCCTCAGCAATCAGACAATACAAAGACATAAAAGGCATCCAAATCAGCCAGGGGGAAGTCAAACTTTCACTCTTCGCAGATGACATGATACTCTATATGGAAAATGCAAAAGATTCCATTAAAAAACTGCTAGAACTGATCGGTGAAAGCAGCAAAGTTGCAGGATATAAAATCAATGCACAGGTTGCATTCCTATGCACCAATAATGAAGCAACAGAAAGAGAAATCAAGGAATTGATCCCATTTATAATTGCACCAAAACCCATAAAATACCTAGGAATAGATTTAACCAAAGAGGTGAAAAATCTATACACCAAAAAGTATATAAAGCTTATGAAAGAAATTGAAGAAGAAAGAAAAAAATGGAAAAAAGATTCCATGCTCCTGGATAGGAAGAACAAATATTGTTCAAATGTCAATACTACCCAAAGCAATGCAATCCCTATCAAAATAACACCAGCATTCTTCACAGAGCTAGAACAAACAATGTAAGGAATCAGAAAAGACCCCAAAGAACCAAAGCAATCTTGAAAAAGAAAACCAAAGCAGGAGGCATCACAACCCCGGACTTCAAGCTGTATTACAAAGCTATAATCATCAAGACAGCATGGCAGTTGCACAAAAACAGACACGGTCAATGGAACATATTAGAGAATCCAGAAATGGACCCACAAACGTATGGCCAACTAATCTTTGACAAAGCAAGAAAGAATATCCAATGGAATAAAGACAGTCGGCTCAGCAAGTGGTGCTGGGAAAACTGGACAGCGACATGCAGAAGAATGACCCCGGTCCACTTTCCTACACCATACACAAAAATAAACTCAAAATGGATGAGAGACCTAAATGTAAGACAAGGAGCCATCAAAATCTTCGAGGGGAAAGCAGGCAAAAAACCTCTCTGATCTTGGCTGCAGTGACTTCTTACTCATCACGTCTCCAGAGGCAAGGGAAACAAAAGCAAAAATTAACTACTGGGACCTCATCAAAATAAAAAGCTTCTGCACAGCGAAGCAAACAATCAGCAAAATTAAAAGGCAACCAACGGAATGGGAGAAGATATTTGCAAACAATATATCAGATAAAGGGTTAGTATCCAAAATCTATAAAGAACTTATCAAACTCAATACCCAAAAAAAACAAATAATCCAGTGAAGAAATGGGCAAAAGACGTGAACAGACACTTCCCTAAAGAAGACATCCAGATGGTCAACAAACACATGAAAAAGTGCTCAACATCATTCATCATCAGGGAAATACAAATCAAAACCACAATGAGATATCACCTCACACCTATCAGAATGGCTAAAATGAACAACTAAGGCAACAACAGATGTTGGTGAGGATGTGGAGAAAGGATCTCTTTTGCACTGCTAGTGGGAATGCAAAGTAGTGTAGCCACTTTGGAAAACAGTATGAAGGTTCCTCAAAAAAACTAAAAATAGAACTACCCTATAACCAAGCAATTGCACTACTAGATATTTATCCAAGGAACACAGGTATGCTGTTTCGAAGCGGCACATGCACCCCAATGTTTATAGGAGCACTATCAACAATAGCCCAAGTACAGAAAGAGCCCAAATGACCATCAATGGATGAATGGATAAAGAAGATGTGGTATATATATACAATGGAGTATTACTCAGCAATCAAAAAGAATGAAATTTTGCCATTTGCAAGTAGGTGGATGGAACTAAAGGGTATTATGCTAAGAAAAATTAGATTGAAAATGAAGGGATGGAGAACCATCTATCATGATAATGGATGTGAAAAGAAATGCGGGGTAGACATACTAATATCAAACAAACTAGATTTTAAAACAAAGACTGTAATAAGAGATGAAGAAGGGCATAACATAATTAAGGGATCTATCCATCAAGAGGATCTCACTTTGTAAATATTTATGCCCCCAACATGGAGGAACCCAAATATATAAATCATTTAATAACAAACATAAGGACTCTCATTAATAGTATTACAGTAATAGTAGGGAATTTTAACACCCCAAATATAGCAAGGACAGATCATCTAAACAGAAAATCAACAAGGAAACAAATACTTTCAATGTCACGCTAGACTGGATGGAGTTAATGATATATTCAGATCATTTCATCCTAAAGCAGCAGAATACACATTCTTCTCGAGTGCACATGGAACATCCTCCAGAATGGATCACATACTGGGTCACAAATCAGCCCTCTACAAGTACAAGAAAGATTGAGATCATACCATGCAAATTTGTGGATCACAACACTATGAAACTTGAAGTCAACCACAAGAAAATATTTGGAAAGCCTTCAAATACATGCAGATTAAAGGATATCCTACTAAAGTATAATGGGTTAATTAGAATTTAAAGAAGAAGTAAAAAAATACAAGGAAGCAAATGAAAATGAAATCATGACAGTCCAAACCCTTTGGGATGCAGCAAAGGCAGTCATAAAAGGAAAGTATATTGCAATTAAAACCTATCTTGAGAATCAAGAAAGCTCCCAAATACCCAGTCTAACCCACATGTAATGGAGCTAGAAAAGGAAAAGCAAGTAAAGCCTAAATCCAGCAGAAGGGAAATAATAAAGATTAGAGAAATAAATGGTATAGAAACATCAAAAAACTAGTAGATCAATGAAACTAAGAGTTGGTTCTTTGAAAGAATAAACAAAACTGATAACCCCCTAGGCAGACTTATCAAAAAGAAAGGGGAGCAGCCCCAAATAGATAAAATCATGAATGAAAGAGGAGAGAGATCACAACTAATACCACAGAAATACAATTACAAGAGAATACTATGAAGAATTATATGCCTACAAATAGGGCAATCCAGAAGAAATGGACAAAAATCCCAGAAATTTGCAACTACTAAAACTGAAACAGGAAGAAATATAAAATTTAAACAGACCCTTAACCAGCAAAGAAATTGAATCATTTATTAAAAATTCCCCAAGAAACAAGAGTCCAGTGCCCAACAGCTTCCGAGGAAAATTCTAGCAGACATGTAAAGTAGAGTTAATACCCATTCCTCTCAAATTGTTACAAAAAATAGAAATGAAAGGAAAGCTTACAAACTCACTCTACAAAGCCATCATTACCTTGATTCCAAAAGACCCCACTCAAAAGGAGAATTATAGGCCAATATCCCTGATGAACCTGGATGCAATTACAAGCAAACTGAATTCAACAGTACATTAAAAGAATTATTCACCATGATTAAGTGGGATTTATTCCTGGGCTGCGGAGCTGGTTCAACATTTGCAAATCAATCAAAATGATGTACCACATTAATAAAAGAAGGAATAACAACCATATGTTCCTGCCAATAGATGCAGAGAAAGGATTTGATAAACTTCAGTATCCATTCTTGATAATAACCCTGAACAAAGTAAGAATAGATTGAACATACCTCAATATCATAAAGGCCACATATGAAAGACCCACAGCTAATGTCATCCTCAATGGGGAAAAACTGAGTCTTTTCCCTATGGGCAGGAACAAGAAAGGATGCCCACTCTCACCATTACTATTTAATATACACTGGAAGTCATAGTCTCAGCAATCAGACAACAAAAAGAAATAAAAGGCATACAAAACAGTAAGGAAGGAGTCAAACTTTCACTATTTGCAGATGACATGATACTCTATGTAGAAAACTCAAAAGACTGTACCAAAAATTGATAGAACTAATACACAAATTCAGTAGTCACAGGATATAAAATCAACGTGTAGAAATCTGTTGCATTTTTATACACCAATAACAAACTAGCAGAAAAAGAAATCAAGGAATTAATATCATTTGCAATTCTATCAAAATCAATTGGTACCAAAATGAAATCTTGCCATTTGCAATGACACGGATGCAGCTAGAATGTATTATGCTAAGCGAAATAAGTCAATCAAAGACAAATACTTATGATTTTACTCATATGTGGAATTTAAGAATCAAAACAGATGAACATATGAGAAAGGGGGAAAAAGGAGAAGAGAGGGAACCACAAGAAACTCAACGAAAGAGGAAAAACGAAGGGTTGATGGATGGAGATGGGTGGGAGATGGGCTAAATGGATTTTGGGTATTAAGGAGGGCACTTGTGATGAACACTGTGTATTGTATGTAAGTGATGAATTACTGAATTCCTTTCCTACTCCAATACTGCACTGTATGTGAACTAAAATTTAAAGAAGAAAAAAAATAAATTTGGTAAAGTTGTAGGATACATAATTAATATGCATAAATCTGGTGTATTTCCCTACACTAATAATGAACTTACAGAAAGAGAAATTAAGAAAACAATCCCATTTACAGTTGCTCCAAAATAATAAGATACCTAGGAATAAATTTAACCAATGAGGTTAAAGGCCTGTATGCTAAACATCTTAAGACACTGATAAAAAAAACAAAATGAAGATGCGCACCTGGGTGACCCAGGTATTAAGCATCTGACTTCGGCTCAGGTAACGATCTCACAGTTCATAAGATAGAGCCCTCGCCTGGGTGGCGCAGTCGGTTAAGCGTCCGACTTCAGCCAGGTCACGATCTCGCGGTCCGTGAGTTCTAGCCCCGCGTCGGGCTCTGGGCTGATGGCTCAGAGCCTGGAGCCTGTTTCCAATTCTGTGTCTCCTTCTCTCTCTGCCCCTCCCCCGTTCATGCTCTGTCTCTCTCTGTCCCAAAAATAAATAAACGTTGAAAAAAAAATTAAAAAAAAAAAAAAAAAAAAAAAAGATAGAGCCCTGCTTCAGGTGGGCACAAGCGTTGCTTCAGATAAAAACACACCCTTGCTTCGGGTGAGTCCCACTTCTCTTTCTCTCCCCCCTCCCCGCCCCTTGTTCATTTTTACTCTCTCTCTCTCAAAAAAAAAAAAAAGAAAAGAAAAGAAAAGAAACTGAAGATGACACAAGTAAATGAAAAGATACTCATTCTATTCTCATAGATTGAAAGAATATTGTTAAAATGCCCATACTACCCACTACCCCCAAACCATCTATAGATCCAATGCAATGCAAAATACAGTGTCAATTTTCACAGAACTAGAACAAGCTTCTTAAAATTTGTATGGACTCACAAAAGACTCCAAATAATCAAAGCAATCTTGAGAAGAACAAAATTGAAAGTAATATGCTTCCTGGCTTCTAACTATACTACAAAGTTGTAGTAATCAAAACAGCATGGTATGGGCACAAAAACAGACACAAAGACAAATGAAACAGAATACAGAAATAAACCCACACTTGTATGTTCAGTTAATCTTTCACAAAAGAGACAAGAATATACAATGGGAGAAAAGACAGTGGGTTTAATAATAGGTATTGGGAAAAGCAAACAGCAATGTGTAAAAAATGAAACTGGACTACTTTGTTACACAATATATAAAAAACTCAAAATGGATTAAAGTCTTAAATGTAGGGCCAGAAATCATCAAACTCCAAAAGAAAATACAGACAGTAAGCTCTTGGATACTGGTCTTAGCAATATATTTTTGGATCTGTCTCTTCAGGCAAGGGCAACAAAAGCAAAAATAAACAAATGGGACTATATCAAACTAAAACATTTTTGCACAGTGAAGTGAATGATAAAAAAAAAAGGCAACATACTGAATGGGAGAAGATATTTGCAAGTGAGATAACTGATAAATGGTTATTATCCAAACTACATAAAGAATTCAAATAACTCAGTATTAGAGAAACAAACAATCCAACAAAAAATTGGGCAGAGGACCTGAATATACATTTCTCCAAAGAAGACATATTGATGGCTAACATACACATTAAAAAAAAAGTTCAACATCACTAATTATCAAGGAAATCCTAAACAAAATAACAATCAGATATCACCTCACCCTTGTCAGAATGGCTATTATCAAAAAGACAAAAAACAGCAATCATTTCAAGGGTGCAGATAAAAGGGACCCCTCATGCCCTGTGGGTGGGAATGCAAAAAGGTGACATCACTACAGAAAACAGTATGGAAGGTCCTCAAAAAATTAAAAATAGAACTACAAACCTAGCAATTCTACTTCTGGGTATTTATCCACAGAAAACAAAAACACTAATTAAAAAGATATATGCACTACATTTTCGCTGCAACACTTTTTAATATAGCCAAGGTATGAAAGCAATGTGACTGCTCATTGATAAATGGATAAAGAGGATGTGGGGGATGGGTGTGTGTTTGTGTGTATGTGTATATAAATATATACAACGCAATATTACTCAGGACACACAAAAGAGTGAAATCTTGCCATGTGCAACAACATGTATGGACCCAGAGGGTAATATGCTAAGTCAAGTTAAATCAGAGAAATACAAATAGCATATGATTTCACTTATGTGTGGAATCTAAATAACAAAAGAAATGAACACACAAAACAAAACAGAAAGAGACTCATAGATACAGATAACAATCTAGTGGTTGCCAGAGTAGAGGGGCTTGGAGGGATGGGCAAAACAGGGGAATGGGATGAAAAGGTACATACTTCTGGTTATAAAATAAATAAGACAGGCAGATACAATGTATAGCATAGGGAATACAGTGCATAATAATGTTGTAACAACTTAAAACTTTTTTTTGTAATGTTTATTTTTGAGAAAGAGTGACATACAGTAAGTGGGGTGGGGGGAGAGAGGGAGAGACAGAATCTGAAGCAGGCTCCAGGCTCTGAGCTGTCAGCACAGAGCCCGGCACAGGGCTTGAACCCACGAACTGTGAGATCATGACCTGAGCTGACACTTAACTGACTAAGCCACCCAGATACTCCAATAATGTTGTAACAATTTTGAATGGTCATAGAAGGTAGCAGATTTACATTTGTGATCAGTTTCCTAATGTATACAAATGTTGAATCACTGTTTTACACCTGAAACTAATAAAATATTGTATATCAACTACACTTCAATTTTTAAAAAAGGCAAATAAAAACAATTTTTTTTGGCATTATGAGCTCCTACTAGAAATTGAAGCTCCAAGTCCATAAAAAATGAACAAACTTCAGAGTGAGATTGGAAGCACTAGGACTGACGATTGGATAAAAAGAAATGTTTTCATCCTACAGAGTTTGTTCTGACATCTTTATTTTTCACTACTTAAAGAAGAAGACAGTGTTTTAAATGGTGGAACTGGGAAGGAAGAAATAAGGGATGAATTATCATCAAAGCATTTCAAACCTAACACTGCTGGGCAAACTAAATATGAAACAGCAAACTAAATACAATAAAATTTTCTGTAAGAAAAGAAAACGCTACATTACATCTAACTGCTATTAATTTTTTCAAACAAATGAGAGGTGACAGTGATGCCTAAAAACATGTTACTCTCCCCTGTGTTCACTTGCAATCTACATCTTTTCATCTAGTATGATTCACTAGAATAGTCTACTACCCTAATAAACACCAATAATTTGATTTTACAATGCTATTTATTTTAAATTCATTTAAAGTATAGAATAAAAAGCTTTCTTTTTTTCCCCTAAGAAGCTTGTTAATTCAACATCTTGTAAAGTTGAATCATAACACACTAATACAGAAATCATCTACATATGTACAAATAATTGGGATCAGTCTGAAAACTTGTACTCTCAGATAAATAAAAAATTCAACTTGGAAAGTGACCAAACCTCAACAGAAATTCGTCAACATCAATTAAAAAGATGCTTGGATTCCAGTTTTTGTTCCAATTTTAGTATATGTGCTGCCGAAGTGAGCACCCAGTTTTCAAAATATTATTACTTCATGTCTTATTAAATAGGTAAAACTGATAAACTTAATTAAAAAATTTAAAGCAAAGTTGAAATGGTCTTGATTTCCCATGAGAGAATATAGACTGGAGAACTGAGAAGAAATTCTTGTTTGAAACTATGATGATATTAATAAAAAAGTTATTAAACTGGATCCTACATAGTCTATTAATCCTTGATTTCTAAAAAGGCATTAAAAGTATTTTTTATAACTTGGTGACTATCTTTTTTTCTTTTTTTCAATTCTAAGTGTTTCTGGTTAGACAGATTTCTAAAAATCAGTTTTTTTCTTCTGCCAGGGAGCATATAAAGTGCTATATTTCTATAAATGTGTAAGTGAGGAGTAAGAGCAAATCAAAGCCCATAACTCAACTAATTATACATTTGAAAATCAGTTATTTGCAGAATTTTAAAATTGAAGAAGACTGAAGAATCTTTTCATCTAATTTTCTCAGGTAAGCAATTTTAGAATTAGAAAAATATGTACTATATTATAGTACTAAAGAGAATTAAGAGAAAATAAACAAGTTAAGGCCAAGGATTCAAAATGTTTATATCACATGCTGCAATAATGTGGAGGTATGGGTCTGCAGTAGGAGAACTTTGTTAGTACTGAAACACTTTGCATTGTAACCCTCCTTAGTCTACATGGAGAAGGAGTACTTCACAGACACTAGAGGAAATGAAGTACTTGAAATGCTTTCTCATTAAGGCCTTAGACTTCCATGAAGCCCAGGAAACTTTCTAGGATGAATCTGTGACTGAACTAGGAATTTAGGATGATCTTTTTAATGATTCCACAACTGAACTGGAAGAGTTAGAGTAGATAATCATCAACAACCCTTTGAAAAAAACAATAGGATTCCTTGACTCGATATATGAAAAGATTTAAGAAGTCTTCAAGTTTTTAAGCAGAAAAAAAATCTCAAGCACCCTTCCATACTTCTTCTATATTTCTAATACAACAATCAGTTTTTATGGGTAGAAGGTGGTTTTCTAATTTCCTATCAGTTTTAGGCCACATTAACATTCTGTGAAAGTCTGCACTTGTTATGATGTGACCACACTGATGTGTCTGTCCATCATCCACCCTATCATCACTCAGTTCAGAAACCTGTGAGATCAGGTTAGTGTCTAATTTATATGTGTCCGTTTACAACTCTCACATGATTGATGAGGGTATAATACTTAGTGAAAGGAAGAAAGGGAGAGAAGGTGAGAGGGAGGAAGACAGGGAGAGAGAAGCACTTCCTAGAGACCTGAGTAGCAAACAGGGAATGAGGTCTGAGTTCTGGACCTATCTCAACTTGAATAACTTGGAAGAAAGCACAAAGCACTGCATCATCTCTTCATGTGGGAACAAAAATGTTCTTCAGAAATAAAGTAGCTTCTATTTGCTAGGCATCTAAAGGGGAATTACGTTTTTAAACAAATCCTCAGAGCACAACCTATATGTCTTAAACTCCACAGACCAGGTGTGTTTTCTTGCTATAATGTCTTTTTATAAATTTATACTTTTTTAAAATTGTGATTATTTCCAAAATATCTCTTATATAATGATGACATTTCTCTGCTGGACTACGTACATCATTCATCTAAATTATGACTAGTGAAAACTTGGATGTTATCATCATTCTCCTGAGGGAACACTGGGCTTCAAAGCCTCCTTAACTTTTTTCTTATGCATTTTCCTTTGTTTTAGAGAATGAGAGAAGTCCACACAGACTTTTCAAAGTGTGAAAGGGCATAGGGCCAGCAGTTTCACAAAAAGAAATAAAAATGCCCTGATCATACAGGAAAGCTTTGTGTTCTCAGGGACTAGCTGGTTCCTGGCATTATGGTATTTGGCATATCAGGCCCAGACTGGCCACCATCATCACAGTCTGAGAGGACTCAAATCATTAATGTCTTTCTTATGCCTGGTTCCAGCTCACTCCTGATGCCATCTATACTTCAAACACTGCAAAAAAAACAAAATAAAACAAAACAAAAAACAACTCTTTTCTTAAATCAGATTAAAAAAAAAACCATTATAGGCAGTTGGAAAAATCTCTTTTCCAAGTAATCCAAGGAATGAAGAGAACACAAGGACAGAGAGTTCCTATGATATGTGACAGCAAACTAAATTTTTAGATAACAAACTGACTTTTCACCTTTGAAAGACCTGGTAAAGACAAATATATACAGGTTTGAATAGTTATATTCTAGAGCCTTGAGATAAAAGACATTAGAAGATTCTTAAGAGCCTGGTCTAGGGAATGCAATAATCAAGTAATTTAGTGCCATGCACTATCCAGCAACTGACACCTATTTCTCTTAACCATTCCATCCATCACCTGACAATTTATTTTGGGTAACACAGTTTAGTTTTGCCACAACCAGACCTGTAATAGAAATACTGTCATAAAGCTTACCAAAAAAATACTTTCAAGAAAAAGGCACAGACTAGGTGGGTCAGACACAAAGCCAATGATAGAAACCAACAGAGAACTTTTGAAGTGGTAACAAAGGCTTCTCTAAGCATTTAGATAGCAGATGACTCACTCTCAGTTAACAAATGGATGTGAAGTTAATAGCTGAATATCAACAATGATGGATCATAAAGACCAATAAGAATTTAATCATTTTATCATCAATTCACAACAATTTAAAAATTTTGAAGTAAATATAAACTGTGTTACATTAAAGTGGTAATATTAGACTCCTCTGTAATGGACATTTTATATTCCAATAATAATAATAATTAATAGATTATACAATTTCTTAGGCATAAGTTGTCTGGGCTCAGGGATACTGTAAGCATGAGAACCAAACAAGGGTAGGATTATTCTTACTCAGTTGGAAGCCAGACAAAACAAGTCTATCATAAATGCCCTATTTTGGGGTGTCTGGGTGGCTCAGTAGGTTAAGCACCTGACTCTTGATTTCAGCTCAGGTCATGATCTCATAGTTCATGAGTTTGAGCCCCACGTCAGGCTCTGAACTGACAGTGTGGAGCCTGTTTGTATTCTTTCCCTGCCTTTCTCTGACCCTCCCCCATTTGCTTTCTCTCTCTCCCTCTCTCTCTCTCTCAAAAGAAATAAATAAGCTTAAATTTTTTTTTAAATAAAATAAATGCCTTATTTTGGTATACTTTAGAGAGTTCTACAAACTGGAGTCAATTATTCACCAAACTTAATTCCATTTACTCTATTTTTTCCAACTATTCACTGGGTTTATTTCATGTCACTGGCCGCTCATTGCACTGGACTGGTCTCATCTATCTACATTGTAAACTTAAGCTTTTTTAGAGGTTAGACATCATGTTTATTTCTTACATAGCTCCCAATATGATATTTGATAAATGGTTCTGACATTACTATTGTGATACTCTGTGGATTTGCTTTTTGTTAGAGGCAAATGTGACTAGGTAACATTAAGCAAGGGGGCCAGAAAGGGAAATGAGGTGGTCATGAAGGCTGTATGTAACCCAGAGAAGCTAAGCAACAACTCTGAATAATGCCAGAAACTGTCTAGGGGAAAAGAAGAAAACAAAAGACTTATTTTACTTTAGAGAGAAATCAGGAACAGGAAAGAAAAGAAAGATTCAATAGAAATGAGTTAGAAACTGGGGATATTTTATTGGCAAAAGTCACAGAAAAGGAGTATCGGAAAAGGGGGAGTGGAAGGAATATCTAAGTGGAAACTACAAGTCAACTCTCTTCAAAGTAGTTGTCTATATACTCTCCTGCCTATATGTCTTTAACTCTCAGTTGAGTTTGGCTACCATACCTACCACTCTACTGAAACTGCTTTATCAGTAATTTCCTTTTTAGTGAATTCAAAGGACACTTTCCAATTCCTAGCTAACTTAACCTTCTTACAACACAGAACACTCTTACCATCTCTTGGCATCTGTAGCATCTTATCTGTCTCTCTATTTTGTTCTCAGCTATCTCTGGTCACACGGTACAGGTTCCTCAGGCTCTTTCACCATCATTATTCTGAGAGAACATATAATCTTTGTTCCACTCATTCTATCCTTCATCTTCATCTCACTCTACTCTAAGTGACATCACCTATTCCAATGGCTGAAATCATTAACTTTTTTTTGATGGCTCTACAGATCTGTATTTCCAGGCTCCCTCCTCAGTTCCAGATCTGAATATACATAGTTGTTTGTTGGACACATCTATTTATTATTCCAAAGACACTTTATATTCAACACCACAAACTGAATTCTCTAGTTAGAGCATGTCTCTCCCTTTCTGTTATTCCTATTATAGTTCAAGCTAATCTGGTCTTTATGTCTCTGATTGAATGTGACTCCAGTCCACTCTCCATCCTACAGTGAGACTGATCTTTCTAAAATATACATCTGATCCTGTCACATCCCATTCACACCTTTTGATGGTGTCACACTGCCCTACGATAAAATCTGAACTTTGAAACATAATCTTCAAGGCTCTTCCTAATCTGCCTTGGATACTCCTTTATACTCCACTCAACCTGTAGCTCCTCAAATGTGTTGTGGTGTCTCACATCTGAGAATCTGCACACGTTTTTCCCTGTCACTTAGTTCATGAATTTTTCCACAAGCTTCTTTTCTCTTCCTGAGGCTCTTTTAAGTGTTTCCATACAATACTTTCTATAGCATATAGCAAATTGCATTCAGATAGTTTGGTGGATTTTTTTGTTTGTTTTGATCTCTTCAGACAGAGTGTCAGTTTCTTTAGGGACTATATCTTGCTCATAATCATATCTCCAGTGTATAGCATTTTGAAATATTGGCATAGTTCTAACCTAATAGATGTATTTATTATTGATTTTCTTCCTATTATGGCCCTCTATCAGAATGCTACTTTCTTAGCCAAAATTCAGCTGATAAAGGATGCTTGGGTCACTTTTATTTAAAAAAAATTTTTTTAATGTTTTATTTATTTTTGACAGAGAGAAAGAGAGAGAGAGAGAGAAAGTATGAGAGAGAGAGAGAGAGAGAAAGAGAGAAAGAGAGAAAGAGAGAGAGAGAATCTGAAGCAGGCTCCAGGATCTGAGCTGCCAGCACAGAGCCCCACGTGGGGCTCAAACTCATGAACTGCAAGATCATGACCTGAGCCGAAGTCAGTCACTTAACGGAATGAGCCCATGTGCCACCATCTGGGAATTGTGAAGTGGTTGGAATGTTGACATTTTCATGATTTTCATGTTTTACAAAAACAATAAGGAAGAATAATTGAAAATGGGTCCATGTTAGAAAGTCTCAAGACATTAGTTACTCTAATTATGGAAGATGATGATAGTCTCATATTTCTTTTTTTTTTTTTTTTTAATTTTTTTTTTTTCAACGTTTATTTATTTTTGGGACAGAGAGAGACAGAGCATGAACGGGGGAGGGGCAGAGAGAGAGGGAGACACAGAATCGGAAACAGGCTCCAGGCTCTGAGCCATCAGCCCAGAGCCCGACGCGGGGCTCGAACTCACGGACCGCGAGATCGTGACCTGGCTGAAGTCGGACGCTTAACCGACTGCGCCACCCAGGCGCCCCGATAGTCTCATATTTCAATAAAACAGCAGCTGTAGTCAGGAGAGCACAATAAGAGAAGGTAATCATTATTAGTTCTTACCAAAGAAGGAAGTTAAAGGGAAAGAATATAAGCTATTGCATACTTGCTATGTATTAGCCAAAAGTAAGCTGAATCTGGTTGAGTATGTACAAGTTAGGGAAAACCTCTACAAAACTGCTTGGTTTAAATGTCTAGTAATTAAAAAAGTCACACAATAGGGCTTTAGTGTTTATCCAATAATATTTAATGGAAAGAATACTAGTGTAGCTACTACCACCTTCATGATTCTAACGAAGTTAAGCCACCTCTGAGTCTCAGCTTCTTAATTTAAAAAATGGGGGGGCGGGTAGGTACCTGGGTGGTTCAGTCGGTTCAGAGTCTGACTCTTGATTTTGGCTCAGGTCATGATCAGTTTGTGAGATCAAGCCCCACACTGGGTTCGATGCTGTCAGCATGGAACCTGCTTGGGATATTCTCTCTCTCTCTCTCTCTCTCTGCCCCTCCCCCACTCACGTGCTCACTCTCTCTTTCAAAAATAAACATTAAAAAAATTTTTTTAAATGGGAACAATATCTTCCTATGAGGTTGTAAAGCTCAGATACAAAAGCATACTAAAAATTATATTAACAAACCAGTCATTTCTGGCTGAATGATCACTGAAGTAAGCTGGCTTAGTAAGTTTGCCAACCCATTTCCTACCTCTGTGATGTGTGATGCTCAGATCTAGAAATGACTATCCTCTTATATATTAAATAAAAAAGCAGTGTTCTGTAAGGATATACATGTATTTTTTAAATACAGGAATAGTCATGCAAGAGAGAGGGTTATAAACAAACAGGTAGGGTTATAAACTTCAATTTCTTATAGGAATCCCTGAAAACCTTTGGGATAAGCCTCTTTGGCCAGGATGGAAGCAGGGAAGGAGGCTGAGTGAATAGACACTGAGAGGATTCAGAGCTCTTTCCCGGTATAATTTAAGCTATGCCTCTAATGACTTATTTATTTATTTATTTATTTATTTATTTATTTATTTATTGGCTTTTCTTACTATTCTTCACTCTTTAAAAAAATTTTTTTTTTAATGTTTATTTATTTTGGAGAAAGAGACAGAGGGCAGAGTGCCAGTGGGGGAGGGGCAGAGAAAGAGAGACACACAGAATCTGAAGCAGGCTCCAGGCTCCCAGCTGCCAGCACAGAGCCTGATGTGGGGCCCAAACCTGTGAACCGCGAGATCATGACCTGAACCGAAGTTGGACACTCAACCGACTGAGCCACCCAGGAGCCCCTACTATTCTTCACTATTAATGAAGAAATACTAACTGAACTTTCTGTATAGGTAAAAATCATTATGCTATTTCATAGTTTGGAAGTCTTGTTGAAAGGCTTAAATATAAATGATGAGCATTTGATAATGAAATGAGCCCCTAAATAGATTATTTAGATTGGGAGAGAGGTTTTTGTGTATGTGTGTGGTGTGTATATGTTTATAATAAAGGAAAGTTGGGCTTTAAAGGTGTGAGTTGCCAGCCATTATGATTTCTTTAGAAGACTTACTTGACTCATTTAATCAAGGGAGTAGAGGCCTGTGTCCTTCTGTCTTAGGCAATACTATCTCTCCCCTCTACCTCTTTAGGAGCCAAGATATTGGAAGTCATGATGTGGTGGGGAGCAGTGATGGAGCATCTGCCCACCTGAGAAAAATGGAAGGGGCTCAGTATGGAAGAGTTACTGGAAGTCTTTGGACAGGAATATTTTTTTTTTAATTTTTTTTTCAACGTTTATTTATTTTTGGGACAGAGAGAGACAGAGCATGAACGGGGGAGGGGCAGAGAGAGAGGGAGACACAGAATCGGAAACAGGCTCCAGGCTCTGAGCCATCAGCCCAGAGCCCGACGCGGGGCTCGAACTCACGGACCGTGAGATCGTGACCTGGCTGAAGTTGGACGCTTAACCGACTGCGCCACCCAGGCGCCCCTGGACAGGAATATTTGATACTGAGAAATTTATATGGGGTGAAAAGGAATGAAAAAAAAAAAGTATGGTTGGCAATCTAATTTTGGAGATATAATACAAACTGATGCTAAAGATTCAAAGTTCATAAAGTTATTCCCTTGTCAATATTTAGCCCATTTTCTTCAATATCTGGATGAGTCAAACTCAATGCAATCTGAGGAAGGGGCAACAAGACAGGAAAAGCTGGTAACTTGGAAATGGCATCTCTCTTTGCATGGACTCTATCAAATGTTGAATGCAAGAGTATTTCTCTCTCTTCCCAAGTTCACTCTGAGGTGGAGTGGGTGGAAATCCTGTGGCTCTGTATTCAATGAAATGGACTTACCAAAGACAGCCATGCCTTTTACAGAGATTTTAGAGAAAATGAAAAAGTAAGCCAAAGATTAGGATTTCTGCCCAGGCAACAGCTGTGCTATGTAAAATTTAATTTCAAAGGGTTGTTTCTTGCGAAGACAAAGCTAGCTGAAAGGACTGATGCGGGCTCAGCATGAACACACATGCTGCTTTGGCAAAGGCCAAAGCAGTTGACTTATAAATTACAAGCTGTACTGGCTCCATAGGGAAATAAAGACAATATAAGATAGCTGACCATGTAAGAGCATAGATAATCTAATAACAACAGTCTTCATTTCTCTTGTTGTTTTGTCCCTCAAAGTAATGTGTAAATTTTAGAAGATGCTGCAAATTCTTTGTAATCTTTGTGTTTCACACACACCTCTTTCTGCAAAGGTAATTTGCCTACAAAGAGAATTCCGTGCTAAGATGAAGCATGCCATGCTCTAATATTCCTTACATAATCTATTACAAAAGGAAGAAAGCAAAGAGTTTGTGTCAGATATGGTCCTTCCGAATGAAGACAACTGAAAAAAAGCTCAAATAAATAATAGAACACAAGAGAATTATAAAAGTGTTCCTAACAAAGCTGCTCTGGTAATATACAAAATGTTGGTATAGGATATAATATAGTGCACTCCAAGTCCTTTTAAATAGTCATCTGGGTAGACTCCTAAGGAAGGGTGGTTTTTAAATTAAATAATTCATTCAATTTAATAATATAGAGCATTTTATTTGTTTGAAATATTAAATAAAAATAAATCAAATATATTTCTACCCAGTAGTGATATCTCCATTCCAAAGCCATTTTATTATCTCAGTGGTACACGTGTGGGTACCATCATACAAGGGATGCTATCTGATTTGGTATTGTAGATGTTATATCAAGGGGAAGGATTCTTTCCCAGAGAAATACACACATGGAAAGGCAGCTATGGAAGAGTATAAAATATACAAGGGCATGTGTTTGTACCTTAAAAACAGAAAGTTCAAAATGAACGAGAACTTTCTCTTCAAATATCCAAATATCAACAATTAATGTGGGGAGGAGAGGTTATGATGAAACAGTATTGAAATGAACACCTGTTGGGAATGAATGTTGGTTCAGCCTCTTCAGAAGTAATTTAGAATTATGCCTCAATAACTTTAAGCAGTTCCTATCCTGACCCTGTGACCCATGACACTACTAGGAATCTATCTTCAGGAAATAAACAGATATGTGCACAAATACACACATAGGCACACATATTTGTACAAACACACAGACACACACAGATACACACACACACACACACACACCATTATTCATAAATAAAAATCGGCTGCAAATACACTTCTAAAAAAATTTTCACTTAGGAATGCTATGATAATAACTGAAGTAAAAAGAAAAGATACCAAAACCATATCGTAGCCCAAAATCAGATTTTAAAAAAAGCAGATATCAGCAAGATGGCAAAATAAAAAGTCTCAGTTCTTGTTCCCCCACAAAAACACAATTTAACCATGATACATGCATCAAAATTCCTTTGTAAAAATGTTAGAATGCAGTTAAGAGGTTGCGGTACTCTAGGACAGCAAAAAGCCAAGAAGAACCACATTAAAATGGGAAAGAAGAACAATTTCATTTTACCTGCATCAGTCCTTCCCTGAAACTACCATAGGTCAGCACTGCAAGAAAATACCCTGACCCCACGGGGTGCCTGGGTGGCTCAGTGGGTTAAGCGTCCAACTCTTGGTTTCCGCTCAGGTCATGATCTCAAGGTTTTGTCCATCCTGAGGGGAAGATGGGGACGTAGGAGGACACTGGACTCACCGCGCGTCCTGCTGATCACTTAGATTCCACCTACACCTGCCTAAATAACCCAGAAAACCGCCAGAAGATTAGCAGAACGGAGTCTTCGGAGCCAAGCGCAGATGAGAGGCCCACGGAAGAGGGTAGGAAGGGCAGCGAGGCGGTGCGCGCTCCACGGACTGGCGGGAGGGAGCCGGGGCGGAGGGGCGGCTCGCCGGCCAAGCAGAGCCCCCGAATCTGGCTGGCAAAAGCGGAGGGGCCTGATGGACTGTGTTCCGACAGCAAGCGCGACTTAGCGTCTGGGAGGTCATAAGTTAACAGCTCTGCTCAGAAAGCGGGAAGGCTGGAGGACAAAGGGAGGGAGAGCTGCTGAGCCCCCAGATGACAGAGCTCAGTTTGGTGGGGAACAAAGGCACTCGCCAGCGCCATCTCCCCCACCCATCCCCCAGCCAAAATTCCAAAGGGAACCAGTTCCTGTCAGGGAACTTGCTCCACGCAAACACCCAACTCTGTGCTTCTGCGGAGCCAAACCTCCGGCAGCGGATCTGACTCCCTCCCGCTGCCACAGGGCCCCTCCTGAAGTGGATCACCTAAGGAGAAGCAAGCTAAGCCTGCCCCTCCTCCCCCGTGCACCTTGCCTACCCACCCCAGCTAATACGCCAGATCCCCAGCATCACAAGCCTGGCAGTGTGCAAGTAGCCCAGACGGGCCACACCACCCCACAGTGAATCCCACCCCTAGGAGAGGGGAAGAGAAGGCACACACCAGTCTGACTGTGGTCCCAGCGGTGGGCTGGGGGCAGACATCAGGTCGGACTGCCGCCCTGCCCACCAACTCCAGTTATACACCACAGCACAGGGGAAGTGCCCTGCAGGTCCTCACCACTCCAGGGACTATCCAAAATGACCAAACGGAAGAATTCCCCTCAGAAGAATCTCTAGAAAATAACAACAGCTAATGAACTGATCAAAAAGGATTTAAATAATATAACAGAAAGTGAATTTAGAATAATAGTCATAAAATTAATCGCTGGGCTTGAAAACAGTATAGAGGACAGCAGAGAATCTCTTGCTACAGAGATCAAGGGACTAAGGAACAGTCACGAGGAGCTGAAAAGCGCTTTAAACGAAATGCAAAACAAAATGGAAACAACGACAGCTCGGATTGAAGAGGCAGAGGAGAGAATAAGTGAACTAGAAGATAAAGTTATGGAAAAAGAGGAAGCTGAGAGATAAATAAAAAAATCCAGGAGTATGAGGGGAAAATTAGAGAACTAAGTGATACACTAAAAATAAATAATATACGCATAATTGGTATCCCAAAGGAGGAAGAGAGAGGGAAAGGTGCTGAAGGGGTACTTGAAGAAATTATAGCTGAGAACTTCCCTGAACTGGGGAAGGAAAAAGGCATTGAAATCCAAGAGGCACAGAGAACTCCCTTCAGATGTAACTTGAATCGAGTCCATTCTGCATGACATATCATAGTGAAACTGGCAAAATACAAGGATAAAGAGAAAATTCTGAAAGCAGCAAGGGATAAATGTGCCCTCACATATAAAGGGAGACCTATAAGACTCGTGACCGATCTCTCTTTTGAAACTTGGCAGGCCAGAAAGAATTGGCACAATATCTTCAGTGTGCTAAACAGAAAAAATATGCAGCCGAGAATCCTTTATCCAGCAAGTCTGTCATTTAGAATAGAAGGAGAGATAAAGGTCTTCCCAAACAAACAAAAACTGAAGGAATTTGTCACCACTAAACCAGCCCTACAAGAGATCCTAAGGGGGACCCTGTGAGACAAAGTACCAGAGACATCACTACAAGCATAAAACATATAGACATCACAATGACTCTAAACCCGTATCTTTCTATAATAACACTGAATGTAAACGGATTAAATGCGCCAACCAAAAGACATAGGGTATCAGAATGGATAAAAAAACAAGACCCATCTATTTGCTGTCTACAAGAGACTCATTTTAGACCTGAGGACACCTTTAGATTGAGAGTGAGGGGATGGAGAACTATTTATCATGCTACTGGAAGCCAAAAGAAAGCTGGAGTAGCCATACTTATATCAGACAAACTAGACTTTAAATTAAAGGCTGTAACAAGAGATGAAGAAGGGCATTATATAATAATTACAGGGTCTATCCATCAGGAAGAGCTAACGATTATAAATGTCTATGCGCCGAATACCAGAGCCCCCAAATATATAAAACAATTACTCACAAACATAAGCAACCTTATTGATAAGAAGGTGGTAATCGCAGGGGACTTTAACACCCCACTTACAGAAATGGATAGATCATCTAGACACACGGTCAATAAAGAAACAAGGGCCCTGAATGATACATTGGATCAGATGGACTTGACAGATATATTTAGAACTCTGCATCCCAAAGCAACAGAATATACTTTCTTCTCGAGTGCACATGGAACATTCTCCAAGATAGATCATATACTGGGTCACAAAACAGCCCTTCATAAGTTTACAAGAATTGAAATTATACCATGCATACTTTCAGACCACAATGCTATGAAGCTTGAAATCAACCACAGGAAAAAGTCTGGAAAACCTCCAAAAGCATGGAGGTTAAAGAACACCCTACTAAAGAATGAGTGGGTCAACCAGGCAATTAGAGAAGAAATTAAAAAACATATGGAAACAAATGAAAATGAAAATACAAGAATCCAAATGCTTTGGGACACAGCGAAGGCAGTCCTGAGAGGAAAATACATTGCAATCCAGGCCTATGTCAAGAAACAAAAAAAATCCCAAATACAAAATCTAACAGCACACCTAAAGAAAATAGAAGCAGAACAGCAAAGGCAGCCTAAACCCAGCAGAAGAAGAGAAATAATAAAGATCAGAGCAGAAATAAACAATATAGAATCTAAAAAACTGTAGAGCAGATCAACGAAACCAAGAGTTGGTTTTTCGAAAAAATAAACAAAATTGACAAACCTCTAGCCAGGCTTCTCAAAAAGAAAAGGGAGATGACCCAAATAGATAAAATCATGAAGGAAAATGGAATTATTACAACCAATCCCTCAGAGATACAAACAGTTATCAGGGAATACTATGAAAAATTATATGCCAACAAATTGGACAACCTGGAAGAAATGGACAAATTCCTAAACACCCACACTCTTCCAAAACTCAATCAGGAGGAAATAGAAAGCTTGAACAGACCCATAACCAGCAAAGAAATTGAATCGATTATCAAAAATCTCCCAACAAATAAGACTCCAGGACCAGATGGCTTCCCAGGGGAGTTCTACAAGACGTTTAAAGCAGAGATAATACCTATCCTTCTCAAGCTATTCCAAGAAATAGAAAGGGAAGGAAAACTTCCAGACTCATTCTATGAAGCCAGTATTACTTTGATTCCTAAACCAGACAGAGACCCAGTAAAAAAAGAGAACTACAGGCCAATATCCCTGATGAATATGGATGCAAAAATTCTCAATAAGATACTAGCAAATCGAATTCAACGGCATATAAAACGAATTATTCACCATGATCAAGTGGGATTCATTCCTGGGATGCAGGGCTGGTTCAACATTCGCAAATCAATCAACGTGATACATCACATTAACAAAAAAAAAGAGAAGAACCATATGATCCTGTCAATCGATGCAGAAAAGGCCTTTGACAAAATCCAGCACCTGTCTTAATAAAAACCCTTGAGAAAGTCGGGATAGAAGGAACATACTTAAACATCATAAAAGCCATTTATGAAAAGCCCACAGCTAACGGGGCTTTTCCGTTCATCCTCAACGGGGAAAAACTGAGAGCTTTTTCCCTGAGATCAGGAACATGACAGAGATGCCCACTCTCACCACTGTTGTTTAACATAGTGCTGGAAGTTCTAGCATCAGCAATCAGACAACAAAAGGAAATCAAAGGCATCCAAATTGGCAAAGATGAAGTCAAGCTTTCGCTTTTTGCAGATGACATGATATTATACATGGAAAATCCGATAGACTCCACCAAAAGTCTGCTAGAACTGATACATGAATTCAGCAAAGTCGCAGTATACAAAATCAATGTACAGAAATCAGTTGCATTCTTATACACTAATAATGAAGCAACACAAAGACAAATAAAGAAACTGATCCCATTCACAATTGCACCAAGAAGCATAAAATACCTAGGAATAAATCTAACCAAAGATGTAAAAGATCTGTATGCTGAAAACTATAGAAAGCTTATGAAGGTAATTGAAGAAGATTTAAAGAAATAGAAAGACATTCCCTGCTCATGGATTGGAAGAATAAATATTGTCAAAATGTCAATACTACCCAAAGCTATCTACACATTCAATGCAATCCCAATCAAAATTCCACCAGCATTCTTCTTGAAACTAGAACAAGCAATCCTAAAATTCATATGGAACCACAAAAGGCCCCGAATAGCCAAAGGAATTTTGAAGAAGAAGACCAAAGCAGGAGGCATCACAATCCCAGACTTTAGGCTCTACTACAAAGCTGGAATCATCAAGACAGCATGGTATTGGCACAAAAACAGACACATAGACCAATGGAATAGAATAGAAACCCCAGAATTAGACCCACAAACGTATGGCCAACTCATCTTTGACAAAGCAGGAAAGAAGATCCGATGGAAAAAAGACAGTCTCTTTAACAAATGGTGCTGGGAGAACTGGACAGCAACATGCAGAAGGTTGAAACTAGACCACTTTCTGACACCATTCACAAAAATAAACTCAAAATGGATAAAGGACCTGAATGTGAGACAGGAAACCATCAAAACCTTAGAGGAGAAAGCAGGAAAAGACCTCTCTGACCTCAGCCGTAGCAATCTCTTACTCGTCACATCCCCAAAGTCAAGGGAATTAAAAGCAAAAGTGAATTACTGGGACCTTATGAAGATAAAAAGCTTCTGCACAGCAAAGGAAACAACCAACAAAAGTAAAAGGCAACCAACGGAATGGGAAAAGATATTTGCAAATGACATATCGGACAAAGGGCTAGTATCCAAAATCTATAAAGAGCTCACCAAACTCCACACCCGAAAAACAAATAATCCAGTGAAGAAATGGGCAGAAAACATGAATAGACACTTCTCTAAAGAAGGCATCCGGATGGCCAACAGGCACATGAAAAGATGTTCAACGTCGCTCCTTATCAGGGAAATACAAATGAAAACCACACTCAGATATCACCTCACGCCAGTCAGGGTGGCCAAAATGAACAAATCAGGAGACTATAGATGCTGGAGAGGATGTGGAGAAACGGGAACCCTCTTGCACTGTTGGTGGGAATGCAAATTGGTGCAGCCGCTCTGGAAAGTAGTGTGGAGGTTCCTCAGAAAATTAAAAAT
Organism: Leopardus geoffroyi; assembly: GCF_018350155.1. Classification (NCBI taxonomy): domain Eukaryota; kingdom Metazoa; phylum Chordata; class Mammalia; order Carnivora; family Felidae; genus Leopardus; species Leopardus geoffroyi. Next base: position 38,185,162 of record NC_059327.1, read on the forward strand.
AGACCTACCCTATGACCCTGCAATAGCACTGCTAGGAATTTATCCAAGGGATACAGGAGTACTGATGCATAGGGGCACTTGTACCCCAATGTTTATAGCAGCACTCTCAACAATAGCCAAATTATGGAAAGAGCCTAAATGTCCATCAACTGATGAATGGATAAAGAAATTGTGGTTTATATACACAATGGAATACTACGTGGCAATGAGAAAAAATGAAATATGGCCTTTTGTAGCAACGTGGATGGAACTGGAGAGTGTGATGCTAAGTGAAATAAGCCATACAGAGAAAGGCAGATACCATATGGTTTCCTGAGAAACTTAACAGAAACCCATGGGGGAGGGGAAGGAAAAAAAAAAAGAGGTTAGAGTGGGAGAGAGCCAAAGCATAAGAGACTGTTAAAAACTGAGAACAAACTGAGGGTTGATGGGAGGTGGGAGGGAGGGGAGGGTGGGTGATGGGTATTGAGGAGGGCACCTTTTGGGATGTGCACTGGGTGTTGTATGGAAACCAATTTGACAATAAATTTCATATATTAAAAAAAAAGGATTATTAACATCCTGAAGAAAAATAAATAAAATAAAGTAAAAAAAAAATAAATAAAATAAATAAATAACAAAGGAAAAAAAAAAGGTTTTGTGAGTTCGAGTCTACATCGGGCTCTGCACAGAGCCTGCTTGGGATTCTCCCTCTCCCTTTCTCTCTGCCCTTCCCCTGCTCATTCTGTCTCTCTCTCAAAATAAATAAATAAACATAAAAAAATTTAAATATGGAAAAAAAAATACCCTGGCTCTTGACTTCTCTGTCAGTATAGTGAAAAGTGGAGAATACCTCTAATGTTCTGGCTTTCTGGAAGGCTGCTGAAGGAATGGTTTCTGATTTGCCTCACTCAGAATTATGAGTGAATCAGCATAGATTGGATACCTGAAGGCTGCTGAAACTAAAGGAAAGTGGTGGGTAGCTTGCTGCAGCCAGCATGGCTTAGTAAAATTGGGAGAAAGGTGCACAATCTAAGCCTTCTCTCTCAGGAGGGAGATACAGAGGGCTGCCCAAGGGAACTGGTATCTATCTTGCTTGACTTCGGGCACTGATAGGGACTGGCATGCTCTGGATGCCTAGCTGCCACTCATTAGAAGAGAGTTGAGTGGCTTGCTTCTGTAGAACCAGCACTTGCAGTGCTATAAATAGACACCAGAGAGCAAAAATTACAAGCCTTTGGAAAGAAGAATGCAAAACTATCTACCTGAGAAACTGTATACAGAGGCACAGAGAAGCTGTATCCCCCCAAAAAAGTTTCAGAGGCCCCCCAGAATTGTAGCCAAGCAGATTGGTAAGGAGTCTGTAAGACTCTGCTTACAAGAAAGCAAGTCTGTAAAGACTGAGAGAGGTGACTTTAGATGTGCAGATCCCAATATAAAGTTATCAGATGAAGAAACAAATAGATATGGCTTGACCAAAAAAATCAAAATAAACCTCCAGAAATCAAACCTAAATAATGAGAGATATATAATTACCTGATAAAAAATTCAAATTAGCCCTCATAAAGATGCTTGATGTGCTCAAGAAAATGATACATGCACAAAATGAGAATATCAACAAAGAGAAAACATGAAACGGAACTAAACAGAAATTTAGGAGCTAAATAATAGAATAACTGAACTAAAAACCTCACTAGAAGGGTTAAACAACAGACTTGAGCAAGGAGAAGAAAGGATAAGTAATTTAGCAATTTGAAATTATTCAAAGAAATACAAAGGAAAAAAATGTTTAAACATCTGAATCTTGATCTCAGCTCAGGTCTTGATTTCAGGGTGTTGAGTTCAAGCCCCACATTGGGCTTAAAAAAATTGGGCAAATGATTGAATAAATATTTGTCCAAAGACAACACTGGTATACAGAATGATGCTCAGCATCACTAATCAAGAAATGTAAATCAAAACCACAATGATATATCATCTTACACCTGTTACAACGGTATTATTAAAAACAAAATAAAACAAAACAAAAAACAGAGAATAAATAATGTTGACATCTATGTGGAGAAATTGGAACTCCTGTGCACTATAGGTGGTAATTTAAAATAATTCAGCCACTATGGAAAATGGTATAGAGGTTTTTCAGAAAATAAACAGTAGAACTCCCATATGATCCAGTGATCCCACTTATGCATTATCCTTATCACTGGGAATTGAAATCCAGATATCAAAGAGAGATCTGCATTTCCATGTTTACTGCAGCATTATTTACAATGACCAAGAGGCAGAAACAACATTAGTGTGTATGGATGGATGAATAAAGAAAATTAAGTAGAAAACAAAATATTAGTTAGCCATAAAAAAGAAGGAAATTCTGTCAGGGGTTACAACATGGATGAACCTCGATCACATTAAGTGAAATCAGCCAGTCAGAGAAGGACAGATACTATTTATCTCCACTTATATGAAATAGCCCAAGTTACAGAAAGAAACAGAAAGTAGAATGGTTGTTGCCAATAGTTGCGGAGTGGGGAGGGTTTGTGGGAGAATTGCTATTCACCAGGTATTATCGTGCAAGATGTAAAATTTCTAGAGATCTACTGTTCATCATTGTGTTGATAATTAATACTATCTATTGTGCCTCTATAAAAGAAATTAATTAAGGGTAGACCTAATGTTATGTTTTTACCACAATTAAAAAAATGAAACTTTTGGGGTGCCTGGGTGGATCAGTTGGTTAAGCATACGACTTCAGCTCAGGTCCTGATGTTGTGTTTTATGAGTTCAAGCCCTGTGTCAGGCTTTGTGCTGATAGCTAGGAGCCTGGATTCTGCATCTCCTCGTAATTTTCTGCTTTTCTTCTGCTTACACTCTGTCTCTCTCAAGAGTGAAAAAACATTAAAAAAAATAAAAATAAATAAAACTTTTCCTATCAGTCACCATGAGGACAGTATTGTTACTGTCTTGCCTCTTAATAGCCCAAATTCCAAGCTTCCCTTCACAGTTGGAGCTAGAATCCTGTTGGGTCCTGGGAAGTGATGGACCTCATTCCAGTTAACACACAAATTTCCCATATTTACACATGGAGAGCTAGGGAGGTGGAAACTCCAGAGATTACCCTTCAAAGGTCAGAACATATAAAATTGATCCCAAACAGATTTCCAGATGCTGGGATTAGAAGAAAGGATCCTGACAGGAAATGGTTTGGTTAAAAATTTACACAGATAAATTGGATTATATTTGCACTGTTAAGTACCAATACTTCAGGATATGAATGAAAATTGTTCCTAGATTTAAGTGAGATCTAAATGAGATAAATAACTAAATGAAGATATACTGTTACATAGCAATAATGAAGGATATATATGAGGATATAACTATAGTATAAATAAGTATAAAAACCATTGGAACAAGTGCTATCACAGGTCTGTACCCGAATAGACCACATACAGTCTTGATTTATCAACCCATATTCACAATTTATAATTGAACACAAATGGAACACAAAATATTTTTACATATATTTAATATGTATTAAATATATTTAATATTTAATACATATTATTTAATATTATATGTATTATTAATATTATATGTATTATTTAATAATAATATAATACATATATTTAATATATTATAAAATACATATAGAACATATATACCATAAAATACTTTATGCATAAGTTACTTCATGTAAGATACATAATTACACATATATATAATTTTTAAAATAATTTTTTAACCAGAAACAAAAAAAATCTAAAAAAAGAATTTAGATATCAATTAAATAATCTTTTGGGTGTTTGATGTAGCCTCTTTGTATGAAATGAATATTTTGGAGGTACTTTGTTAAATCATTTCATAAAATTTTGCGGCCTTCATTTTTTAATTTATGTTTACCTTTTGTAAGTAAAGGACTGTTCCTTTTAGTACAGCATAAAATGTTTTCCATCCTCGCTTCCCTCTTGGAGCTAGAAAGGGAAAAAAATGGAAAATGTTATTTGACAGAAAACAGCACTTTAGGAAGAAGTGAAATGATCAACATGGTGTATTTCAATGATCTTGGTTTATTAGCTTCCAAAATTAATAATAAGAACTAAAATATTCTTGAAACGTAACTGTGTAATAGTCAATCTTCCAAAAATGTCTTCCATGTATCATTTCATTTAATCCTCACAATAATAATGTGAGATAGGTACTATGACTCTTGTCTTTTTATAAAACTGAAGCACAGAGAAGTAATCTGCTCATGGTCATACAACTAGGAAGAGGAGAAGCAGGAATCTGAACCCAGGTAGCATGGCTCTATAGTCTGCACTCTAGTAGACATGACTTAAAGACTGGGAAAGCAAAGAGGCATTTTGCAAGTGCATATTAATCCCAGAGAAAGCTTAAAAGCTCATGTACCGGATCATTTATAGCTCTGTCAAAGTTTCTAGAAATCATTAAAGTCTCAGAATATAAAAGGACTCCTCTTGGTATTTCTCCCACATACCTACCAACTGGATTATAATTTTGGCAACCTGCATTACCTCAGTTGCAGATCTTGCCACAGTGTAACATAATATTTTTGTTTTAAGTGTCTCTTTCAGGAGACTATGAATGTCCTGAGAGCAGGTATCCTTCATTTTTATAATTCATAGTACCTGGCACAGTGTATGGCAGTCATTAGGCACCCTCATAAAAAATCTCCAAATTAATGTTCTTTAAGAAGTCCTTACAGGGGCGCCTGGGTGGCTCAGTCAGTTGGGCGTCTGACTTCGGCTCAGGTCATGATCTCGCGGTCCGTGAGTTCGAGCCCCGCGTTGGGCTCTGTGCTGACAGCTCAGAGCCTGGAGCCTGTTTCAGATTCTGTGTCTCCCTCTCTCTGACCCTTCCCCCATTCGTGCTCTGTCTCTCTCTGTCTCAAAAATGAATAAACGTTAAAATAAAATAAAAATTAAAAAAAAAACTGAAAACTTAAAAAAAAAAAAAGTCCTTACATTCCTTTTGTTTATATTTTCCTGGAGTATAAAGTAGAATTCATCTATTTTTTAAAATGTTTATTTATTTTTGAAAGACAGAGAGACAGTGGGAGATGCAGAGAGAGGGAGACACAGAATCTGAAACAGGCCCCAGGCTCTGAGCTGTCAGCACACAGAGCCCAATATGGGGCTTGAACTCACGAACTGTGAGATCACTACCTGAGCAGAAGTCAGAGCCTTAACCAACTGAGCCACCCAGGCATCCCTACAATTTCTCCATTGAATCAATGTATACTTTTACAGAATGTCCTAAAACAAAAACACAGATTAGCAAATACAGTTTAGTATTCATTCGTAATCTTAATAAAATTAAAATATATAACTGGAAAATTTTATTACCTGAATGACATTTTTCTAAACATGTCTATCCATATAGGTAGGTACGGTCACTCATTCTTACTCCTTTATCAACTATCTGGCTGCCTTTAGGCTGTCTTTAACTTGGATGCTTGATTAAATTAGGAAGTGCATTATTCTTAAGCAAATCCTTTAAATCTCCTTTGACTGAAGACTCAAGAATCCTTAGGGTTGGCAACTGTGTTAATATCCACCTACAGAACACAGGTGCCCCTGCCAACACTATACTGATATATCCACCTGGCAAAAAAGGACTCAAAACATCTGCTCTGCAGGTTTCTGGGGGAAATTTGAAAAAAAAAAAAAACAAAAAAAAAAACAAAACAAAAAGCAAAACAAAACAAAACAAAAAACAACAACCAAAAACAAACCATCCCATCTGTTTCCACTATGCAAGGTTTAAAAATATGTACTCAAAAATAAGTGAACAAAAACAGTACACCATTATCTCCTTTATAAAGAGAATCACAGATCATTTATACATATCTATATATAATATATAGATATTATGTATATTATGTATAAATGTTATATAATACAGTATATATATAATTTATATGTGTATATATCATATATATATGTATATATCATATATATATATACTGAATATTGACTGTACTGTTAAATAGATGTCAAATTCTGATACAGCTGATGTGACAACAGTGCACACAGAAACACAGAAGTGACCACAGGAACTACTGCATACTGCAGAGCAGGACCAAAGGCAGCGTGGTGTGCTGAACCCACCAGACTAGAAAGCAGACCAGCTGGTTTCTAGCCCTGTCTTAAACCTATCTCACCCAAAACTTTAACTGGGTAACTTCTAACCGATCCACCAACTTTTCAAAAATTTGGATGTTTCATTTAAAATCATGGATAATTTACCTAAGTTAAGGCAAAGAACTAGCTAATGCTGGAAAGGAACTTAGAGAAAACTGCTTTTTTTTCCTCTCACTTTTTGTTGTTGTTTAACATCTTTAATCCCCATCACCTACCCATTCCCCTCATCCAAATCGTCTCTGGTAACCATCAGTTTAGTTCTCTACACTTAAGAGTCTGTTTCTTCCTTTGTCTCTCTTTTTCTCTCTTGGTTTTATTTCTTAAATTTCACATGAGTAATGGTATTCATATGGTATTTGTCTTTCTCTGACTGACTTATTTCACTTAGCATTATGTTCTCTAGATCCATTCATGTTGTTGCAGATGACAAGGTTTCATTCTTTTTTGTGGCTGAGTAATATTATATATACTTGTTTATCCATTCATCTATTGAAGGACACTTGGGCTGCTTCTGTAATTTGGCTACTGTAAATAATGCCACAATAAACATAGGGGTGCATATATCCTTTTGAATTAGTGTTGTTATATTTTTTGAGTAAATACCCAGTACTGTGATTACTAAATTATAGGGTAGTTCTATTTTTAATTTAAATTTTTAATTTTTTGAGGAAAATTTTCACAGTGTACGTACCTGCTTGCATTCCTACCAATAGTGAAGGAGGGTTCCTTTTTTTCCACATTCTCACCAACACCTGCTTTTTCTAGTGTTGTTGATTTTAGCCATCTGACAGGCATGAGGTAATATTACATTGTAGTTTTGTATCCTATGACTTATGATTGGAGCATTTGTATATTTATATGCAAAGTAATTAGTGATAGATGTGTACTTATTGCCATTTTGTTACTTGTTTTGGGCTTATTCTTGTAGTTTTTCTCCTATCCTTTCTTCTCTTGCTCTCTTTCATGGTTTGCTGGCTTTCTTTAGTGATATACAGTAAAACCTTGGATTGTGAATAACTTGTTTCTGTGAGTGTTCTGCAGGATAAGCAAGCATTTCTAATAAATTTTAACTTGATAAATGAGCAATATCTTGCAATACAAGTAGTATGTGATGCCTAATGTCACATGATCACACCTGAGCCAATGGTTCTTCTCTCTCTCACTGCGGGATTGTGGGTGATCATCAATGCAATGTCACATTTGTGGGAAATCCTCAAAAGAAGGCAAAAGCAAGTGGTATTGGATAGGGTCCCTCTTAAAACTGCACAAAATGAAAAAGATTCCACACCCGTGATTCTGTTAGTGATAGTGAAAGTTGTCCTATAAAATAACCCTCTCTCTCGTCTCCCTTGCACCAGCCATGAAGGTTTTCAAAGTTAAGTGTAGGTTAATTTTTTTGTTTATAGTTTTTATTTTATTATTTTGTATTATATTACAGTATTATAATCATTTTTATATGAATATTTTTGGGTTGTGGAAAGCATCATCTGAGTTTCCACTATTTCTTTTGGGGAAATTCGTTTTGACTCACAAATGCTTTGGATCACAATTTGGAACAAATTATGCTCATAAACCAAGGTTTTACTGTACTTGGATTTCTTCCTCATTCTTTGCATATCTATTAGTGGTTTTTAATTTGTGACTGCCATTAGTTTGTATAACATCTTCCACATAGAGCAGTCTCTGTTATGTTGATGGTCACTTAAGTTGGAAACCATTCTTTACTCCTCTCACCCCCACAATTTAGGTATATAGTGTTATATTTTACATCCTTTTATCTTGTGACTCCCTTGACTGGTTTTTACAGATTTACTTATTTTTACTCCTTTTGTGTTTCCTACTTTTCATACTCTCACTTATGGTCTTTCCTTTACACTCAAAGGGTGCCTTTTAATATTTCTTGTAGGGTTTGTTTAGTTATCATGAAATCCTTTATTTTTTGTTTGTCTGAGACACTGTCATTCTACTCTAAATGATAGCCTTGCTGGATAGAGTATTCTTGGATACAGATTTTTCTCTTTCAGCACTTCAAATGTATCATGTCACTGCCTTCTGGCCTACAAAGTTTCTCCTGAAAAACCTGCTGATTACCTTATGGGGTTTCCTTATATGGGATTTCCACTCAGATTATGATCCCAGGGTCATGGGATTGAGCCCTGTGTCAGGCTCTGCACTGAGTGTAAAGTCTGCTTAAGATTTTCTCTCTCTCTCTCTCTCTCTCTCTCTCTCTCTCTCTTTCCCTCTGCCCCTCTCCCCTGCTTGCATGCACTCTCTGAAATTAAAAACAAAACAAAACAAAAAACAAAAAACATATAAAAAAATAAACATGATGGGAGGAATGAATGAGAGTTCTATTTGGAAACCCAATGTCACCTACTGAAAGGCTTTAAATTATAAGGGTGATAGGGAGTTGGTAAGTAGGTTTTAAAAATACCTAGGTGTCTACTGTAAAAAGGTGTTTACAGAACTCTATCAAAAGACATGATTTTATGCACTAGACTATGCTTTCATAGCTGTTTTTAATATGTATACTCAAAGTTCAAAGACACTTACCTTCTTTTTGAAAATACAAAGATTTTAGAATATTTTGTTCTCATCATCTGCCTCCAACCTTACATGATAATGGTACCTATTACTTTTGTTTATTTTCTTAACACTACCAAAAAAGACATCATTATTTTTGTATGTGTCTATAAACTCTCATTGTCTATATCTACTCTCATGTTTACATTTACATGTTTCATTAACACTTTCTGTACCTCAGATTTCTTTTGGAGGTCATGTTCAATTAATTCTCTAAATTTATACTTAGAAGTTCCTTTTGTGAGGGTTGTTTTGATGGGAAATCATTTTCTACTTTTGTTTACATAAAAATGTCTTTATTTCATTAAAAATTCTGGGTTGACAATTCAATTTCCTTATGAAGATATAATTTCACTACCTTTTGCTCTCACTATTGTTTCAATGTCTATCTTGACTCTAGTTGTTATGTCTAAGAAGAGGTTTCTTTAAATTGATCCAGCTTGATGTTCTTTGGGCTGTGTGTCATTTCCAAATTCTTGTAGTCATTAGATCTTTGAATATTGTGTCTCCTCCATTTTCTCCACTATTTTAACCTCTGACACTCTTTTAATTGCATTCCACAGGTTTTTTTTTTTTTTACCTGTTCTCTCTTATATTCTTTTTATTTTTCTATGCTAAAAGCTATGTAATTTTATCTCCAATTCTCCTTGGATACCCAGATCCAGAGATACTCTGAAGTTATAGCACCCCTAGGGTTAGCTTCCTGTTCTAGATTTGTACTCATATTTTTTTCCTGGCCTCATAGGATTTCCCTTTCGTTGTTATAGTCATCCATTCTTTTAAAAGGTATGTTAAGGGGCGCCTGGGTGGTGCAGTCGGTTAAGCGTCCGACTTCAGCCAGGTCATGATCTCGCGGTCGGTGAGTTCGAGCCCCGCGTCAGGCTCTGGGCTGATGGCTCAGAGCCTGGAGCCTGTTTCCGATTCTGTGTCTCCCTCTCTCTCTGCCCCTCCCCCGTTCATGCTCTGTCTCTCTCTGTCCCAAAAATAAATAAAAAACGTTGGAAAAAAAATTAAAAAAAAAATAAAAGGTATGTTAAAATACCTTATCATTTTTAGATGTTTTATAATGGAAATTTTGGAATTTGTAGGCTGTTGTATTTGTCAAAATAGACCCTCTAGCTCTTTTTTCTTTAAAGAATTTATTTTGTAGAGAATTTTGTAATCTAGAAACAATTCATGAGAAGAATACAGTAAGTGCTGAGGACAAGATGAGAGGAATCAGAACACAGAACACAAGGGAGGAGGCAATTACAATTGTCCAGATGAGAGAAAAAGGCCAAAATATGGGCAGAAGTACACAACAAATAAACTAAAGAAATAAAAAGGGGAAAGGCAGTAATGTTAACTGAGCACCTATATCCAGTGCTCTGAGCATTGGTCTGGCATTTAAAATGTACACTATATTTGATCTAAACAATCCTTAGTTTAGGTATTATTGCCTCTTTTCACATTAATGTCTCCTAAGCTACACTTGCAGTCCTAAAGGTAGAGTAAGCTACTGAGAAGGCTACCTGCCTAAGGATTTCAGAGCTACTGTATAGGGCAATTCAGCCAAGGAAACATATTCTAAGGCTACACTGAGAAGGAGAAACTGTGCAGGTGGTAATCTTTTATAAATGATCAAGCCTGCTACTCCAGTGAGATAAATATAATGGATAGGGAAAGAAGAAGTCCAGACAGGAGGGGGATACAAATACAAAGTATATTCTCTAATATCACTGAACTCAGGGACTTTCAAAGGTATTCTTGCTCATGGCTATGAACCTCAGAACTGAGGCATGATCCCTGCATCTGCCCTCTCAGATGTGACCAGCCCAAAATTTCTGTGGAGTACTAACTCCCATAGCAATAATAATTACAGCTGTGGTAGTAGCACATATTGTTTTAAGCACTGTTCCAAAACTTGATGTGAATTAACTAAAGGTTACAACTTTATAAGGAAGCAATTATTATAATCTCTATTTTACAGATGTGGGATCCAAAATCCCATCTAACCTGCAACACTTGGTTCCCAACAACACTGGCTACATTACTCTGGTTTGTATGCAGGGAAAAGACCAGTTAAACCAGACTCAGTATACAATGTCTTGGTTAACTCTGAGATACAGGAGTTATCTTCAAATTATTTATGATCTAAGCATGAACACTGACCAGTCAGGAAAGACACTGTCCAATCAGGACTGAAGGGACACCCATAGTAAATAGTCTGTACAACTGAACCAGTATATATATTCCCTATCAGTCCTGCCTGGGAGAATGTTTCCTGCCCACCATAGGTTAAAATAAGAAAGAAGAAAAGTCAAACAAAACTCTGTGATTATTGTCCTACATCTCACCCATACACACACACACACACACACACACACACACACACACACACACAAATACACATTTCTGTAAAAGAGAAATTGGCCGTTGTTCCAAAGATAGGTGATATTGGAACTATTATGAAATCTTCAATATTAGAAACCAGCTCTTGTTAATGTTCTTATCTTACCTTCATTATACCTTCATTATACATTATTATATATGAAGAAGTCTTTTTGGAAATATAAAGTAACAATATCTTGGCTTCAATTATTGCCATTGGTCTTTGTAAAATAGTTAAATTACCTGGGACCAAAAGCACAGGTTGTCACCATTATTTCATAAAGAGGAAGGAATCAGAAAATGTTCCTGAGCAATAAAATATTAAGTAAAGGTCGATACTGAATATATGCCAGAAAATAAACCTATGTATTTTTTGTAGTCTACCAAAAGGTATAGGCTTCATGTAAAAGTTTATATTTGCATGCTCTACTCTGCAACTTTAATTTTTTTCTGAACCAAACTGGGAAGAAATTGTGGCTAGGATCTTAGTGTCCCAATTTTTCTATTTTATTCAAAAAGGAATGATTTTTTTCCTACATCAAAATAGATTAATCCTGCTTCTGGCCGCTGTGGGGAATAAGCTTAGGAACTCCCTGAGTTTTCACCGATGGGTTAACAAGGCATAAAGAATTAGAAAGCCATAGGATGTACACACCCAAGTTTGGGTAAACAAGAGTAGGTAAATAAAATTAGGTAAATGGGGCAAAGGCCCCCAGTATAGGTAAAGCGAGGCAAAGGTCCCAGTGTAGGACAAAGGTATAAGAATAGGGAAATCTCAGGATGAAAACATCCAAGATGAGGTAAACAAGATTAGGTATTCAGGGCAGAAATGCCCCCAATTTAGTACAATAGCAGAAAGCTGCTTTCGTAGGAAGGAAGGACCAAATTAGGTAAACAGGTTAATAGGACTATAGACCTCTGCAGGGCAAAATTGCCCAGGGGGAGCTAATTAGCAAAAGAAAGGTACCTTGTTGACCCTGAGGTAGCATGCTCCTTCTTGTCCCCTAGGCCAGTTTAGGGAAGCAGAAGTGTTGTCTCATGTTTCCTGTAAACAACCCTTCACCTGGCACCAGAATCTTCTTTTGTATTGACCCAAACTCCTAACACCGCATATATTCAAAACCCCCTTTCCCTTATGCCCATGAGTTAATGTTCACAATTTCATTGTCTCTTTCTGCACGCCCATCACCATGTTTGTAAGCTTCTGATCCTAATAAAAACGGAGCAAGGACCCTTACTCGGGGCTCTTGTCTCCTCCCAGACATTAGCTTCTCTCGCATTTTTAATCCTGTCTCCCACTTTCTTGCTGGACAAGACAGAACTCCAGACCCAGAGTCTATGACAGGCCACTTCGTACTTTAGATTCCCTAATCCACAACTTTTTGCTTTTATTCAAGTTTAATATCAGAAAGACTTAATATGTATGGAAAGGCATAGTATGTACATTGCCTATTTTTTTCTTTTAATACTCTAACCTTTCTTTCCTGTCTGTTGGCTTGAAAAGCATTCTTCTACTGCCTCAATAAAATGACAAAAATACCATCTTCCCCAAAGAGTAGAGGTCAGTAAGAACACTAATGAGAAATAATTCTTGAGTAAGGCCTGAAGGCTAACATTTTTGGTCCTACCAGGTTTGAACAAAGGGAAACGTGAGAATGTGATGGTTCTATGCACATTATCTTCAATTTCCTTACTTTAATGAAGAAATGCATTTAAAATATAATGTAATACCACTGGTGGCATTCCAAAATAAATCCTTGCTGAACTTGGAAACAAAGATGTGCTCAGCAAAGCTCTTCTATACTAGTACAATTGGGATACATTTATATTAGATTTGTAAAAAGCACAAGACATTTTTAAAGGTGCTTTATTTCTCTAGTGACAACATCTGAAAATCGGGCAAAATTCTTAAAGTATTTTCTTTACAGAATAAAGAGGTATGCTACCTTGGTAGCAGGCAGACTCATAAATTCTACACCACTGAGGGCTGAAAGTACAGCATACGGTGAGGGGAGGGGGAATGCTTTCTGCAACTGATTTGCAAAGGACTTAGATTAATAAATGACAGCCCTACAAAACATTAAAGAATTGAAGGGTGATCTTTGTATATTTACCCCTAATTTTCTTTCATAAACATCCTCAGGCACCACCATAATTACTATTAAATCTTTATAGAGTGTAAAGGTCAAGGGGAGGTCACCCAAAATGTGCCACTTTGGTGTATCAATTATTTTCAATAAAAGTTACTTAAGAAAGAACCAATGCAAAAAGAACACTCTAAACTCTCCCTCCTTTGTCTCCAGAAAACAAGATATAAATCTCTCATGTGAAAGGCACCTTTCTTGTACCAGGGAGTAAAGATATCCTTATCACCAGAGATACAAAATTTAGAGCAGAGAAGGCTATATTAACAACGCTTGTTACTTTTTACTAATTTACTACCCCAGCCCAATTCTATTTAGCATTCCTTATTAACTGAAGCTCCCAAAGTTAAGTTTTCTTTGTTGTGTCAATCTATCACAGATTTATTGTCTGTTTGTCTAAAAAGTATAAAACCTGCCTACCTTGGTCATTTCTTCAATTATAGGACTTCTGTTTGCATGTAATAAAACTTTGGTTTTTTCTCCTGTTAATGTCTCATGTCAATTTACTTCTTAGTCAAGAAGGACCCTGATGGGCACAAGAAAAATGATTTCTTCATTCCCTACAGTAGGCATAGTGGCAAGATAAAATTCTACTTGATATTTGCTTCAAAGATTCTGCAGCTTTCAGATCTTGGGACATCTTATGTATAGCCTATAAAAATTTAAGGTTTCTTACCATGGTAGCTTCCAGGAATCTATCTGCAGAGTCCAATGGAGCAAGAGTGGTAAGAATATATTTTCCCTTTCTCTAAATTTAGATTAGGAGGAAAAAGTACTGTGGAATTGGTTCCTTAGGCTTAGTGACTCTTGGTAAAAAATTGGTAGAATGCTCTTGGTTTTACTGATCCATGTCTTTCCAGAGATGGTCATTGTCTTGTCTGTGTCTTTTGTGTTGTTTGTCACATATAGGTATTACAACAGGGCAGAACACAGAGACTGGCTCTATAAGCCTGCTGTTGGAGCCTGGCTTACAGACTTAGTTCATGGCTTTCATCAAACTAGCATCTGTTTTAGGGAGCCCCTCCCTAAAGAATGTGGTGAAAACCTCAAGACAAGGGAAAGTAACCTGGCTATGTGTGCATACATGACATTCCTCACAATTCTGTAATGCAGACTGCCCATTTAGACTGTATGTTACCATATACGGGAGACAAAGGAGCAAGAACTGTACAAAAGGCAACCCACCCACACCCCACCCTGCTGTTCTCAGGGCTCAGCCTTTTGGGGTCTTAGCCCACTGAGCCTGTGCTGGCATGAATAAAGCTGCATCCTGGAAAGAAGAGCCTTGCTTGGTGTTCCAACTCTCTGTGTGTTTTTTCCTGCTACATTTCTTGGGGGCTTGGGTCTGGGATTCGGAGATGGTGCATTTCTACCTCCTTTTTCACAGGGGTGGGAACCTCGGAGTGCTAGGAGAAGTGACCAGTGGACCACTTGATCTGTAGGAGAACTAGCTCCGCCCAGTGTGCTGGGGCGAGGACCCCAGATGCACAACAGAACCTGGTGAGGCTCAGAAACCAGCTCAGGGAGCACTGTCTACCAGACTGGTAAGAACCAGGGTTTGTTTTGGTAGACCTATTCCTGAGAGGCTGAAGGGGAACCTGATCACCTCCCAGAGTTGCCCAAGTGGTTCCACAAAGAATGAAACTGCAACTCTAAGGCGCTGGGCACTGGGCGGCAGGGTAGAGTCACTGTGTGACTGTGTGAATGAGACAGTGGAATGGGCTGTTCAATGGGCTGAAGCGAGCGGTGAGTCTTGATCCGTGGTTACATGGTGACCTCATATGGCTTAGGGCGGCATCAGATTTCCTCAGGAGTCTATCCAGGTCAGGGCTTGATATGAAATCTGACAATGCTAAGAGGAGACTGAAATATCTCCAAGAGGAGAGCAGCTGGAAACGGACAAAGTGAGCATGCGTCCTCTCCAATAGACCCTTCCCCCTTTTTCCTCTCTTGTACATTAAAGTTGTCCTTTACGGGGAGGAAATGGGTAGAAAGCAGAGTAAACCAACTCCCCCAGAGTGTATGTTGAGGAATTTCAAAAAGGGGTATTCAGGAGATTAGGGTGTGAAATGAACCCCTGGAAAGCTCTGGACATGCTGTGAAATTGATTGGCCATTGTTCAGGATGGGCTGGCCCTCTAAGGGCTCACTTGATAAGGAACTAGCTGGCTGAGTATTCAGGGTTGTTGTGGGGGATCCAGATCACCTTGACCAATTTCCTTATATTGACTGTTGGCAAGACCTGGTCCTACTCAGCCACCTTGGCTAAAAGTCTGTATTGAAGAGAACTTCTAAACTTATGACAGCTAATGACACAGCTTCCTCCAAATGTCAGCCAAAAACTGAAAAACCCGTACTGTCAGGAGAGTCTGAGAGGATCCCACCACCATATGCCCCACTGTATCCCTCACTGCCACCTGTGTCTCCAGCTTCCCCGGCTGCTGAAACCCCACTGGATCCTGGCCCTATACCCAAGTCCTTACCATTTCTACCACCTCTCCAGATGTGACTGGCTTGCCTGGACCATCGGTCCTAACCCCTACAGGAAGGCAACTAGAAGATCAGGACAGCAGAGATAGACCCCCCCCCCCCGCCCCGCCCCGCAGCAACACCAGGGAGCCCTACAGATGACACTGAAGGAATCTAGGGGACCTGTCTGTTATTATCAGGAAGGCCAGATCCAAGAAGGCCAGCATGTTTTTGTCTACCAACCCTTTACCACTATGGACCTCCTAAATTGGAAGCACCATACTCCCTCCTATACGGAGAAGCCCCAGGCTAAGATTGAACTAATGCAGTCCATAATTGAACTAATGCAGTCCATAATTCAAAACCATAGACCTACCTGGATGGACTGCCACCAACGCCTCCTGATCTACTTCGACACAGAGGAGCATCACCGAATAATGCAGGCAGCCCTAAAATGGTCAGATAAGAATGTCCTGGCTGGGACACTAGGCACCCAGCCTTATGCTCAGGCTCACTTTCCTGGGGAGGAACCCAAATAGGACCCAAATGACCCAAGTTTAGATGGAGGGCTCGCAAAGACTGAACAGTATCAAGAAGCCCTTCTAAATGACATGAAGGAAGGGGAGAAAAAGGCCATAAACGTGAGTAAAACATCAGAAGTGCTCCAGGGACCCAAGGAGAGCCTGAGCTGGTTCTATGAGAGATTATGTGAGGCATTTCGTCTCTCCACAACTTTTGATCCAGAGGCACCTGTTAACCAGCTGATGGTCAATGCAGCTTTTGTAGGTCAGGCCCAAGGGAACATCCAGCAGAAGCTGTAAAAGCTAGAGGGTTTCGCCAGCATGAATGTCAGTCAGTTGCTGGTAGTAGCAACTAAGGAATTTGTCAACAGTGGTAAGGTGTCACCGAGGGAAGAATGATGGAAGATGCAGAAAAGGGCAGACTTGTTAGCTGCTGCCTTGGTGGAGTGGTTGGAATGCTCCCGGATAGGTGCCCCACAGGGATGAGGCCGGGGCCCAAAGGGGGCCAGTGGGGAGGATTATCTTACCCAGGATCAAAGTTAGGATGGAACCAGTGTGTGCACTGTCATCAGGAGGGCCACTGGAAAAATGAGTGCCCCTGCAGCTGGGTAATTCTCAGCAGGGGCCCAAGAAAAAAGAAACAGGCCATGTGGTTCAGAGCAGATATCAACTAGCATCATGGCCTAATGGGGCCCCAGAAAGTGATTCTGTGGGGCTAGCCACCACAGAGGACTATGAGGAAGACTAGGACTGACTGGACTCTACTTTGTTAGGCCCCCAAGAGCCTATGTCTGAATGAATGTGGAGGGGTGACCCATCGACTTCATGGTACATACTGGGGTGGAACACATAAGGGTGACCCAACCCGTGGGCCCCCCTCACAGAGACAAGTCACCACTGTGGGGGCCACAGGCAGTTGGATACGCCATCCCTTCCTGCTGTCTTTAAGATGCAATTTAGGCGGGTGTGAAGTCATTAATGAATTCCTGTACCTCCCTGACTGCCCCATGGCTTTAATGGGCTGGGACCTGTTGGGAAAGGTTCAGGCCCAGATAACTTTCAACTCCCATGGACAAGCTGCTCTGACCCTATGAAAGCTGGAAGTGAAGATTATAACTCTCACAATTCCCATGGGAAAGAAAGGCACCTCTACAGTCTCATGGAGGAGACTTGGCAAAACCCCTTTATGAGGCCACAAAGTGGGGGAGAGCAGGAACCTCTATTATGGGAGCAAATACAGCAAAGAGACTTTGAAGAGTCAAACAGGCCCTTGCCAACTCACCTGGTCTGGGGCTCCCAGACATGTCTACACCCTTCTTCTCATATGTTCATGAAAGTACTGGCATTGCAGTGGGAGTCCTAACCCAGATGTTGGGGTAGAGGCATCACTCGGTGGCATATCTCTCCAAGCAGCTTGACTCTGTTGTCCAAGGCTGGCCACCTTACCTATAGGCACTTGCAGCCATGGCCCTCTTAGTGTCTGAGGCTGACAAGTTAACTATGGGACAAGAATTAGCAGTCCGAGTGTCACATTCAGGAATTGACATTAATGGAGTACAAGGGATAATTCTGGCTAACCAACGCCCAGATTATCAGGTATCAGAGAATGCTATGTGAGAACCCGCACATTCACCTAAAAGTAGCATAGACCCTAAACTCTGCAACCCTACTGCCTGTGGGTCCAGGTCAACCAGATCATGACTGCATCGAAGTCATGGATTAGGTGTTCTCCACCCAAACAGACTTGAGGGATCATCCCCTCAAGGACCCTGACACTGAGTATTTAACTCAAGGTAGCAGTTTTGTGAAAGAGGGAGAATGCAGGGTACTCTGTAGTGACACTGAATTCTATGATTGAGGCCAAACCCCTGCCAAAGGGGACTTCGGCACAAGAATGCAGAGCTCATTGCGCTAACACGAACCCTCCAACTGGCGGCAGGGATACATGTTACTATATACGCAGACTCTATGTCTTCACCACTCTCCACATACACAGGCTTTATATAAAGAGAAGGGTCTAATAAACTCAGAAGGAAAAGACATAAAGTATGATAAGGAAATCCTTGAACTCTTAGATGCTGTGTGGGCCCCTAAAAGACTGGCAGTCATGCATTGTCAGGGACATCAAAGGGGAGACACCACAGCTGCATGGGGAAACCATAAGGCAGACCTAGAGGCAAAGGTTTTGGCCTCCAAAGAAACAGTGGAATCAATGGTTTTAACTGCTGCACTGTTCCCTAGTCCTCTGGCAGAATGGGACCCTAATTACTCACACCATGAGAGTACCTCGTTTAAGACTGAAAATGGAAGCTACCTCCCAGTTGGATGGTGGAAATTTGAAGACAGCTGAGTAGCAATTCCTGAGGCCCTGGTTCCAGCTTTTGTCAAGGAGTTCGATCAGGAAAGCCATATTGGCCGGACAGCTCTCAAGGCTACGTTGAGCTGACATGTCTACATCCCTTGACTCTCCATAATAACCTGAGTAGTATGTGAGCAATGTGAAACGTGCACCCAGAATAACCCAAGTT
This sequence comes from Leopardus geoffroyi, assembly GCF_018350155.1. Classification (NCBI taxonomy): domain Eukaryota; kingdom Metazoa; phylum Chordata; class Mammalia; order Carnivora; family Felidae; genus Leopardus; species Leopardus geoffroyi. The sequence goes on from NC_059327.1 coordinate 38,203,913, forward strand.
AGGGAACCAAGGCTTCCCCTGGGGTGCAGAGTGTCAGGGGAGCCCTGTTTGAAAATATGATGATGAACTTCACAGAGCTTCCCCAGGACTGAGGCCATATATATCTGTTGGTCTTCATGTGCACTTTCTTAGGCTGGGTGGACGTATTCCCTACTCACACAGAAAAGGTACATGAACTGGCCCGACTTCTTCTTCAAAAGAAATCATTCCTTGATTTGTGAAACTATCACTATGGGATCAGATAATAGGCAGCACTTGTGGCTGAGGTGATGCAGCTGGTGGCAAAGGGGTTAAAGATCACCCGGAAGTTACATACGGCCTACTGACCCCAGAGCTCTGGGAAGGTACAACGAATGAATCAAACCCTGAAGCTGCAATTAAGTAAACTATGTTAGGAAACCCATCTACACTGGGACCAGATGTTGCCAATTGTTTTGTTAAGAATCAGCCCTACTAAGCAGACAAGGTTCCCCGCTTATGAAATTCTTCATGGGTGCCCTCCCCTCCATTATCAAGTCATGGTGGGGGGGTGATCTAAATGAGATAGGTAATCTAACCCTAAGGCAACAGATGTGGGCCCTTGGCTCTACCCTAACCACCTGACACCACTGGGTGTAAGGAAGTGATTACCTGTGAGTCTGACCACAGATGCTCACCCCTTTAAACCAGCGGATGCTGTATGGGTGAAGGAATGGGATGTCTAACCCCTAAAACCTCTCTGGAGGAGTCTGTTCACTGTCATTTTGTCCACCTCTACTGCAGTAAAGGTAGCTGAGGTGGGTCCCTGGATTCACCACAGCAGAGTGAAGCCAGCATCTCAAAACTTGGGAGTGCATTCCTAATTCATCAACGCCGTGCAAGCTGACCATACAAAAGAAGCAAGCTGCAACTCCAGAGGCTCTGGGAGACTGCAGCCCTGCTTCAGTCACTCCAGAAGCTGACTAATCTATGCATGACAGAAGCCTGAGGAATCGATGGTCTGATGGAACAAATAGACTGTTCTTATTTTTTATATCTATTTCCTTACTGTGATGCACTGTCACCCCATGTGTCTTGCAGTCATTGTGATTCTTGCTCTACTTTTCACCATAGGATTGGCAGAGGTTGCCCCAGTCAGCTGAGAGTGTGGTGAGAGTTTTCTGTTAGCACTTACCTTCCTTTTATGGACAGGATGCTTTGTTGGTATTGCTTGCTTCTAATCTAGACCCTTCTGTAGACCTAGATTCCTCATCATACGACCCATGTATTTGTATGACCAGGTCAGGCCAGGGAGTCACGTGGATCTTACTATACCATACTCACTTTTCATGCCAAGGAAAAGTCTTGGGGACCTGCAGACACAATAAGACCTATCTGCTAATGGGAGAGTCAATACACTTGCTTTGACCCCCAATACTCCCCCAGTGAAGACTGGTTAGAAGTCCGATCCTACCAAGAGGGTAGGGCCTTGGTCAGCTGGACACAAATTACTAACCCACAATGATTGGTGTCAATGTTACCTGACGTTATGTGAGGTTATAAGTATTGGCCCAGAGGCATCTGTCATGCGAAAAAAGTGGGAACTTGTCATAGAGGGCCCAAGGGCTCTTGATGCACTATGCGGAGGCTTAGATTGGGAGCCGGAATACCAGTGCAATGACAAATACATGTGTGAGAAAAACAGTTTATGTGCCTATACACCTGAGATTTTATGCCCCAGCTGGAGCTGTGTTTCATGGGCTACTTGGAAAAAAGAAGGCACAACAGCACTCCTTCAGAAGGGGGCTGCTACATCAGGTTGTCGATCAAAAGTCTGTAACCCTGTTAATTTTACCATAGTTAACCCAGGAGATTCCAAATGGCAGTGGGGCACCTGAGTTGGCATCTGGATTCATGGGTGAGGCAGAGACCCAGGGACTGTGCTACATTTCAAGAGAGTCACTACCACCCATCCAACCATGTCACATCAAGTCTTCTACTCCTTCAGTGAAGAATAAGAAGTAGCCCCCTTCCCACTTCAGTCACAGAAAGGAACTTGTTTCTAGCCCTAGCAAAGACTATGGCCCAGACTCTCAAGATCTCTCCTGCTATGTATGCAGGGGAACGAACATGGGGGATCGATGGCCATGGGGGGTAGAGGATTAGATCCCTGTGAACCTTATAATGAAACAGAATACCCCAGTCCTACTACTGGGATTTGGCTCCTCAAAACCTCAATTATTGGGAAAAACTGCCTTGTCTGATGGGGAAAAAAGTTCACCATCTCTGTTCGAAGCTTAATGGGCCCAGGCTAAAGATTTTATAACTCAACCCCCTGGGAAACCCAATGGTGGGGGACCCCAGATCTCCTAGAACTAGATCCCCACCCTTATCTAACTTTTCTCATCTTGGGACAATGTCAACACAGCCATTGAGTGGCAGGCCCTGGGTGGACTACACTGGATATGTGGAAGGACAGCCTATACAGTACTTCCCTCAGGCTGGTCAGGTCATGTGTGCTGGGAACTATTTGTCCATATTTCTTCCTGCTTCCACTTGCCAGAGGGACGATTTGGGAGTCCAAGTGTATGGGGACAGGGAGATTCAAAGGAAATGATGTGCCCTACAAACTGGCAATTGGAAAAATGATGAATGGCCTCCTGAGCGTATAACCCAGTATTATGGCCCTGCCACCTGGGCAGAGGATGGGTCCTGGGGCTACCATGCTCCCATTTACATGCTAAACCACATAATCAGATTGCAAGCAGTTGTAAAAAGTATAACCAATGAAACTGCCAGAGCTCTTAACTTACTATCCAAGAGAAAACCAAAATGCTCAATGTTTTCACCAAAATCACTTGGCCTTAGATTAATTGCTTGCTTCTGGGGGAGGAGTTTTTGGAAAGTTTAACCTGAGCAACTGCTGCCTACAGATAGATGATGAAGGAAAAGTCATAGAGGAGATTACAGATTGAATGAGAAAGGTTGCTCAGGTCCCAGTCCAGACCTGGAAAGGTCGGGACCCTGAGGAGTTATCTGGAGAATGGTTTTCAACTCTCAGGGAATTCAAACCCTCATAGGTATTATCCTCTTGATTTTGGGAGCTTGTTTAATCCTACCTTGCCTAGCACCCCTGGTTATATGGTCTGTCTCTAACCTCATTGAGGTAATGGTCGAAAGGACAACAGCCACACATGTGATGATGTTATGGAAATCTAAACCTCTAAACCAAGATGATGCTTTTTGACCCAAAAAAGAATCAAAGGGGAGAATGTAGTAGAGCCCCTCCCTAAGGAATGTGGTGAAAACCTCAAGACAAGGGAAGGCAACCTGGCTATGTGCGCATGTGTGACATTCCTCACAACTCTGTAACATAGACCGCCCATTCAGACTGTATGTTACCAAATATGGGAGACAAAGGAGCAAAAATTGCACAAAAGGCACCCCCCCCTCCAGCTTTTCTCAGGGCTCAGCCTTTTGGGGTCTTAGTCCACTGAGCCCGTGCTGGCACGAATAAAGCTGCATCCTGGAAAGAAAAGCTTCGGTGTCCTGACTCTGTGTGTGTCTCCCCGCTAAAGTTTAAGTCAAGCTCTGCTGAGAGTTAATGTGCACATGAGGTAAAGTCTACTGTTAAGAGACATCCTAGAATCCAAACCCATAAAAGCTCTTAAAGCACTTGCCACATAAGTCAAAGACTCCTATGCTAGGATAAACTGGTCACGACATAGGTAGATTCATAGTAGGTTACTCTTCAACCTCAAGAAAAACTTCCATGCAATGAGTTACACTGTCAAGGGACATACAATTCCCAACCCCATGGTGCATCCCTTCTAGGTATTAGTTTAGCTCTGAGAGACCCAAGGCTTAGCTAAAGCTGCTAATATGCAAATAAAAAAAAAACCTGAATGAGGTTTTTTCCTTTCATCTTGTTCTAAGAGCTTGACTTTCTGACCAAATGAAAATATTCTTTCAGGTCTCCTCTATCCAGAGGATGCCCTTACTAGGCAGTATCCTGAGGGTTAGTTTTGAGAAGGAAAACTGGTAAAAAGCAGATAAAAAGGGGCAGCCAGCTTTTGGCTTCTGCAATCTTACTTGCCAGGAATCAGAAGCCAGACTGTACTAAGCCCCGCCCAACCTGGAAGCACAAATGTGTAAAAGATCAGTAAAACCCAAGCTGGATGCTCAGTCTTTGGAGGGGACTCTGCTGGGCCGGCACTGGTGCGAAATAATGTCTTTTCTGATTCTCCCGAGTGCACGCTGCTTGTCCCTTTCTGGGTGCTGAGTATTTGTTCTAACAGTTTAAATAGACTGGGGATCCAAGACAGGCAGTTATAAGCAGCATTCTCTGTAGAGCCATGCCAGCTCTCTAGGGAGTTCATCATAGGAGGTCCCATCTCTTAAGGGAATTATGTCATCTCAACCTTTGTTGTTTGTTAGTGCTCAAAAAAAAAATCCATTAAAGTAGCACCTGCCCAGTGACTATGGGTCTATTACTGCAGACAACTTGCGTTTGTGGGAGACAGGAAACACCATACACACCATCATTCTTACTGCCTCTACAACAAAAGTCTTTGCTTTTTTAGACTACTTTTGGGAGTAAACATTTGGATCATGGAGGTTGTATGACCTATGCCTTCTCCAAAGCTGCCTCTTGTGTTCATACTCTAAGCATGGAAAGTTCCTTCTGAGTCTTTTCAAAAAAAGGCTTATTGGTTTGGTATTATTAAAATTAATAAAATCCTATTTGTCAGTAGTCAAACAATGGATCCTTTAAATTGGCTATGTTAGGAAGAAAAAAAATTATATATAGAGAGCTCTCGATTGTATTATTAGTATGATGGCTAGCCTAAGGGAATCCTTGGACAAAACAAACAAACAGAAATTAGACTTAAGACAAAAATTAATGTCCATATCCAGTGTAAATTTCCTGTTTTAAAACTGGCTCTATCTGCCTCTTTTAACTTCCCTTTCCCTACAAAATTTGCAGAGTACTCTTGCCTAATCTCTAGTTTCAAACTCTTGGGAAAATGAATAAAGTATTACACCATAAAATGGTTGAGGGGACGAAAACAAGCTCTGGTCTCTAGCTTGGAGACCCCTCTTCTGGGTTCTTCTTGCCCTGTTTGCTGCGCGCGAAAAGCTGCCACAGATATGGAAGCTGACAACTATAAATTACTCTCCGCACTTGCATTCGGCACTCAGATCTTTGGAGAAATGGTCTCCTCTGAGCCTGCTGGTGTTAAATAAATCTCTAATCCACCAAGGTCTCTGAGTGCCGCTTGGTTCTTCCGCCAGTGTTCCAGGCTGGTTCCATAACAAAACTATATAGGTTATTCTTGTAAATGCTGAAAGCCACAAGTGAATTTGGCAGAAGTACATGGTACAGACAAAAGGGCTTGGTTTACTATATCAACTTCTGCTGTTAGGAAAAAATCTGTAATAAGATGGCCAACAGGACTGATAAGGGAATTCCAGTCCTAGTCAGAAGACTACCATTCTGGGATTTCCTTCTTAACCCTGCTTGCCACAGGCACCAAATTACTACTAATGAGGGGTGTGGAAGTAACAGACTATAAATTGTCCCATCTGTTTATGCTCTGGGCTCAGATCTCTGGAGAATGATCTCTGGGCCCACCAGTGTAAAATAAACCTCCTTCCTTCCAAGATCTCCGAGTGCTGCTTGGTTCTTCTGTGGGGTGATCCAGACCAGTTTCTGTAACACTGCCAGTTTCAGATATTCCTCTGCAATAGCCTTGGCAGATATATCCTAGGACCTGACCCTATCTTTGCAAAGAATTCATGTCCCCTGAACAGCAGCAAACCTTTTAAATTTATAAAGCCATTTTCCCTCTACTTACAGAAGATTCTACCAAATTTATAGAAAAATTAAAAAGGTTAGTGACTATTTACAAACCCACTCCCAGACAACTAGATAGGCTGCTGAGGGGAATTCTTACACCCCATGATTATATTGTGGTCCTGAGGCAGGCCAGACAGTCCTTATCTTCATCCCCCCCCCTCTCCCCAACTAGCCCTTCACAAAGTAAAGGAATGACCATAATTTCTTTTAGATCCTCTTGATGAGGGAGCATAAGGCAACTGACACCCAGCAAATACCCCACCCCTAGCAGGTGGGATGTATGTGACATCCCTCAGGCACTCCCGGCTGCCCAAGAACAAAGGAAAGGAAAGAAAACAAATGGTTAAGTGATAGAGATCACAAGACCTGAGTCTCCATCAGTTTACAAATATCTTAGTAAATTATAAGAAAAAAGCAATCTTATTAATAGCCTAACCTCCAGAAACCTTTGGAGGCCCACATCACCCTCCCCTCCATAGTAATGTGGGGAACAAAGGCAAGAAGGAAAAGGCAGGTAGAATTAAATTTCTTCATGACCTGCAGCCCATTGACAAATACTTGAGGCAAATACAAACTATAACATTTCTCCAGGAACCCCCTATTGTCATAATGTTAATGCCTTATTAGAGGGGAAACAACCTTAGCTAGACAATAGGAAGGCCCCTGGCATCTTCTGAGTCCTCTTTAACATATCAAACTCTTTTTAGAGGCCTTCCTTTTGCCTTTACCTTGCCCAACTCCACAGTCTACAGCAGGTCAGGTCATTCTTCACAACCCAAACACAACTCTTTCTGCCCAAGGGTCAGTCCTGGTGCTTTAATAAAATCACCTTTTTTTTTGCACCAAAGACATCTCAAGCATCCTTTCTTGGCCAACAGCTCAGGACCCCCACTACTCCAAAACCCCATCACTCTTACAAATGATCTGGAAAAGGCCAATATTCAGGGACTAATAGAAGACAATGTTAAATTGTGTATTCAGAAAGAAGACTTTTGTTAAACTGCTTGATACAGACTTTACAAAGGCATAAATCTTTTGATTCCCATTTCAGTTAAAAGTCACCCTGATATAATGAAAAAAACAAGTTTAATTTAAAAAGACAGGTCAATGCCTTGACATTCAGGCTATAATTCAGTTCTTTGGGGGAATGGAAACAACTGTATCTATCTTGCATATCTCTGCAAAATCAGAAACACAACTCTGAAAACAGCTGAAGCCTGCCTATCTTTACCAATTTCCAAGCTTCACCTATTCCTCTCAAAGTGCTTACAGAAATTATAAAAGATCAGGATACTGGAACAAAATTGTCCTATACTTAAAAAAAAAGGAAGATAGACTTTAAATAGCAATTGCCCCAAAACTCTTGAAAAAAGAAAACATAAAACTTTCATTCTTTTCCTGTCTCTTTTATCATGTCTTTGAAATGCAAACACAACCCACAATTGCCTGAGACTGAAGGAAAAAAAAGCCAGGGGGTGAGGGGGTGGGGGGGTGGGGGGGTGTGGGGGGGTGGGAATTAGAGGAAGGGGGAAAAGAATCCAATTTAAAAGAAAAACTGCTGAAAGGGCTCTTGTGCTCAGAGGCTATGGTACCTTTGATAAAAGGACATGTTCCAAAAAGTCCACCCTGGACTTTCTTGAGAATATTTTCTCTGTGCTTTTGTGGTATAAATTTTCTACCTCCATCTTCTATAGGACTTAAAAGCCATTCTTTGAAATACATACTTAAAGGAGAATTTTCTCATCAAAAGAGAAAGAGAGGAAAAAAAAAAGATGTTTGGAATGAAGCCTATAACGTCCCCTCCACAAATATTTTTAAAAACAAAAGCTATAAGATTTTTGTTTGTATCTGTCTACATGTTTGTATATATATATAATATACATATATATATATAATATACATATATATATTATTGCAAATGTGAGATAATTTTTCTGCCTCCAAACAGTATTGCTAAAATTTATTTGTAAAAGAGCTCTATTTAGTTGGCTTGAAGGCAAGGCAAGTGCTTATACAGACTGGACATTCTACAACTCTCAGGAATGACAGAAACTAAACCAGATGTTTTTAAAGTTCATTTAATATTCAATATTAAAGCTAATTCAAGGTTTAATTAAAGCAGACATGTCTTCAAAATTATCAGAATTAACACTAACTTTTATTTTACCTGAATTTACTTAAACTCAGGTTGTTATTATCTGTTAGAAAATGTATTAAAAAATAATAATAACAGCTTGGGAAGATCACTGACCTTGATGTCTCTTGAAGTTTTTATGGCTAATCTAAGCATAGTTGTTAAGAGTAAGTAAATTGAAGAGCTGTAAATAAGAAAAAATTTTATAGGTAAATTATTATTTTCCCCAAATCTCTTTGGTAACCTGAAACCTTTAAGTTTTGCTAAGTTAGGTGATGAGTTCGGTTGAATTCACTGAATATTTCAGTCATTTACAAATAAGAAAATACTAACCATAGGTTTATAGGTTTGCATACTTTTGGTTTCTTAATTACAGAGAAACTAAAAATAAATTTGGGTCTGTTAGTAAACATCTTTGTGCTTTATTAATAGACTGTACTATGAAAAAACACATTTTTAGAAACTGTAAAATAAATTCATAAATTTACCAATCTGAAACAATGTTGGTGCAACAGTTCACAAATATTTATCATTTAGGTTTCACTAGAAATTAAAGTTTCTGAGAGTTAAGAATTCTAATTAATATGTATGTATGGATAACACTGAGGCAGGGAAGCTGAAGGGACTCCAATCACTTAGAAAGAACATCTCTGTTGTTTTTCTGTGAGGCCCCATTTATTCATGTTCTATATTTTGCCCCTGAGTAAGCCAGAGAAGCTATGTTCCCATTTCAAGGGGGAAACAAGAAAGTTAATTGTTACTCTAAGTTTTGTCCTAGGCCAGAAACACCTAATAACATCTAGGAAGAGGCAGATCCTGAACATGTTCCAGAACTAGCTTCAAACATACATGGGCTGACGCTGGCCTCAATACACCTACCTTTGGTAACTTACAGAATGACACCTATTGTTCACCTGACATTTGCCTTTGATGGGATCCTACCATGGGTCTCTAGACCCCTTTCCAGTATAAACTCCTGACCCCAAGCACTGATGAGCCTCATTGTCCTTTCCTTTTTGAGTCTCCCAGATACTCCATCTGCTATTCTCTGTTATTCACACTATTCAGTAAATTCTGTTTTCACATTATCCGGTTTGCATTTGATTTCTATCTTGAGCAAAGCCAAACACCTTCTTGGCTGATCCTGCCAGGCCCCCCTCTGGGTCCTTGAACCCATCCTCCTTGTATCAAAGATGACAAAAAAAAAAAAGAAAGAAAGAAAGAATAAAAGAAAAGAAAAACATCTCTGTATGAAATGAAAAGTAAAGTGTAGGTTTTTGGCAAGAAAAGTATGAAAAAACAGAAATACATTTTCATTGAAGAAAAAGAAAATAACTGTCCTGAAGTGAGGCTAGTTATTTAAAGCAAGAAAACTCAGGACAAAATCTGAATGCAAAAAAGAAAGCTGTAAAAGATTTACAGAAAAAGAACCTTTGGAAATAACTGTTTTTAAGTTTTTACTTATTTATTTTGAGCAAGGGAGTCATGGGTGAGGGGCAGAGAGAGAGAGAGAGAGAGAGAGGAAGAAAGAAAATCCCAAGCAGGTTCCACACTGTCAGTGTGGAGTCCAGTGAGGAGTTGGAACCCATGAACTGTGAGATCATGATCTGAACTGAAATCAAGAGTCGAAAGCTCAACTGAATGAGTCACCCAGGAGCCCCTGGAAATAAATTTTTATGAATGTGGTTAGCAATGGCTAAGATGAAAATAAACTTATTCAAGAATGAGTTTTAATATCTAAAGTACACTGGTACAGAATTAGAATTTGCTTTTTCTCTCTGTAAAAAGGAAGAAGTTTTTTTAGATTATTAGTTTGCTTTTTATAAAAAATTATAAATAAAATTTTCTTTACCTAAATGTTATCTGCCTAGAAAAACAAAGACTCTATGTTTAGTCTTTATCAAGTCTTTGATTATTCAGGAAAACAGAATCTTTTTAATATTAAAAGAGCTATGTTTTTCTCACAACCATGTAACCTTCTGCATCTGCCTTTAAAACCCTGTATTGTAACTTCAGTTAAATGGGAAATTATTGTTTCATAATGATCTGTGATCTTAATTAATAAAATGTTCAATCTTTGGATGTTTTTGGACAAACTTCCCCAAGTCAAATTCTAAAATGAAGCCTTCTGACCACAATCTAACCATTCCATAAGGTCCCTGGAAGATTTTAAAGGATGTGCTCTCCTCATAAAAGAGATATTAAACTTTTAATTAGGTTTATTTGTTATGTTAAATTACATGGGAAGCATTGCCAAATAAGTGTTACCAAACCCTCTTAAGTTATATTTGTGCAGATATATGTTATTAAAATAAGGGTTCTAAAAATTACATAAAACTACTAGAAATCTGATTTGCCCTGGTACGTTATTGTCTTGAAGTATCGTGTGTTGCATGTCACAGAAATAACCAAATTTCCTTGTTAATTATAATGAACTCTAATCTGATCTTTAACCATGGCCATTTTTAAGTCTTTTATAATTTACAACAGTTATGCCTTGACTCAGATATGTTATAAAAGCTTTCTGCAAATGTATTTCATCTTCATTGAGACTCAAGGAAAGAACTCTAAGTACAGGTTTCTGATAACCTTACAATCATAAAACTGACACTAGGTAACAATTTCTGGAACTAGTAGAAGAACTGGATTCAAGCAAAAGTAGAATAACATGGGGCTGAATGAATTGAGGACGATGGTTATAATTTCTATAATATTTTTTGAAACACTGCTGATTTTAATGTTTTATTTTTCCAGATTTTAGGAAAACTTTTCTCTTAAAGTAACTATGACTTAGAGCAGTGTGATAAAATATATCTGTGTGAATAAACTGAAACATATATCTTTTTTTCCCTCCCAGATCCCTCCAGAAGTCACAGATTCTTAGCATTCTTGTTGTTTCATGACAACATATTTATTTGCCCAAGTTCAAGAAGAACCTGTTCTCTTTGTAACAGGACACAATTGGAAACATTGGTTATATTATCAAGGCCTTAATTGGAACTTCATATTTGAGGGAGATAATGTTTAAACTCAAGATGTGACCAAACAGGTTTAAGGAACTAAGGTTTACTCTATGGAGCCAATAAAGCCCCTTGGAAAAACAGTCTGATACTTTGCTTATAGGGTTCCCAAGCAGCCTTACCAGGTGAGTAAAGGTTACTTCCTGGCAGGTGTAAGAACCTCAAGATACTTTGAGGATCTTGAGAAGAGAGTTATTAACCCAGATCTATAAGTATAACAAGGCTAAGTCTTATGGCAAGTATTTTGCTTAGTTTCTGGCCTAAAGAAGTTGTTAACAGTTTAATATTTAGATTTCTTATAAAAACTTCCAGCAGAGCAGATTTAAAAGCGTCTATATGCCTATATGACTAATTGTTCCTACTGCACTTAAGTAAATAACCAGGAAATGTTTTTTTTTTAACTCGACTTATTTTGCAAACTAGTATTAATTTGACTATCTGTGGAAAAATGAGGGTGATACAGAACAAACAAAATTATATTTCAATAACACTTTTGTGGATATTAGATTCTAATACCATTCATTATAAACTTGCCGGAAGCCAAACTATCCAACCAGCCTGATGGCAGGGCCCGGGTGGTGGACAGATCAGGACTGCAGGGCAGCCCACCGACAGTGAAGCTTCTTGTACTCCCACTTTTATGTAATTTGGCCTTATTAAAAGTACCTGGGGAATTGTCTATTGGGGAATTGACCTCGACAGGCCCCCTGGGAAAAGAACTACTGGGGAAAGAAATAAGGTTCTACAAGGAAATTGTGCGGCCCTACATTTAGCCCTTGCCACCGCTTATAAAGACTCCTCTATCTAAAGGAAGGATAGCCCCATACATTTGCCAGCGAAGGAAGGAACAAATGGATTTGAAAGCCCCACTCTGGCAACAAAGGAGTGTATCTATGGGCACAAGTTACTCCAACCCCTAGGCCCACTCGGCCCCCAGGAGGCATTCAGATGATGACTGAACCTAGTCAGTTAAGGTACAGAATGGTTCATTAGTTCCTAGGTGCATTGTCTCTCTGAGAATGCATAAGGTGTGGGTTCCTAAGGCCCTCTTGGTCCCCTCCTGGCACCTCGGACCCAGGTGAATGATTTTGTTCCTCAAACCACAAATGGTTCGGGGAAACAACTAAGAGGTCATGTCTCTGTAACTATTCCACTTGAGGTGTTGAGAGATAGATGACCTTTCATGAAAACAAATTGCTCTATAGATTATAGATAAACGTAGATACATAACGAAAATAATGTAACAAATTAATAAATAAGGAAAGAGCAGGGTGGAACATTATGAGAAAGTAACCATGTTATTCCTTAAAGGGTGGTTACACATAGGAACATTTTTTAGAATTAGGTAATGCCAGAAAACGTAGGTGACGCACACTACAAGGAAATTGCTAACAAATATGATGCCACGTTTGCCACAATAAAGCAGCCAGTCCCAAACACTGCTGTTGTCTGTGTCCATTTTTATTTTTGTTTTATTTTATTTTCACTTTTTTGCCGACGCTGTTCATCCTTTGGGAGCTCCTGGACCTGCTGGAGCTGGACTCCAGCATAAACTGGACTAGTTTGGAGGCTACAACTCTCCAAAATAACATTAAAAAAAATTTCCCTCATCCTTTTGACTTGGAATCATTTGATTACTAAAACTGCCCTTCATCCTGAGGTCCTACAACTGATTATGAACAACTTCATAGCAATCAATACAATATCTCATGTAGACAATCTTCATGCCTGCTTCTCTATGGGTCACTCAAATAGATCACTAAAGACACATGAATTACAAAACAAGAAAATCTGTCAGACTGCCACTACTTGCCCTCACTCTATCTAATAATGCTTTAAGCCTGACATCTAGAAATACTCTTGATTAGCTACCCTCAAAACTTAAAAACTAGTTTATAATTTGATCTATCATAAATCATTGTTTTTCTTTTGTTTCCATGTCTCTTATTTATTACCTGAGTTTTTAACCTTTAGGCCTAAGTTTGAGAACATACCTACATCACCACTTTCTGAAATGAGTTTAACTAAACTGACTTATTCTCAGAACTAGGAGACTGGTTCAACAAGACAGAACAATCTACCAGCTCAACTTTTAATGTGTGAAACTTCTAGGGAACTTCAGGCATCAAGGGAAGCCCGCCCAAAATGTGCCACTTTGGTATATTATTTTCAATAAAAGCAACTTGAGAAACAACCAATGCAAAACAAAAACAAAACAAAACAAAAAACTCTGATCCCCCCTCCTACCATATACACTTTTTCTATAGAGAGCAAGAAATAAATCTCTCATGTGAAAGATACTATCCCTGTACCATGAGGTAAAGAGACATCTTTATCACCAGAGATAGAAAACTTAGAGATGAGAAAACTGTATAAACCATGCTTGTTGCTTTTTATTTATTTTTTTATGAAAAAAATTTTTTTTAACATTTATTCATTTTTGAGAGACAGAGACAGAGCATGAGTGGGAGATGGGCAGAGAGAGAGGGAGACACAGAATCTGAAGCAGGCTCCACGCTCTGAGTTGTCAGCACAGAGCCTGACGTGGGCCTTGAACTCACAGATGGTGAGATCATGACCTGAGCTGAAGTCGAATGCTTAATCGACTGAGCCACCCAGGTGCACATACTCTTGTTGTTTTTTACTGATTTACTTCCCCAGCCCAAATTCTGATTAGTTTTCCTTATTAATCGAAGCTCCCAAAATTCAGTTTTCTCTGTCCTATCGATTGCGCACGGGTTATAGTCTCTTCATCTAAAAAGTATAAAAACTGCCTGCCTTGGTTATTTCTTTAGGTTTCAATTTCATTTTCAGGCTTCTTTGTGCATGTAATAAAACATTGCGTTTGGTTTCCTGTTAATCTGTCTCATGTCAACTTAATTCTTAGTTCAGTTTAAAAGAACCCTGAAGGGCAAAGAAAAATTTCTTCCTCCTTACTTCCTCCAGGAGTAACTCAGATACTTTTAGATTACTACTTGAAGCAATGGAATGGAAGCTCTACATAACAAAAGTTACCTTTGGGAGATGAGTCACACAATATTAAGCTGCTGACAGTATCCCCAGGTTTATAACAGAGTGGTAGAAATAAAATATTACTATTACTAACTTATATTTCTACATCATTTATATTCAAAACATTTAAGGCATTTGCACATTTTTTTTAATTTTAATTTTTTTTAAATTTATTTTTGAGAGAGAGAGACAGAGCACGAGCAGGGGAGGGTCAGAGAGAGGCAGACACAGAATCTGAAGCAGGGTGCAGGCTCTGAGCTGTCAGCACAGAGCCTGATGAGGGGCTGGAACTCATGAACTGTGAGATTATGACTTGAGCCCAAGTCAGAAGCTTAACACACTGAGCCACCCAGGTGCCCCTGCACACTTTTGAAGTCAGTTAATCCTTACAATCTTTCTCTTTGCGACTGGGAGTTGTTACAAGAACTCAACTATATTTTATTTAAAAAAAATGTGGCAGCCTTAAAGAAACCAGAAGTACAACCTATATCTGCTGTTTTACCCAGAAAAATATTTTCTTCTTTTATATGATAGGAATAGGTTCATTTCACTGATAGAGAACAGAAGATGAAACAAAAGAGAACTGGGAGAATGTTCTACATAAGAATGTAGGACTAAGTAAGAGTGTCCCCTAGTGGGCTGATGATCATTCTGGCTATGGTTCTGTGCCTTTAAGAAATCAAGACTTGAGGTGCCAGGGTGGCTCAGTTCATTGAGCACTGGACTCTGGACTTTTGATTTCAGCTCAGGTCACGGTCTCACAGTTCATGGGATTGAGCTCTGCCTCGAGCTCTGCGTTGACAGCACGGAAACTGTTTGGGATTCTCTCTCTCTCTCTCTCTCTGCTCCTCCCCCCAACTCTGTCTCAAAATAAATAAACATTAAAAAAAATAAAAGAAAGAAATTGAGACCCTTTACCTAAATTGATCTTTCTGGAATGGCAGCAGATACCCTGAACTGGTTGCCAAAAAACTTTGATTTTATGTATACCTTTATATTCACTATTTTTTGGTTTTGGACAAGTTACCTAACATCTCTGGTTATAAATCTATAAAATGAATATGCTACACTGTAATATAATTACTTTCTAACGTTGTTAGAATTTTGTTACATAAAGACTAACAGGACACAGATCCTACTCTTATATTGAGTTTGTATATAGAGGCAGTCACATTAATAATAAAACTTAATACAACATGATAAGCAGTATAAACAAATGCACTAATCTAAGAAAACACAATGGAATTTCAAGTTGTTAAAGAGAGAAAGAAATCATTAATTCTACTAATGAGTAGGATTTAGAAGTCAGAGAAGATTTTAATTTTTTTTTTAACATTCATTTATTTTTGAGAGACAGAGTACCAGTGGCGGAGGGGCAGAGAGGGCAGGGCACTGAATCCAAAGCAGAGCTGTCAGCACAGAGTCCGGCGTGGGTCTTGAACCCAACTGCGAGATCATGACCTGAGCCAAAGTTGACGCTCAACCTACTGATCCACCCAGGACCCAGGCGCCCCAGAGAAGATTTTAAATAAGGATTTAGTTTTCAGCAGGACTTTGAAGGAAAAAAAGGGTTTTCTTTTGATCTTTACTTTGCCTACAATATATCTGGACTAAGACACTGAATTAAAATATGGATCCCAATTATGGAAGTCACATAGCATTGCTAATAACCACCATCCTTTAACAGGATGACCTCTGGACAAAAGTCAACATAGTATTTTTTATAGAAGGCACCTGGTTTGAAATTTTGGTTTTATCAAAGTGACCTTGGGCAAGTCATTTAGCCTCTTCATGCCTCACTTCCTTTCTCTGTAAAATAGGAATAGAACAATATCTGCTTCTGAAAATTAATAAACTTTTAGAAGTGTTGCTTCTTTAAGGATACTGTCTCCTAAAAGAAAATGCATGCAATTTCCAAGATAAAACACAAAGACCTGCTTTTTTAAATTTCACTCATGTATTCAGAACTTTTTCTTTGTTAAAGTCAATACTTTGAGAAGAAAAAAAACTCCTGACATTATTGACAAATTTTTAACAGAGGGTACAGCTTAAACTCTTATTTTTTTTTTTATTTTTTTTTCAATGTTTATTTATTTTTGGGACAGAGAGAGACAGAGCATGAACGGGGGAGGGGCAGACAGAGGGAGACACAGAATCGGAAACAGGCTCCAGGCTCTGAGCCATCAGCCCAGAGCCTGACGTGGGGCTCGAACTCACGGACCGCGAGATCGTGACCTGGCTGAAGTCGGACGCTTAACCGACTGCGCCACCCAGGCGCCCCAACTCTTATTTTAACTTGGGGAAGTGCAACACATTTATTAACATTTGTTTCTATTTGTCTCAGGCCCTGCCTTAATATTGAGATATCAAATAGGATTGCAAATAATAAAAAAAAATAATGGGAGAAAGGACAAAAGACAATGGAGAACTTTTTATTTTAATATTTGCCAAGTTACTTCTATTTTTTTGTTAAGTTCATTTATTTATTTTGAGAGAGAGAGAGAGAACATGTGGGAAAGGGGCAGAAAGAGAGGGAAAATCCTAAACAGGCTCTGTGATGTCAGCTCAGAGCCCAGTTAGGCTCAACCTCATGAACTGTAAGACCAGCATCTGAGCTGAAATCAAGAGTTGGATGCTTAACCGATTGAGACACCCAGGCATCCATGATGGAGAACTTTTTACCCAAGTAATAAGCTACAAAAATGTACAAACCTAACATATAAAAAAAAAATCTTCCTCCACTTAGGTAGAAGATAGTTTCACTGGTAGCTATTGTTGAAGCACAGGAAGAATTTAAATGATTTATGCTGAGTTGAAAAAGAGGGCAGAACATAAGAACATATCACCATAAACTAAGGGTTATAGGAAAAGCATGCAGGCAGCAGGAAACACAAGATGACTGTGAATATATTTTCAGGAAAAACAGAAAGAGTAGTCATATAACTATTTTCTGCTTCTTCTCTACTTTTAAAGACCTTTCCTTTTTTATAGCTGAAGAGCTCCCTTCTATTTGCTAAATGGGATGCTGCCTGATTAATGAATCACTTAATAAAGTCAATTAGATCTTCAAATTTACTCAACTGAATAACTGTTATTTAAACAGATTTGGTGACAGTGGTTGGAACTGAAGGATACTTCTGGTGGCTTTAGGAACAATGAAAAAAAATGTGTGGTACTCACATACCATTTGAGTTCATTGTCTTTCTTGGTGTTTCCAAGGGCTGTGGGTAAATTCCCTCTTGGTTCTGAGCTCCTTTCTCTTCGCTTTGAGCTCCCAGTCTAATTGGCTTTCCTTTACAGGGCACATTAGTTTGAGCTGGCAGATGGTTCTGCTCAGAGCTAAGCCCTGTAGCCTTTAAGACTGAAATTCCTAGGTTTTTTAGTAGAAAACCCCAGCCCTCAATTCTGTCTCCGGATTCCATGCAGGGAACTGCTGTTGGCATTTAGTCCTCAGTTTCCCATTTGTTTGGAATCCTTCCTGGGATTCCAACATTGGGAACTGTTGGTAGCAGATGTACTTCTGCATTTTGTTTGCAATCAGTCTGCAGTCGCCATTCCATGGGTTTGCTGGCTTAATCCTTTCCCGGGTCCAAGGTTTCATGGAAATTTGTGGTGTGCACAGGACTTTCTCTTGGCCAAGACAGTATAATATCTTTTGGTTACTGCTGATATATTAAGTGCACGTTTGTTTGCCTTGTTTGGTGCAGATAAAAGCTATTGCTAACAGGCCAAAAGGCCACAAAAATTGGTGGGTATAGGTTGAGCATTCGAGGGTTGTTAAGAGTGTTCATCTCTTAACCCAAAGAGTCCTGTGTTAGGAAAAGTTGGTCATGGAAGGGGTTGGATTGACATTATATCACCCACCAACCTCAAGAAAATTTCTGTGCAATAAAGTATACTGTGAGACACCACACAACTCCAACCCTGTGGCATATCCTTCTTTGATATTGATTTGGCTCCAGAGACCCAAAGGCTTAGCTAAAAGAAAACTCATAAATAGGGGGCACCTTGGTGGCTCAGTCCATTAAGCGTCTGGCTCTTGGTTTTGGCTCAGGTCATGATCTCATTGTTCATGGGTTCGAGCCCTGTGACCAGCTCTGTGCTGACAGTGCAGGGCCTACATGGGATTTTCTCTCTCTGACCCTCCTCTGCTCACATACTCTCTCTCTCTCAAAATAAATAAACTTTAAAAAATCATAAATAGATAACAATAAAATAGGATTCTTAAAACCCAGACTTAAGTGTACCACCTTCCAGCATATCTGCATATTTTATATCTAGGAACCATGGTCCCAGCAGCTATAAATATCTACAAAAATGGCAATATCTTACTAAGTTTGTTTTGTGTCCTGAAGAGCTTGGCTTGATAACTATCAGGCTGGGGTCTCCAAAATAAGGATGGCCAGAAATGTGAGTTGCACTCCATTTGCAACTAGATCTTACAGAACTGGGAGCCGTCAGGGTAATAACAATCTAGAATTACAATTGCCATTATGAGGAGCATTCTAATGAGATAAGGTCTTTTAAGAAGTGAACTTAAGAAGCAAAATCTTCAGAATTCCTAAAATAACTTCACTGAAAGTTTCACTGTAAAAACCTGATAACAGAGGATCTTGTAGAAGATGGCAGAGAAGGAGGATGCTGGGCTCACCATGTCCTGCTGATCGCTCAGATTCCACCCACATCTGCCTAATTTACCCCAACAACCACCAGAAGACTAGCAGAACGGACTCTCCAGAGCCAAGCGTAGACGAGAGGCCCACGGAAGAGGGTAGGAAGAGCAGAGAGGCAGTGGGCGCTACACGGACTGGCAGGAGGGAACCAGGGCAGTGGAGGGGCAGCCAGCTCACCCGGCAAGGCAAAGCCCCCGAGTCTGGCTTGCAAAAGCGGAAGGGCCGGAGGGGCTGGACGGAGTGTGTTCTGACAGCCAGTGGGACTTAACACCTGGAATGTTATAAGTCAACAGTTCTGCTCGGAGAGTGGGAGGGAGAGTTGTTGAGCCCCAGAGGACAGAGCTCAGCTTGGAGGGGAACAAAGGCACTGGGAAGTGCCATCTCCCTCGCCCATCCCCCAGCCAAAATCCCAAAGGGAGCCAGTTCCCATCAGGGAACTTGCTTGCACAGCGCAAACACCCAACTCTGTGCTTCTGCGGATCCATCCCTCCAATGGGTCTGCCTCCCTCCCAGTGCTGCAGGGCCCCTTCCGAATTGGACCACCAAAGGCAAAGTGAGCTGAGCCTGCCCCTCCAGCCCCTGTGCACCTTGTGGATCCACCCTGGCTAATACGCCAGATCCTATCGAAGAGGCACCAAAAGCCTGGCAGTGTGCAAGTAGCCCAGACAGAGGCCACACCACTCCACAGTGAGTCTTGCCCCTGGGAGAGGGGAAGATAAGTTACACACCAGTCTGACTGTGGCCCCAGCGGGGGGCTGGGGGCAAACATCAGGTCTGACTGCGGCCCCACCCACCAACGCAAATTACTCCAGACAGCACAGAGGAAGAGCCCTGCTGTTCTGCGCCACTCCAAGGACTATCCAACATGATGAAATGGAGGAATTCTCAAAAGAAACTCCAGGAAGTAGCGACAGCTAACGAACTGATCAAAAACGATTTAAGCAATATAGCAGAAAATGAATTTAAAATAATAGTCATAAAACTAATTGCTGGGCTTGAAAAAAGTATAGAGGACAGCAGAGAATCTATTACTACAGAGATCAAGGGACTAAGAAAGAGTCAGGAGGAGCTAAAAAATGCTAAAAATGAGCTGCAAAATAAAATGGAGGCGATCACAGCTCTGATTGAAGAGGCAGAATAGGTGAATTAGAAGATAAAATTATGGAAAAAGAAGAAGCTGAGAAAAAGAGAGATAAAAAAATCCAGGAGTATGAGGGGAGACTTAGAGAACTAAGTGACATAATTAAGTGAAATAATGTACGCATAATTTGGATTCCAGAGGAGGAAGAGAGAGGGAAAGGTGCTGAAGGTGTACTTGAAATCATAGTTGAGAACTTCCCTGAAATGGGGAAGGAAAAAGGCATTGAAATCCAAGAGGCACAGAGAACTCCCTTCAGACGTAACTTGAATCGATCTTCTGCATGACATATCATAGTGAAACTCACAAAATACAAGGATAAAGAGAATTCTGAAAGCAGCTGGGGATAAACATGCTCTAACATATAAAGGGAGACTGATAAGACTTGTGACGGATCTGTCTACTGAAACTTGGCAGGCCAGAAAAGAATGGCAGGAAATCTTCAATGTGATGAACAGAAAAAATATGCAGCCGAGAATCCTTTATCCAGCAAGTCTGTCATTTAGAATAGAAGGAGAGATAAAGGTCTTCCCAAACAAACAAAAACTGAAGGAATTCATCACTACTAAACCAGCCCTACAAGAGATCCTAAGGGGGATCCTGTGAGACAAAGTACCAGAGACATCACTGCAAGTATGAAACCTACAGACATCACAATGACTCTAAACCCATATCTTTCAATAATAACACTGAATGTAAATGGACTAAATGCTCCAACCAAAACACATAGGGTATCAGAATGGATAAAAAAACAAGACCCATCTATTTCCTGTCTACAAGAGACTCATTTTAGACCTGAGGATACCTTCAGATTGAAAATGAGGGGATGGAGAACTAGCTATCATGCTACTGGAAGTCAAAAGAAAGCTGGAGTAGCCATACTTATATGAGACAAACTAGACTTCAAATTAAAGGCTGTAACAAGAGATGAAGAAGGGCATTATATAATCATTACAGGGTCTATCCATCAGGAAGAGCTAACAATTATGTCTATGTGCCGAATACGGGAGCCCCCAAATATATAAAACAATTACTCACAAACATAAGCAACCTTATTGATAAGAAGGTGGTAATCGCAGGGGACTTTAATACCCCACTTACAACATTGGGTAGATCATCTAGACACAGGATCAATAAAGAAACAAGGGCCCTGAATGATACACTGGATTGGATGGACTTGATAGATATATTTAGAACTCTGCATCCCAAAGCAACAGAATATACTTTCTTCTCGAGTGCACATGGAACCTTCTCCAGGATAGATCACATACTGGGTCACAAAACAGCCCTCAATAAGTATACAAGAATTGAGATCATACCATGCATACTTTCAGACCACAATGCGATGAAGCTTGAAATCAACCACAAGAATAAGTATGGAAAACCTCCAAAAGCATGGAGGTTAAAGAACACTCTACTAAAGAATGAATGGGTCAACCAGGCAATTAGAGAAGAAATTAAAAAATATATGGAAACAAATGAAAATGAAAATACAACAATCCAAATGCTTTGGGATGCAGCGAAGGCAGTCCTGAGAGGAAAATACATTGTAACCCAGGCCTATCTCAAGAAACAAGAAAAATCCCAAATACAAAATCTAACAGCACACCTAAAGGAAATAGAAGCAGAACAGCAAAGAGACCCCAAATCCAGCAGAAGAAGAGAAATAATAAAGATCGGAGCAGAAATAAACAATAAAGAATCTAAAAAAAACTGTAGAGCAGATCAATGAAACCAAGAGTTGGTTTTTTGAAAAAACAAACAAAATTGATAAACCTCTAGTCAGGCTTCTCAAAAAGAAAAGGGAGATGACCCAAATAGATAAGGTCATGAATGAAAATGGAATTATTACAACCAATCCCTCAGAAATTCAAGCAATTATCAGAGAATACTATGAAAAATTATATGCCAACAAATTGGACAACCTGGAAGAAATGGACAAATTCCTAAACACTCACACACTTCCAAAACTCAAACAGGAAGAAACAGAAAGCTTGAACAGACCTGTAACCAGCGAAGAAATTGAATCAGTTATCAAAAATCTCCCAACAAATAAGAGTCCAGGACCAGATGAATTCCCAGGGGAATTCTACCAGACATTTAAAGCAGAGATAATACCTATCCTTCTCAAGCTATTCCAAAAAATAGAAAGGGAAGGAAAACTTCCAGACTCATTCTATGAAGCCAGCATTACTTTGATTCCTAAACCAGAGAGAGACCCAGTAAAAAAAGAGAACTACAGCCCAGTATCTCTGATGAATATGGATGCAAAAATTCTCAATAAGATACTAGCAAATCGAATTCAAAAGCATATAAAAAGAATTATTCCCCATGCTCAAGTGGGATTCATTCCTGGGATGCAGGGCTGGTTCAACATTCGCAAATCAATGTGATACATCACGTTAAAAAAAGAAAAGATAAGAACCATATCATCCTGTCAATTGATGCAGAAAAAGCATTTGACAAAATTCAGCATCGTTTAATAAAAACCCTCGAGAAAGTCGGTAGAGAAGGAACATACTTAAACATCATAAAAGCCATTTATGAAAAGCCCACAGCTAACATCATCCTCAATGGGGAAAAACTGAGAGCTTTTTCCCTGAGATCAGGAACACGACAGAGATGCCCACTCTCACCGCTGTTGTTTAACATAGTGTAGGAGGTTCTAGCATCATCAATCAGACAACAAAAGGAAATGAAAGGCATCAAAATAACTTCAAAGACGAAGTTATGCTTTCACTGTTTGCAGATGACATGATATTATACATGGAAAACCCGACAGACTCCACCAAAAGTCTGCTAGAACTGATACATGAATTCAGCAAAGTCGCAGGATACAAAATCAATGTACAGAAATCAGTTGCATTCTTATACACTAATAATGAGCAAGAGAAAGACAAATAAAGAAACTGATCCCATTCACAATTGCACCAGGAAGCATAAAATACCTAGGGATAAACCTAACCAAAGATGTAAAAGATCTGTATGCTGAAAACTATAGAAAGCTTATGAAGGTAATTGAAGAAGATATAAAGAAATGAGAAAACATTCCATGCGCATGGATTGGAAGAATAAATATTGTCAAAATATCAATACTACCCAAAGCTATCTACACATTCAATGCAATCCCAATCAAAATTGTACCAGCATTCTTCTCAAAGCTAGAACAAGCAATCCTAAAATTTGTATGGAACCACAAAAGGCCCTGAATAGCCAAAGTAATTTTGAAGAAGACCAAAGCAGGAGGCATCACAATCCCAGACTTTACCCTCTACTACAAAGCTGTCATCATCAAGACAGCATGGTATTGGCACAAAAACAGACACATAGACCAATGGAATAGAATAGAAACCCCAGAACTAGACCCACAAAAGTATGGCCAACTAATCTTTGACAAGGCAGGAAAGAGTACCCAGTGGAAAAAAGAGAGTCTCTTTAACAAAGGGTGCTGGGAAAACTGGACAGCAACATGCAGAAGGATGAAACTAGACCACTTTCTGACACCATTCACAAAAATAAACTCAAAATGGATAAAGGACCTGAATGTGAGACAGGAAACCATCAAAACCCTAGAAGAGAAAGCAGGAAAAGACCTCTCTGACCTCAGCCGTAGCAATCTCTTACTCGACACATCCCCAAAGGCAAGGGAATTAAAAGCAAAAATAAACTATTCAGACCTCATGAAGATAAAAAGCTTCTGCACGGCAAAGGTAACAATCAACAAAACTAAAAGGCAACCAATGGAATGGGAAAAGATATTTGCAAATGACATTTGGACAAAGGGCTAGTATCCAAAATGTATAAAGAGCTCACCAAACTCCACACCCGAAAAGCAAATAATCCAGTGAAGAAATGGGCAGAAAACATGAATAGACACTTCTCCAAAGAAGACATCTGGATGGCCAACAGGCACATGAAAAGATGCTCAACATCACTCCTCATCAGGGAAATACAAATCAAAACCAGATATCACCTCATGCTAGTCAGAGTGGCTAAAAGAAACAAAACAGGAGACTACAGATGCTGGAGAGGATGTGGAGAAATGGGAACCCTCTTGCATTGTTGGTGGGAATGCAAACTGGTGCAGCTGCTCTGGAAAACAGTGTGGAGGTTCCTCAAAAAATTAAAAATAGACCTACTCTATGACCCAGCAGTAGCACTGCTAGGAATTTACTCAAGGGATACAGGAGTACTGATGCATAGGGGCACTTGTACCCCAATGTGTATAGCAGCACTCTCAACAATAGCTAAATTATGGAAAGAGCCTAAATGTGCATCAACTGATGAATGGATAAAGAAATTGTGGTTTACATACACAATGGAATACTACATGGCAATGAGAAAGAATGAAATATGGCCTTTTGTAGCAACGTGGATGGAAGTGGAGAGTGTTATGCTAAGTGAAATAAGTCATACCTCTGTATGGACAGATTCCATATGTTTTCACTCATGTGGATCCTGAGAAACTTAACAGAAGACCATGGGGGAGGGGAAGAAAAAAAATGGTTAGAGAGAGAGGGAGCCAAAACATAAGAGACTTAAAAACTGAGAACAAACTGAGGGTTTATGGGGGGAGGGAAGGAGGGGTAGGTGGGTGATGGGTATTGAGGGCACCTGTTGGGATGAGCACTGGGTGTTGTATGGAAACCAATTTGACAATAAATTTCATAATAAAAAAAAACAAAAAGAAACCTGATAACAAATTAAAGACAAGGGGTACCTGATATGAAAGACTACAAAGACTGTAAGATTGATATACCCCCCTGAGTACTCATTCTAGTGACCCTCTGAATAGATTTCCTGTTCTGAAAAGACTACAATACTTTAAACAGAAGCCCACCACGTTAATGGCCTTATAGATATCCCCATATCTACCTTCACAGGAAGGCCCCCATATGTGCCTCTCCCAGAGTCAACTCTGAGGGCTTTCCTGGTAAATTGCTACATATTTCCCTTAAGCAGCCAGGGGAAAACTAAAATGAAAAGAAACTCCTTAGCTTGTAAGTCTTCAAAACCAGACATGCAGCTCTAGAGGCAATTCAAAATTCACCTAGTCCTTCCACAGATCTCCAAAATTCCCCAGTTTATCTGAAAGACTTTTAAATTATTGGTCTTAGGAAAACAAAGTTCTTCTTGGAGGAACTTACATTATTTCCTTGTACCTTTGAGATGAAAATATTAAAAGTACAAACCTCAGGGAGGTAATTCTTATTAGAAGTAGGATGAAAAAAGGAAAGGTCATTTTAAATTCAAACAAATGAAAAACTATGTGTCTTTTCCACAAATAGTAGCAGAAAAAACAAGCCATCTAAGCAGGTAACCTTAACTTATTCCATCTGCTCGGAAAACAGTTGGGATCCAACTGTTCTTTTATAGACTAGTGAATGTTGCATTACCATAATACCAGTACCATGGCTAAAAAATTTTAAAACAATAAGATCTCTGTTTACATGTTTATGTGTGTCTAGTGTAGATGTGTGACATTTTCTACCTTCTGATGTTATTGTTGAGATTTGTAAAGAGCTCTATTTAATTGACTTAAAAATAAGCACCTATAATTTTAAATCTCAGAAATATAACAGAAATGAACACAAATGCTTTTTAGGTTCATGTGATCTAGTATGATATGTGGTAATAAAGCTAGTTTAATTTTGCTAGTTTGTTAGAGTTACAAACATTGAATATAATGCACACATAACTTTTTACTCTTCCTGGGTTTTTTAGTCAAATAATTAATGTTATCTCTGTTGCAAAATTTGTCAGCAAAAGATAACAGAATAATGGCTGACTTTGTCTAATGCCTCTTGAAGGCTTCACGGGTAATTTCTAAATAATTATTGAGAATAAAAAAATTAAGTAGAAATATGTATGATAAAAAGTTTTGAAGTGAAATTTTATGCCATAATTATGTTTTATAGAATACATAATTAAAAACAGTTTCCCAAATCTCTTTGTTAACTTGACATTTAAAATTTTTTCTAGGTAAAATTAAATAATGGAGATTTATTAAATATCTACATCATTTCTAGGTAAGATAAAGTAATGACACTTAATCACTAAACATAGGCATATGCACTTTTTGTTCCCTTTTATGTAGGAACTATAAAGATATTTGCGTCTGTTAGTAAATATGTTTTATGTCATGCTAAGAAATTTCCTAAGGAAAAAAACATGTTTCTAGAAATCCTAAAAAGTATTTTTAAATCTGCCAAATTCACAGAATGCTAATGTAAAAGTTCACAATTGTTTACTCCTCAGTTAAGGTTCCTAAGGGTTAAGAATTCAAATTAATGTATGTGATTAATGCTTGCAGAACATTTCTGTATGGAAAAAAAAAGTAGCATAGATGCTTTTCTTCTGATTTGTTATCATTAAGAACAAAGACCACCTTTAAATCTCCCTGGTAGGGACTATACCAGGTCCTTCTCACTACACTACCCAGAAGAGAGCCATATTTCAGGGATTTAAAGCTTGGATATGCATCTCACAACTATAGAAGGCTTCATCTGACATTTTGTCCTATACAGATGCTGGGAACCTCCAAATCAAATTGATGAGGAAGTGAAGTGGCTGACACTGAGGTAGATTGCTTCCTCTGAAGATGCTGGATTGACACTTCATACTTTAACTCAACATGTAACCCCTTCTTCTTTCCTTTCTGTCCTTTACTCTGGCACTGGCCTGGAAAGATAATGCCACCATCTTGTGTCTCCCAGGCCATTGTTAATGGGAAAAAGTGCCTTTCAGATTGTTGGATCTGCCATCAAAAACTCCTACCTGTCTGTTAACAGAGCCAGCTTAGTGGAAATGGTTTATACCTTGACAGAGTTTATCTTGGCCTGTGAATGCCTTGATAGCTGGTGCATAACCAAGCAATTCCTCTTAGGTTTTTAACTGTGCCCTTATAACTGTTACATCTCCTTGTTTGACTCCTCTGCATTTACATCATCAAGTTGGAAAGGAACTACAGGAAGTATTCATGACTCAGGATTTGCTTCCTTTGGTAGGGCCACACTACTTTGGTTAGGAGTAAATACAAATAAGAATATGATCAGAAGTCTCTCCTTAACTCTTAAAGGTTTAACAGAATCTGTTGTTAAGACAACAGCTGCCCAACAAAGATCCTTAGACTCTGTTCAAAGTGGCTCTTGATAATAGGATAGTCCCTAATTATCTTTTAGCTGAGCAAGATGTCTGTGTTGTTACCAACATCTGTCTGCTACATCTGAATTCACACTTAGGGGGAAGCTGAAACTTTCAAGTACGTAAGATCACTGGGCAAGCCATTTGGCTTAAAGGGTGACTCCTTCAGCAGGGTCTTTCTTTGACTTATTTGATTTTGATTAGTTTGGGTCTTGGGAACAGGGCTCTGAAATGTGCTACAAACACTGGGAATTATTCTGCTTATAGTCATCATAGTAATCTTGGTGGGTTGTATTCTCTCAAAAATTTAAATGCATGTTTTCAGACACTAACCACCAAGGAAATTATTTAAGACTCGAATGTCAAAAAAAGACATGGAGAAAATGAGCAACTTAAAGAATGTGAACTTCAAGTTGTAACCTGTATATCATAGGGACTAAGCAAAAACATCACAACCTGTGACCACCACACAAAGGATCAACAAAAGCTGTGAGATCTACAGAGTGGTAGCTGATAGTAACACTAATGCCTTAAATTTTGATCACATCAGCTGAGGATCTGATCAAAACAAAACCAGAGGCTTACAATGTTATCACTTATGTTAAGGCCCTGAGTCATAATATCAAGACTCAATGCCTGACCAATTGCAATTTCAACTCCTCCCTCACCTCTGCCAAGAATGTAACTTTTAACCAGTCACAGAATTTCTTGATCAGCACTAGGAAATTCACTGATATGCCCCTTCAGTTCTCCTCAGAAGGGTGACCAGGCCTAAAGCAATATATTCTTTGTTAATAATTTCCTTTTCTCTGCTCTGCTTTTAAAAACATTTCATCTTCTATAGCTCAATGAAGTTTCTTTTTCTTTGTTGTATGGGATACTGCCCAATTGTTTACAAAGCCAATTAGATCTTCAATTTATTCAGTTTAAGTTTTGTTGTTTAACAACTCTCTCCTCGCTCTGACTTTAGTTTTCTCTAGATCACTTAACACCGGTCTGAAATATGGTATATTTATTACTGAGCTCCTTCTACACTATAATGGAACCTCTGAGTATTCACTTTGTTTGATTTGTTGCTGTGTCCAGAGAGCAGATTAAAACTTGGAAGAAAAATTGAAAAAAAATCAAATGTCCTGAACAGACATGCAAATGACATGACTGAATAAATATTAGAGGGAATTTTTTAAAAAATTATTTTCTCTACAATTTAGATGAAACCACCTTACAAAACTCCGGTTGCTTAAAGAGAAAAGAGAGGACAGGGTAAAATTTAGATTCTGATTATGTCAGCAAGATGATGTTAAGTATGAAAATAAGAATTAGCAAAGACCCAGGCTCATAAGGAACAAATATAGCTTGACAAAGTACTATGGGTTTACAGAATGAATATCTGTGGTAAAGGACTTCAAAATTCTAGGAAAGAAATACCATCTCAGAATTCTTTTTATAAGAGGCACCTGAGTGGCTCAGTCGGTTATGCATCTGACTCTTGATTTCTGCTCAGATCATGCTCAGTTTGTGAATTTGAGCTTGCATCAGGCTTTGTGCTGACAGCGTGGGGCCTGCTTGGGACTCTCTCTTCTTCTCTCTCAGCTTCTCTCTCTCAAAATAAATAAATACTTAAAAAAATTTTATTTAGGGGCACCTGGTGGCTTAGTCGGTTAAGCATCTGACTTCACTCAGGTCATGACCTCATAGTTTGTGTGCTTGAGTGCCACATTAGGCTCGCTGTTGTCAGAGTGGAGCCCACTTTGGATCCTCTGTCCCCCTCTGCCTGCCCCTTCCCCACTCACTCACACTCTCTCAAAAATAAATACACATTAAGAAAAATTCTTTTTTAAAATTGAGGTATAATTGACATATGACATTATGTTAATTTCAGTTATAGAAAATAATTATTTGGTATTTATATATACAGTGAAGTGATCACTACAATAAGTCTAGGTAATATCTGTCAAAATACATGGTGGCGATTTTTTTCCTCTTTTTTTTAATGTTATTTTTGAGAGAAGGAAAGATTGAGGTCATGTACACACAACGTGGGGGGGGGGAGGAGGAAGCGGGGGAGAGAGAGAGAGAGAGAGAGAGAGAGAGAGGGAGAGAGAGATGGAGAAAGCATCCCAAGCAGATGGCGCAGAGCCTGACTATGGGCCCAAACTCATGAACCAGGACGTCATGACTAGAGTCAGATGCTCAACTGACTGAGCCACCCTGGCACCCCAGCAATTTTTTTTTCTTATGATGGCATATGTTTAAAGGCAACATGCAAATATGATATATAGTATTATTAGCTACAACCAACAGAATCCTAATTCTTTTTTTTTTTTTTAAGTTTATGTGTTTATTTTGAAAGAGAGTGTGAGCAGAAAAGGGGCACAGAGAGAGGGAGCAAGAATCCCAAGCAGGCTCCTTGCTGTCAGTGCTGACACTGGGCTCGATCCCAGGAACCGTGAGATCATGACCTGCACCAAAATCAAGAATAAGACACTTAACCCACTGAGTCACCCAGGCACCCCCACATGATTCTAATTCTTATAAACTGAGGATTCAGGAGAACTTGGTGTTTTAATAACAATCTTAAAAAGTTGGACATAGCAAAATGCTACTGAAGTTCAATAACTTCATTATATGTGAAACATATGAACACTGAACTACAAGAAAATCAAGCATAGTAATGTTTTTCATAATTTGTTTAGCAATTTATAGAGCTCATTATAAAACTTATAGCAAGTTAAGTGCTAAAATAAAATGTAAGGTTAAATCATTAGTCTGAGTAGTGCAGGTAACTGCTGAATCAGGCAAGTAGGCTTATCAAGTGACACCAAATCAGGTTTCTTCAACTTTGTAAGAACCTTATGACTGAGAAAGGTCAGACTCAAAGACCCTGCTGAACATGTATTTCTACAAATAGCAATTCAAATAAGCTATTGTAATTGTAAAACAGCCTAAGGCTCCTGGCATCTTTAGAATGACCCTGGGCAAAAACTACTGCAGGTCAATAAAAATAATGGCAAGCATGAGCAGCCTCCAGATAGAAATCTGTGGTCCAGGGAATGTAATAAAGTCTGTCTACTTTTCCCTAAACTTAGAAGCTTGAGGAGAGACTTTCAGCTCCTTCTGAAACAGGACTCTTGATCCTCACATTACAAGGCCACTCACAGAGAGGTATCATGGAATGCATCTGAATTGATGCCACCGTGTGCTTAACTCTTGGCTTTTCCAATTCAGGTCAAACTTCTTCCATTTATTTAGACATCTGGTGTTCTAAAGTGCTTCCCACTTTGTAAAAAGGCAAACAGAAATGCATTCCCAAGAGTATGACAACAAGCAGCCTTTATATGAATTACTTAGTGCTGCTAAAACAACACAAAACCACCTTTTGTCATCCCCTAGCCTCAACTTATTTACAGTTAAGAACAGTACCACAAAAAACATTAAGTGAATTTTTAAAAGAGAGGGACAATACAGATCCATCTTACCATAACTAATTATTTTTTTGTTAATCATACTATGGAAAACTTTATACCTTTTCACTTTTGTCATTATTTTGCAAATGTTTTTCTCTGTTTATAGTTATAATTAATTATACTTCATTAGAACTTTAAAACATACCATTGTATTAATGTCACATTTTAAATAACAAGTGCTGTAACATAAAATATTGATTTTCCCTGTACACGTAAGTCATGCTTGTCCAATGTCAATAGCAAAAATAAAAAGTAAGGAAAAAATAACGTAAAAAAAGCACATAAAAAAAGCTATAAAATCACCAATCTAACTAGGGACTACCATTATTGACATTTTTGTATATTACCTTCTAATAATTTTACTATGCACACATATGTCACACAACAAGGATATTACACTTATTTCTTTTAAACACTTCTACTAAGAATGTATCCTATTAAAATGACATTAAAGAAAGACATTTTACTATTCTATTTTACTCTTTCATATAAATCTAACAATAAAGTTTTCATTGGCCATGGAGTTTCCAAGATGATGATGATGATGATATTCTGTAGCAAAAATAAAAACTAGGTTCTTTCTATGTGCTAAGCACCTTAAAAGGCATTAGCTTCATTGGATCCTTGTCACCTTAAGGCTTTGCATTACCTATTTCCTTGCCAGAATACTTGTATCTATGACCGTTGCGTGCAGAGATTTGATGGATTTCCTTATATAATTCAGCTCTCAGCTGAATGACACCTATTTAGGTATATCCACTCCTCCTTATTCCCATCAATAGTGAATGTTCTGGCACACAGCTAATGCTCAAAAGCATTTTTTTAAATGAATCAATGAGGGAGAAGAAATAAAAATGGCAGAGTAGGAAGATTCTGAGCTCAGCTCCTCACATGGACACACTAAAACTATAAATATATAAGAATAACTTTCTCTGAGAATGACCAAACAATAGGAGAACTGCTCTTTCACAACTAAAGATATAAAGAAAAAGCCATACTAAGACAAGTCAAAAGGGCAGGCAGAGATGTAGTCTAGTAAGGACCAACATCTCCAGTG
Organism: Leopardus geoffroyi; assembly: GCF_018350155.1. Taxonomy (NCBI): domain Eukaryota; kingdom Metazoa; phylum Chordata; class Mammalia; order Carnivora; family Felidae; genus Leopardus; species Leopardus geoffroyi. The sequence goes on from NC_059327.1 coordinate 38,235,375, forward strand.
TGGTGACCCACAAGCAGGAAACTATCAAAAATGAGAAGATCCTTCCTGAGGAGTGAGGAGTTCAGGCATCACCCTAGCCCTGGGAAACTGTACCAGAAAGACAAGGCATAATATCTGGATTTGAAAATCCGAGGGTCTTAACTGGGGGAGAACTGGAGGGATACAGAAAACTGAGACTCCATTCTTAAAGGGCTTGTACACAAGCTCACTTTCTCTGAGACCCAGAACAGAGGCAGCAGATTGAAAAGCATATAGGCCATATATGAAGGAGACTTAACTAATTTTAGGGTTCGTGCAGAAATGAAGGGATCTGTAGGAACTTTCTCTGGAAATGGAAGTGATAGTGGGTTCCATCTTTTGTTACTCTCCTTCTACCTCACTGACCTGGCAAAGGTGAGCACCGTTTCCATCTACCTTGCTGCCACAGCTTGCCCTGCCTGGACATTCCTATGCAGACCTGCCCCACCCAACCTGCTCACCCAGTACTGCCCAACCAACAGGCATCCTTAGCTGGAGAGCAACTCCCACAAATACAAGGGGCTCTGTCCCACAACACCTAGCAAACGGCCTCAGTCAGGACTTGTGTCCCTCATTCAAAGTGGCTCCCACCCTACAACATCTGAAAGGTGGTCTTGGGACCAGTGTGGACAGCTGCTGGGCCTGGTAGCCAGAAAAACCAGGGGCTACCCTGCTTAGAGTTGTTACCAAGACAGTCACTGTCCAAACACAACAGAAGGGCACATATGCAACAATATAGGAAACAGCCCTGTAATACCTAGTTCTGGTGACCAGAAGGGATAGTGCCAAAGGTCACCACAGGACCCCTACTACATAGTACAATACCTTCCAGACCAGAAGACATAGCTCACCTATCTAATACATAAAAACAAAATGAGGAGGCAGAGAAATATGTTCCAAACAACAGGAAAAGGAAAAACCCTAAAAAAAGAACTAAACAAACTGGAGATAAGCAATCTATCTGACAAAGAGTTCAAGGTAATGGCTATAAAAATGCTAACTGAATTTGGGAAAAGAATGGATGAACAATGAGAAATTTTAAGAAGTGATAAAAATATAAACAGAATGATTCAGAACTGAAGAATATAGCTTAAGTAAAAAACACACTACAGGGAATCAGTTTAAGGTACTAGAGGGACAACATCTAGCATACTAATATTCACATTATACAGGTCCCAGAAGGGAGGAAAGAGGAAAAAAAGGAACAGAAAACTTATTTCAGGAAATAATAGCTGAAAACTTCCCTAACCAGGGGAAGGACAGATAATAGATACAGGAAGAATAGAGAGCCCAACCAAAAAGAACCCAAAGAGCTTCACATCAAGAAAGATTATAATTCAAATGTCACAAATTAAAGAGAATTTTTAAAGTGGCATAAAGTGGTATAAAACTAGCTAGTTATATACAAGGGAACACTGATAAGACTATCATCTTTGAATGATAGAAACTTTGCAGGCCAAAAGGGAGTGGCACCATATATTCAAAGTAAGAATCTAATCTTACACCTAAAGGAACTTAGAAAAAGAAGACTAACCAAAGCTCAAAGTAGTAGAAGGAAGGAAATAATAAAAGATCAATAAAACTAAGAACTGTTTCTTTGAAAATATAAAAAATATTGACATTCAGCCAACTCATCAAGTACAAAAAAGAGATGATTCAAGTAAATAAAATCAGAAATATAAGAGAACACCATACCATTATAACATACATCACACAAATACAAAGGATTGTCAAGAGACCACTACAAAACTTATACACAAATAAATTGGAAAACCTAGAAGAGATTGATAAATTTCCAATTTACATACAATTTTCCAAGACTGAATCAGGAAGAAATAGAAAATCTGAATAAGACTGATTACTAGTAGTGAAATTGAATCAGTCATCAACAAACTCCCAACAAACAAAAATTCCAGAACTAGATGGCTTCTCAAGTGAATGGTACCAAATATTTTAAAAAAGAGTTAATACCTGTTCTCAAACTATTCCAAGATACTGAAGAGAAAGAAATGCTTCCAAATTCATTCCATGAGGCCAGCATTACCCAGATATCAAAACTAATGACACTACCAAAAAAGAAACTTACAAAAAAAGAAACTTCATCTTTGATGAACAACTATGTAAAAATCTTTATTAGCAAACCAAATTCATCAATATTATGAAAGGATCATACACAATAATTACATGGAATTTATTCCTGGAATGCAAGGATGGATGGTTGAATACCCACAAATGAGTCAACACAATTCACCACATTAACATCCTGAATGATAAAACTCATGTGATCATTTCAAAAGATGTAGAAAAGGCTTTGATAAAATTCAAGCATCCATTTTATGGAAAAAAGTCTCAATAAATTGGGTAACCTGAGGGAACATGAGAAAACAACAACTGAAAGCTTTTCCTATAAGATCAGGAACAAAACAAGGATGTCCACTCCTGTCACATTATTCAACACAGTGTTAGAAATCCCAGCCACACAATGAGAAAGAATGAAATCATGCCATTTGCAGTAACATGGATGGAAGTGGAAGGTATTGTGCTGAGTGAAACAAGTCAGTCAGAGAAGGACAGATACCCTATGTTTTCACTCATATGTAGATCTTGAGAAACTGAACAGAAGAGCATAGGGGAAGGGAAGGGGGAAAAAAGTTACAGAGAGGGAGGGAGGCAAACCATAAGAGACTCTTAAATACAGAGAACAAACTATGGGTGAATAGGGGTGTGGGGGAGAGGGAAAATGGGTGATGGGCACTGAGGTGGGCACTTGTTGGGATGAGCACTGGGTGTTGGATGTAAGCCAATGTTACAAATTATATTCATAAAAAATAAAAAAAAGTATATAAAGAAGAAAAAGATAATAAAAAATAAATAAAATAAAAGAAGAAGGAAAAAAAAGAAATCCCAGGCACAACAAGCAGATAAGGAAAAGAAATAAAAGCATCCAAACAGGTAAGAAGGAAGTAAAACTATCACTATTTGTAGATGACATGTTACTATATATAGAAAACCCTAGATACTACATAAAAAAAGCTATCAGAATTAATTCAATAAAATTTTAGGATAAAAAATTTAAAGTACACAGAAACCAGCTGTGTTTCTACATACTAAGAACAATTGGTAAAAACGTAAAATTAAAAAAAACAATCCCATTTACAATTGCATCAAAAAGAATAAAATACCTAGGAATAAATTTAACCAAGAAGGGGAAAGACTTGTACTCTGAAAACTATAAGACACTGGTGAAAGAAAATGAAGATGACATATATAAATGGAAAGATATATTGTGCTCATTAATTGGAAGAATATTGTTAAAATGTCCAAAGCACCCAAAGAATTCTATATATTTAATGCAATACCCATCAAAATACCAATGGCATATTTCACAGGACTAGACATATATAGAAACACAAAAGACCCTGAATAGCCACCGTAATCTTGAGAAAAGGGAACAGTTCTGTAGGTATCACTGTCCTTGGTTCAAACTATACTATGAAGTTATAGTAATCAAAACAGTATAGTACTGGCACATAACCACATAGGTCAATGGAACAAAATAGAGAGCCCAGAATTAACTCATGCTTATATGGTCAATTAATATATGACAAGGGAGACAAGAATATACAATGGAAAAAAGACAGCCTTTTCAATAATTGGTGCTGGGAAACTAGACAACTACACACAAAAGAATAAAACTGTATCACTTTCTTAAACTACACAGAAAATGTGGGACCCAAGGAATTTAACAAAAATTCCCTACCCCTGGACAAGCAGAGCAAGACTAACTCCATTTTGTGCTACACCCACCATCTCATATATAACCCCCACATGACCTACTTATTGCTTAAGACACTCCCCTACCCTGGTCAAGCCACTGAGCACATCTTTACTGGAAACTGGGTCATATAGGAATGCGGAACCCCTAACCACCAAAGAATGTAAACCCCACCTTTTGCCCGCCAAACTTGCGCGCCAATTCTGACCAGAGTGATAGGCTAGTTCAAACAGTTACTATAGGGTAAATTGTAATTCAATTGGCCACCTGTGTGTGGACTGACATGACTATGCAACTTTCTGTGTGTGTTACAATCTCATTGGCCACTGGCCCCTATAAAACTGCTACGCCTCTTAACCTAGGAGTCCAAGTCCCTGCTCCGCTGTGTCGGGTATACTTGGGCCCAAGCTCGAGCTTGCAAATAAACCCTCGTGCGTTTGCATCGGTATCAGCTCCTTGGTGGTCTCTCAGATTCGAAATCGGGGATTACAAAAAAATAAACTCAAAAAGGATTAAAGACCTAAATGCAAGACCTGGAACCATAAAACCGCTGAAGGAAAATAAAAGCAATAAACTCTTGGACATTCATCTTACTGGTATTTTTTTGGAGTTGTCTCCTCAGGCAAGGGCAACAAGAGCAAAAATAAACAATATGACTACATGAAACTAAAAAGATTTTTAACAGTGAAGGAAATCATCAACAAAATAATAAGGCAGCCTACTGAATAGGAGAGGATATTTGCAAATGGTGTATGTGATAAGGAATTATTATCCAAAATATATAAAGAACTCATACAACACAATAGCAAAAAAACAATGTGATTTAAACACTGGCAGAAGATCTGGATAGATATTTTTCTAAAGAAGACACACAGATGGCTAACAAATACATGAAAAGATACTCAACATCATTACTCATCAGGAAAACATAAATAAAAACCATAACGTAATAATACCTAACACTTGTCAGAATAGCTATTATTAAAAAGACAAGAAATAACAAATGTTGGTGAGAATGTAGGGAAAGGAAACCCTCATGAACTATTGGTGGAAATTTAATTTATTGTAGCCACTAGAGAATACAGTATGGGAGGTTCCTCAAAAAATTAAAAATAGAACTATCATACAATCCAGCAATTCCAACTCTGGTTATTTACCCAAAGAAAATAAAAATAATAATTTGAAAAGATACATGTGCACTATGTACACTGTAGCATAATTTACAATGAATAAGATATAGAAGGAAGTTAAATGTCCATCAATAGATGAATGGATAAAGAAGATGTGTTGTGTGTGTGTGTGTGTGTGTGTTTATGTGTGTGTAAAGGAATATTATTCAGCCATAAAAAAGAATGGAATCTTGGCATTTGTGACAACATGGTAAACCTAAGGGTAAATGCTAAGTGAAATAAGACAAAGACAAAATCTGCATGATTTCACCTATATGTAGAATCTAAAAAACAGATGAACAATCAAAACAAAATAGAAACAGAATAAATTGGTAATGCTGGGGTGGGGGGGATAGGCAAAATAGGGGAAGGGGATTAAGAGGTACAAACTTTCAGTTTTAAAGTAAGTCATAAGGATGTAAAGTATGACATAGGGAATGCATAGTTAAGAATGTTGTAATCACTTTGTGTGGTGAGAGATGGTAGGTAGACTTATGATGATTATTTCATAATGCATATAAATGATGAATCACTAGGTTGTACACCTATAAGTAATACAGTATGTCAACTGCACGTCAATAAAACAAAATAAATGAATAAACGGCCTATCTACTTTCAAAGCTCAAATTAAGTCTGTAGTATCCAGTGATAACATCTTTGCACACATATTTCTGCCACTGTAATTATTTCCTTTAAAAAAACAGCAGTGTATTTTTCATTTCAAGTTTTTATCAAATTACTGAAGAATTTCATATACTGCATTAAATAACCATAACAGAGACATCAACATTATTCTCTTTTCACAAATGTTAACTATATAAAAAGTCTTTAGAGTCAATAATTCCAATAGAATAATTTCTAAAAATCAGATGCAATGAAAACAGTACATTCCTCTTTCAGAAAGTAATATGTCAGAAATTATGAACACAGATTTTTTTTTGGTGCTAAAAGACTGCAGTTTCTATTCTATGTGCCGTTGTCAAGGGTTTCCGAGAATGGTGGGTAGCTTCTTTCAACCAACTTTAGTCCACTTCAGGAAAAGGTGGATTTTAAATAAAAGGCTTTAGTCATCAAAATGGAACTTAAAAACTTAAAATGTATTCTTTTAGTCTAAATGTAGAGTTATGAAGAAGCATTCCCCATCAAAAACAGATTAAATGTCACCAACACTAGAATGTCATATGGGGAACCAATACTGAGAACTCAGAGGGCTGCCCTCCAGGCACTGCTCCTTGTTTGACCTGTATCAACAGCTCAAAGGCTTCATTATGCACCCAGCTCCCACAGTGCAGCAAAATGGAAAAGGGGAGGAGACCTTAGCATATTTTTAAAATAATTGCTTTGCTTTGCCTCCACTTAAAGAGTCTTTATGTAACAGGAGGAAACAACTGTCTTCTGGAAATAAGAAAACCATTTCAATTTTATTATCTTTTAATTATAGTGTCACTGTTCCAATGTTACACAATAGGAAAGAATTCTGCCTGTACTGCCATTATAAATTCTATTTTCAGAATGTGTGACTCAGAATAACATCTACTCTCTCAAATTGGATATGTGGGACTAAATTTCCAAAACTTTTACTGACAGGGTTTACTGTGTAAACCTTGTAAAGTGAGTAAACCTCCCTACCTTCTCAAGATACTACCAAACACTCCTTAAACAAAAAGTAGTTAAATGAGATTAAAAATATGAACTGAATGTGGTTCTCACTTTCTTACAAAGTAATCCACATTTCAATATTTCAAATTAGAAACAAATCTCATGTGGGTAAAGTCATTGAATAATCTATGCTGGAAATGCAATGTGATTAAAGTATTTCAAAATTATTAAAGTGATATAGCCACAAAATTATTAGCTACCTTGGTTCACTTCTTCTGAAGTCCTCCCGTTCCATTTCCAAAAGAAAGCACCTTTTAGCATTTGAGCTATTACTTTGGGTAAATTTCCATTGCATCCCTAAACAATGTGCTGTCATCATAAACTGTAAAAGAGACAGAGAGGGGGACACAGAATCCAAAGCAGGCTCCAGGCTCTGAGATGTCAGCACAGAGCCCGATGTGGGGCTTGAACCCACAAACTGTGAGATAGTGACCCGAGCTGAAGTCAGACGCCTAACCGACTGAGCCACCCAGGTGCCCCATCTCCTCTCCACTTTTACCTCTCACCTTTTTTCATCCATCCTCTTACAGAGTCAAGGTGGACAATATTTATATTCTAGGTGTAGCCATAATTAAATCTTTCACATTTATAACTGTAAAAAGCAATCAAAATTCTATTATTGTGGTGAAGTTTTAAAATGTTATATTGTAGTGATGGTACTTACAAATTTTTGGTTTTTGGGTTTTCTAACTGTTCTTTTTCTCACACAGATTTCAAGTAAAATACCAACTATTTCTAAATTTCCCATGCAATCAAGTGTTCCATCAAGTTTTTAAAAATTATTTTTTAAGCTTATTTATTTTGATGGGGTGGAGGGGAGAGGAGAGAGAATCCCAAGCAGGCTCTGTGCTGTCAGCAAGTTCATGACCTGAGCTCAAACCGAGTTGGATGGTCAACCGATGGAGTCACCTAGGTGTCCCAAGTTTTTAAAAATTATAAAACATTAATGCATCTAAAGTTTATTAACAGCAATAAAGCAAAAAAAAATGCCACTATCACCTAATTAAAAAAATAAATCAATATAGTTGAATTGTTGGGTACTCATCATTGATTCCATGTGTTCTCTCTGCCAGAGGTAACCACTATTCCATATTTAATTATTTCTATATGTGAATGTATTCCTACTAAAAATAGTACTGTTCTGCATGCTGTAGAATCTTTTTATAAGTGTGTATTCTTCTGCACATTGTTTTTCATTCAACATCATATTTGTGAGTTATCCGTGTGGATACACAGAACTCTAGTTCCTTGCATTTCACTGTTACATAGTTTTCTATTATGTGATATATGAAACCCATCCAATCCCTTGTAAAAGGCCATTTAGGCTGTTTTATTTTCAGCTATTATAATGCTGCTATGAAATTCCTCATTATAAAACTGCAAGTTTCTGTCGATATGTACCTATGCAGGATTGGATAAACTGAGACATAGGTTGAAGTATTTTCAACTCTATTGATGATTGCTAACTATCTTCCAAAGTGGGGATACCACTGATACATTAACAGAGTAGGAGAGTGTTCATTGCTCTAAATGCTTGCCAACGTCTGGTATCAATCTTTCAAATTCTTGTCAATGTGACATATGTGAAATATTATCTCATCATGTGTTTAATTTGAATATCCTTGATTATTGCTAAGGTTGGGTATCTCTTCATATATTTATTAATCATCTCAACTTCTTTTTCTGTGGTTTGTTCAAATTGTTGCTCATTGTTCTACTGGGTTGTCTTTTCTAATTAATTTAACATTTCTTTATATGTATACTATGGATACTAATCCCTGTAATGTGCTGTGAGTATCTTCTCCCAATGTGTGGATTGTCTTTTAACTTTCAAAAGAGTATTTTAATATAAAGAAGATTTTACTTTTGGGGGAGCTTGGGTGGCTCAGTCAGTTAAATGTCTCACTTAGGCTCAGGTCATGATATCATGGTTCGTGAGTTTGAGCCCAGTGTCAGGCTCTGTGCTAACAGCTTGGAGCCTGGAGCCTGCTTCAGATTCTGTGTCTCCCTCTCCCTCTGCCCCTCCCCAGCTCATATCTGTCTCTCTCTCTCTCTCTCTCTCTCTCTCTCTCTCAAAAATAAGTAAACATTAAAATTTTTTTAAGTCTTTACTTTTAACACAATCATACCTATCAACATATTCTTTCACTGTTTTTGTTTTTCTAAATCTTAAGAAATCTTTCCATACCTAAAGATTACAAAGATACTGTTCCACAGCTTCTTCTAAAAGTTTTACATTTTGTTTCTCAAACTTTTACTTTTAATTTACCTGAAACTGATTTTTCTGGTTGGACTGATGTGGAAACACACATACAAACACCCCATCACACCCCACATGCACACTATCACATACTGCCCGACACACCATACCCTCCTATACATTGCATCCACATATCCCCCCACTCAGCACCATTTACTGAAACATTTCTGATGTCGCTAAATTACTGAAATACTTCTTATGACATCTATCAAGTTATTATAAACAATGGCCACTGCTGCTTCTAGGCTCTCTTCTATTCCACTGTCCTATCAATGTCTTGTTATCTGAGAAAATATGTAAGCATGGTCTGAACAGCACTTCTTCCATTCAATTTTGAACATTATGTATGTAGTACTTTAGCTAACAATGTATGTATTTAAAAATTTATACTGTGGATGCTAGACTGTAATTATTCTCCACATATTACACCTAACTGTAAGCTCCCTAGAGGAGAGAGGCTATGTTTAATATAAATCTACTGTGTTAGGTACTTGAGGAGTGCTTAATTCACATAGAGAAAAAAAATCATTACTTGCATCTCAGCTTACATAGGCTGTGGTAATAAAAACTAGACAACAACTTCAGTTTTTGCAACACTGATACTACTAAAATACAAAGACAGCACTATGTACGATTTTATTCACCTGCTTGTTCCCATCTCTTGTGTGCTACATCAGTCTAAATGGGGGACAGGTATGGGGGTCACAATCTCAAAGACTCTAGGGCCAGAAAAGTAGCAATTATTGTCAGAGAAGGCCTGGTACAGGGAATTGTAGAAACTACGGTCAACAAGAAAATGCCTAACTAAATCATGCAATTCAGTTTTTATAAAAGGGCTGTGTTGGCCAAGGAACAAAATTCTCAGCCCCTGCTGGCTCTAGTTTGAGGCCTCTAGTCATCTAAATACATGTGACATAGTGATAGACTGTCCCTGACTACACAAAAAAATTCAGAAATTAAATATTTCATAAGCATATTTTCTCTTAGGCACTGCTTTAAACAATATGTTGTAATTAGTTTGCTATAATCAGATTTTACTCCTATCAGGTACTCTGCTATTCTCTACTACAGGCTTAGTTAAGATGTTTAATATCCATTTCCTCCTTAACAAAATGTAGATACTAATAATATCTACTTTCTAGAGTGAAGATTAAATGAATTAATGCACAATGTGCTTAGGATAAAGCTTTAATAGTGATTATCACTTTTACCACTTTATCACTTGATTATCACTGTTATCATCCTCATTTTTTGAACATTTAAAATTTTGAATATCTTGTCTACCTTTCTTGATTTACCTTTAATACCTTTCTTGATTTCCACAAATTTCCCACACCAGACTAATAAAACTAAGAGGTTATACTGAATTTTGTATTTTACTTTGACAAATTCAGAAGATAGTTTGCTTTCCAAATTTGACCTGTCAAAACTTTACCTTATTGTCAGATTTAGTAAGTCTCATAAACACATATACTTCTATAAAATATACAACATTTGCTTTCAATCATGATTTGTCTCCTCCAGTTAAAATTTCTGAGTTGAGCTTATTTTTAAAAAGCTAAATAATTAAATGAAGCAAAGGAAACTTCTAAGGTTTTTAAAATGCTTATGAGCAATTACAGATACATCTGACAAACTGAGTCCTTAGAGTTAACTAAACAGTGAAAGATACCAAATATTGAGTCAGACAAGAGGTCATTTAGAGACAAGTTAATCAGGGTTTTAATCTCCCCATAGTTTTAACCAAGATCTTCACTTATTAAAAATTTTTGGTAATATCTGTATCAGAGTAATAGCTATAATATCAGAGCACCTGGATATGTTTACATACACACACACACAAATGCATATATATGTATATATACACACACAGACACAAATATATACAAATGCATATATACATATATATGTGTATATATACACACACATATATACATATACATATATATATGTATGTATGTATATAAATACAATATAGTTCTAGGTACACTGAACATGATAACCCAAATAAAGTGTTTATAGACTTTGGATAAACATGTCAAAAAGGTGTCATTACACAGATACCTCAAAAATTATTTGAAGCCCTTATTCCAAGAAAGCTCCACTGTTGTTACTTTTTTAATGTACTGGAAGTTAAAAATGATCTATTTCAAAACACACCAGACATTAGTAACATAAAGTATATTCTGAATTTACTTATAGTGATCACCTCTTAAAAGAAAAAGGCAAATGGTTCAGAAGCAGTTCAGCCATTCCAGTACATTTCCAAGAAGCAGCAGCAGTCTATCACTGAGAAAAACCAGTTCAAACGGATATGATTTAAAGTCCAACAAGTAGGAGGTAGGGAGAGCATGGAGATTAGCTGGAAAGCAAACAACTCCTTTCTGAATCTACAAATACATATCTAACGAGTTCAATTGTACTCAAAGACTTAGAATTCCTTATCACTTTCATAGCTCAGTAAATATTAAGTCTTGAGATCTGAGACAACTAGAAAGAAATTTCTTTTTTTTTTTTTAATTTTTTTAACGTTTATTTATTTTTGAGACAGAGAGAGACAGAGCATGAATGGGGGAGGGTCAGAGAGAGAGGGAGATACAGAATCTGAAACAGGCTCCAGGCTCTGAGCGGTCAGCACAGAGCCCGACGCGGGGCTCTAACTCACGGACCGCGAGATCATGACCTGAGCTGAAGTCAGACGCTTAACCGACTGAGCCACCCAGGCGCCCCTAGAAAGAAATTTCTTAACAAAAGGGATCAGTCATCAATTTAGTTCTCCTTATGCCTATGAAAAATTAACTGTTACAAAAACTGCTCCCCTGTCAAAAGAACTAGAAAACAGAACAATACATATAAAACAAAAGTTTTCAGATGTTTTATAATAAGCAGCTTTGAATAGATTCCAAAGAGAAAGGAACAAATGAGGTAGGTAATCCCAGATTACTGCTTGGAAGAAATAGCTAAGATCCAGTAGTGAAAGAGGGTACCAAAACAGACCTTGGAAGTCATGCTAAGTTTGGTATGGCTGAGGTGGCTAGAACTGTCCAGCAGAGGGAAAGCTACACAAGAGGATAGCTCTGGAGATTTACAGAGTTAATTCCCAGGTCTTGGCTAGAGCACTAACCTGAGTACATGTGAAAGGAAATTATCCAAGGTGTTGGAAAGAACTGCCAAAAAGTAGTGGAATAAACAATTTCAAAAACTCACATGGGGCTGGGAATAGTCTGTGCTCTCATCAGACAGAGTACAGAAAGACTCTGCAAAACTAGGGCAATGGAGTCTAAATAATGCTTTAGTATGAAGCTAAATAAATCCCAGAATAAAGGCTGCTTTGGATCCATCATAACTAAGGGTAACAGCAAGCCTCTAAAGGATTCAGTTATTTTACAAGTTACTTATCCAAACGATAGAATCCAGTATTCTTTAAAGTAATAAAACTAAATCTAGTCTTCCAAAATGTCACATGTCTGGTATTCAAATAAAAATTACTAGGAATACAAAGATAAAGAAAAGTATAACCCAGAGGCAGCAGAACAATTAAAGTAACAGTCTGGAAATGAAAGAGAAAGGAAATCAAAGAGAAGAACCTTAAGATAGCTATTGTAAATATGACAAATATGTTCAAGGATATTAAGAAAAACACAATCTTGATAATGAGAGAAATGGAGGATAGAAAAGATTCATGATGCAGTTTCAAAAGTAAGAATACTATATACACAATGATAAATACTGTTGTAAACTTGAAGACACAGCAATAAAATGTTACTAAAATAAAGTCCTGAAACTACATAAAAGATTTGGAAAAAACTGAACAGAGCCTCAAAGAACCTTTCATGTAATACTAAGTAGTCAAATATACAGGAAACTAGAGTCCCAGAAAGAGGGGTGGGTGCCATAGAAATAAAGGCTAAAAGATATCCAAAATTGGTGAAAAATATAAAATGATGAATCCAAGAACGTCAACCACCAGACAAGGAAAAAGAAAACCACATTAAGACAGCTCATAATAAAACTGCTGAAAATCAAAAAGAAAAAGAAAAGTCACCAAAGCAGTCAGAAGGAGGAAAAAAAAAACATGCTAAGTACAGAGGAACAAATAATGTCAGCAGGCATTTTGCCTGAAATCACACAGGGCATTGAACAATGGAATGTTTTTAAATTACTGAAGGAAAAGGAAAACACTGCCAAATAATTCTACAACCAGTAATCATAAATTCCTAAAATTAAGATGCAGTGTACATTAAAATTTTTTTTAATTAATTTATTTTAAGAGAGACAGAGCACAAGCAGGGAAGGAACAGAGAGAAAGGAAAAGAGAGAGAATCCCAAGCAGATTCCATACTACCAGCACAGAGCTCTATCTCACCAACTGTGAGATCATGACCTGAGCTGAAATCAAGAGCCAGACGCTCAACCAACTGAACCACCCAGGCACCCTTGCATTGCACATTTTTTTAAAAATCGATAAAACATGAGAACATTTCTTGCTAGCAGGACTTTACTATTAAGACATATTAAAGGAAATTATTTAAGAAAAAAAGATACTAAGTGGAAATTTGGAAAAGCAAAGGGAAACTTAGTATCTCAGAAATAGTCAATGTGTGGGTGAAGGTAAAAACCACATTTCTATTTAAAGCAAAAATGATCACCATGTACTAGGAGTTTTACAACATATACACAAGTAAAACATATGACAGTAGCACAAATGCTAGGAAAAGAGAAAAGAAAATAGCCTGTTGTAAGGGTCTCAAACTACACGTGAAGTAGTAAAATTTGAAAACAGACTGTGACAAGTTATAGTGTAAATCCAAAAACAATCATTAAAATTATTAAACAAAGAGCAAAGACAATACACCAATATTGAAGAAAGAATCACACACACACACACACACACACACACACACACACACACACACAAATCTTAAACAAGGCAGGAAAACACTCTAGTTAAAACACAGAGATTGTAAATTGATAAAAAGCAAGACATCAATATGCTGTATACAACAATTTTAAAGACAAAATTATAGATTAAAAAGCTAGAAAAAAATCTAAATATCACACAGAAACTGAAAAGAAAGGGAGAGTTACTATGTTAATCTAAGACAAAGTGGATTTCAAAATAAGTAAGACCAGGAATGAGGGGGATCATTTCATGAGAAAGGAATCATTTTATCAAGAGGATATAACATGCATAGCTAGGAGGAATGCAAAATGGTACAAAGACACTTTGGAATAGTTGGGAAGTTTCTTATGAAGTTAAACATATACTTAGCATACACCACAGCAATCTCTCAATCTCACTCCCTTATTCCAAGGTAACTTTTTTTTCCTTTTTTCAAATTTTTATCTAAACTTCAGTTAGTTAACAGACAATGTAATATTAGTTTCAGCTGCAGAATTTACTGATACATCACTTACACACAGCAGCCAGTGCTCATCACAAGGGCACTCCTTGATACCCATCATCCATTTAACATGTCCACAAACCTACCTCACTTCCAACGAACATCAGTTCGTTCTCTATAGTTAAGAGTCTGTTTTATTCCCCCCCCCCCATGTTCATTTGTTTTCTTTCTTAAATTCCACATGAGTGAAATCAGACAGTATTTGTCTTTCTCTGATGGACTTACTTTGCTTAGCCTGATACTCTCTAGCTCCATCCATGTGGTTGCAAAGACAAGATTTCATTCTATTTTTGGCAGAGTAATATTCCATTACATACATATACCACTTCTGTATCCATTAGTCAGTTGATTGCCATGTGGGCACTTACCATAATTTGGCTATTGTTGACAATGTGCTATAAATACTGTGGTGCATGTACCCCTTTGAATCAGTAGTTTTGTATCCTTTGGGTAAATACCTAGTACTTCAACTGCTGAATCATAGGGTATTTCTATTTTTAACTTTTTTTGAGAGAGAGAGAGAGAGATAGACAGAGTGAGCAAGAGTGGAGGAGGGGTAGAAAGAAGGAGAGAGTATCCAAAGCAGGCTCTGCTCCACCAGTTTGGAGCCCAATGCGGAGCTTGAACCCAGGAACTGTGATATCATTACCTGAGCTGCAACCAAGAGCTGATCAATCAACAAACTGAGCCACCCAGGTGCCCTCCTATTTTAACTTTTTGAGGAACCTCCATAATGTTTTCCTCAGTGGCTGTTCCAGTTTGCATTCCCAACTGTGTAATGGGGATTCCCTTTCTCAGTAAACTCAAAACATCTGTTGTTTGCTGTGTCATTAATTTTAGTCATTCTGACAGGTGTGACGTGATACCTCAATGCACTTTTGATTTGTATTTCCCTGATGATGAGTGATGTTGAACAACTTTTCACGTGTCTGTTGGCCTTCTTTGGAAAAATGTCTACTCATGTCTTCTGCTCATTTTTTAACTGGATTATTTGTGTTTTGGGTGTTGAGTTTGACAAGTTCTTTATAAATTTTGGATACTAACATTTTATCAGATACATCACTTGCAAATATCTTCTCCCATTCCAAAGGTTGCCCTTTAGTTTTATTGATTGTTTCTTTCACTGTGCAGAAGTTTTTATCTTGATGAAGTCCCAATAGTTTATTTTTGCTTTTGTTCCCCTTGCCTCAGGAGACTTATCTAGTGCAAAGTTGATATGGCTGATGTCAACAAGGTTACTGTCTGTGTTCTCTAAGATTTTAATAGTTTCCCACCTTACAATTAGGTCTTTCAGCCATTTTAAATTTATTTTAAATGATGTAATGTGTGTGATGTAAGAAAGTGGCCATTTTAAATTTTACTTACAATTAGGTCTTTCAGCCATTTTAAATTTATTTTAAATGATGTAATGTGTGTGATGTAAGAAAGTGGCCCAGTTTCACTCCTTTGCATATTGCTGTCCAATTTTCAGAACACCATTTGTTGAAGAGAATTTTTCCCATTAGATATTTCTTCCTGCTTTGTTGAAGATGAAATTGCCATATTGTTGTGGTTCATTTCTGGGTTTTCTATTCTGTTCCACTGATCCATGTGTCTGTTTTTATGCCAGTACCATAGTGTCCTGATCACAACAGCATTGCAATATAACTTAAAGCCTGGAATTGTGATGCTTCCAATTTGCTTTTCTTTGTCATGACTGCCTTAGCTATTCAGGGTCTTTTGTGGTTCTATACAATTTTTAGAATTGTTTATTCTAGCTCTATGAAAAATGCTGGTGGTATTTTGATAGAGATTGCATTAAATGTGTAGACTGCTTTGGGTAGTAGACATTTTAACAAGTTTGTTCTTCCAATTAATGATCACGGAACATCTTCATTTCTTTGTGTCCTCTTCAATTTCTTTCATCAGTGTTTTATAGTTTTCAGAGTACAGATCTTTTACCTCTTGAATAGGTTTATTTCTAGTATCTTAGGGTTGTTGGTGCACTTGTAAATGGAATCCATTCCTTGATTTCTCTTTCTGCTGCTATATTATTGGCATATAGAAATACAAAAGATTTCTGTGCCTTGATTTTGAATCCTATGACTTTACTGAACTCATGTTTCAGTTCTAGCAATTTTTTGGTGGAGTCTTTCGGGTTTTCTATATGGAGTATCACATCATCTGCAAAGACTGAAGTTTGACTTCTTCCTTGCTGATGTGGATGCCTTTTATTTACTTTTGTTTTCTGAATGCTGTGGCTAGGACTTTCAGGACTATGTCAAAGTAACAATGGTGAGAGTGGACATCCCTATCTTGTTCCTGACTGTAGAGGATTATCTCAGTTTTTCCCCACTGAAGAAGATATTAGCTGTGGTTTTTTCATATATGACCTTTATTATGTTGTTATGTTCTCTCTAATAACCCTACTACATTGAGGGTTTTTATCACGAATAGATATTGTACTTTGTCAAATGTTTTTTTTTTTTTGCATCTGTTTAAAAGATCATATGGTTCTTATCCTTTCCTTTATTAATGTGGTGTATCATGATGATTGATTTACAAATACTGAACCACGCTTGCAGTCCAGGAATAAATCTCACTTGATCATGGGGATTCTTTTAATGTACTGTTAGATTTGGTTTGCTGTTATTTTATTGAGACTTTTTACATCCATGTTCATCAGGGACATTAACCTCTATTTCTCTTTTAGTGGAGTCTTTATCTGGTTTTGGTATCAGGGTAATTCTGGACTCATAGAATGAATTTGGAAGTTTTCCACCCTCTTCTATATTTTGGAATAGTTTGAGAGGAATAGGTATTAACTCTCCTTTTAATGTTTGGTAGAACCCACCTGTGATGCCACTTGGCCCTGGAATTTGTTTGTCGGGAGAGTTTTGATTATTAATTCAATTTATTTTCCAGTTATTGGTCTGTTCAGTTTTCTATTTCTTCCTATTTAAGTTTTGGTATTATATCTTTCTAGGAATTTATCCAATCTTCAAGGTTTTCCAATTTGTTGGCATATAATTTTTCATAATATTCTCTTACATTTGTTTGTATTCTGTAGTGTTGGCTGTTAATTTTCCTCTTTTATTTTTATTTTATTTTGGTCCTTCCTTTTTTTCTTTCTTTTTTTTTTTTTTTGATAAATCTGGCTAAGAGTTTATCAATGTTACTAACATTTTCAAAGAAATCCCTAGTTTCATTGGTCTGCTCCATTGTTTTTTTAGTTTCTATACCATTTATTTCTGCTTTAATCTTTATTATTTACCTCCTTCTACTGGCATTAGGCTTCATTTGTTGTTCCTTTTCTACTTCGTTTAGGTGTAGGATTAGGTTTTTCATTTGAGATTTTTCTTGTTTCTTGAAGTAGGCATGTAGCACTGTATACTTCCACCTTAGGACTGCTTTTCCTGCATATCCCAAATGTTTTGGACCACTGTGTTTTCATTTTCATTTGTTTTCAAGTATTTTTTAAATTTCTTCTTCGATTTCCTGGTTGACTCATTCATTGTTTAGTAGCATGTTGTTTAACCTCCAGTATTTGTTGTCTTTTCATAGTTTTTCTTGTGATTGACATCAAGTTTCATAGTGTTGTGGTCAAAAAAGATGCATGGTATGATCTCAGTCTTTTTGTACTTTTTGAAGTCTCATTTGTGACCTAGTATGCGATCTATTCAGGGGAATGTCCCATGTGCACTTGAAAATAATGTGTATTCTGGTGTTTTAGGATGGAATGTTCTGAATATATCTGTTAAGTCCATCTGGTCCAGTATGTCATTCAAATCCATTGTTTCTTTGTTTAATTTTTTTCCACAGATGATCTGTTCACTGATATAAGTGGGTGATAAAGTCTCCTCCTCTTATTGTATTATTATCAAGGGGTTGCTTTATGTTTGTTATTAATTGTTTTATACACTTGGGTGCCTCCATCTTGGGTGCATAATAACTTCCAACTGTCAGATCTTTTTGGATAGACTCCTTTATTATGATATAGTGCTCTTCTTCATCTTTTGTTACAGTCTTTGGTTTAAAGTGTACCTTGTCCTATATAAGTATTTCTACTCCAACTTTATTTAGGTGTCCACTTGCATGATAAATATTTCTCCATCCTGTCACTTTCAAGGCACAGTTGTGTTAGGTCTAAAATGAGTCTTTTGTAGGCAGCATATAGATGGGTCTTGTCTTTTTATCCAATCTGACACCCTATGTCTTTTTATTTGAGCATTTAGTCCATTTTCACTCAGAATAACTATTGATGGATATGTATTTAATGCTGTTTTATTCCTTCTTTTGTCATGGTTTCTGGAGATGTTCTCTTCTTTCTTGTTTTTGTCACTTTGGTCTTTCCTTTCTACTCAGTTCCCTTTAAGTTTTCTTGCAGGGCTTCTTTAAACTCCATTAGTTTTTGTTCATCTGGGAAACTCTACCTTTCCTTCTATTCTGAATGATAGCCTTGCTGGACAGAGTATTCTTGGCTGCAAAATCTTCCCATTCATAACTTTGAATACATCATGCCAGTCTCTCCTGACTTGGGAAGTTTCTGTTGAGAAATCTGCAGCGAGCCTTATGGGTTTCCCTTGTAAGTTAGGGACTTCTTTTGTCTTGTTGCTTTTAAGATTTTTTTTTCTTAATCACTATATTTTGCAAATTTAATTATAATGCCTTAGTGCTGGCTTACTTTTGTTGATTTTGATGGGAGGTTTCTGTGCCTCCTAGGATCTAGAGAAATTTTCTGCCCCCTTTTCTCTCTTCTACTGAGACTCCTATAATATGAATGTTATTATGCTTGATGGAGTAATTGAGTTCCCTAAGTATATTCTCATGTTGCATAATTCTTCTTTCTCTGTTTTATTCAGCTTCACTATATTTCATTATTTTATCTTCTACATTACCTAGTTGTTTCTCTGCTTCTTTCATCCTTGTGTTCATTGCATCGAGCCTGTTTTGAATGTTACTGCATTTTTCATTTCTGTTTTTAACTCTTTTATCTCTGTGGTAAGGACCTGCATGAAGTCTTCCATTATTTTCTCAAGCCCAGTAAGTATCCTTATGATTGTTGCTTTAAATTCTCCATCAGGTATGTTACTTATATCTGTTTCTCTTAGATCTCTGGCCATGGCCTTGTCTTCTCCTTTCATCTGGGCTAAATTCCTGTCTTGGCATTTTATCTAAGTTTCTATCCTCTTCTGTATATTAGAAAACTCCATTAGGTTTCCTGCTTCTAAGAATAATGGCTTTATGAAAGAGATCATATAGTGCCCAGGGCCTGGTACTTCAGAGTGTGATGTGTGCACTCTGCTGTTCTTTTCTGGCTGCTGTATCCTTCAGGCCAGTTGTCTGTCTTGCCTGCAGTTGACAGTGTTTGGTCTTTGGCCAGAATCAAATTTTAACTAGGTATATTCTGGTCTGCTTGCTAAATGAGATATGATACTACTTCCACCTGAACTAAAGTCCTACAGAATTCTCTGGTTGGGAGCCATGGTGTGGGCAGGGGTTTCTGCTGGTGTTCTATGGAAAGGGAACCATGCTAGGATGGGAGAAAGCTTGACCAAGAAGGGCAGTAGTGTCAGAGCCCAGGGGTGTGGGGCTTGGTATAAGTAGGTTAGGCAGCCAGTGTTGATGCTATGCTGCTTCCCACAAATGGCTCTGTGTTTATGCTGAGGGCAGGGGAGGGAAATGGCACCAGCCAGCTCCTTTCTTCAAGGAAAGGAGTCCCTGTGCATGCTGTCTCTCAGGAAAGCAAGCTGAGAAGAGTGAATAATCTCCTCTCTGTGTGTTCTAGGTGTGTTTCAGATTGCTGTATCCACACTGTCTGCCTCCAGGTTGTTAGCCTGTGGTGCCCTCTAAGCTGTATCACAGCCAAGCCTGCTAGTCTTAAAACTCCAGGCTTTAGGGATGTGGTGTGGGCAGGGGCCTGTCACTGGTCTTCCAGGGGAGGGTCCCACCTAGGCAGAAATTCTTAGGTTGCTAAAAAGACAAAAGTCCTATGACATACTGTCCTAATCAATCTGAAGTACTCATAGGAGTTAACTAAGGCTTTAAAGTAGTTATATTGGCAGAAAAACCTAGTGTGATATAAGAGTTCTGTCTCAACTGCTAAGCAACTCCTAGATTTTGTACCTATACTCATATAAAAGTGGGCTAATAAGGGAGTAGAGCTTCCAGCAAGGGAATTTTCTCCAATAATCCTCCAAGATGGCACAGGGAAACATGAAACAAAGAAAATGTCATTGATAGGCTGAATCTGGGGACTCTTTGGAATAAGCTAACCAATTATGTCAATCCATTGCTAGGGAAGGGACTCAATGAAAAAAGACTCAATTAGGTTAACTTTGTTATCCTTATGAGGCAGAATGTAGAAAATTACATGGAATAAGTGATAGCTATCTTGCTATTTTTGCTTTTTTGAACTGTTATTTTAAATTGCAGTTATTCTGTTTTTTGCTTCTATTACTTTATATGAAGTATGTCAGACATTTGTATATTTTTAATTTAGCCTATAAGTGAATTTACATCCCTATCTGAGACAAAATGGACACCAATCAGCTAATTTTAATCTTGGAGATGAGAGTCACTTCTAGGCATGGCATGTGGGACAGAGAATGAGTGTATCTGTGGTTATAAATGGAAAACTGTACTAGGTTCAGCAAAAGCACCATTTGAACTGGATGGAGAAAGGGTGTGTGTGTATGCTGGCAACAAAGAAATGAATACCATTGTTTTGTCTACCAAAAAGACCCCCTTTTCTGTATTTTATTCATTCTTGAGGGAACTTTTCTATTTGCATTCAACCAAGTGTGTGCTGTCAATCACAGTATTCCATCCCTCTGTAATACAAATCAGAATCTTGCCACATAATATACTAAATTCAAAGTTAGGAAACGAGAATACTTTGGTGACAAAATTGAACACATAAAGTAATGCTGCTAATAATTATGTATCTAGCCATGTGAAAGAGCCCTGTTGTAAGGAATACAGGTGACATGCACTATAATGCAGAGACAATATAATAAAGTGTCCTGGTGATAATTCTTCATTTTAAGTGTGGCCTTGCCCTTTTTTCATAAGCCAGTCAGATTTGCTGTCACTTGCAACTACAAGAGTCCTGACACAATTCTCTTAGAAAAAATCAAGTAGTCTAGTAGGCTAGTATATAGAGTGCACAGGAAATATGGTAGAGGTACTCCTAAGAAACTTGGAAAAACTGAGAAACTTAGTCAGCATCTTAAGTCAGTTCCAAAGCCACTCTATTACAGTCTTTCTCTTGACTGTAACCTAACAGAAAGTACTACCACAGTAAGAAAAAGTCACAGATGGAAATAGTGGTAATGTCCATCCAAGCACTACATGTTTGCATCTGTAGGTAGGTAAGGATACCCTAAAGGTTGAACCTACTAATTGTGAGCATACATACCAGCTTACCTGAGCCTGTCCAACTATATCAAATTGCTATTTCACCCTACATAGGCTATTCTAAGCACAGAAACATACTTCATTTCTTTCAAATTTCAAACACTATTATCTGTTATAGGTAACTATGTCTCATACTTCACAAAGCTATCAGATGGGACTCTAATTTCCCAATACTAATTATACCATGGATGCCTATGTTGCACCTATCCATCTTCCACAAAGGCCAATCATTCAAATGTGCATAGACTGCAATTCTTTCCCTTCCTGTTTTGTTTCTGGGATCTTACATTATTGATTATTCTATGTGTTATAAATTAATTCTTCCCCACAACCATGAGAGATGTAAACTCCATGAAGACAGATACCTTTTCCATCGTATTCATTGCTATATTTTTGATGCCTAGCACATAGTAAGTACTCAAAATTATTTGTTGAAGGCAAGAGTAAATGAATAAAAAGCTAGAAAGGAATAATCTGTAAGAGGTCTTCCATTTCTGAAGTTCTATAATTCTACTTGGAGAAGATCAAGCATGACAATGGATTTCTGAGGGTTAGAGGCATCATCAAACTTCAGTAATACTTTTCTAGACAAACCTAATATAATTTTTCTTTATCCTTGACTTTACTTCAGATAAATTCACTTTAAATTTTGAGCCTCAAGATGAAATAATTAAAACAGAAAATGACAATAAAAAATTATGCTTACTCTTCTTCCCATCCATATCTGCATGGATTTTCCGAGCCAAGAATCCACTTTTGTATACAGCAGCATTTGGGTCATGAGGAATGTCTAAGAATGGGTTGGTAGTACTCCCAATACGACTGATGGTCTTTGGATGTGTTCCATTAGCCTTCTCATCAGTTCCTTCAGTTGGAGATTTTTTTTTCTCTTCATCATCTCTAAAGGGAGAAAACACAGTTTGAGCACCTAACACAATATTCAATGAACAAAGTTATTTAGTGTAATAAACTATCATGTTTTCCAATAGTCCATAAGTCTTGATAAAAACACTATAATAAGAGCTATCACTTACTGTGTGTCTGTGTCAAATATTAATGATCATAAAGATCTTGTAAGATGGATATTAGTATCCTATATTACAGATAAGGAAGCAAACTCAGAGAGTTTAAATAAATTCCCAAGGCCACAGATCTAGTAATCAAAGAGAGATGGTAAGGTAATGATTGCAAAATCTCTAAAGCCTTTGCTCTTTCTACCCACTACCTTCATACCTGTCTTCTTTCAAAAGAGTGAGGATTCTTTTGCTGAAATCATGATTTTGATTTTGATTTTTACATGTTTTAGCACATCGCCAAGTACACAGAATACAATGAATAATTTTAGATTAAGTACAATGAATAATACTGAACTATATCCACCAAATAATCTCTTATATTGAAACCCCCAGTAAAGCTATCAATGCGGTAGGATGGTGGCGTCATTTAGTACTTTGGCATCTTCTAGCTACAATTTTCTCAACTGCCATAAAAATGTGGGCACCACTGAGAAAACCAATTGCCCAGTCTTTTGTGAATCTCTGTTCCTTCAAGCAGGGCAAATCTTTTAATGTACACTTAGTATGAAGTTTGCAGAAAATGGATGCTTACATTCAATTAATAAAGAGGAGTGAAATGAAGATGAAAGCTAATAGACTGATAAACTGCTGAAACACACAACACCAAATTAAGAACATTTGTCTTATTTTACCTGTTTCAATTTCTTGGCTTACCTTTGTTTTTACTGTTTATTAGACACTCATGATTAAAGATTTTTGATTAAAACTTCAAAATAACCATCACGAAAATATATTTAAAATAAACCACAAAATTAACAATTATCAAAATTGTGCATTTGGTGATCAAATTAAAAATGTGTTTTTTTTTCTCCATTGCTATTTGATTATTTAAAGATAATCTTTTGTCTTCCTGCTTTAAAAATTTTTTATCACTACATTTTGTAAATTTAATTGCAATATGTCTTGGTGTTGGCCAGCTTTTTTGCTTTGGATGGGAGTTCTCTGTCTCCTGGATCTGGATGTCTTTTTCCTTTCCCAGATTAGGGATGTTTTCACCTATTCTTCCCTCAAATAAATTTTCTGCCCCCTTTTCTGTCTTCTTCTTTTGGCACTCCTATAATGTTATTATGCTTGATTGAACCACTGAGTTCCCTAAGTCCATTCTCATGTTGCATAATTCTTCTTTTGTTCAGCTTCATTTCTTTCAATTATTTTGTCTTCTAGGTCATTGTTCCTCTACTACTTACAGCCTGCTATTCATTGTATCAAGCATGTTTGTAATCTTGTTTATTGCACTCTTATCTCTGAATGGTTCTGTTTTCACTTTTTTATTTCTGTGGCAAGGGTCCCCTGGATGTTTTCTATACTTTTTTTAAGCTCAGTGACTATCCTTATAATTGTTGCTTTAAATTCTCAATCATGAATGTTACTTATATCTTTTTCTTAGATATCTGGCTGTGGATGTAATTTGTTCTTTCATTTGGTATAAATTCCTCTATCTTGACATTTTGTCTAAGGCTTTGTCTTTTTTTCTGTGCTAGAAAAGCTAGTTATTTTTCCTGCTCCTGAAAGCAATGGCTCCTTAAGGAAGAGAATATGTAATGTCCTGGACCTGGTGATTCAGGGATTTTCTCTGGTGTGTGCTGTCTCTGCTCTGCTATTGTGCTTTGGCTGCTGTATCCTTCAGGCTGGTCATCTGCAGAGGCTCTCCTTGCCTTCTGTGAGCAGTGTTTGTTCCCTGGTCTGAATGTGGCAAGTTTTATGTAAATTTGCACTGGTCTACTTGTAAAATGAGACCTGACACAACCTCCACAAGAACACTATGGTCAGTAGACATGGTATGGGCAATGGTTTCTGCTGGTCATCTGGGGTTGGGGCCCACCATGCTGGGAATGAGGCATGCTTGCCTG
Organism: Leopardus geoffroyi; assembly: GCF_018350155.1. NCBI lineage: Eukaryota > Metazoa > Chordata > Mammalia > Carnivora > Felidae > Leopardus > Leopardus geoffroyi. Next base: position 38,259,985 of record NC_059327.1, read on the forward strand.
ATAAGGGCTGTCCCACCATAATGTAGGGAGTTAGGGCCTGGTGTATGCAAGTTAGGCAGCCAGTGTTGGCAATATGCTACTTCTGGTAGGTGGCTGTGTTTTTGCTGAGGGATTGGGGATGGAATTGGCACTAGCCAGCTCCTTTGTTCCTGAAGAGATATCTCTGTGAATGCTTCCCATCAGGCACATGCCCCAAGAGTGAATAATCTCCCTCTTGGGTGCCCCAGGCATTTTTCAGATTGCTGCTTCTATGCTGTTGCCTTTGGTTGGTTTGCCTGCCTTCTCTCCAGGAGCAGCACAGTGCCCTCTGGACTATATCCCAGGCAAGCATCCTGACCTTTAAAAATCCAGGCTCTTGGGTCACTTGGGAGGCTTAGTCAGTTAAGTATCTGACTTTGGCTCAGGTGATGATCTCAAGGGTCATGGGTTGGAGACCGGTATTGGGCTCTATGCTGAAAGTGCAAAGCCTGCTTCAGGTTCTCTGTTTCCCTCTCTCTCTGCCCCTCCTCTCTTGCTCTCTCGCTCTTAAAAACAAACATTTTTTTAAAAAAATACAGGTTCTAAGCAAGTTCTCATGATATCCAGCCTGTCTTGTTTTCCAAGGCAATGGCTTTGAGGCAATATTCTCCTTGTGTGTTGCTCTCTCTCTCATCCTTTTCTGTGACCACAACTCTCTCCCCTCTGTAGCACCTGGAATCAGTTTCTCCCCTAAACCATATCTCCGTACTTCCTACATTCTTTGATGAGGATTCTTCTCTCCCTTAAGTTGTGGAGTTTGTTGTCAGTCTTCATGTCAATTTCTGGGTTATTTAGGATGATCTGATAGTTATCTAGTTGTGTTCATAGGACAACATGAGCCTAGGATCCTCCTACTCTGCTGTCATCCTCCTCTCCCTCTGGAATTACTGATTTATGCATGTAAGAGATTTAATTATTTATTCATTTATTTAAAATTAATGGCCACTATTGATTTTCACAAAACTATCTTCCGAAGGCTGCAAAAATCCTGGAAAATCATAATTAGTTACTGTATGGATCAGATTTCCTCTTCTATGTTGCTTTATTAAAAATTTTTTTGCATGTAGTTGACCAGTTAATGTGAGATATTTAAAGTATATAGTATGAGGATTTAATATACATCATGAAAGGGGTCCCTCATTGAGTTAACACACTCCTCACCTCACACTTATATATATATATATACACACATATATATATAAACTTATATGTATATATATATAAATATATACATATATATAAAATATATATACACTTATACATATATAAATATGTAAAATTATATGTATATATAAATATATACATATATAAAAATATATGTGTATATATATATGAATTTTGTGTGTGAAGATATGTAAATTCTATTCTCAGAAAATTTCAACTATTCAATGCACTGTTATCAACTGTACTCAGCATGTTATACATTACTTCCTTCGATTGTATCCATCTTATAACTGAAAAGTTTATATTCTTTTACCACTTGTTCCCTACTTCCCTCACAACTCAACTCTTGAAAGTGACATATTCTTCACTGTTGTAAATTCAACTTTCTTTTAAAATTCCACATATTACAATACAACAAGGGATACCATGTAGTATTTGTCTTTCTCTGTCTTCAGTTAGCATAATGGCTTCCAGATTCATTCATGTCTACTACCTATGACAAGATTTCACTCTTTTATAAGGGTGCGTAATATTCCATTGTGTATATATAGTTGTATCCATACATCTGTAGATAGACACTTAGGTTTTCCCCATACTTTGGATATTATAAATAATTCTTCTATAAATATGAGAGTACAGGTAATTCTTTCAGATAATTATTTTGTGTTCTTTGGCTATATATTCAGAAGTGGGATTATTGGTAGTTCTATTTTTAATTTGTTGAGGAACCTCCATGCTGTTTGCCATAGCAACTATACAGGTTAACATTTCCACAAACAGTGTAAATATCTTTCCCACTTAGTAGGTTGCCTTTTTATTTTGTTAACGGTTTCCTTTGTTGTGTGGAACTATTTAGTTTGATGTGGTCTCACTTAATTTTGCTCTTGTTCCTAAATCTAAAAATTCACTATCAAGACTAATGTCAAAGAGCATACTCTTTAGATTTTCTTCTATGAGCTTTATGGTTTCAGGTCTTATGTTCAAAGATTTAATCCATTTTGAGTTGATTTTTGTGTAAAGTAGAAGACAGAGGTCCAATTTCATTCTCTTCCATGTGGATACCCAATTTTCCTAAAAACCATTTCTTGGACACAATCTTTTCCCCACTGTATATTCTTGGCTGTCCTGTTAAAAATTAATTGAACAAATTCTATGAGTTTATTTCTAGGCTATTTTGTTCCATTGATCTGTGTGTCTGTTTTTTACATCAATGCCAAACTGCTGATTACTATAGATTTGTAATATAGTTTGAAATCAGGAATTATAATGCCTCCAGCTTTGTTCTTCTTTATGAAGATTGCTGTGGTAAGATATCACAAAAAAGAGAACTACAGGCCAATATTTCTCATTAATATAGATGTAAACTTGTCAACAAAATATTAGAAAAGTAAAGCCAACAATATATTTAAAAAAATTATACACCATGGTCAAGTGGGATTTATTCTGTGCATGCAAGTGTGGTTCAATATTTGCAAAACATTCAACAAGATATGTCACAGCAATAAGAGAAAGGATAAAAAAACACATTTTAATACATGCAGAAAAAGCTTTCTACAAAGTACAATTTTCATTCATGATTAAAATCCTCTGCAAAGTCTGTCTAGAGCTAACATATCTCAATATAATAAACGCTTCATATGAAAAACCCACAGCCAAAATCATACACAATGGGAAAAAAATTGGAGAGCTTTTCTGGTCAGGTGAGGAACAAAACAAGGATGTCCACTTTCACCACTCTTATTCAACATGGTACTGGAAATCCTAGCCACAGAAATTAAAAGAAATAACAGGCGTCCAAATTGGCAAGGAAGAAATCAAACTTTTACTATTTACTATTTGCATATGACATGATAGAAACCCTAAAGACTTCACCAAACAACCACCAGAACTGATAAATGAATTCAGTAAATTTGCAGGATACAAAAATCAACTGAATTCCTATACTCTCATAATGAAACAGCAGAAACAGAAATTAATAATTCCATTTAACAGTAAGATACCTAGCAATAAACATAACTAAAAAGGTGAAAGACCTGTACTCTGAAAACCATAAAACATTGATAAAAAGGGGTGCTATGTGGCCGAGCTGGTTAAACGTGACTCTTGATTTCGGCTTAGGTCATGATCTCACAGTTCATAGAGTTTGAGCCCTGCATCAGGTTTTGCACTGACAGTGCAGACCCTGCTTGGGATTCTCTCTCTCTCTCTTTGTCCTCCGCACACACTCTATCTCAAACTAAACAAATAAAAATTTAAAAAAAACACTGATAAAAGAAATTCAAGACAATGTGAAGAAATGGAAACACAATCCATGCTCATGGATTGGAAGAACACATTTTTTTAAATGTTTAAACTACTTAAAGCAATCTACAGATTTAATGCAATGCCTATTAAATACCACCAGCACTTTCTATAAACCTGGAATTAAGAATCCTTGGGTGGCTCAGTCGGTTAAGCATCCAACTCTTGATTTTGGCTCAGTTTGTGAGATTGAGCCCCACATTGGGCTCTGTGCTGGCAGCGTAGAGCCTACTTGGGTTTCTCTCTCTCCCTCCCCTGCTGTCTCCCTCAAAATAAACACACTTAAAAAAAAAAAGAATCCTAAAATTTGTATAGAACCACAAAAGTTTACTCCAAATAGCCAGAGCAATCTTGAAAAAGAAATACAAAACTGGATGTATTACAATTCCAGACTTCAAGTGATATTACAAAGCTGTAGTAATCAAAATAGTATGGTACTGGCAAAAATACAGACACATGGATCAATGGAGCATAATAGAAAACTCAGAAATGAACTTAGAACCGTATGATCAATTAATCAACAAGGCAGGAATCAATATACAATGGGAAAAAGACAGTCATTTTAAAAGTTTTTATTTAAATTCCAGTTAGTCAACACACTGTGTAATATTAGTTCCAGGTGTACAAAATAGTAATTCAACACTTCCATACATGACTCGGTAGTCATCATGCCAAAGTGCACTCCTTCATCCCCATCGCTTGTTTAACCCATCCCCCAATCTGCCTCCCATTCTGGTAACCATCAGTTTGTTCTCTATAGTTAAGAGTCTGTTTCCTGGTTTGCTCCTCTTTTTTCCCCTTTGTTCATTTTTGTTTGTTTGTTTTTTAGATTCTGCATATGAGTGAAACCATACAGTGTATATCTCTCTGACTTATTTGATTTAGTATAATACTTTCTAACTCCATCCACGTCATTGCAAATGCAAGATTTCTTTCTTTTTGATGGCTGAGTAATATTCCATAGTGTGTGTGTATGTGTGTGTGTGCGCACACACACACAATGTCTTCTTTTCATTCATTAGTCAATGAACACTTGGGCTGCTTTAAAATGTGGCTATTATAGATAATGCTGCTGTAAACATCAAAGTGCATGTATCTCTTCCAATTAGTGTTTTTGTATCCTTTGGGTAAATACCTAGGAGTGCAATTCCTGAATCTTAGGAATCTGGTTCTATTTTTTTAAGGTTTATTTTATTTTTGAGAGAGAAAGAGAGACAGAGCGTGAGTCAGGGAGGGGGAGAGAGAGAGATGGAGACACAGAATCTGAAGCAGGCTCCAGGCTCTGAGCTGTCAGCCCAAAGCCCGATGTGGGGTTCGAGCTCATAGACTGTGAGATCATTATCTGAGCTGAAGTTGGTGCTCAACCAACTGAGCCACCCAGGTACCCCAGGGTAGTTATATTTTAACTTTTTGAAGAACCTGCATGCTGTTTTCTACAGTGGCTGCACCAGTTTGCATATCTACCAACAGTGTGAGATGCTTCCCCTTTCTCTGCATCCTTGCCAATACCTGTTGTTTCTTGTACTGTTAATTTTAGCCATTCTGAGAGGTATGAGGTTATTATCTTATTGTAGTTTTGAGTTGCATTTCCCTGATGATAAGTGAGGCTGAGCATAATTTCATGTGTCTGTTGCCCATCTGTATATCTCTTTTGTAAAAATGTCCATGTCTTCTGCCCATTTTTTAACTGGATTATTTGCTTCTTGGGTTTTGAGTTTAATAAATTCTTTATATATTTTTGGATACTCATCCTTTATCAGTTATGTCATTTGCAAGTATCTTCTATTCTATAGGTTACCTTTCAGTTTTGTGGACTGAAGGTAGTCTCTTCAACAAATGGTGCTAGGAAAACTGGATAGATACATGCAAAAGAATGAAACTGGACCATTTTTTTCACCATACACAAAAATAAACCTAAAATGGATTAAAGGCCTAAATGTGTGAGCCCTAACCATAAAAATTGTTAAGAGAACATAGGCAATAACTTCTCTGACATCAGCTGTACAACATTTTTCTAGGTATGTCTCCTAAGGCAAGGGAAACAAAAACAAAAATAAGCTATTGGAAATACATCAGAATGAAAAACATCTGCACAGTGAAGGGAATAATCAGCAAAATTGAAAGGCACGTAATACACGCACATACACAGATGCACTCATGCTCACCCTGGAATATTACTCAGCCATAAGAAAGAATGAAATCTTGCTATTTGCAACAACATGGTTGGAGGTAGAGAGTATAATGCTAAGCCAAGTAAGTCAGTCAGAGAAAGACAAATGATCTTACTCATGTGTGGAATTTAAGACACAAAACAAATGATTACAGGAAAAATAAAAAGAGAAAACCGAAGAACAGATTCTTAACAATAGCAAACAAACTGATGGTTACCAGAGGGGAGGTGGGTAGGTTTATAGGTGAAATAGGGGAAGGGGATTAAAGAGTATACAATAAAGAATATGTAATAAATAAAATAAAATTTAAATAAAGATTTAAATAGGTTTGGCTATTTGACATCTTTTGTGGTTCCAGGCAAATTTTAGGAGCGTTCTATTTTTGTGAAAAAGTGGTATTGGAATTTTGATAGGGATTGAACTGAATCCATAGATTGCTTTGTGTGGTACAGAGACGTTAGCAATATAATTATGCCAAGCAGTAGACACAAAATACTTTTCCCATTTATTTGTGCCCTCTTCACTTTCTTTTATCAGTGCCTTACAGTTTTCAGTGTACAGTCTTTCACTTCCTTCATTAAATTTATTCCTGGGGCACCTGGGTGGCTGAGTCAGTTAAGCGTCTGACTTCGGCTCAGGTCATGATCTCACAGTCCATGAGTTCAAGTCCTGTGTTGGGCTCTGTGCTGACAGCTCAGAGCCTGGAGCCTGCTTCAGATTCTGTCTCTGTCTTTCCCTGCCTCTCCCCTACTTGCACTCTGTCTCTCTCTCTCTCTCTCAAAAAAATGAATAAAACATTAACATTTTTTTAAATATTTATAACTAAGTATTTTACTGGTTTGGATCCTGTTATACTTGGGTTTTACTTAACATCTGTTCTGATAGTTCATTGTCATAACACAGAAACACAAATGATTTTTGTATATTGATTTTACATATATTGTGCAACTTTACTGAGTTCATTTATTAAATCTACTAGTGATTCTGTTGAAGTCTATAGGGTTTTCTAGTTTTAATGTCATTTGCAAACAGAGATAATTTTACTTCTTTCTAAACTTTTTAAAATATTTTTTAAAAGTTTATTTATATATTTTTGAGAGAGGCAAATGAGCAGAGGAGGGGCAGAGAGACAGGGAGACAGAGGATCCAAGCAGGCTCTGTGCTGTGAGCAGAGAGCCTGATGTGGGGCTCAAACTCACAAACCTTGAGATCCTTATCTAAGCTGAAGTCAGAAGCTTAACCAACTGAGCCACCCAGGTGCCCCATTTCTTCCTTTTTGATTTGTATGCCTTTTATTTCTTTCTTTTTCTTTTTTTTCTTTTTTTTTTTTTTTTTTTTTGCCTAACTCCTCTGGCTAAAGCTTCCACTACTATATTGAATAAAATATCAAGAGTGGGCATCCTTGGGTATTGTTCCTGATCTTAGTGGAAATGATTTTAGCATTTCACTGTTGAATAGGATATAAGATATGCAGTTGTCACATTTAGCCCTATGTTGAGGTACATCCTCTGTACCTAGTTTGTTGAGAGGTATCTTAAAAAAATGTTAAATATTATCAAATGCTTTTTCTGAGTTTACTGAAACAAAAATATAGTTTTTATACTTCATTTTGATCATGAAGTATATCACATTTATTGATTTGCAATGTTGAACCATCTGTGCATCTCTGGAATAAATCCCATCTTATCATGGAGTATGATCTTTTCAATGTGCTGTTGCATTCAGTTTGCTAATATTTTATTGAGGATCATTTGCATCTATGTTTATCAGGAATGGACTCCCCCCCCTCCCCCCCCCCCCCCCGATCCTTGTCTGGCTTTGGTATCAGGACAATGCTGGCTTTGTAAAAGATTTTTAAACTTTTCCCTCCTCTTTGTTTTTTGGAATAGTTTTAGAAGGACTGGCATTAATTCATTGATGCTTGGTAGAATTCACCAGGGAAAACATCACGTCTTGGACTTTATTTTTTGGGAAGTATTTGCTTGCTGATTCAATCTCCTTAATAGTAATGGGTCTGTTGGTTTTTCTGGTTTTTTTTTTTTTGTTGTTGTTGTTTTGTTTTGTTTTTCATGATTTAGTCATGGCAGGGTGCTTATTTCTAGGGATTTAATTTTCTTTTTTACTCTGATTTGTTGGCATATAATAGTCTTTTATGATTGACTATATTTCTATGATATGAATTATAATGTATGTTTCATTTCTAATTTTCTTTGAGTCCTCTTAAGTCTATTTTGCTTAACTTTTTAAAAACTGAGCTCTTTGTCTCATTGATCTTTTCTATTGTCTTTTTTAGACTCTATTTCTACTCTGACTTTAGTTATTTTTTCTCTTCTAATTTAGGTTTAGTTTGTTCTTTTTCTAATACCTTGAGGTATAAGGTTGTTTATTTGAGATCTTACCTTTAACTTAATGTAGGCATTAATTACTATAAACTACACTCTTAGAATTGCTTTTCATATATCCCATAAGTTTGGTACGTTGTATTTTCATTTTCATCTGTCTCAAGATATTTTTGGGGGACACCTGGGTGGCTCACTCAGTTAAGTGGCTGACTCTTTATTTTGGCTCAGGTCATGTTTTCATGGTTCATGAGTTTGAGCCACACATTGGGCTCTGTGCTGACAGTGGGGGGCCTGCTTGCGATTCTCTCTCTTCTTCTCTCTCTGCCCATCCCCCACTCTCTCTCTCACTCAGAGAAAATAAACTAAAAAAATTTTTTTAATGTATTTTTTATCTCTCTTCTAAAAGTTATCTGGGTTATTTCTACTTCCTATGCTTTATTTTTATAATGAAAAATTATTTGTGTTTGTAAATAGCATCATGATAATAATATGAAAATACAGTGTTATAGATATTTCATAGTTTGGAATCAATCCAGAAAGAAGATTCCTAGTATTCAAATAGATTATTCTACTGTCACCATAAAGATTTAATACTGTTAAGATATACATTTGTATTCATTTGAAAAACAAAAAAAAATCCCTTGCATTAAAAAAAAAAAGAATTGCAGTTTCACATTCAAATATTGCATGTTTAAAATCATTCCATTCTGTGTAGTGTCTTACATAAGTTTTTGTTTGTGCAACTGACAATACAAAGCAAATTTCAATATGAGCAAGCCAAAATCCATTTACCTGAAAAAATTATATCTCCTTTCTAATTTCACCTGTATACAAAGCGCATACAAATATTAGACTTATTTTTTCACTATACCATTCTATATTATTATATTGTCATCAGAAATATAAATTTTGATAGGTTCGATTATATTAAATTTATTTTTAATGTGTATCAGCCACATGCCTAAAAGAGACCACATGATACACATGGCTATTTCTTTATTTTTTTTTAACATTTATTCATTTTTGAGAGATAAAGAGAGGCAGAACATGAGTAGGAGAGGGGCAGAGACACAGAATCTGAAGCAGGCTCCAGGCTCTGAGCTATCAGCACAGAGCCTGACGCGGGGCTCGAACTCACCAACCATGAGATAGATCATCACCTGAGCTGAAGTTGTAGGCTTAACCAACTGAGCCACCCAGGCACTCCACACATGGGTATTTCTAAAGCAATTGTGACTGATTTAAAATTAGTAAGTCCAAGACAAAAACCACAGTAAATTTTTCAGTTTTTCTTTTTCCATGCAGTGGTATTTTAAGATGATCACATTCAAAGTACCATTTTCTCATTCTGAAGGAGAAAAATAGGATATGGTTTAAGAGTTAAGAAGTTATTAACTGCTTGACCTCAAAATTTATTTATAAAGTTACCCTCAATATTTGGTGATTACTAATTTTGCAGGGTTTTGAGCTGTGGGTAGAAAAAACAACCATTACCCTGGGAATTATGTTAAGTATTTTAAAAATGAAGAGCTATAAGAAATTACTACTATATACATTGTTTCCAAGCTTGTTCTTTTAAACTGTTTAATATTTTGCAGGGAGTAAACAAAATCTGAGTATGAAGTTGATGAAGCATAATTCTGCTTTATAAATTTTAATGTATAATATTTATTATAAAGTATATCCACTGGAATGGTGGAATGTTTTTTTATAAACACATAGTATGTAAAACTTAGACTGTATATCACAATGTAGTCAGTCTAGGCATTCTGTTTAATTTTATAGTTTGGATGGCTACACAGTTTTGTAAAAATTCTCATTCATACAAAAAAGTGGCTATAGATAATAGAAGTTTTTAAGTTGCCTACTTCTTAAACAGAGTACTCTAAATAGCAAAGTGAGAGAGAAATAAACAAACACTATTCTGAGATCTATAAAAGCAATAATATGCTGTACAAAATATAAATGTACAAAAATTTCCTAACATGTAATGCCTTTTGTAGTTTAAGCTGAAAGTTTAAAACACCTTTTAAAATGAACGTGGAATCACATTGTTTTAAAATCCTGAAGCACTATGGAAAACCCTTTAATTTCAGTCAACACAAACACAATTTCAAAAGCACTGTACTTAGAGTTAGCATCAAAGGCATGTCCCACTTAATGCAAGTAATTCATTTCTGGAAATCACTGTTAGGTCAAAAAAATGGCAAATGGGGGCCTAGTCCCTGGTACTTGAAAGGGAAAAAAGTAATATAGTGTATTACATGTCAATCTCAGTTTCTTAAGAAGTGGCTAAAGCACAGTAAAAATGCCTATATACAAACAACAATCATTCATACAGGATATAAGGTGCTTAAAATATTGCTTCCATACCCCCAAATAATTGTGTTTTTAAACAAATAAATGCTTTTTATGCTTCCTACCTCTTTTTGCATAAGTAACATCCTAGTTTAAGAAAATTATTTAGGGGCGCCTGGGTGGCGCAGTCGGTTAAGCGTCCGACTTCAGCCAGGTCACGATCTAGCGGTCTGTGAGTTCGAGCCCCGCGTCAGGCTCTGGGCTGATGGCTCAGAGCCTGGAGCCTGTTTCCGATTCTGTGTCTCCCTCTCTCTCTGCCCCTCCCCCGTTCATGCTCTGTCTCTCTCTGTCCCCAAAATAAAATAAACGTTGAAAAAAAAAATTTAAAAAAAAAAAAAAGAAAATTATTTAGGGGCGCCTGGGTGGCACAGTCGGTTAAGCATCCGACTTCAGCCAGGTCACGATCTCACGGTCCATGAGTTCGAGCCCCGCATCAGGCTCTGGGCTGATGGCTCAGAGCCTGGAGCCTGTTTCCGATCCTGTGTCTCCCTCTCTCTCTGCCCCTCCCCCGTTCATGCTCTGTCTCTCTCTGTCCCAAAAATAAATAAACGTTGAAAAAAAAAATAAAAAAAAAAAAAAAGAAAATTATTTAATGACAACTGGGCATACTTTTCAAAATGACTACATGACTGTCCTTCAATTGTAATGTCATTTGAGACTTACCACACGTATTGTGTTAATATGTTGTACTGAGTTTTGGGGATACAATTATAATTTTTCTTTATATAAACATCAACCAAAAGAAGCTTGTAGAGTTACAATGTTTAACATGGTAGCCACTGGCCAATTATAGCTATTGAGAACTTGAAAGTGGATAATCCAAACTGACATGTCTAGTAAGTGAAAAAATATACACCAGATTTCAAAAGATTTAGTACAAAAAAAGGGAAGAAATGTTTCAGTAGTTTTTTATTCTGATTACATACTGAAATGATAATATTCTGGATATACTGGATTAAATTTAAAAATACATTATAAAATTAATTTCATTGATTTCTTTTTTCTTTTATAATATGACACTAAAATTTTTTTAATTATATTATGTGGTATGCACTACATTTCTTTTAGACGGGGCTGTTGTTGGAGCAGCTTGTATATTCTATGATATCTGAGTATTAAAAAAAATAGGACAACAACAATAAAAGAAATGTTCAAAGAGTACAGCTCAGTAAAACTCTGAAAATAAGTGAGGGTTGAAAATATTCAATCCTGCAAAGCAAGTATTTTTTGACATTTTGAAAATTAATGAAATGACCTTGTCAAGCTCTGAGAGTAAAAATCTACTGTAGTCTGAGATGCAGACTGGCTCCATCTGGTGGTGGCTGTTTTTTTTTTTTTTTTTTTTTTTTTGGTCGGGGGGGGGCGGGGGGGGGATGCTTAAATATGCATGGCTCTCTGTTGGCTGGGACTTACAGGATGCAAATGACAACAGATAAAGTGAAGATCTTCTACGTTGACAGCCACACCTCCACCCCTGCAGTATGCCCTCCTTCTCTATTTTTCCTGCCCATCTTCCCATATCTACCTAGTCCCCAGAATCTATGCCAGAGCTCCATTTGAGATATGGGATTGGCACAGAATAGGAACCAATTACTTTATATCTGGATCCCTGACTGCATCATTGTGGGATTTTACTGTTTTTGTAGATACCCTAAGTGCCAGTGCTTCCCCATAAGGGAGATTGTATCCACCATATACACATGAAGATATAAATTAGTATTTTGAAAAAAATAATTCTATAAATAAAGTTAGCTCATTTCATAAAAGAGCTCACCTAACTAGGACTTTTCTGTGTAACTGAATGGCTAAAGAATTTTCAAGATTATGGTACTTTGTTATAGTAAAATGGAGGAGACACAACAGGGCTGTCCTGATTGTAAAAACAATGATTCATACCTGGATATTTTGTACATTTACAAAAGAATCATAGTGGAGTATTTCTACTGAGCTTCCAGACATCTCAAAACCTTACAACCTACAACTCTCCCAAACAATCTTCACACTAATCTATTCTCTCAGTAATCAAGTGTATAACTCACAGTATGTCTAAGTCCACTACTAGGTGGTGCAGTTCAAGAATGACAAAAACTGTACTGCTGAGCAGATAACCTTTCTACTTCTATGTTCTTTCTAAAAGGCAACTATAAATCATTAATTTCCTACATTTCACCTTACTCAAAACAGGTAATTTACTGTGAAACAAAAAAATCAGCCAAGAAATCATACAAATCCACTAGAGTCCTGTATTTCAAAGGAATTCCACAAAGAATGGAAAATAAGTGTTTCCTAAAATTTACAAAAGCTGACTAACATTGCATTGATCCAGACACTGAGCATATTTTAAAATATCTATTCTGATAAGTCTCATCATAGTGGAGTTTCAGTTTTAACAAAGTAATTATGCTAGAACAAACTCAAAAATTAAATGATCTCAAAGGGCCTCAGCTATGTGGAATTCAAATACTGAAGTCAAATATAAATTGGTGGTGCTTGTGTGTGTCTGTGTGTCAGTAGGGGGTGAGAAGTAACAGAAAAATAGAAAACAAAAACATTTTCCACAGCAAAATTGAAATATTATTCAATTGCACTCAATGTGAAATCATCACTAAAAATGTGATATTGGAGTTAGACAATAAAGATTAGTTCACCAGGCAGAAAAATTGAAGAGGGTACTTTCAGAATTTACATTTATATGTGCATTTCCTTTTTTTTTTTAAAAATTACCATTTTAAAATGGTACAGTTCAGTGGCATTAAGTACATTCACGTTGTTGTGAAGCCAACACATCTCCAGAATTTTCATCATCTCAAACTGAAGCTCTACACCCATTAAATAACAGCTTCTCACTTACTCCTTCCCCAGCCACTAGCAACCACCATTCCATTTTCTGTCTGTATGAACTTCACTATTCTAGGTAAACCTCATGTAAGTGAAATCATATAGTATTTGTCTTTTTGTGACTGTCTTATTTCACTTAGCATAGTGTCCTAAAGGTTCATCCATGTTTTAACACGTTTCAGAATTTTCTTCCTTTATAAGGTTACATTCCATTGTGTATGTATTTATGTAGATGTGTGTGTTCACCCATTTTGTTTAAGTATTCATCCAACAAGGAACACTTAGGTTGCTTCCACACTTTGTGTATAATGTTGCTATGAACATGGGTGTAAAAATATCTTGAATCCTTGTTTTCAAATTACTTTGGAAATATACTCAGAAGTACAAGTGCTGGAACATCTGGTAATTCTTTAAATTTTTTGAGGAATTGCTTGCCACAGTGGCCATGCCATTTTACATTCTTTTAGATGGTACAGAGTTCTTTTACTCCACATGTTGCCAACACTTAATTTTTGTTGATTTGATAGCAGGCATCCTAATGGGTACAAGGTGGTATCTCATTGAGATTTTGATTTACATTTCCTTAATGATCAGTGATGTTTGAGCATCTTTTCATGTGCTTATGGACCATTTGTACATCTTTGGAGAATTATCCATTAAAGTCTTTTGTACATTATTTAACCAGGGTATTTGTTGTTGTTGTTATATGTTTTTTATTTGTTTGTTAATTGTTTAAGCGTCGACCTTTACATATTATGGATGCTAATCCTTTATCAAATATGTGACTTGCAGGTATTTTGTCCCATTCCATGGGTTACCTTTTCACTCTGTTGATAATGACCATTGGTACACAAAATTTTTTAATTTTAATGGAACCCCACTAACATTTCTTTTGTTGCCTGTATTTTAGCTGTTATATCAAAAAATCACTGCCAAATCCAATGTGATCAATTTGTTCCCCTTATGTTTCTTCTAAGAGTTTTCTATTTTAGCTCTAACATTTAGAGCTTTTAAATCATTTTAAGATAATTGAATCATTAATCTTTTAATCATTTTAAGACAATTTCTATTTATGATATATATGGTGTATAAGGTTCAACTTCATTTTTTTCTCATGTGTAAGTCCAGTTTTCCAAATGTCAATTGTTGAAGAGAATGTCCTTTCTTCACTGAATGGCCATAGCAACTTGTTGAAAATCATTTGACCACATATGGGAGTGTTGATTTCTGGCTCTCTATTCTATTCCATTAATCTATACATTTGTCTTTATGTCAGTACTGCACTGTTCTGATTACCATGGCTTTGTAGTTAAGTTTTGAAATCATGAAATATAAGGGCTCCAACTTTGTTTTTTTTCAAGATAGTTTTGGCTATCTGGGGTTCCTTCAGATTCCCTATGAATTTTAGAATTTTGCAAAAACAAAAACAAAAACATGTCACTTAGGTATGTGCTCGAACTGCATTGAATGTGTAAGTTGCTATACGCAGAACTGATGCCTTAACAATAAGTTTGTCTTCCAACCCATGAACACAAGATATTCTTCCACCTATTTGTGTTTTTGTTAATTTCAATTCATTTTTAGTCCTGAAACATTTTCACATTCAAGCTGCTTTAGAAAACTATATAGCAGGTAGTTCCTCAAAAATTAAACAATTTTTTATGTGCCTCAAGGGTGGAGGTGTTCATTGTACAAGTCTTTCATCTTCTTGGTTAAAATTCAATCCTAAGTATTTTATTCTTTTTTGATGCTATTGTAAATGGAGATATTTTCTCCTTTTTATATTGTTTGTTGTTAGCGTTCATTGTTAGGATACAAATCCAACTGGTTATTTGTGTGTTGATTATGTATTTTGCAGCTTTAGTCAATGTATTAGGTTCTTATAGTTTTTGTGTGTTTGTGTGTAATCTTCAGAAATTTTTACATACAAGATTATGTCATCAGTGAACAGAGATCATTTTACCTCTTCCTTTCTAGAGAGGATGCCTTTTATTTTTCTTGCCTAATTGTTCAGTGTGTTAGTCAGCCATAGCGGTCATATCAAAATGTCACAAACAAGGTGGCTTAATCAATAAAAATTTAGTTTCTCACAGTTCTGGAGGCTTAAAATGCAAGGTCGAAGTGCTGGCAGGCCTCTCTCCGTGATTTGCAGAAGGTGGCTTTATTAGTGTCCTCACAAGGCCTTTTCTCTGTGTGTGGCAATTCTGCTGTCTCTTCTTATAATGATACCAGTCATATTGGATTAGGACCCACACTTACTATTCCATTTAACCTGAGTAACCTCTTTAAAGGCCCTATTTCCAAATAAAGTCACATTAAGGATTAGGGCTTCAACATGTAAAGGAGACACAATTCAGTCCATAACACTCTTACGATGATTTCTAGTATTATGTTGAAAAGAAGTGGTGAAAAGTATCCTTTTTTCTTCTGATATTGGAGGAAAAGTTTTCAGTCTTTCCGCATTGAGTATGATGTTAGCTCTAAGGTTTTCATGTATAAATGCCGAGGTAGTTTCCTTCTATCCCTGGTTTGTTGAGTGCTTGTATCCTCAAATAGTTTGTATTTTGTCAAATGTTTTTGCTGCATCAGTTGAAATATTCATGTGGTTTACATTCTTCATTCTGTTAATATGGTATAACAAATTTGCTTTGCTAGCATTTTGTGGAGGATTTTTTGCAGGGATATTGTTCTGTAATTTTTTGAGTATATTTGTTTGGCTTTGGTATCAGTGTAATATTGGCCTCAGAATTAGCTTGGAAGTGTTTCCTCTACTTCAGTTTTCTGGAAGAGTCTTAGGATGATTGGCCTAAATTCTTCTTACAGTTTTAATAGAATTCTTCAGTAAAGCTATATGGTCCTAGGCTTTCCTTTGTTGGGAGGTTTATTATTACTGATTCAATCTCCCATCGATCTGTCAGGCTTTGTATTTCTTAATGATTCAGTCTTGGTAGGTTGTAGGTTTCTAGAAATTGTTCATTTGTCATACAGGTTATTCAATTGTTGGTGTACAATTGTTCATAGTACTTTTATAAACTTTTATCTCAGTAAAATTAGTGATTACATCCCCTCTTTTATTTCTGATTTTAATTATTTGAGTCTTTTCCCTCAATCTAGCTAAGGATTTATCAATTTATTGAACTTTTTATTATTATTTTTAATGTTTATTTATTTTTGAGAGAGAGAGCATGAGATGGGGAGAGACTAGAGAGACACGAGGACAGAGGATCCAAAGCAGGCTCTGTGCTGACGGCAGTGAGCCTGACTTGAGGCTCAAACTCACGACTGTGAGATCATGACCTGAGCCAAAGTCAGACGCTAAACCAACTTAGCCACCCAGGTGCCCCTAGTGAACTTTTCAAAGTACTCCTAGTTTCATTGATTTTCTCTATTAGTTTGCCATTCTCTATTTTATATCTCTGTGGAAAAGAACATTAACTCTTTCTGCTAGTTTCCTTTTACTAGTTATTTAAGGTGTAAAATTAGGTTTTGAGTTGAGAATTTTTCTTCTTTTTTAATATCAGTGCTTATGGTATAAATTTCTTTTTTTGATCCACTCTGACACTTTGTCTTTTGTGTATTTAGGCCACTAATATTTAATGACATAGATTAATAGCTAACATACTTGTTACTGTTTTCTATTCATTGACCTTGTTATTTATTCCTATTTTTGTCTCCCCCTCTTTTTCCTGCCTTTTGGTGGTTGTAACTGAGCAGTTTATATGATTCCATTTTCTTAATATGTCTGCTATATTTTGTTAATGTTTTCTAGTAGTTGCCCTAAAGTTTGCAATATACATACAACTAATCCAAATCCACATTCAAATAACACTTCACAGGTAGTACAAGTACTTTATAATAACAAAACCACCAAATTTCAGCCTCCTGTTTCTTGCATCATTATCATTCATATGACTTATCTATAAGCATATGTGTAAATATAAAATATATATACATATATGCATGAATGTATAATCAAGTAACTGTTCCTATTATTTTGAACAAACTTATTAATTAGATATGTTAATAAAAATGTTTATTTTATGTTCACTTTTTCTATGATGTACTTCCTTTCTTTATGTAGATCTGACATTCTGATCTATATTATTTTCCCTATTAAGAACGTCTTTCAACCATTCTTATAGAGCAGGTCTACTGGCAGATTTGCTCAATACTTGTGTGAGAATGCATTTCTCCTTTACCGTTTTCCCCATGTTTTACTGAGATATAACTGACATACATCACTGCATAAGTTTAAGAAATACAGCATAATGTCTTGATTTACATATATTCTGAGATGATTACCATAACAAGTTTAGGTAGCATCTATCATCTCATACAGATATAAGTAGCAAAAAAAAAAGAAAAGAAAAAGAAAAAAAAATTCTTATGAGAACTCTCAGGATTTACTCTTTTAACAAAAGCAGATCACACAGCAGTATTAACCATACTCATGCAATACATTGTATCCCTAGTATTTACTTATAACTGGAAGTTTTTATCGTTGACCAACGATCACTAATTCCTTTCCACCTCCTGTCCCCCACCAACCACCGCTTGTGGTAACCACAAATCGGATGTCTTTTTCTATGAATTTGAAATTTTTTTTTCCTTGAGAGTCAACATATAAATATCACATAGTGTTTGTTTTCCTCTTATTTCATTTGGTATAAAGGCTTTCAAGATCCATCCATGTTGTCACAAATGGCATGATTTCCTCATTTTTTTATGGTGGAATACGTCATTGTGTGTGTGTGTGTGTGTGTGTGTGTGTGTGTGTGTGTTTATAATGTGGGTATATATATAATGTGTGTGTATATAAAATGTGTGTGTATACCACACATACCAGAGCTTCTTTATCCATTCACTTACTGATGGACACAGATTATTTCCATATCTTGGCTATTGTAAACACTGCTGCAGTGAACATAGCGGATGGAGATATCTTTTCAAGTTAGTGTTTTCATTTCCTTTGGATATATTCCCAGCAGTGAAGTTGCTGGATTATATGATAGTTCTAATTTCAAATTTTTGAGGATATTCCATGCTGTTTTCCACAACAGCTGTATCAGTTTACAATCCCATCAACAGTGTGGATTCATTCCTGCCAGCATTTTTATTTCTTGTCTTTTTTATGATGGCCACTCTGGCAGGAATGAAGTTATATCACAGTGGTTTGATGTACATTTCCCAGATGACTAGTGAGGTTGAACATCTTTTCATGTACCTGTTGGCTTTCATATATCTTCTTTTGCCTATATAGGTTTTTTGCCCATTTTTTAATTAGGCTTGTTTGATTTTTTATTCCTTCGGCTATTGAGTTTTTAGGAGTCCTTAATATTTTGGCTATTTAATCTCTAATCATAAAAATTGTTTCAAATATTTTTCCCATTCTGTGGGTTATCTTTTCACTTTGTTGTTTCTTTTGCTGTGCAGAAGCTTTCCAGTTTGATGTAGTTCCACGTGTTTATTTTTTTTATTTTGTTGCTTCTGTTTTAGGTGTCAAATAGAAAAATCACTGGCAAGACCCATGTCAAGGAGCTTTAGTCTTATGTTTCTTCTAGGAGTTTCATGGTTTCAGGTCTGACATTAAAATTTTTAATCCATTTCAATTTAGTTTTTGTGAGTGGTATAAATTAATGTAAACATTCCTTCTTTTACATGTGAATATCCAATTCTCCCAGCACCATTTATTTAAGAAACTGTCTTCTATGCATTGAGTATTCCTGGCTCCCTTGTCTAATATTAGCTTGAGTAACTCTGCGGTTTATTTCTTGCTTCTTAAAACAGGTGTTTATTGTTATGAATTCTTCTCCTAGAAATTCTTTTGCTGCATTGCCTATGTTTTGGTATGTTGTGTATTTCCATTTGTCTCATGATACTTTTTAATTTCTCCTTTAATTTTTGATTCATTGGTTATTCAAAAGATTGCTGTTTAATTTCCACATATTTGTGAATTCTCCTCATTATTGACTTCTAGTTTCATATCATTGTGCTCAGAGAAGATACTTGGTTTGACTTCAATCTTGACTTTGCTAAGACTTGTTTTGTGACCTAACATATGATCTATCCTAGAAAATGTTACATGTGCACTTGAGAAGAATGTATTCTGGTATTATAGGATACAATATTCTGTATATGCCTGTTTACTGTATATGCCCATTTAAGTCTACAGTGTTGCTTAAGTCTACTATTTTCCTTATTGATTCTCTAAGTGACCTATCCATTACTGAGAACAGGGTATTAAAGACCAATTTTATTGTATCAGTGTTTATTTCTCCTTTTAGCTCTGTTAATTTTTGCTTTATATATTTAGATGATCCAAATCATAAATATTGCATAAATATTTACAAGTTAGACCTTTTTGATGTCTTGACCCCTTTATCATTACATAATAGTCTTGTTTCTTTTTACCATTTTTAAAGTCTATTTTGTCGGAAATAAGTATAGCTATCTATGCTGTTTTGTTTGTTTTTGGTTACCATTACTTTAAAATATCTTTTCCCATTTTTTCACTCTCAGTCTATGTATGTCTTAATAGCTAAAGTGAGTCTCCTATAAGCAGCATGTGGTTGGATCTTGTTTTTCTTTCCATTCAGCTATTCCCTGTCTTTTTAAGGACAAATTTAATCCATTTATTTTTAGAGCAGTTATTGATAACAACTTATAATTAAAAGATTTAACAAAATGTCTTCTGATTGTTCTATAGATACACTGTTCCTTCTTATCTTGAGATCTTTTTTTGTATGTCTTGACTTGTGGTATCAGCATGCTTTGACTTCTTTATTATGCTCTTTTAAGTACTTACTATGGGTATTTCCTTTGTGGTTATCATGAGGTCTACATAATATATCTTAAAATTATAACACCATAATTTAAACTAGTAACTTCAACAAAATTCGTAAGTTTTAGTTTTCCTTCTCCTTCCTCACATATTTTAAGTTACTGATGCTACAATTTATATATTTCTTACATTTTGTAACTAATCACAGATTATTGAAGTCATGCTATTTTACTATACTTCTTTCTCTTTTAAGTTTTAAACTAGAGTTGTAAGTGAATTAACTATCACCATTACACTATTAAGAATCAAATTCTGACTATAAATCTACTATTCCAGTTTTACACTGCCTTCTTATATGTTTTTATGATGTTCATTACTGTCATTTTATTTCCACTTAAATAAATCCCTTTAGCATTTAAGGAAGGTCTAGTGGTAATAAATTCCCTCAGCTTTTGGTTGTTCCAGAGTGTTTTTACTCCTCCTCCATCTCTGAAGGTCAGCTTCTTCAGATATAGTACTCTTGGCTGGCAGTTGGCGGTTTTTTCTTTCAGTATTTCAAATGTGTCATACCCCTCTCTTCTGGCCTGAAATTTTTCTGTTCAGAAAGTTGCCTATAGTCTTATAAGGGTTCCTTTTTATGTGGCTTCTCAGTTTTCTCTTGTTGCTTTTAAAACTCTGTCTTTACTTTTGACAATTCCATAACAATAGCGTGTAGCCCTATTTGGGGTTCTTTGGGCCTCTTGGATGTGGTGTGTATTCCTATCTCCACCTTTGGTAGTTTTCAGCCATTATTGCTTTAGATATAACTTCTGTCCCTCTTTTTTTCTCTTCTCCTTATGGAATTCCCATAATGCAAATATTGTTTCTAGTACCATAGGCTTTCTTTATTCAGTTTCATTTTTTCTTTTTGATTATTTGACTAGATAATTTTAATTGTCCTATCTTCCACATCACTGATTCTTTCTTTCGCATGATCAAGTCTGTTTTTGAAGCGCTTTATTGAGTTCTTCAATTCCAGTGTATATTTCAGCTCCAGAATTTTTGGTTTTGGTTTCTATTTCTTTCTTGAACTTGCTTTTGTTCATGCTGTTTTTCAAATTTCACTTCACTGTTGTCTGTGTGTTTTTGTTCACTAAATTTCTTTAAGAGTATTATTCTGAATTCTTTGTCTGATAAACCACAGATCTCCATTTCTTTAGTATCAGTTATTGGAAAATCGTTTCCTTTGATGGTGTCACAGTTACTTGACTTTTCATGTTTCTTGATTCCTTATGTTGGTATCCACACATTTGAGCAAGTGGTCTCCTCTTCCAGACTTTGTCATTTTGCTTTGTTAGAATTCACTATAGTCAGCTCAGTTTGGTTTTCTGGATGCCTTTGATGGTAACATTTTGGGCAGGTAAGGCCTACCATTAAGGACTGTTTTTTTTTTTGTTTTTTTTTTCACTATGACAACTATTTGGGCTCTGAAGTCAGGGATGGGGAGTGTGCCATGGGCTGAGAATAATTGCGTAGGACTGCTGTCTTGGTCCCTAACCAAATAAGGCTATCAAAATGGACTTCACATTTGCCTGGGTTTTTTGGTTAGGCTTACTATAGAGCTAGGACCTCATACTCTTCTCACCAATAAGTGGAGTTATAAATTATTTTCCTTGCCCTGGCAGGGCAGCAGTATTGGACCTGTACAGTTCATTGTCTGGGGCCCTGAATCAGGCAAGAGCGTACACTGAATCCCCTCAGCAGGTGAGGACACTGGTTTTGCTTTGTAGACACATAAAGTCATGGGCTACATTCTCTGTTCAAGTGGTACTCTAAGCAGAGCTCTTGGATGGGCTGTTAAAACTTGTGTTCTCCCTGTCAGGAAGGCTGAAGGATGTATAAATTGGGCCATGAAATAATTTCCTTGCCTGGGCATAGCAGGAAAAATAGTTCCAAGGCCACTAACATTCTTTGTTTGTGGTCTTGACTCAGGCCAACCTGCATTCCAATTTCACTAACAGGACCACTGGCTTTGTTCTATAGGTGATCAGTTCCAGAATCGCTGGGTTATGCAGCTTCCAGGTATTCTCACAAGCACTTACTGCTAGATGTGGCTGGAGGCCATGATCCATAGCATGTAGGGCTATGACTGGCTCCTGCCTGGGCATAACTGGGAAGTTCCACTTCAGGCAACTCTCCCAAATTATCTGAACAGACTTTCTGGCTAGGAAAGTCCAACCAGAAAGTCACAATCTTCACTGGTAAGGCCATGAATTAGCTCTCCTGCCTGGTGTAGCAGGGAAGCCCCTCACAGCTAGTATTGGCTTTGCTCTTAGCGCCATCAGCACTGCCTACTTGCCTCTTAGCTGAAGAAATGCTGGAGTATGCAGCTTCCAGGTGTTCTTGCCAGCCCTTCCTGTCATATGGGCCTGGGGTCCATGGTCTGCAGCAGGCGGGGCTGTGACTCAGTTCTTTTGCCTGGGTGTGGGGAGACCAGGCTCCAGGCCTGGCAGAACTCTTTGCTTGAGGTCACAAATCAGGCTGACTTGCACCCTGCCAAATTCCCTAGTCACACTGCACTCACTTGGTTCTGTACATGAGCAAAGCCAATGGTAGAGGCTAATGCTTGGGCTCTGCAGTTAGGAACTCAGTCTGCTAAGCCCAAAGTGTTGGTTCTTAGAAATCTGACTCCTTTTTCTGTCTCAATCAGATTCCCAGTAGTTAAGCCCTGTAAATTCCCCTGTTATCCCCATGGTGAAAAACCAGAGTAGGGGTTCCCACAAAGTGATCCCAATGCTGGGGGTTGCTAGATGTTACATCTGAGCTCTTTTATCCCACTGTAGGGACTATAGCCTAAGGAGAGACTTCTCAGTGCGGTGCTACACCTGCCTGGGGAAAGGTAATGTGTTTAGTGTATAGCTGTTCCTCTTACCTTTCTAATGCAGTCTGTCTTGGTCTTTGTGGTTCAGGGGGGATGCTTCAGCCTCACTCTCAAGTTTAGAATTCTCTCAGAAATCTCTTGTCCATGAAATGCTGGTAATTATTCTTGTGACAGGGAATGGAAGTCAGGAATAACCTATGTTGCCACCTTGATGATGTTTTCCCTTCACTTCTGAAGGATAAGTTTGTAGGCTACAGAATTTTAGGTTAGTGAGTTTTTCCTCTCAAAACTTTAAATATTTCACCACACAATTTTCTTGTTTTATTGTTTCTGAGAAGTCAGGTATAATTCTCATCTTTGTTCCTCTATAGATAAGGTGTTTTTTACCCCTATGTATTCTTTCAAGATTAAAAAAAATTTTTTTAATGTTTATTTATTTTTGAGAGAGACAGGGTGTGAGCGGTGGGGGGGGGGAGTCAGAGACAGAGGGAGACACAGAATCAGAAGCAGGTTCCAGGCTCTGAGCTGTCAGCACAGAGCCCAACGCAGGGCTTGAACTCAGGAACCATGAGATCATGACCTGAATTGAAGTTGGAGGCATAACTGACCGAGCCACCCAGGTGCCCCATGAGATTTTTTCTTTAGCTTTGATTTTCTGAAATTTGGTGTAATTTTTTTCCACACCTGTAGTTTTTTTAACATACATTAAATATAATTTATTGTCAAATTGGTTTCCATAAAACATCCAGTGCTCATCCCAACAGGTGCCCTCCTCAATGCCCATTACCCACTTTCCCCTCTCCCCCACCCCCATCAACCCTCAGTTTGTTCTCAGTATTTAAGAGTCTCTTATGGGGGCACCTGGGTGGCTCAGTCGGTTGAGTGTCTGACTTCAGCTCAGGTCATGATCTCGCAGTCTGTGAGTTCGAGTCCTGCGTCGGGCTCTGTGCTGAACAGCTCAGAGCCTGGAGCCTGCTTTGGATTCTGTGTTTCCCTCTCTCTCTGCCCCTCCCCCGCTCATGCTCTGTCTCTCTGTCAAAAATAAACAAACATTAAAAAAAATTAAAAAAAAGTCTCTAATGGTTTGCCTCTTTCCCTCTCTGTAACCCCCCCCCCCTTTCTCCTCCCCCATGGTCTTCTTTTAGGTTTTTCAGGATCCACATGAGTGAAAACATATAGTATCTGTCTTTCTCTGCCTGACTTATTTCACTTAGCATACTAATTTCCAGTTCTATCCACATTGCTACAAAGGCCAGATTTCATTCTTTCTCATTGCCAAGCAGTATTCCATTATATACATAAACCACATCTCCTTTAACCATTCATTAGTTGATGGACATTTAGGCTCTTTCCATAATTTGGCTATTGTTGAAAGTGCTGCTATAAACATTGGGGTACATGTGCCCTTATGTATCAGCACTCCTGTATCCCTTAGGTAAATTCCTAGCAGTGCTATTGCTGGGTCATAGGGTAGATCTATTTTTAATTTTTTAAGGAACCTCCACTGTTTTCTGGGGTGGCTGCACCAGTTTGCATTCCCACCAACAGTGCAAGAGGGTTCCCGTTTCTCCACATCCTTGCCAGCATCTATAGTCTCCTGATTTGGTCATTTTAGCCACTTGGACCAGTGTGAGGTAGTATGTCAGTGTGCTTTTGATTTGTATTTCCCTGATGAAGAGTGACATTGGGCATCTTTTAATGTGCCTGTTGGCCATCTGGATATCTTGTTTGGAAAAGTGTTTATTCATGTCTTCTGCCCATTTTTTCACTGGATTATTTGTTTCTCTGGTGTGGAGTTTGGTGAGTTCTTTATAGATTTTGGATACTAGCACTTTATCCAAGTTGTCATTTGCAAATATCTTTTCCCATTCCATCAGTTGCCTGTTAGTTTTGTTGATTGTTTCCTTTGCAGTGCAGAAGCTTTTTATCTTCATGAGGTCCCAATAGTTCAGTTTTGCTTTTAATTCCCTTGCCTTTGGAGATGTGTTGAGTAAGAAATTGCTGTGTCTGAGGTCAGAGAGGTTTTTTCCTGCTTTCTCCTCTAGGGTTTTGAGGGTTTCCTGTCTCACATTCCGGTCCTTTATCCATTTTGAGTTTGTTTTTGTGAATGGTGTAAGAAAGTGGTCTAGTTTCATTCTTCTGCATGTTGCTGTGCAGTTCTCCCAGCACCATTTGTTAAAGAGACTGTTTTTTTTCCATTGGATATTCTTTCCTGCTTTGTCAAAGATTAGTTGGCCATACATTGTGAGTCCAATTCTGGAGTCTCTATTCTATTTGATTGGTCTATGTGTGTGTTTTTGTGCCAATATCATACTGTCTTGATGATTATAGCTTTGTAGTAGAGGTTAAAGTCTGGGATTGTGATACCTCCTACTTTGGTTTTCTTACTTTGGCTATTTGGGGTCTTTTGTGGTTCCATACAAATTTTAGGATTCTTGTTCTAGCTTCGAGAAGAATGCTGGTGCAATTTTGATTGGAACTGCATTGAATGTGTAGATTGCTTTGGGTAGTATTGACATTTTAACAATATTTATTCTTCCAATCCATGAGCACGGAATATTTTTCCATTTCTTTATATCTTCTTCAATTTCCTTCATAAGCTTTCTGTAGTTTTCAGCATATAGATCTTTTACATCTTTGGTTAGGTTTATTCCTAGGTATTTTATGATTCTTTCCACACCTATAGTTTTTATTTTGCTTGGTGTTCTCTGAGTTTCCTGGATCTATGGTGTCTGATATTAACTTGGGGGAAATTCTCAGTCATTGTTACTTCAAATATTTCCTTTGTTGCTTTCTTCCTTCTGTTTCTGGTATTCTCATTATATGTATGTTATACCTTTTATAGTTGTCCTACAGTTCTTGATATTCTGTTCCCTTCCCATGCCCCCACTCCACCCCCCGCACAATGTTTTCTCTCTTTCCTTTTCCATTTTTTAAGAGTCTATTAACATTCTTTTTTTTAAAGTTTACTTATTTTGAGAGATAGGGAAAGAGTGAGTTCACCGGAGAGGCAGAAAGGAGAGAGAAAATCCCAAGTAGCGCAGAGCCTGATGTGTGGCTCAATCTCACAAACTGTGAGATCATGACCTGAGCCCACATCAAGAGTCAGATGCTTAAGTGACTGAGGCACCCAGGCACCCCTATTGACAAATTCTTAAGCTCAGAGATTCTTTTCTCAGATATATCCAGTCTACTAATGAGCTCATCAGAAGCATTCTTCATTTCTATTACAGTGCTTTTGATCTCTAGCATCTCTTTTGGAATCTTAGGACTTCCGTTTGTCTCCTTACATTGTCCATCTGTTCTTGCATGCAGTCTTATATTCATTGGCAACTTTAGCATTTTTAATCATAAGTTTTGCTAAATCCCTGGTCTGATAATTCAAAACGCCTCCAATATCTAAGTCTGGTTCCGATGCTCGCTCTGTCTCTCCAAATCATGTTTATTACTCTTAGTAGGCTCTGTAATTTTCTCTTGATAGTCAGAAATAATATATTGGGTAAAAGGAACTGCTATAAACAGGCCTTTAGAAGGGGCAACTGGGTGGCTCAGTTGGTTAAGCGTCCAACTTCAGCTCTGGTCATGATTTCACACTTGGTGAGTTCGAGTCCCGCATCGGGCTCTGTGCTGACAGCTCGGAGCCTGGAGCCTGCATAGCATTCTGTGGCTCCCTCTCTCTCTGCCTCCCCCCCATTTGCACTTGGGTCTCTCTCTATCAAAACAGGCCTTTAGTAATACAGTGGGAAAGTGGGGGGAAGCTAAGTCTTCTATAGTTTTACTATTTGATCTCAATCGTTAGTGAGCCTGTTCCTTTGAACTGTGAACATCACGTGACCTCTTCAGTCCCTTCTAGTATCAAGCAGATCATTTCTCCCTTCTGCCTCACTGCATGGCAAACACAATGGGTCAGGCTTGCCTATGCTCCCTTAGTTCTGGTTTCTCAGTCCATATTCAAGTTAGGTGGGCTGAGCTCAGCAAGCTTGGCAGTCACTCAGATTCTAATCATTCTTCAATCTAACTTTCTGAGGGTGCTTTGCACTTTAGGTTACAGAGTGGCTGCTTTACTTCATTGGACTACTGTTCTGCGTACATGCTCCTTTAGCCAGAATATTAAAGATGAGAGTGGGTATAAATCAGATACCAAACCACCCTGAACATCCAAACATTATTACCATGAACATCATCATAACTTAATTTCTTAACTTAACACTACCCCCCACAGTCTGGTAACTGAGATGATATTACCATCTCAGTGAAAGACCAAGGTTCAAACAGATGAACTTCACATGGACAGAACCCAGGGTAAGTAATAGTCCTCCTCAGAGGCCTCCTTGATTAAAAAAAAAAAAAATGAAAGTCACTGCATAATCCACAAGGATGCCTATGGAGCATGGTAGACAGCAAGAGACTAAGCCCCTGCCTGCCTCCAAGTATCAGCTCAGTAATGATTAGAAGGAGCCTTCAGTTGTTGGGCAGTGTACCAAGCAATGGGGATACCAAAATGATTAAAAACATTTGGAGGACTCATAGTCCAGCAGGGAAAATAATGGGCAATAAACTTTTTATAAAATAAAGTATTGTATTATAAATCTCAATAGAGCTGTGCACAAAACAGTGTAGGACCAAAGAGGAGGGAAGAGTTCATATCAAATATACTGAATGACATGTACAAGGAATCTTTCTGAAGTGGTAACAATGGGGTAATGAATTCTGATGATTGTTATACAACTCTATAAATATACAAAAAAAAACCCCATGAAATTGGGCAATTAAACAGGTGTATTTTATGGTATATAACTTACACATCAGCATATCTGTTTTAAAAAAATAACACAGTAGGGGTGCCTCGGTGGCTCAGTTGCTTGGGCGTCCAACTTCAGCTCAGGTCAGGATCTCAACAGTTTGTGGGTTCAGGCCCCACGTCAGGCTCTATGCTGACTGCTTGCTCAGGGCCTGGAGCCTGCTCCGAATTCTGTCGCCCTTTCTCTCTCTCCCTCCCCCACTCACACTCTGTCTCTGTCTCTCTCAAAAATAAATAAACATTAAAAAAACTTTTTTTAAATGAACATAGTAGTTGAGTGCAAGTAGTAGAACACTAAATTGAGTATGATCTTAATATTGGGATTAGGTAATTATTGGAAAATAAAGAATAAACTTATTTAAAAAATCTGCTGACTTGTCATGAAATTTCTATGATACCAGATTGTATTATGGCGCAAGGCAGAATGAGTTTAAGATGAATTTGTCTTTGTTATTTACCAACAGCATAAAATTTAAAAAGTATGTAAATTTAAAAATTTTGATGACACCAGGAAGTATATTTTATTTTACAAAAATATCTTATTCTGACAAGGGCATCTGAACTATACAAAAGAGAAGACATTTCTATTAAAAATGTCAAGCTCCAGCTCCATCTTAGCTCTTAACACCAGTAAGAAGGTTGCCAGATGTGAGGAAGATGAAGGCTGGCAACCTGGCTTTCTGAAACAAAGGAGCTGACTATATGTACAATGACTGTAGCATGCTTTTTAAATTAAGAAAAAATTAACTATAAGTGATTAAGGTGGTTTTTAAAAAGTTGTTGGAAGTACACTGGGGTCAAATCAGATGTTTCCCAAAAGATCAAATAAGATATTTTTAATGGGCAACTTAAAGTAACTTCTTTTAGTATTACTAATCTATCTAAAATGTCCTCATCCCTGAAAATGTATGTATACATGTATATTGAAATGTACACATACAAAATGCTTAATGAAGTCTACACATCTACTGTCAAAACATTTAAGGCACTATATAGTCATTGCATGAATATGCTTCATTTTGAAATTATGTAGGTTTTCCTCTTTTGTCATTAACAAAAATCTAAAGTTTAGCAATTAATATAGATGACATACAATTCTAAATCATCAGCACACTAGAAAAACAATTTCCTGGGATGCCTGGATGGCTCAGTTGGTTGAGTGTCCAGTTCTTGATTTTGGCTCAGGTCATGATCCCAGGATTGTGGGATCGAGCTCTGCATCAGGCTTCATGCTGGGCATGGAATCTGCTTAAGATTCTCTCTTTTTCTCTGTCCCTCTTCCTTCTGCCCTTCTACCCTGCTTGCATTCTCTCTCAAATTAAAATAAATAAATAAAGAAAAAATAATTTCCTTACATTTCAGCCTCAATAATTCTTTGTACCTCAGTGATTCTAAAATTGCTTTGAGACAAGGATACTAAGATATAATCATATGCCATCTGCTCACCAACTTGTCTGCTTAACATATTCTGAAGTTAAAGATAATGTAAAGCAAAGATAACAATACTTATAAGTTATATCACTTTTGTCATTATCTTTATGGGTATTAAAATTGTACGACAATAAATCCTTAAATATTCTAAGTATCCACCTTAATCTCAGCATTGAGAGACATGTTGCTTACACAGAAAGCAGACTTTTCTATGAAGCATTTATTTCCTTTGACATTTTGTTTTTAACTTGCCCTTTAAAGCTAATAATTGGATGGCAAATTCTTCCAATATCCTATATACCTGAGTTCAGCATACTTGAAATGGCTGAGAAAAATAGGTACTTACAGATTAAACATTAAGTGTGAGCTTTGTTTCAGATTCTTACTAAATTATACTTCAGAGAGCTATGTGAGAGAATCTTCCCTAATTCTGTATCCTGAACTCTTTCCTCCTTTAAACACCAGAATCTGGGAGATGGATCCACGTTCAAGATCATTTTTAGCTAGCAAATTTTTTTAAGTTTATTCACTTTGAGATATATATGTGTGTATATATATATATCTCAAAGTAAATAAACATATATATAAGTATATAAGTATATATGGGTGTGTATATATATATATATATATATATATATATATGTATGTACACACACACAGACAAAGAGGCAGAGAGAGAGAGAGAGAGAGAGAGAGAGAGAGAGAGAATCCCAAGCAGGCTCCATGCGGTCAGCACAGAGCCCGATGGGCGGCGGAGGGGGGGGGGGGTGGCCTCAATGCCAGGAACTGTGAGATCATGACCGGAGCTGAAATCAAGATCAACTGAGCCACCCAGGTGCCCCAACATATTTTAAGTGATATTAATTCTTCAGCTCAAAAAAATCTCCTTTCAAATTAATAATCACTTTTTCATAACTGTTATTTCTGTTTTATCCTCTTTCCTTATATGCAATATACTTTCACTGAATTTAAATCAGAAAAATCAAATGAATAATATTCTTTACATACCCATATATATATATGTGTGTGTATATATATATATATATATATATATATATATATATATATTTACCCTTACTTAATATTCATATAGATTACCTTCTAAATTTGTCAATTCCATCTAATCTTAACATTAGAATGTTTTACCAAAAACATGACACAACATTCCCCATATTAGGAATATAAGGAAAGCAATCATTTAACAGCAATGATGGTAAGGATGTTAATATTCTTATTGTATTCTGTTCTATCATTTCAATGAGGCACAATACATATCTAGAAAATGTTTAATAGTATAAATACCCAAAATAGAGAATTGAGTTTTAACCTCTCCTTATAGTGCAAGGTCTTGCGCAAATAGTTTTATTAATTTTTCCATGATTATTTCTTTCTCTACCAATAACTCCTAATGCCAACCTCCCCAACTCTTTTCTGATACAATTTTTTAACATATTAAATATATTTTCAGTATCTACAAATACTGCCCAACCTATAGCAACTTCTCTGCCTTAGTTTTCTCATTAGTAATTATTATAAACCTACAGGTGGCTATTTGGAAGTTTAAAAAGAGAATTACTAGATTGAGGCTGGAAAGATGGCAGAGTAGAAGGTCCCTAAGCTCACCTCATCCCATGGATAGGACTAGATAATAGTCACATTCAGTATAAATAACCCAGAAAACGACCCAAAGACTGACAGAACAAAATCCACAACTAAATGTACAGAACAGGCCACATCGAAGAAGGTTGGAGAAGCAGAGATGTGGTAGAGGGCTAAGCAGACTCCAGCCTCCAAGGTGGGGAAAAAGACACAGAGCAGAAAATGGGGAGGAATAGACTATCACACCAGGGAGCTCACATAGGGAAAATGAATCACCATAACATTTGGCTTTGAAAGGAGACGGGCCAAATTTTGTGAGTTCTCACAACCAGCTGTACTTAAAACCTAGAATTTTAAAAATCAGTGGGCTTGACTCTGGGAGAGCCCCGAGGGCGAGAAGAAGTTGAGCCCCCCAAAAGAGATGGTACAAAGAACATCCCATGGAGATACATCTAAAACTACCAGTTTGAAAAACATCTGGGGCGCATATGTGAGGAAGAGTTATTTACTAATCTCAGAGCATGTCCAAGAGGGATAGAGACCTTGAAGAGACTACTCCAGAAACAAAGGAGTTGTCAGGTACCCATCTCCTTCCCTTGCCCCTCAGCAGAAATACACAGCCAACTGTGGGAATCAACACAATGCCTGCATTCACTACTTAACTTGCTTACACCAAACACCACTGCTTACACTTCTAAAAATCCACCCCTTCCAGTCACATTTGCCTAAGTCTTAGAGTTGTGAGTCAACTTGCTCAGAAGACTGGTACTAACCTTGCCAATACTGTATCTCCCAACCCAACCACTTTGTGGGGCCTTGGTCCTGGCAGTGTCAGAGGTGGCCCAATGGAAGACCAGTGTACATCTTGTTAAAATTGTGTATCCACCCAAGGTGCTGTGCAGATTTGTCCAGGCTACCCAGTTCCCACCACCATGGTGACAGATCTCATTTTGAAAGCAGACCAGTGCACACTATGCTAAAGCTGCATGCCACCTATCTATCAGCCACTCTCAGCAGCAGCATGATGTCCTCTTCCAATATACCCTTGGCCATAACCCATCCAAAGCTACTGGCAATATGCAGGCAGCTCTGACAGAGGCCAGTGCCACTCCAAAGTGACTCCTTCCCTGGGGTGAGGGGAAGATCAGTCAGACAGCAGCCCTGGCAGTGGGTTGCAAATAGATAGGTGGTCTGGTTTCAGGCCCTACCTACTAATGAAACCTTCTCATTAGACAACACAAGGAAAGTGCACTGCAGTTTGGTGCTACTGCATCTCTGAGAAATGCTTGGTCTGACTCAACTCAAGGCTAAGGCAGCCAGAGAGGGATCAAACACTTTCCACAACAGTCAAAGATAGCCATTGCAGATGACTGGACTGAAGGAAAAAGCAGGCAAGACATAAGAGCATCATGCACAAAACACATAGGAGACACTTCTGAAGTGTCAGGTTCTGTTGAACAGGGTTGCTGCATATCAGGGAATACAGGCCTTCTTCTTCACAAGGCCATTACCTCTAAGAGCAGGAGATGTAGCTGACTTTCCTAACACACAGAATCAAACACAGAGTTGGGCAAAATGAGGAGACAGAGGCATATGTCCCAAATGAAAGAAGAAGACAAACTACAGCAAGAGACCTAAGCAAAATGGATTTAAGTAATATGTTGAATAGAGAATTTAATGATCATAAACTCATTGGGCTTGAAAAGAGTGGAGGACATCAGTGAGACCCTTATAAAAGAGACGGAAAAAAAGAAAACATTAGAGATGAACACAGCAAATGGAATTAAAAAAAAAATTAGATGGAATAAAAAGGCTAGACAAATCAGAGGAATGAATTAGCAACTTGGAGAACAGAGTAATGGAAAGTTATCATGCTGAACAAATAAGAGAAAAAAACTATGCAAAATGAGAAGAGATTTAGGGAACTCTGACTTCATCAGGTGTAATAACATTCTCATTATATGGATCCCAGAAGAAGAAGAGATAGATAAGGGGGCAGAAAATTTATTTCATGGAATAATAGCTGGAAACTTCCTTAATCTAGGGAAGGAAACATATCAAGATCCAGGAGGAACAGAGATCCCTTAACAAAATCAACCCAAGGAGGTCCACTCCAAGACACATAGTAATAAAAGGGCAAAAAGTAGCGATAAAGAGAGAATTTTAAAAGTAACAAAATAAAAGAAAACAGTTACAGAAAAGGGAAACCCCATAAGGCTATGAGCAGGTTTTTCAGCAAAAATTTGGCAGAGCAGAAGGTAGTGGCATGATATAGTCAAAGGGTAAATGTGTAGCCAGGAATACTCTTTCCAGCTAGGCTGTCATTCAGAATAGAGGGAGAAACAAAAAGTTTCCCAGACAAACAAAAGGTGAAAGAGTTCATGACCACTAAACCAGTCCTACAGCAAATGGTAAAGAGGACTCTGTGATTGGAAAGGAAAGATCATAAGTAAGAGAAAAGTAGAGAGCGCAAAAGCAGTAAAAATGAGGATATCTGTAAAAGTCAGTCAAGGAACTCAAAAGGATGTAGAGTATGACACTATATATGTAAAACATGGTGGAGGGAGTAAAGAATGGATTCAAACTTAAGTGATCGTCAGCTTAATATAGACTGCTATATGCAGATATTGTATACAAACCTCATGTTAACCACAAATCAAAAACCATTAAGAGATATGCAAAAAATAAAAATAAAGAAATCCAAGTACATCACATTAAAGCCAGAAAATCATAAAAGAGAGCCAGAGAAGAAAGGTCAGAGAAGTAGAAGGCAACCATAAATCAAGTAACAAAATGGGAATAAATACATATCAAGAATTACTCTGAATGTAAATGGACTAACCACTCCAATCAAAAGTTAAAGGGTGGTGGAATGGATAAAAATAATTGACCCATTTATATGCTGCCTACAAGAGACTCATTTCAGACCTAAAGACACCTGCAGATTGAAAGTGAAGGGATGGAGAAACATTTACCATGCAAATGGGTGTCAAAAGAAAGCTGGTGTAGCAATACTTATATAGGACAAAACAGACTTTAAAACAAAAACTGTAACAAGAGATGAGGAAAGATACTACATAACTATAAGGGGAACAATCCAACAAGAAGATATAACAATTGTAAACATTTATGCACCCATCATGAAAGCACCTATAAACATAAGATAGTGAATAACAAACAAAAAGGAAAAAATCAAAATTGATATAATATTAGGGGAGTTTAGGACTCCACTTACATCAATGGACAGATCATAGAAACAGAAAATCAATAAAGCAACAGTGGCTTTGAATGACACACTGGACCAGATGAATTTAACAGATATATTCAGAACATTCCATTC
Source organism: Leopardus geoffroyi (assembly GCF_018350155.1). Lineage (NCBI taxonomy): Eukaryota > Metazoa > Chordata > Mammalia > Carnivora > Felidae > Leopardus > Leopardus geoffroyi. The sequence continues at coordinate 38,293,989 of NC_059327.1, forward strand.
TGTACACATTCTTTTCAAGGATTCATGGAACATTCTTGAGATGGACCACATATTAAACCAGAAAACAACACAACACATTTCAAGAAATTAAAAAAAATCGAAGTCATACCAATCATCTTTTATGATCACAATGCTATGACACTAGAAATCAGCCACAAGAAAAAAATCTGGAAAGCACAGATACATGGAGATTAAATAACATGCTATTAAACAATGAATGGATCAACCAAGAAATCAAAGAAGAAATAAAAATTATACGGAGAAAAATGAAAATACAAAACATAATGGTACAAAATCTTTGGGATGCAGCAAAAGCAGTCCTAAAAGGGAAGTTCATAAGAATACAGTCCTATATCAAAAAGCAAGAAAAATCTCAAATACACAACCTAACCTTACACCTAAAGGAGCCAGAAAAAGAACAAGCTAAACCCCAAAGAAGCAGAAGGAAGGAAATAATAAATATTGGAGGATAAATAAATGATACAGAAACTAAAAAAACAAAACAAAACAAAACAAAACAAAAAAACAAACAATAGAACAGATCACTGAAACCATGAGCTGATTCTTTGGAAAGGTCAAAGAATTGATAAAAATCTATCCAAAGTCATACAAAAGAGAGAAAAAGAGTGAGGACTCAAATAAACAAAATAAGAAAGGAAAGAGGAGAAATAACAACCAAAACCAAAGAAATACAAACAATTGTAAGAGAGTATTATAAAAAACTATATGTCAACACATTGGACAAACTAGAAGAAATGGATACATTCCTAGAAACATACTACCTACCAGAACTAAAGCAGTAATACATAGAAAATTTTAACAGATCTATTACCAGCAATGTAATTAAAACCAGTAATCAAAAAAACTCCCCAATAAATAAAAGTCCAGGATCAGATGGCTTCACTGGTGAATTCTACCAAACATGAAAGGAGGAAAACTTCCATATTCATTCTATGAGGGTAGCATTTAGTAACTAATACCAAAACCAGATAAAAACACAACAAAAAAAGTGAACTACAGGCCAATATCCCTGAAGAACATACATGAAAAAGTCCTCAACAAATACTGGCAAACTGCATCCAACGACAATACATAAAAAAAAATACCATTTACCATTGTCAAGTGGGATTAATCCTGGTATGAAAGGTGGTTAAATATTGGCAAATGAATGTAACATATCACATCATAAGAAAAAGAATAAGAACCTTTCAACATCTACAGATAGAGCATTTGGCAAAGTATATCAATTCGTGATAAAAACCCTAAACAAATTAGGGTTAGAGGCAACATAACACAACATCATTAAGGCATTATATGAAAAACCTACAGCCAACATCATCCTCAGTGGGGAAAAACTGACAGCATTTCTCCTAAGGTCAGGAACAAGACAAGGGTGTACACTCTCACTGTTTTTATTTAACTTACTGAAAAGTCCTAACCACAGCAATCAGGCAACAAAAAGAAGTAAAAAGCATCAAAATTGGTAAGAAAGAAGTCAAACTTTTGCTATCTGCAGATAACATCATACCCAGATAGAAAACCCCAAAGACTACACCAAAAATTTACAGAATTTATATTCTAATTCAATAAATTTGCAGGATACACAATGTACAGAAGCCTGTTGCATTTCTGTGCACCAAAAATGAAGTAGCAGAAAGAGAAATTAATGAATCAATCCCATTTACAATTGAGCCAAAAATAATAAGATACCTAGGAATAACCCTAACCAAAGAGGAGAAAGACCTGTACTCTAAAAACTATAAAACACTGATAAAAGAAATTGAAGAGGATACAAAGAAATGAAAAGACATTCCATGCTCACAGATTGAAAGAACAAATAAGGTTAAAATATCTATACTACCCAAAGCAATCTACACATTAAAGCAATCCCTATCAAAATACCACCAGCAATTTTCACAGAACTAGAACAATTCCTAAAATCTGTATGGAGATTTTAGAGCAAAAGCAACCTTGAAAAACAAAAACAAAACTGGAGGCATCACATTCTCTGACTTCACGTTATTACAAAATTGTAGTAATCAAAATAGTATGGTACTGACACCAAAATCGAAACACAGATCAATATAACAGACTAAACAGCCAAGAAATAAACCCACAATTATATGATCAATTAATCTTTGACAAAACAGGAAATAATGCATGATGGGAAAGACAGGCTCTTCAACAAATGATGTTGGGAACACTGGACAGCATCGTGTAAAAGAATGAAAGTGGACTACTTTCTTACACCATATAGAAAAATAAACTCAAAATAGATTAAGAACCTAATATGAGATGTGACTCCATAACAAATCCTAGAAGAGAGCACAGGCAGTAATTTCTCTGACATTGGCTGTAGTAATATCTGTCTAGATATGTCTCCTGAGGCAAGAGAAACAAAAGCAAAAATAAACCATTGGGGCTACATCAAAATAAAAATCTTCTGCATAGCAAAAGAAACAACCAAGAAAACTAAGTGACAACCTACTGAATAGGCAAGATATTTGCAAATGACCTTTCCAATAAAGGGTTAGAATCCAAAATATACAAAGAATTTATAAAACTCAACACCCCAAAAATCCAATAATCTAATTAAAAAATGCACAGAAAGGTGAATAGACATTTATCCAAACAAGACATTCAGAGGGGCCACAGACACATGAAAAGATGCTCAATATCACTCATCATCAGGGAGATGCAAATCAAAACCACAATATCACCTCATACTTGTCAGATGGCTAAAATCAAAAACACAAGAAACAAATGATGAGGATACAGAGAAAAAGAACCCTCATGCACTGTTGGTGGGAATGCAGACCAGTATAGCTATTGTGGAAAACAGTACTGAGGTTCCTCAAAAAATTAAAAATAGAACTACCCTATAATCCAATAATTGCACTACTGGGTATTTACCCCTAAAATACAAAAACACCAATTCAAAGAAATATGTGTATCCCTATGTTTATTGGAGCATTATTTACAATAGCCAAATTATGGAAGCAGCCCAAGTATCCACTGAAAGATGAATGGATAAAGATGTGGCATGTATACAAAATAGAATATTATTCAGCCATAAAAAAGAAAGAAATTTTGCTATTTGAAACAAGATGTATCTAGAGAGTATAATGCTAAGTGAAATAAGTCAGAGAAACACAAATCCTATGATCTCACTCATATGTAGAACATAAGAAATGAAACAAATAAACAAAGGAAAAAAAAAAGAGAGACAAACCAACAGACAGACTCTTAACTATAGAGAACAAACAAATGTTTACCAGAGGGAATGTAGCTAAGGGGATGGGTGAAATAAATGAAGGGGATTAAGAGTACACTTATCTTGATGAGCACTGAGTAAGATATAGAACTGTTGAATCACTGTATCACATACCTGAAACTAATATAACACTACATGTCAAGTATACTGGAATTAAAATTTAAAAAATGACTTTTAGATTACTCAAAAATAATTTTAAAAAATTAAAAGGGAATTCCTTTTGAACTTCTTAGATCAAAGTATGATATAAATGTCTTGATCCAAAATAATTTAAGTATGAAAGTTTTCCCTTGTCTACATTACTATTAGGACACACCATCCTGATTAACACCTTCATTTGTATAAAATCACTAGGGCTTCCAGATACTAAAGTTATTTAACAGAATAACTCATTGTAAAATGAATTACTGTGATTTATCTTTTCTTTTAATGGAAATAAAATAATTTTACCTCAAGGTAAAAAGTATTTGAAAATAAGACAAAGAAGCACTCTTTTCTTTAGAATACAAGGTAAATTTAAAAAGTAAGTAATATAAGGGAATTATAATTTTTCTTCCTGGAGGACTCTAATGTTAGCAAATAAAAAATCAGGGAGAATGATAACAAAAGAGAAAATGATAAAGAAAACTTAAATGCAGGGCAATAAATTACATTCATAAGCTAAAGGTGGCTCATTTAAATCAGTCTATGTTAAAAGAAAAACACTCTGGAGTCACAATAAAACTACCCTTTTGAGATAGCCATTTCCTACACAGCAACATATGAAACATTTTAACAAATCCTGGCTTTGTCACTACAGTGTGTAACTTTGGATCCCTTAGTGAATGCTTCTTGACTTTATTTTCCTCATGTACAAAATGAGAATGTTGGACTGGAGTGGTACTTAAAATTTTAAGTACAGATATATCTAAATAATATTAACCAGGATTTCAAATATATATTAATAAAAAATACAGGTGGGGCTGCTTTGGTCATTTAAAATAGGCATGACACTTCTGGAAACTAGAAGTGGGTTCCTGTTATCATCCCTCTTTCCCCTTACATCTCCTAGGGAGGCTCCTAGCCCTAGGGCTCCATGAAATCCAGTTAGAAAGCCAAAGGTCTAAAACCTCTTTAGGTCTCTCCAGTTATAGCATTCCATGATGGTATAATTTGATTTCTTCTAAGCCTCTAAAATCAACATTAAGATGCCTCCCATGTAAGTAAACACTGTCCTATAAATTTTGTAGCGGCATCATCTTTCTTATTAACCATTGTCTAAACTACACAATTGTAGGCTGATCTTTTAGGAAATGCAGTTCCTTGCACTGTTTTTATTGCTGTTTCTATATAGCCTTTTATGTGAACTTAATTACCTATAAGCAGTATGTTCAACAAAGGAGGATATAAATGGATAAATCCAGACATGTATCATTTCCTTAAAGAGGTTACATTCTAATGTAACATTCCTACAAATAACTACAACGGGTAGTAGAAACTGATGATATCATCAGATAAAGTAAAATCGATGTTTAAGGGCTGAGATTATTTCTGGTTATGAGCTGAGCTATAAAGAATGTCAGGCTTTGTACATAAAAGATTGGTACAGATGTAGATTCTAAGCAGAGGTTACTTCATGAACATCAGCAAAAAGGCAGGGAGCCATGGGACAAGTACAAGGATCTGTACATGGTGGCAACAGTTGAAATGTAGGCTGTATAAAGACAAATACTGGAGAGAAAAAAGATTACTGGCAGAATGTGAAGAAGCTAAATGAAGTTTTAGAGCAGAGGAGTGCTTCAGTAAAGTAAAAGGAGCAAAAAGAGGCTTGCGATGGATGTACATGTTAGGATGAAAAAGTATGAATGCCTGATTCAGACTGCAGCAGCAGGAATGGAGAAGAAAGGTGCTGTATGGAACCATTTCCGCAGGAGCGAAAGAGGTAGCATGGAAAGAGTCAAAGCTAATGTAGAGGCCAAAACCTAGGCAAGTAAGGAAATACTGGTGTTGTCAATAGAAATGGAGAATATATGACAAAGTTCAGAGACAGATGAAAAGGGTTAAGTAGAATGGAAATGTCCTGCAGGAAAGTGAAAATGTTGAATTGAAACTTGGGAAAGAGGTCAGATCTGTATAAATACTTGGAAAAATTTTTTACAGACATGGAAGGTGAAGTTTTAAAAATGAACATAAGATTGCTGAAAAAAGGACTTAGTGAAAGAAGACAATTCTAAGTGCTGATCCATGTAAGGTACCAACATTAATAGATAATAGGAAAAAAATGAGAGAAAGTGTGATTGGAGAGATACCAGGAGAACTGGGTGAGCACAGTGGTTCTATATAATTATATACATGCACATACTTATGTGTATACTTTAGTTCTTGATCTGAAGAATCAGATCACATAAATTGATCACATAAACATATCACATAAATTGATATACAGCAGGGTTTTCTAAAGTGTGTTCTAAAAAAACATTAGTTTTAGTAGCTGTTAAAAGGTATTTCATGATCAAAACAGGACTCAATTATTCAGAAGATGGGGATAAGATGGTTCTTTATCTCCTGTAGAATTCAAAGAGTACATCACACTGACCCATAAACCCTTTTTGTTTTTTTATCTTCTAGATACAGCAGTATCTAGCAGTAACAGGAAGTCACCTTGAGAAACAAGGATAAATAGTAAAATTTGAAGATTCACATAATATTAAAACTGGAAAGGGAAGCTCTGATCATTTCATCCAATCTTTTCACTTTATAGGTGAAGAACATTAATTATATGATATACTACTGTGGGTGGTAAAGAATACATGTGGATATGAAAGCATATGAACAAGAGAGAGACAAAAAGGTAAGTGAAAAATAGAAATTACAGCTTTAAAAGATACAATATTAGTTACCATTCGAGGGATAATTTGCTTTATGTTTAGTGTTTTAGAACATTTCACAGTGTCATCCTAAGGGTTATATGAAGTTCAATAATCACTCATCAGACAAAAGAAGAAACTGAGGCCTAAGGTTGATATGACTAGTGACCCAGCTAGTACATGGAAGAGCTGGAATTCAAACCCAAATCTCTCTAATTCTGGAACCTGGGCTCCAGAACACAACGCTCTTTTGACAAGGGGGCCAAGAAGAGTCCAGGTCTTAGGTTCATTCCCATGCCTGCCCAAGGATAGGGTCTGAGATAAGATTCTTTCTTATCATCAGGGAAATGCAAATCAAAATCACAATAAGATATCACCTCACACCTGCCAGAATGGCTAAAATGAAATACTCAAGTTTGATCAAAAAAATAAAAAGCAAGTTTTGAGGAGGCTGTGGAGAAAAAAGAAACCACATGCATTGTTGGAGAAATGTAAACTGGTACAGCCACTGTGGAAAACAGTATGGAGGTTCCACTACTGGGTATTTACCCAAAGAATACAAAAACACTAAATCAAAAAGATATAAGTGGCCCTTTATTTATTGCAGCATTATTTACAATAGTCAAATTATGGACGCAGCCCAAGTGTCCACTGATAGATGAATAAAGAAGATGTGGTATATATATTATTCAGCCATAAAAATGAATGAAGTCTTCCAATTGCAATGACATGAATGGATCTAGAGGGTATAATGCTGAGTGAAATAAGCTGGATCAGAGAAAGTTAAATACCATATGCTTTAGCCATATGTGGAATTTAGAAATAAAACAAATGAACAAAGAATGAAGAGATAAACCAAAAAACAGACTCTGAACTATACAGAACAAACTGATGGTTACCAGAGGGGAGGTAGGTGGGGAGGTGGGTGAAACAGGTGATGTGGATTAAGGAGTACACTTATCATGATAAGCACTGAGTAATGTACAGAATTGTTGAATCACTATATTGTACACCTGAAACTAACACAATACTACATGTTAACTGTAGTATCTTCTGGATGCAACAGTATACTTTCCACAGGAAGTCACCTTGAGAAACAAAGTTAAGTACAATGGAATTAAAAAATTTTTTTTTCTTGCACCAAAGTGTCACTATACATAAATATAAAGAAAAACATACTATAACAATTTCCATATATACAAAATTTAGATTTACAAAACAGATCCTCAGGACTACATTTATTTGTTTTTTAAAATAACTTATAAAAGAATCTTCAAATATCTCTCCCCTGTATGAACATACTTACATTTCATTTTTATTAATTTTCTGTAGAGGAGATATTCTGCATCGGTTCAGATACGCCTTTAATATTTCAGCAAGATACTAAGCATATAATTTATGAAATTTTTCTAGGAAACCCACTTTCATTCATGAGAGATATATCCAAAAATGATCACTTTGGAACATAGGCCATGAATTCTTATTATCTTAATGAATTTTCCTTGAAATGACACAATGTCTTTGAGTCTCATGACATATATAAATAGAGAAACATATGCCATCACATATACTTGCAAATATTAGTCTCAAATCAAACTTTGAATCCCTAATTTCAAATAGTACCATATAACCTTACAATTAGTGCAGTTTAAGTAGCACTTTTTCATTCATTCTAGCTTATTATATGTGAGACATATGTAATCAATTGCTAAACTACTTTTATCCAGTGTACAGATGAAAGAATGAGATTTATCCCTAAGTTACGATTCTATAAACCTAAGGTCATTGCAGATTGCTATGCTAGGCCACATGGTAGAAAAATAGGTATGAATACTTAATATCGGTAAAATAAAAAATAAACTTCATATGTAGTTCTAATTAAAAAACATATTTTGACCTAATTTCTGGACAACAATTAAAAATTTAGTAGAAAAGTTTTTTAAGTTAAATTCCTAACTGTTGCATTGATGAGTGAAAAGTCAGAAGAGTTATGGTATTATTGATCTACCAATATTGATCTACACCTAGATTAGGTGCAATTTATCTATAATTTTATTTCCCAAAGTAGTTATCTTGAAACACTACATTATACTGTCAAAAAGTTTCAGAAAACATTGCAAATTTCATTCCTCTTGGAGACTTGCATTGTATAAACTCTTGTTAATTCTGCAGTTACAAAAATAATGTAGATTTATTTAATCCATCATTTCTCAAGTTTATCAGTATCTTGGTATTATTAGTGTGATTGGAAATGGGATTGATGATAGGAAGGAAGGGATTAAAACAAACAGACTGTAACAAAATCATTTGTATTGTATTGTGGAATATATGTGATTTTATCAGATTTTCTTTCTTAGAAGGATATATTAAGAAGATAACTGTCTCTAGGCATAGCAACTAGACTAAATGCAAAATAGGCGCATGTTGGGTACCAAGAAAAAGACATGGGATACTCAGAGTTTACTCAGGTTTTATACAAAGTACGTTAGACACTGCACTGGTGTAAAATGAAAACTGGACATGCATATTTTATCCTCTAGGATCACATCTAAAGTGTAAGGAAAGACAGTAAAAAGAATAAGCAGTTCATTTATTAAAATGCTGACATCCAGCATACTTACACCGCCCATTCAAGCTTCTCATTCTTAATTGAGTTGTACAGAGCCTGTAAAGAGAGAAAATAAGACAGAATTATTCTTTTCGTACTGTTCCATGTTTTTAATCCAGCAAATGACCAAAGCCAAAAGGCTTGACTGAGCAGCAAGCAACTCCCAAGCCCTTTGTTGGCCACCCTGCTGGCTCTACAAAGATGAGGAATACACAAGGTGAGGCAAACGAGCATAGGGTAAGCAGTATTTTGTGAAACAGATTTTTCACAAAGTAAAAAATGGCTTTTATAAATAAGACACACAACACTGTATGACATTTTAGTAAATATTAGGATATAATTAAAATTAGACCATGTACTCTATTCTTCTTATTCAAAATATGGTCTTGTTTTTTCACTAGTTTAGATACTAAAGTGTACATACCTTTTTCATTGATGTAATAAGTAAAACTGTTTTCATAAAAATTTAACGAGCAAGATACATTTGAGGAGGACTAAAGTCAGATTATGGAAAACCATCTTAGAATAATTTCAGAGTTTTTATACCAATGACTTAAGCAGTTTTTAGCAGTCTAACTTCATAATTGTGCTTTACAGTTAGTATTACATTGGTGTGAGGTGGTGGAGAGGAAAGAGAAAACTTCCTTAGAGCCTGGGTAATAATAATGACATTTGGCCTGATCACCTCTGATTCTCCAAGCTCTGGCATTATGTATAAGGTCCTTGTAATCAAGTTGTTCCACTGTGATAACTACCCAAGAAAATGCTACTCCACATCTCTATTTCCTTAATTTTGAGTAAGATGTTGTAAAGAAAACACAAATAGATATCTAAGCCACCACAACAAATTATACTGAAGAAAAGGATATGTGCAGGATAACATTAGAATGATGTCAGAACATTTTTCTTCAAAGAAGGACTTGAACCTATTCAATTCAGCAGATTCAGTACAAATATATTTAGGTTACAGGTTTTATATTACTTAAGATTTAACACACGTACCCTTAGCCAGTATTCACAGACTCTGTGGGAGTTCTGCCTAGTAGCTACAACAGTCAGTTTAATTAACTACTGGATAATTATGAAGCTAATAAAAACTAGGAGACATTTCATCATTATCAGGATGTGGTAAAATGTGTCCTCAAATACAAAAACTCATAGAACATCAAATTAAAATAAGGGGTAAACTGAGGTACAAAGACCATGCTGTAAATTGGATATTCTTTTTGAAGAACTCAAATTTACTGAAGAACTACAACAATCTATTTTTTAGCAAAATGTCTCATGAGGTTGCACTTATTTAGAAGTGCAGAGAGAGTAGATGTCTAACTCAAGCCTCAGGAGACTCTTGATAGATAGATGTCCTTTAAATGGATTCCACTACTCGCATTAGCCATTTTGAACCCACAAGTAATGGTGAGTTGAGAAACTGCAACTGAAAAGAGATCATTAAAGGTTCTTTATATACTATCACACTCAATACTACCTAGAGTAATTTAACAATGAAATAAAGATTAAAAAAATCTATTCATAAAGGTAGATAGCTTAAAATGATATCCAAGCATCTAAAACTTTTCTAATACATTTAATTCTGTCCTAGAACAAGTTTTTCTTTCAAATTTTTTGCCCATGAGAATATTTTGCTTAATGAGATACCGAGTTCTTAAATAGAAAATTCTTGTTCAGCTGCATATCATGCAACAAAAATCTATCATAAAGTATCTCGAAAAATTCAACAAACTTACCAAAGTGTGGACTTCTCCCAGTGTATATATTATCTAGAAAATATTATATAGCATATAACATATGCTATATAATGCTAATAACATATATATTATATAGACAAATCTAAAAGGTAGATGTTATCCTTATCCTTTCCAATTGCAAAATTACAAAGGGATTTTCTTGAATCTTTCTGGTGCTTTATAATGGCACACTATTTTACCAAAAAAAGGAAATTATGCTTTGCAAATGTATCAAACACTTCTATATCCTTCGTCACATCTTCCTATCCTTTTATTTACTTAGCTTAGTTAAGAACTGAATTCCTTTGGGGCACATAGGTGGCTCAGTCAGCTGAGGTCCAAACCTTGATTTTGGTTCATGTCAGGATCCCAGGGTCCTGCAATAGAGCCCCTTGTCAGGCTCTGTGCTGACAGCATGGAGCTTGCTTGGTATTCTTTCTCTTACTCTCTCTGCCCCTTTGCTGCTTGCACTCTCTCTCTCTCTCTCTCAAAATAAATAAATAATATATATATATAATATTAATATTAATAAATATAAATAAAATAAATAAATATTTTTATTCTAAAAATAAATAAAACTTAAGAAAAAAAAGAATTCAATTCCTTTGATTCCTCCTTATCTTTAGCTCCACAGTCATCCCTTTCGTTCCTGTGTATCCTATACCCCACACTCTATCACATCAACAAATCTTGTTTTTATTAATTACCTTCAAGTTCTTTGTCCCACTGCCTCTCTGTTGTACCTAAAGAGAAAGATTGAAACTCTTGACCAATCCTACTCTGACTTCTCCACATTTATATCCCCTGTATTAGTTAAGGTTTCTTTAGTTTAAAATACACATACCAAAACTCTAACTACCTTAAGCATGAGGAGGACCATAGAAAGACATGGATGGAGCTGGCCTCAGGGACAAAGGTATTTAACTCTCAAGTATTTTCCTCATTCCACCTCAAACATCTCCACTCCTTGTTTCTTTACTACACAAAAACCATGTCTACAACAAGCAACACTCATGTGTATCTTTCAAGACTATCAACAAGAGATAACAGTTCTTTCTCCTAGCTTCAGTTTGAAAAGATTGTAATTGGTGTGGTTTAGATCACCTGTCCTCCCCTAATTCATGTGGCGAGATGAGGTATAATGATTGGGACTATCCCTGGAGTCAGTGAGGCTGGGGTATGTATTAAAGAGGGGGTAGTATAGACGTAGCCACTAGTGTGTAATCCTCCTGAGCTTTAAAGCCTCCCCTATTTGTATATAACTAATTCAGCAATAATAGAGAAAATTAAACAACAGCACAAATTAATGCCACTGAATATTCATCATCTCAAACTTTAGGAGAGACTTCATTCAATAGCCTCCTGACTTTTTGCCATCTTCCTTAAAATGTATCTGCACTGGCATCTATCCTTTTTTGCCTTTCTGATGGTAATTAAAGGGATATCCTGTCCCTACAAGGCTAGGCATCTATCACTGGTCCTGACAGTTCCCTTTCTGCGGTAACATCTCCTCTTTTATTAGCTCCTTTCTATCAGCTTTGAAACATGTGCAAGTCTCTCCAAACCTCACTTCCGTAATTTAGTTACCACCCTTTGTTCCTCAGCCCCTTTTTTAGCCAAATTTCTGAGAGAAGTTTCCACAATTCATATAACCAACTCAGGCAATCTAGCTTTCATCCCTGTTCTTCCACTGAAAGTGAATTACAATAAATGCATCAACTTCCTTCACATTAAACTCAAGGCCACTTTTTAGTGTTCCTGAATCACTTTGCCTGTTAGCAGCACTGAATACTCTCAAATGTTTTCTTCCTTATTTTGTGATACAATACAGTCTCTTGAATTTTCTCCTCTTTGGATAATCCCTATTACTCGTATCTTCCTCATCTTACTCCTTAAATGTGGGTGAGCCTAAGGGTTTATCTGAAGCCAATGTAAACTCTTGTGAACATTAGATCCATATGTCAGATGCACTTGGATGTTTCCAAAGCACTACAAACTCAGTAAAAATGAACTAGAGAATGAAGACCTAACAGTGGAAATGTACTCTCCATCTTAGTAAACTGTGTCAGTAGAAAATATTTAATTTTTTGAGTGTGAAAACACTACACTATATATAGTCCAAGGAGAGGTAGCTTACAGTAATATATAATATATCTAAGTCCAAATCCTAGGACTGCCAGAATTTTTCTATCAACAGTTTCATCTAAAAATACTATTATATTCCTATCGTACAAGCAAGAAAGCTCCAGGTTTAAATCATATTTACTGCCAATCTTATATCAGCCTGCTAATGGCATAGGAAAAAGCCTTTTAATAATAATATTTTCAGGAATAATCGTTAAAACTCTCTAATTTCCACTCAAACAACAGAATGGAATTTCACAGCTGACAGGGGCCTTAGAGATCATAAAACAAATTTTTCCTTTTATCGATTAAAAAAAATGAAGTCCAATGTTAATTTCTCTCAAGGTCCTTTAGCTGTTTTTCACAAACTCTGACTCAGAAATCACATTTGTCTCAGAAATCAATTGACTATATTCAGCTAGCTACATTCTCTCTTATTAACTAAAACTAACTACATTCTACCAAAGTTTACAACATTGTAAATAACTGGCTTGTCAAGGCCCATGTGAAAAGGTAATAAGGCTGTGGCTCTCTTACAATACATTCAATAATGGTGGTCACTGTAATATTCTATTCTTTTAAAGCAGTTTTTTTTTTTTAATTTTTCAACGTTTATTTATTTTTGGGACAGAGAGAGACAGAGCATGAACGGGGGAGGGGCAGAGAGAGAGGGAGACACAGAATCGGAAACAGGCTCCAGGCTCTGAGCCATCAGCCCAGAGCCTGACGCGGGGCTCGAACTCACGGACCGCGAGATCGTGACCTGGCTGAAGTCGGATGCTTAACCGACTGCGCCACCCAGGCGCCCCTGTAATATTCTATTCTTAAAGGATGAACTTAAAGGACACATTCTTGAAATGCCTTTGCTGGTGAGATGATGGGTTTGCCACATTCATTCTATAGTCTCAGTCCACTCATGACTAAAGGTATCTGCCATATAAATGGCTGAAACTGGAGATGTAGTCTACAGCTCAGGAAAATAATTTATCCCTAGTTATGGGAAGGGTTATTTGACTTAGCTCCAAGACAGCAAAGCTTGTGGGCAAACTTTCACTGTCATGAAAGGCTATTATATCCCTGTGGACATGAATTAATAGTTAGGGATAAATCAACCTTAATGGGTTAAAGCAGCCCATATAAATTATATGCTTGAGGTGATAACCAGTTGTGGTGGACTAAATATCGTACCCCCAAATGATGTTCAGGTGCTAATCCCTGGAACCTGTAAATATTTCTGTATATGGCAAAAAGATTCAAATGTGATTAACTTTATAAACATTTCTGCATATAGCAAAAAGATGGGGAGGGTATCTGGGCTGGGTGGTGTCTATAGAAGAAGATGGCAGAGGAAGATTTAAGGAATATAGAAGAAGAGAAGGCAATGTGAAGATAGACACAGAAATTGGGAGTGATATAGACACAAGTGAAGGAATGCCAGCAACCATCATAAGCTGGAAGAAGCTGGAAGAGAGTCTCCTAGACTCTCCTGAGGGAGTGCAGCCATGTTGACACCTTGAGACTTCTGGACTCCAAAATTATAAAAAGATAAATTTCTATTGTTTTTTTTTTTCAACGTTTATTCATTTTTGGGACAGAGAGAGACAGAGCATGAACGGGGGAGGGGCAGAGAGAGAGGGAGACACAGAATCGGAAACAGGCTCCAGGCTCTGAGCCATCAGCCCAGAGCCTGATGCGGGGCTCGAACTCACGGACCGCGAGATCGTGACCTGGCTGAAGTCGGACGCCTAACCGACTGCGCCACCCAGGTGCCCCAAATTTCTTTTGTTTTAAGACACCAAAGTTTGTGGTAATTTGTTACAGCAGCCCTAGGAAAACTAATACACAAAGGTATAAATGGAAGACAGATATCTGAACAAAGAATGATCGTACACACAGATGGGTTTTCAGGAACATTTTCAGGGTCAATCCCTAGGTGAAACATATTCTTTTACCATAGCGGTCTCAACTGAGAGTGTAAGGGTGCACACCAGAGTAAGTCCAGGAATTTTTTAAAAATATTGATTAATGAGCTCCATCCCAGATCTACTGAATCAGATTCCTAATTGAGAAAATACATAAATATTTCCAAATGCTCTACTTGTGACTCTGATATGAACCCCTTGTTAAAAACCACTGCTAAAAAAACAAAAAAACAAAAAAACAAAAAACAAACAAAAAAAAACCCACTGCTTTCCAAGTAAACCTACCTTTTCTCTAAGGGAAATTCCTGCAACTTAACCCAGGAGCTAGCAAACAATCAAATATCTCAACTGAGACTAAACAAAAGCAGAATGATTCTTCAAATTTGAAAGTTCATTAAATTTTAAGAATGAGAAAGCAAAAGTAAATTGCTTAAATTACAGAGATCAAGGTATCTTGGTCTAAATTTACTTTTTAAGCCTTTGTTCCTAACTTTTGAGTATTTCTCATTGAGATTCAAAATGCAGTTTTATTCAAGGCTTAGCACCATCACTGACAACCCAGGCATGGTTCTGTGAAGTTTTCCCCATTACCATACATTATGTAACACTGGGTTTCTTCCTCTTTCTCTCCCTCCCTCTCCCTCTATCACCACCACCCTTCACCCCCACCCCAGCACATTTTGCAATCTCTCAACTCCAAAGATTTTTTTTTCCTATGTGTTCTTTCAATTATTATGAAAAGTATGAAGGATAAATTGGATAGCTTCCAATTTCCTTTAGTGAGACTGGCAGTGACCACAGAAAAATTTGTACCCAGGAAGAATCAGGACACTATCAACACCATGGGTATCTTTTCCAAGTGTAATGCTTCATGCAGATAAACAGATCAAAATGACTTTTAAGTGTAAAATTAAATATGCACTGCTCTGGATGTTATTATCAAAGAAAGACTGTGTTTAAAAAAGACATTATTTAAAAACCAATGATACAACTAGTTACCAAATCAATTTCAAATTGTTTAGGAAAACTTAAAATATGTTAAAGCAATGGTGCTTTAATTTTTTCTTCTCTATGCCTTAAAATAACATTGAAAAATTGCATTATACCCCCCCCCCCATTAGAGGCTTCCCTAAAACTGGTACTTAAAATGGACTTTTTGTTTGCCCCCTCTACTCCTAGAGGTTTTCACACCTATGTAATGCACCAAATAAGATTATGAGTGAGAGCTATGCCCTCCCTCTCCTCCTTTTTTTAAGTGGCAGAAGGCAACTGTCAAGCAGAGATGACAAAGTATAAACAGCCTGAAGCTTTGACTACAAAGCATTCATAGGTAGATCCATTTTAAGGATGAGTACTAAAGATGAGTTTCTTGAAATTGATTCCCTTTAAAATACTTGTGTTCCTGTATTCACTAGCCAGTTTTCACGGAGCCAGGTTTAAAGAACACAACTTTAAAGAATGTATGTTCACAAGCAATGTCATAAACATTTCTAGTTCTCATTCAGGGTGACAGAAGCATGCTGAATATAAAGTAACAAATTTTGAGTTTGTTTTTTTCCACATCTATAGTCAGATCAATTTTTTGGGATCCAGTCATCATGTAAACAGAATCAAAATCTATGTCTTGGACAATTAAGTTAACCTTCTGTTGTGGTGCACTTATGAACCCAGCCAGCAATGGCAGAAATATCTAACCATCAACTGTCTGACTCAATTGAGTAGACATGCCAGTAAAAACCCATAATAGACACTAGAAAACTAATTTAAAGACACTTGTGTTATTGGAAGGGAATCTGAAGTATAATTAATATGTATAATTCATCACACAATGAACAGTTTTGAGTACATTCTATAGGCTAGAGTGACATTATGCTAGGTTCAAATAAATACATTCTGCCTTCAGGGGCTTCTTATGTGAGGGTGACAAAATGTGTTACTAAACCTGACTGAACTTTACCTAATGGAGAATTAGTCAGTTAACAAAGTCAACTAACTCTACTTCCTACTTACAACGTGCAATATGTTTTCACACACGCAGTATCTAATATCTGATGCTGTATGTATTTTCTTCATAGAAAAATTTTATAGAAGGAAAACAGATCTAATCTCAGGTTCTAAGAATTTATTTATTTTTTAAAAATTTAATTTAATTTATTTTTTAAATTTACACCCAAGTTAGCATATAGTGCAACAATGATTTCAGGAGTGGATTCCTCAATGTCCCTTATGCATTTTGCCCATCCCCCTAGGTTCTAAGAACTTAAAGTTTGGGGGGTGATTAATTTGTCTTTTTAACACAGATCATTTCATTTACTTGGTCTTCATTTTCTAAATCTGCAATATGAGAAGGCTATAAAAGGTTATCCTTTTTGGTCCCCTTCTAGATCTACCATTCTATGATTCTAGTTGAAAAAGATCTCAGAAGTCAGCTGGTCAAACTCTCAAACTAGTTCTTTCCCTAGTTTCTGCCCCTTTTTCCTGTGTCCCCCACTATTTTTTTCCCAAATGTCAGGCATTACTCCTATATATTAATGAATGAACATTTTTAAACTTCATATGACAAGGATAAAAAAGGGAGAGAGGGAGAAAAGGATGGAAGGGGGAGAGAGAAAGAAAGAGAGACAGATTTGTTTCTCTAAGGGGGAGGAGGGGCACATGGGGCTTGCGTGATTGCCTGTTGTCAAATGTATCTTTGTGAGATGAAATAGAAACCCCTATTCCTTCATTATACTGAAGGGTAAAAAATGCAGCAAAAGATAATACTAAATAGGCACAAAAACAGATGTGGTGAGCAGCTCTTGGAGGTACCACTAAACCAAACATAAAAGTAAATAAAATTTTAACTGCTAATTATCGTTTGTACTAATGCAATACTCCAAATAAATACACACACACACACACACACACACACACACACACACACACACACACGTATTTTCATTCATTCATTTTGAGGGAAAGGTGGGTCAATAAAATGTCAAGAGAATTTATATGGAACACATTCCTCCTAAAGTGCCTTTACTACATCTTGCAATTGCTTTCCATTTGACTGGTTGTTGTGTCTTCAGGAAAATTTCTTAAATATGCTAGTACAAATAATGCGATTGCAAATGTAAGCAAAAAAAAAAAAATACTAAGTAGCCACTAAGTTCCTTTTTTTAAGTTGAGGCATAATTGACAGATAACATTATATTAGTTTCAGGTGTACAATATAATGATTCAATATCTGTACTAAGTTCCTCATTAAGCAAAAATTTTAAGTAGAATTATTTTCTACTTGCTAAAATTGCAAATATATCCCTTAACATAATAAGGGCCATAAATGACATGTACACAGCTAACATAATATTCAACAGTGAAAAGCTCAAAACTTTTCCTCTAAAATCAAAAACAAGGATGTCTACACTTGCCACTTTTATTGACCATAGTCAATATTGACCATAGTCACTTCTGGGTGGAAGTCCCACCCAGAGCAATTAGAAAAAGAAATAAAAGGCATCTAAATTGGGATTTTAAAAAAAAGAAGTGAAACTATCATTATTTGCAGATGAAATGATATCCAAAAAAATCCTAAAGACTCCCCCAAAGAAACTATTTGAACACATAAAAAAATTCAGTAAAGCTGCAGGATACAAAGTCAATATATTAAACTCTGTTGTGTTTCTATAAACTAATAACAAACTATCAGAAAAAGAAATTAAGAAGACAATTCCATTTATAATTGAATAAAAGAGTTTAATACCTAGGAATAAATTTCACCAAGAAGGTAAAAAGCCTGTATACTGTAAACTGTAAGATACCAATGAAAGAAACTGAAAAAGACACAAATAAATGGAAAGATATTATGTGCTCAGGGATTGGAAGAAAGCTGTTAAAATGTTCATTGTCCCAAAGCAATCTACAAATTCAGTGTAATCCAAATAAAAGTTCCAATGGCATCTTTCACAGAAGTAGAACAAAGAATCCTAAAAGATGTATAGAACCACAAAATACCTCAAACCACAAAATACCTCAAAGAGCCAAAATCTCTTAAGAAGAACAAAGTTAGAGGCATCATACTCCCTGATTTCAAACCATGTGACAAAGCTATAGTAATTAAAACAGTTACAACACTGGCATAAAAACAGATTCACAGATCCATGGAATAGAAAGCCCAGAAATAAACACACACATATACGTTCAATTAATGTATGATAAATGAGCCAATAATATGCAATAGAGAAAGTACAGTCTTTTCAGTAAATGGTGTTGGGAAAACTGGACAGTTACATGCAAAGGAATGAAACTAGACCACTATCTTATACATACATACCATACATAAATTAAAAAAAAGTTTTTTAAGTTTATTTATTTATTTTGAGAGAGACAGAGACAGCATGAGTACGGGAGGGGCAGAGAGAGAGGGAAAAAGAGAAAGAGAATCCCAAGAAGGCTCTGTACTGTCAGCGCAGAGCTTGATGCAGGGCTCAAACTCACCAAACTGGGAGATTATGACCTGAGCCCAAACTGAGACTTGGACACTTAACTAACTGAACCACCCAGGTGCCCCTGCATCATACATAAATTTTAACTTAAAATGGATTTAAATTAAATGTATTTAACTGAAAATAAGGCCTGAAATGATAAAACTTCTAGAAGAAAACATAAAGGATAAGCTCCTTGATGTCAGTATTATAAAGAGGTTTTTGGATTTGGCATCAAAAGCAAAGGAAGCAAAAAGAAAAAATAAGTAAGTGAGACTGCATCAAACTAAAAAGCTTCTGCAGAGCAAAAGAACCATCAACAAAATGAAAAGGCAACCTATGAATGGGAAAAAACATTTGTGGATCATCTATGTGATAATGGGTTAATATCCAAAATATAACACAAACAACTCAACAGCCAAAAAACAAACAAACAACAACAACAACAACAACAATCCAATGAAAAAATTGGCAGAGGATCTAAACAGCCATTTTTCCAAAGAGGATCTCAATAGTCATTTTTTTTTCAAATAAGATATAAAGATAGCCAACAGATACATGAAAAGATGTTCAACATCATCAATCATCGGAAATATAAATCAATACCACAATGAAATATCATCTTGCACCTGTTAGAATAGCTAGTATCATAAAGACAAGAGATAACAAATGCTGGCAAGGATGTGGAGATAAAGGAACACTTGTACACTGTTAGTGGGAATGTAAATTGGTACAGCCACTATGGAAAACAGTATGTAGGTTCCTCAAAAAATTAAAACTAGAACTATCCTATGTGTCAGTAATTCCACTTCTGGGTATTGATCCAAAGAAAACAAAAGTACTAAGTAGAAACGATATATTCCGCCCATGTTCATCACAGCATTATTTATAATCACCAAGGTATGGAAGGAAATAAGTGAAGTGTCTGCTGACAGATGAATGGATGAAGTGTGGTGTATATATACAATGGAATATTATTCAGCCATAAAAGAGGGAAAACTTGCCATTTGATACCACATAGATGGAATTGAAGGGGATTATGCTAGGTGAAACAAGTCAGACAGAGTAGGGCAAATACTGCATAATATCACATATATGTGGAATTTAAAACAAAAACAAGAACAACAAACAAAAAACCAAGCCCACAGATACAGAGAACAGACTGGTGGTTGCCAGAGGGGCAAGGACTCAGGGTGAGTAAAATGAGTGAAGGAGGTCAAAAGGTACTAACTCCAGTTACAAAGTAAGTTATGGGGATACAATGTACAACATGGTGAATACAGTAAATAATACTGCATTGCATATTTGAAAGTTGCTAAGAGAGCAGATCTTAAAATTCATCACAAGAAAAAAAACTGCTTTGTATATGTAAGGTAATAGGTGTTAACTAATGGTGGTGATCATTTAACAATATATACAAGTATCAAATCATTATGTTGTACACCTGAAACTTATCATAGAGTACATGAATTAGTGGTCAATAGTTCAAATTATCCTTTAAGATATCACTTCATAATATGTTTCGACTGCTAACTGCATATGACTGCATATACTGCATACACTGCATACTTTGTGTACTTCATATTGATTGTATCACTCTATGGTACAATAACTACAACAAATATATTATCATATGCTGATGTTAGGGGAAATTTTTAAATAACTTTTTTAAACTACTTTTTATAACTCTGAGACAGTATTTTTCTGTATCGTTGTATAATATATAATACCCTATAGGTATTTATACAAAATAGTATAGTTTCATAACTACTTGAGTATAATTCCTGTTTGTAACATCAATAGTGTAACAGATGTAACACTTGTAACAATATAGTATAAATAAACTCTTAAAACTACTCACTCATTCATTCATATGTTCAGCCAACAAACATTTACTGAGTATCTATTACCTAACAAATTGTCAGGTATTAATACAGGCACTGAAAGTCCAGTGTTGAACAACACAGACACAGAACTTAGATGTAGTGTGGGTGGAAACAATAAGAAAACAGACAAACACATCAAGATGATTCTGTGATTTTCTGGTAAACTACCACATAATTATTATAAGGTATTTAATATAAGGTAACTTAAAAAAGTAGCTTTCAACTGATGGCCAAGAAAACCTCCAGGCAAGGAAATTTAATATATGAGTCACAAGACGCAGCCACACAAAGATTAAGGGAAGATCAGGGAGAAGCTCCTTGGCATAATTGAACATGGGTCTGAAAGCCTGTGGTTGGGGCAAATAGGCAGACAGGTCACAAGGGGCTTTTTGGCCAGAAAACACAGAACTTCTGTGGTGTATTGGGCAACTACTGGAAGAGAGACCTACTCTAATTTCATGTTCTTACAGATTGCCCTGGTTTCTGTGTGGAGAAAGAACTAGAAGAGAGCAAGGGAAGTGGTAGTAAGATGGGTGGTGTCTGGGTAAGAGATGATGTAACCTGGACTGAGGTGATGGCAGTGGCAGATTTGGGATGTATCAGGCTGTGGCTCATTTTTACAGGCCTCAAGCACAAATGAAAAATTGGATAAGACAGTTTTAAGAATAGCACCAGAGATATATAGCTACCCATTAGTATTTAAAGTCATTTAAACTAATAATGAAGTAGATATAGAATATATCGTTAAAGAAAAGGTGCAAAACAGTGCATACGTGTATATATAAATATAAATGTAAGCTCACATAGAACATTTCTGAAATACAAAAGAAACTATTGACAGTAACTGTCTTTGGAGAGGGCAATTGGGGAAACAAAGTGAGAGAGAATTTTCAATGTATAAATCTGTACTATTTGAGTGTTTGCCGTACCACATATGCATTACTTCTACAACTAAAAATCTAGATGATACTAGATTTTAAACTCCTTGCACTGTAATCAAGCCTTCTGTCTCTCTTTAGTCACCACAATGCCTCTTAAATTGCCTTGATCATAGTTCATGTTTAAAAAAAAAAACTGTTAAAGGGTGCCTGGGTGGCTCAGTCGGTTAAGCATCTGACTCTTGATTTCAGCTCAGCTCATGATCCCAGGGTCGTGGGATGGAGCCCCTAGCTGGGCTCTGCACTGAATGAGGAGCCTGCATACGATTCTCTCTCTCTCCCTCTGCCCCTCTCCCCACCTTGTGCTCTCTCTCTCTCTCTCTCTCTCAAAGAAAAAAAGAAAAAAAACCTGTTGAGAAGATAAAGACCTCAGTGATGATAATCCTAATACCACAATTATGATGGGAGGTAGCAAACATAGTAAAAGGAACAATGGACTAGAAATAGATAGACTTGTATCAAACTTGCTTTTTCAATCAGCTGTCTTTAGGTCACTAACAATAACGTCTACTTTCTTCATCTGTAAAGACAGTATAACAACACCTACCTCACAGAATTGTGAAGATGATATGTAACCATCAAATAGGAGACCATCAATAGGAAACCATTTGTTTGTACATGTATATGTTTGTACATATATATATATATATATACATATAGTACTATTTTTGTTACATGCAGTCTATTCCTGTCATCCGCAGATTTTACAGAACACTTAAATTTAAATATCCAGAATCCATCCATCCCATGTCCATTAGCCAAATAATACCCCATGGCAAACATATGCTGGGCACTGGGATAATCACTGATTTTGAATCAGATTTGCAGCTTGGCATCATAGACAAATTATGCCAACAGCTAACATTTACTGAGTAGTTAACAAGTGCCAAGACCTGTTCCTAGGCTTATGCATGTCTGACATCATTTACTCTTTATACCACCGCCCATAGGTATTATTCTTATTTTACAGAGAAGGAAAATAGAATACAAAGGGGTTAAGTGTTATTAAATGGCAGATTTCAAAATGGAATCATAGGCAGTATGACTCCAAAGCCTTTTGAATTTTTTCCTTGACCTTTTTTTCCCCCTTAAAAACATAGGCTTTCATTTCCTATGCCCACCTCTGGGTACACTAACTAGCCAGGGCTATATAATTCTCCAATTCCAAATTTTGAAGGACAAGAGCACACATTCTCTGACCACTCAGACTAGCATACTATTCACTTAAGGATCTTAGAATTTGGCACAGAACTCCAACCTGGATGTCTAACAACATTTTAAGATGCCAAGCCAGATGTCAGACAACTGGAAGAACACCCTCCATATAGTTGTCATTTATTATGATATAGTTATCATACTATGTGCTGGACTCTGAACTGAGCACTTAAGTACATTATTTAATTTAATTCTCTACAACAAGTATAATTTACTCCATTTGATCTCAAAGTTGAGGATAAGGCAGATTGTTACTTGCTGCAGTTGTAGGTTGTCAGATCAAATGCAGGATTCCCAATAAACTGTGAAGTTCAGATAAATAATGAATGACTTTTTTAGCATAAGTATATCCCCAAATTTTACATGAGAGATATTTATGCTAAATATTATAATTTATCTGACATTCAAATTTAACTGGGTTTTCTGTATTTTTATTTGCTAAATATGGCAACGTTACCCCAGGGACAGAGTTGGCAAAATTGGAACTCAAAAATAGGACTAATCTGACTCCAGAGCCCATATGTTTATTTACCACTTTACACTTTCTTCTTTGTCCTTCCCCAAATGAACTTGCCATGATCATGTCAAAAAACTCCTCAGACAGGTTATGTATCCTGGGTAGAAGAGGTATTCTCACTAAACTATAGATGGAAAGACTGCTATGTATATTTTAAAAGGAACCTCCATTTTCAAACCAATGTAGGCATTAAAACTATTATCCAAAAACATGTAGATGTGATTTAATGTGGCAATCCTTAGAGCCAGATAGCTTGGCAAAAGTTAAGGTAACTATGCTTCTAGTGAATCAACACCTTCTTCAGCAAATGTAACTATTTTCTGACCTGTATAAATGTCATGATTTTCAAATTCATTGCATTTATAATTATCTCCTGACTTTGGTTTTAATTCTTATACCCTAATCCTCTGGCACTATAATTTATCAAAAGCTTGTTTGAATTTGGTTAGCTAAGCCATGCTTTTGAAAAATATACCAATAACCAGTATTTTCAAAGGAGATTCTGAATTATACTTGCATAATCAGTTGTCAGACCTTCTTGTTAGTAAACCTTGTTAGGAACTGCCAGGCATGCTTCATAATTTTAGAACATAAGAAAAACATAAATTCTAGGTGTTTTTTTTTAATTTTTTTTTTCAACGTTTATTTTTATTTTTGGGACAGAGAGAGACAGAGCATGAACGGGGGAGGGGCAGAGAGAGAGGGAGACACAGAATCGGAAACAGGCTCCAGGCTCTGAGCCATCAGCCCAGAGCCTGATGTGGGGCTCGAACTCCCAGACCGCGAGATCGTGACCTGGCTGAAGTCGGACGCTTAACCGACTGCGCCACCCAGGCGCCCCTTTTTTTTTTTAATTTTAAATGTTTATTTATATTTGAGAGACAGAGAGAGACAGAGTGCAAGTGGAGGAGGGGCACAGAGAGGGAGACAGTATCTGAAGCAGGCTCCAGGCTCTGAGCTGTCAGAACACAGCCCGATGCGGGCTTGAACTCAGAGGCCATGAGATCATGACCTGAGCCAAAGTTGGATGCTTAACTGAATGAGCCGCCTGGATGCCCCTTTAAGTGTCTTTATAAATTACATGCAGTATTGTTTATTTTTATTTTTTAATTAATTAATTTATTTTGAGAGAGAGAGAGAGAGAGAGAGAGAGAGAGAGAGAGAGAGAGAATGAATGGGAGAAGATGAGTGAGAGAGAGAGAGAGAGAGATAGAGAATTCCAAGCAGGCTCAGCTCTGTCAGTGCAGAGCCTGACACAAGGCTCAAACCCACGAACTGTGAGATCATGATCTGAGCCCAAATCAAGAATCAGACACTTAAACTACTGAGCCATCCAGGCAGTCCACTATTGTTTAAATACCTAAGAAAAATGATCAACTGTTTAATGATTATGAACATGATGATAAAATTAATGTACCGACTAAAAAAAACTGTTTAGTGGGTACCATATAGAGTTCTTTTTACAAATAGCTGGTTAAAAAATGATCCTTGGAAGACTTTGACATTTAGAGAGAACACCAGGCATGGCATTTGTTATCTGTCATTTCCATGGATTAGACAAAGCAAGGAAAGACAAACAAAATGGAACTAGATTTTATCAAAAGCAATCAATTCAGCCAAATTATGATCTCATCTAGTGACTATGAGGCTTTTGGATTTCATTAACAGGAAATTTTTCTGAAGAGGTTTTGGAATTGCCAAGTTTTAAATTTTGTCAAGTGAGGAAATAAATTTTTAAAAACAAACCAAACCACGACTGTCCACTACTGTCATCATTCCATAAAAATAAGTAACAAGGACAATCTCAAATAAAGGAATGTTTCCCAGGAGAGGACTGGTCTTTTATTATCATTTTCACTACAGATGGAAAATTCTGACAGCAACCAGCAGCAGAACACAATCTAGTCCCATAATTGCTAAAATGTAGTGTCTTGGAAAAGATGTAATTTTTAAAAATTAATCTGTTTTTTGGTATTTGCTAAACATGTTAACTAAGATACACAAACCTTTCTATTTTTTGAATTTTTTATTCTTTCCTACCTCTTTTCAAATATTAACTTTTAATTTTAATTCCAGTTAGTTAACATACATAATTCCAGTTAGTGTCACATTAGGTTCATGTGTACAACACAGTTTTCAACAATCTATACATCATTCAGCGCTCATCACAACAAGTACACTCCTTAATCCTCATCACCTATTTAACCCATCCCCCCAGCACCCTCTCCCCTTTGGTAATCATCAGTTTGTTTTCTATAATTAACAATCTGTTTCTTAATTTCTCTCTCACTTTCTCTTTCCCTTTGCATGTTTGTTTTGTTTCTTAAGTTTCACATATAAGTGAAATCATATGGTATTTCTTTCTCTGATGGAGTTATTTCACTTAGTTCATTGCAAATGACACGATTTCATTCTTTTTTGGGGTGGATAATATTCCATCACATATATCATATATCAGCTTCTTTAGCCATTCATCAATTGATGGACACATGGGCTCCTTCTGAATCTTCCATATTGTAAATAATGCTGTTATAAACATAGGGGTACACGTATCCCTCTGAATTAGTGTTTTTGTATTCTTTGGGTAAATACCCAGCAGTGAGATTGCTGGATCAAAGGGTAGAACTATTTTTAACTTTTTGAGAAACCTCTATACTGTATTCCACAGTAGCTGCACCAGTTTGAAATTCAACCAACACTGCACAAGTGTTCCTTTTTCTCCACATCTCACCAACACTTGGTTTTTGTGTTGATTTTAGCCATTTTGACAGGTGTGAGGTGATATCTCATTGTAGTTTTGATTTGCATTTACCTGATGATGAGTGATGCTGAACATCTTACCATATGTCTGTTGGCTATCTGGATTTACTTTTGAGAAATGGCTGTTCATGTCTTCTGCCCATTTTTAAATGGATTATTTGTTTCTTGGGTGTTAAGTTGTGTACATTCTTTATATTTTGGATGCTAATCCTTTATCAGGTATGTCATATGCAAATATCTTCTCCCATTCCACAGGTTGCTTTTCTGTTTTGTTGACGATTTCTTCACTGCTCAGAAGCTATTTATTTTGATGTAGTTCCAATACTTTATTTTTGCTTTTGTTTCCCTTGCCTCAGGAGACATATCCAGAAAACTGCTGCTATGGCCAATGTCATAGCGTTTACTGCCTGTGGTCTAGGATTTTTATGGTTTCAGGTCACACATTTAGGTCTTTAATCCATTTTTAATTTATTTGGTGTATGGTGTAAGAAACTTGTCCATTTTCTCACTTTTGCATGTAGCTGTCCAGTTTTCCCAACACTGTTTGTTGAAAAGGCTGCCTTTTTTCCATTGGATATTCTCTCCTGCTCTGTCAAAGATTAATTGATCATATTGTTGTGGGTTTATTTCTGGATGTCTATTCTGTTCCATTAATCTATGTGTTGATTTTGATGTCAGTACCATACTATATTGATTACCATACCTTTGTAATATAACTTTAAGTCCAGAATTGGGATGCCATCAGTTTTGCTTTTCTTTTTCAAGACTTCTTTGACTATTTGAGGTCCTTGGTGGTTCCACACAAATTTTAGAATTGCTTGTTCTAGTTCTGTTTAAAATGCTGTTGGTATTTTGATAGAGATTGTATTAACCTGTAGCTTGCTTTGGGTAGTGTAGATATTTTAACAATATTTGTTCTTCCAACCATGAGCATGGGTCTTCATTTCTTCACATCACCTTGAATTTCTTTCGTCAATGTTTTATAGTTTTCAGAGTACAGGTCTTCACTTCTTTGGTTATTCCTAGGTATAACTGAATTCCTAAACATAGGAATAAGCTGTCCTATTATTTTTGGTGCAATTGTAAATGGTATTTTTTTTTTTAATTTTGCCTTCTGCCACTACTTCTTTATTGGTGCACAGAAATGCAACAGATTTCTGTATCTTGATTTTATATCCTGATATTTTACCGAATTTGTTTATTAATTCTATAAGTTTTTTGTAGTCTCTGGGATTTTCTATCTAGAGTATGATGTCATCAACAAATAGCAAAAGTTATACTTCTTCCTTACTGATTTGGATGCCTTTCATTTCTTTTTGTTGTCTGCTGAGGCTAGGACTTTCAGTACAGTATTGAATAAAAGTGGTGAGAGTGGACATCCTTGTCCTCCTATTCCCGACCTTAGGGGAAAACCTCTCAGTTTTTCCCCACTTAGGATGATGTTCACTGTGGATTTTTCATATATGGCCTTAATTTTGTTGAGGTATGTTCCCTCTAAATCTACTCTGTTGTGGGTTTTTATCATGAATGGATGTTGAACATTCTCAAATGCTTTTTCTGCAAATATTGAAATAATCATATGGTTCTTATCCTTTCTCTTATTAATGTGGTATATCATGTTGATTGATTTGCAAATATTGAACCACCCTTGCCAACACAGGAATAAATCCCACTTGATGGTGGTAAATAATTTTTTTATATGTATTGTTGGATTAAGTTCATAGTATTTTGTTGAAGATTTCTGCATCTATGCTCATCAGGGATACTGGCTTGTACTTCTCAATTTTATTGGTGTCTTTATCTGGTTTTGGTATTGAGGTAATGCTGACCTCATAGAATAAATTTGGAAGTTTTCCATTTTTCTCTATTTTTTGAAATAGTTTCAGAAGACTAGGTATTATTTTTAAAATGTTTGGTAGAATTTGCCTGTGAAGCCATTGGTCCTGGATTTGTTTGTTGGCAATTTTATTATTACTAACTCAATTTCTTTGCTGGTTATCAGTCTGTTCAGATTATCTCCTCCTGTTTCAGTTTTGGGAATTTATATGTTTCTAGGAATTCTTCCATTTCTTTTAGGTTGTCCTATGTGTTGGCATACAGTTTTTCATAATATTCTTTTATAATTGCTTGTATTACTGTGTAGTTGGTTATTTCTCCCTTCGCATTTGTGATTTTATTTATTTGAGTCATTTCTTTTTTCTTCTTGATAAGTCTGGCTAGAGGTTTATCAATTTTACTGATTCTTCTCAATAAAGAACCAGCTCCTGGTTTCATCTGTTCTATAATTTTTTTTTTTACTTTCTGTTTCATTTATTTCTCCTCTAATCTTTATTATTTCTTTCCTTCTGTTGGTTTTAGATTTTGTTTGTTGTTCTTTTTCTAGCTCCTTTAAGGTATGAGGTTAGGTTGTTTGAGATTTTTCTTGTTTCTTGAAGTAGACCTGTATTGCTATAAACTTCTTAGAATAACTTTTGCTGTATCCCAGGGGTTTTGGATTGTTGTTTTCATTTTCATTTGTTTCTATATACTTTTTATTTGTTTCTTTTATTGCCTGGTTAATCCATTCATTGTTTAGTAGCGTGTTATTTAACCTCCATGTATTTGTGGTCTTTCCAGATTTTTTCTTGTGGTTGACTTCTACTATCATAGCGTTTTAATCAGAAAAGATACATAGTATGACTTCAATCATCTTGAATTTGTTGAGGTTTTTCTGCAGGCTAACATGTGATCTCTTCTGGAAAATGTTCCACATGCACTTGAAAACAATGTGTATTATGCTGGTTCAGGATGGAATGTTCTGAATATATCTGTCAAATCCATCTGTTCTAGTGTGCCATTTAAAGTCATTGCTTTTTCTTGATTTTTCAGTTTAGATGTTCTCTCCATTGATGTAAGTGGGGTGTTAAAGTCCTTTACTATTATTGTATTATCGATTAGTTCCTGTACGTGTGTTACTGACGGTTTTATGTATTTGCGTGCTCTTATGTTGGGTACATAAATATTTATAATTGTTCTATCTTCTTCTTGAACTGTCCCCTTATAATTATACAGTGTCTTTCTTTGTCTCTTGTTACAGCCTTTGTTTTAAAGTCTATATTTTATCCGATATAAGAATTACTACTCCAGCTTTCTTTTGAAATCTATTTGCACGATAGATGTTTCTCTATCCCTTCACTTTCAATCTGCAGGTGACTTTAGATCTGAAATGAATCTCTTGTAAGTGGCAAATAGATAAATGTTGTTTTTTATCCACATTACCTTATGTTTTTTGGAACATTTAGTCCATTTACCTCCAAAGCAATTATTGATAGATACGTATTTATTGTTGTTTTATTATTTGTTCTGTGATTGCTTTTCAAGATCTCTCCTGACCTTTTCTTTTAATTCTCTCTTTCATGGGTCATTTAGTTTCTTAAAGTGATATTTTGGGTTTCTTTTTCTTTATTCTTTGCATATTTATTAGTGGGTTTTGATATATGGTTATCATTAGGTTTGTATATAGCAATCTATATTAAGTTGATGGTTGTTTGGGTTTGAATCCATTCTTTACTCCTCTCCTCCTCACATTTTAGATAGGTTTTTTAATACTTTTATACTTTTAGTTAGTGAGTTCCTTGACTGATTTTTTTACAGAAATATTTATTTTTACCACTTTTGTGTTTTCCTGCCTTCATATTGCCACTTTTGGTCTCTCCTCTGTACTCAAAGAGTCCCCTTTAATATTTCTTGTGTGGCTGACTTAGGGATCAACAAAATCCTTTAGTTTTTGTCTGGGAAATTCTTTATTTCTCCTTCTATTCTGAATGATAGCCTTCCTGGATACTGTTCTTGGCTACAAATTTTTTCATTCAGCTCTTTGTATATATTATGCCACTCCCTTCTAGCTTTTAATGTTTCTGCTGAAAAATTCCCTGCTAGCCATGTGGTTCTTCCCTTATAAGTTACTGTCTTCTTTTTTTTTTCTTTTTTTTTTTTTTTTTTTTTAATTTTTTTTTTAACGTTTATTTATTTTTGAGACAGAGAGAGACAGAGCATGAACGGGGGAGGGGCAGAGAGAGAGGGAGACACAGAATCGGAAACAGGCTCCAGGCTCTGAGCCATCAGCCCAGAGCCTGATGCGGGGCTCGAACTCACGGACCGCGAGATCGTGACCTGGCTGAAGTCGGACGCTCAACCGACTGCGCCACCCAGGCGCCCCTAAGTTACTGTCTTCTTTTGTCTTGCCCCTCTTAAACTTTTTTTTCTTTATCACATTTTTTGCCAATTTGATTACAATATGTCTTGGTGAGGATCTGTTTTTGTTGATTTTGATGGGAGTTCTCTGTGCGTCCTGGAATCAGGATGTCTGTTTCCTTCCCTAGATTAGAGAAGTTTTCAGCTATTATTTCTTCAAATAAATTTTCTCCTGCCTTTTCCTTCACTTCTTCTGGGACTCCTATAATATGAATTTTATTACATTTAATGGAGTCACTGAGTTCCCTAAGCCTATTTTCATTTTGCATTAATTATTTTTTCCTCTTTAGGTTGGCTTGATTAATTTCCATTACTCTGTCTTCTAAGTCATTAATTCATTCCTCAGCTTCTTCCATCCTGCTGTTCATTCCGTTAAGTGTGCTTTTAATTTCATTTATTGGGCCCCTCATTTCTGCTTTATTATTCCTTATCTCTGTGTTAAGGGTCTCACTCATGTCTTCCACTCTTTTCTCCATTCTGAAAGTTAGTATTCTTATGATCATTACTTTAAATTCTCTATCAGGCATGTTACTTATATCTGTTTTGCTGTGGTCTTGTCCTTTCATTTGAGACAAACTTCTCTGTCTTCTGATTTTGTCTCTGTGCCGGTTTCTGTGTGTTAAGAGTCAGCCACATCTCCTGTTCCTGAGGTAATAGCCTTATGAAGAAGAGGTCCTATAGTGCCTTGCTGTGTAGTGTCCTCTGTTCCCCACGGCCTGGAGCTTCCTGAAGTGTCTCCTATGTGTGCTGCATGTGCTCTGTTTTGTGTCCTGGTGGCTTTATCCTTGAGGTGTCATCTGCAGAGTCTCTCTGACAATTGTGGGCAGTGTTTGTCCCCTGGCCTGAATATGGAGCATTTTAAATAGGTGTACTCTGGTCTGCTTGTGAAATAAGACCTATTGTCACCACCACTGGAACTGAGTCTCCACAAAATTCCCACACCAGTAAATATGGTCTGAACAGGGGTTTAGACCTGTCATCTGGGGAAAGGAACTGCTACGCTGGGACTGTGGCAAGCATGATTGGGAGGGGTTGTTCCCCTAGAGCATGGGGTTGGGGCTCAGTGTAAGCAAGTTAGGGAGCAAGTGTTGGCACTACACTGGTTCTCACAGGTGGCTCTGTGCTTATGCTGAAGGGCAGGGGAGGAAAATAGTGCCTGTCAGTTCTTTTGTCTCAGAAGGGTCTCTGTGAATGCTCTCTCTTTGGGATGAGCTCTAAGAGATCAGCAAATAACCTCCCCACTGTGTGCCCCAGGCTCTCTTCAGATTGTTGTTTCCATGCTATATGTCCATGGGTTGTTTTCTTGCCTTCTCCCCAAGAGCAGTCCCAATGTCCTCTGAGCTCTTCCAGAGCCAAGCATGCTAACCTTTAAAATCTAGGCTTTAAGCCCTGCTGTTTGCAAGAACTCACAAAATCTGGCCACCTCAATTTTGTCCAAGCCAATTGCTATGGTGATTCATTTTTCCCATGCATTCTCCTGTGTGCTTGTCTGTCTCTTACCCTTCTCTGTGACTGCAGCTCCTTCCCTACCACAGCAGCTTTGATCCACTTCTCTCCCAAACCATACATCCACAGTTCTTACCTCCTTCGATGAGACCTCTTCTGTACCTTTAGTTGTGGAGTTTCTTCCAGTTTTCAGATCGATTTATAGGGTATTTAGGATGATTTGATAGTTATCTAGTTGTGTTCATGGGATGTGGCAAGCCCAGTGTCCTACTCCACTGCCATCTTCTTTAGCCTGCTTTTCTACACAAACCATTCTAGTCACTGGAAATTATTCCAGTTTTAAATGCACATATATATGCTATTTTCCCTTCTACTCATTTTTAAACATTTAACAAGGCAATACATATATATTTTTTCATAATAAAAATTACTAAATAGTCCCTTGACTTACCTGATTCTTGCTGCCTAGAAGTAATCTCTTTCAACTCCTTTGGAGCTTCAGTATGAAATTACTGACTTTCAGTAGTTTTATATTTTCAGTATGAACTATTGACTTTCACCTATGGACCTCTGGAAAAAGGGCACTTTCTCTCTCCCCCCCACCACCATCCTCCCTATCTCCCTCTCTCTCTCACTCACTTACACACACACACAGCTTACTCTCACTCTCTCCCCCTCCTCCTCCTCCATCCCTTCCACTAAAATTATATCATAATCATAATTTAGTGCTACATCAATTTTCAGTACTTACTTTATTATGACTGTATATATATAAATTCACTCCTGAGCTATGTATGCATTCTGTTTCATTTGCTTTTTGATGTGTGCTTTTTTTCCCCTAGAGTTAATTATTACCTCATTTTGTTTTGTTTACTTTGTTTTCAAAAGCCTATCTCTAATTCACCTCCACATTCTCCAAAAGAACCATGACTCTCCTCTCCATATGGTTCAACATTTCACATATTCTCTCGATGACACTGTTGGAAGCATCCTTGGAATCCTCTATTCCCCCACTCTGTTCTAAACTGGTTGGTTTCTATTTCCTGCATAGTTGATGTCCTAGGGCTTTAGCATCACCCTGAGGTTTTCCTATGCCTCTCTATTAGATTTACTATTTACTAAATAGCAAGCCTCATCTTCTTTAAGTAACTAAGAAAAAGTACATGGGTGAGGAGAGAGGGAAGAGTCTGCCCATTGTGAAATGTGTGTACTTTTCACTTAATTTTGCTATTTTCAATGTGGGAATCTCAGTATTAACCTCAGATGAGCCTGATTTCCTAAGTACAAAGTTTTTGGGTTAATTTTCCCAGGCAGGAACTGCAGAAGATGAAGAGAGTTAGGTCACTTGGCTCTACAAAGCAGGGAGGGCATTGAGAGCATCTAGTTACTAATTTAGAACCTTTAAAGGATCTTCTTGTTTTGACCCACTATGCTTAGTTGTAACCATTGCTCCCAATTCCTAGACCTTTCTTGTGTTCCATGAGGAAAATCAGTCTTCTTTCCTTGGCTTTCAGGTCTATAGACACTTGGGTTTCAGTTTTCTCTGGGGTGGTAAATGGTAAAAGGTGAAAGATTTATACAACTTGAAGAGAAACCAGAATATTTGGGGTAGTAAATAGTTAACAAGTCTGTATGCTTTCCATCTTTCAAAAATTTTTTTGACATCTTGAGGGCATCCTGTCTCCTTCTGTGTCCTTTAAGATCTATGTGTCCTACTGTCATTTTAGTGAGGTTTACATATGCATAAGGAGAAAAGCATATTGTTAACTTTAATTTTAAGAGTTATGCTTTTGTAGTATATAAATACCACTTAATCATGATCTTAGAGATCACAACAGGGGGTTGATGAGCCATATCAAAATCCCCTTAAAATACTGCCCAATCATCATTAAAGTATTCTGGAGAGAATTTCCATTTTTTTTACTGATTTTTTTAAAAATAATTTTTAGAAAATGTTTATTTATTTCAAGAGAGAGAGAGAGCACGTGCACACAGGGGAGGGGCAGAGAGAGATGGAGAGAGAGAATCCCAAGCAG
The DNA here is from genome assembly GCF_018350155.1 of Leopardus geoffroyi. Classification (NCBI taxonomy): domain Eukaryota; kingdom Metazoa; phylum Chordata; class Mammalia; order Carnivora; family Felidae; genus Leopardus; species Leopardus geoffroyi. The sequence goes on from NC_059327.1 coordinate 38,328,002, forward strand.
GCTCTCAGCATAGTGCCTGACATGGGGTTCCATCCCACAAACTGCGAGATCGTGACCTGAGCCAAAATCAAGAGTCAGACACTTAACCAACTGAGCCACTCAGGTGCCCTGAGCCTTTCCATTTTACCTGTTCTTTAAAAAGTGCTCTGTGGAGGAGAATTGTCATAAATCAGTACACTGCTGGTACTTTATCAGTCCTTTTAAGTGATAGTAAAGAGCTTTTTCTCTCAAAGCACTCTCCCATATCTGTCTGCCTATTTGGTCTACTTAGTTATTAACTAGACCCCAACCCTCTTTACACTGGGAAATCTTACGAGAAAACTTTAACAAAAAGCTCAATAGTAATGGATTCCCTTGTGAGCTGCTGGGGGCTCCAGGGTCTACAGAAGGTCCTATTGCTTGCTGTAAACACTTGGCATGATTCAGTGCATTTCTCAGTTATAGAGTTGAAGTTGACCCCACTAAATTACACCTGGATGCAAGGGGATTATTGTATCTGGAACAGCTATATAATCTTATTTGATTTGTCAAATCAAACAAAAACTTGGCTTGCCAGGTTTGAATCTGGCAATAATGGGTAAGTATATTAATGTCTCTAGTGTCTTGGGTATCATCTTGCCTTCTAATACTTAACTGTAGGCTACAACCAGTGTTATATTATGAGATGAGTCAGGATATAAAAATTGAGTCTCAGCCAGTACTTTCTTAAACATTTTGACATGGAACACTCCAAGTAATCTACCTAGAAAAACAAATTGCACAAAGATCAGATGATTTGTGTGCACAAATAATAAACTAAATGTTGTACCATCAGGATGTGAAAGACCAGCTTTTAAAAAGCAATAAAAAGTGATCTGCTTGAAGAATAAGATAATGCTCCAAATCTTAATTAAACTAAAAGATAAAAGAGTAACTCCCATGATTACTGACTAAGAAGGAGCCACCTTGCCCAGCTCCTCATGGTTTCCACATCACTATGAATGAGTATATAAAAACATTCTCCAAAAATCTCCTATTAGTCCCTAAACTGAATGCAATCTCTGAATTATAAACCAGGCAAGCAGGCATGATCTACCAACAGAATGAAATAAGGGAAAGGCATCATCTTGGAAAATCCAAGATGGACAGTGCACATTCCCACATAAGAACTCCCAGATGGTTAAGTTCAGGTTACCATGATGCTATTAACCTCCCTCAATCTTCAACAGAGAGTATCTTAAAAATGCAAGGATTCTGTTTTCCTCCCTGAACTCTCATCTTAATATTCTACATATTTTTATTTTTTCCTTTTCATTGATTCTGACAAATCAAATATTATGCTAGACATATCAAGTTCTATACTAGATTGTCAAGAATGATAGCATGGACCAGCAATTAATTAATTACTTTCTTTTCTTTCTTTCTTTTCTCTTTCTTTCATTCTTTCTTTCTTTCTAATGTTTATTTATTTTTGAGAGAGAGACAGAGCATGACAGAGAGAGAGACAGAGCAGTGGAGGGGCAGAGAGAGAGGAAGACACAGAATCTGAAGCAGACTCCAGGTTCTGAGCTGTCAGCACAAAGCCCAATGTGGGGCTCAAACCCTTGAACTCTTGAACTGAGAAATCACGACCTGAGCCAAAGTTGGACATTTAACCAACTGAGCCACACAGGCACCACCCACCCCCCAATTTTTTTTGATTCATAATAAGCATTATTGAATAATACTATTAAAATAACATTGAAGAAGAGTATTTTGTGACATAGAAAGATATTTACACTTGGAGCACCTGGGTTGCTCAGTTGGTTAAGCATCTGACTCTTCATTTCAGCTCAGGCCACGATCTCATGGTTTGTGAGATCGAGCCCCACATTGGGCTCTGTGCTGACAGCATGGAGCCTGTTTGGGATTCTCTCTCTCTCTCTCTCTCTCTCTTTCTCTTTCTCTCTCTCTGTCCATCTCTCTCTCTCTCTCTCAAAATAAATAAACATTAAAAAAGAAAGATATTTATACTTTAATATGGGAGAAAAGCATTATGAAAGAAATAAAAGTATCTCATTTAAAAGAAAAATCATAGAAACAACCTAAACATCCACTGATGGATGAACAAAGAAAATATGTATATGTCCAATTATTCAGTTATTATTCAGCCATAAAATAAGGAATGAAATCCTGTCATTTCTAACAACATGGATACATCGATAGACCTTGAGGGCACCATGCTACATGCAGTTCAAAGACAAATACCAATGATCTCATCCATATGCAGAATGTAAAAAAACAAAGCAACCAACAAAAAATGAGCTCATGGATATATGAGCTCCAATTATAAAATAAGTAAGTCATGGGGATGTAATATGGCATGGCCCAGCAATTTCTTTAGTGTTCACATACTGCATGGAAGCTCTGAGCTACTTGCTTTAGAGCACCATGATTGGAAGAACGTGTTCAAATAGAAAGGCATGAGGTAGCAGATCAAGAACACAGTGTAACACTGGGAGTTATTTTAGAGACACTCAAACCAAAGCACAACTCCACTGGCACTTTAGTCAAGTGAAAATGGGTAAATGATTATCTGCTTTTAATTATATTCAAGGCTCAAAAGGATGGTCCCATCAGGAGCATAGTTGGCTCAACACCTTAAATAATCATTTGTATAATCTAAGGGGGAAAAAGTAGTAATCTACACAAAAGTACTGGCAGGATCTGAGAAATTCAGAAAGAAGCTGGTGGTGGGAGGGGTGATTAGGGGTTAAGGGAGAATTAAAAAACAAAGAAACACCAAACCTAACAACAAAAACTAGAATCACTTTGCTAGCCTTCATAATTTAAAAATAAACCCAAAGGTAGTACAAGCTTCTATTTGGGGGCAAGGCTGACTAAACCCTTAAGAGAGTTAAATAGCTATCGATTGTAATGTAGTCTGCAGAAAGACCTTCCATAAGGAGCCAGGTCACTTCTTAAGACCTCCTTTGGGTAAAGATCACATCAACACATCAAAACTTGTTAGTCTGGCAGAATCACACATGAGGGAAAACAAGAAGGGACTCTAGTGGGAACTCTTGAAACACAAGAAGGGACTCTAGTGGGAAGACAGTAGAGCCAGTATGAGAAAAACAGAGTTCTGGAGATAAAGTTATCTTCATCTTTACACTGCCAGACACTTCCTCCCTAATTCTCTAATGGGCCAGGGTTATAACTAGTACAGACACTGTTCCTGAATTCTCACCCCAGGGGCATGTGGGTGGCTCAGTCAGTTAAATGTCCAACTTTTGATTTCAGCTCAGGCCATGATCTCACAGTTTGTAGGTTCAAGCCCTGCATTGAGCTGCATGCTGAAGGTGTGGAAACTGCTTGGACAGTTCCCCCCTCTCTCACTCTCTGCCCCTCTGCCTCCTTTCCCCACTTGCACCTGCTCTCTCTCTCTCAAAATAAATAAATAAATAAATAAATAAATTAATTAATTAATTAATTTAAAAATATTGAATACTGACCCCAATATTTAAATCTATTGTTCTGAAAGGATCCAGATAAAGGATGAATTTATGAGACAGAAAGATGTTCTGCTTCAATTTAAGAATTAAAAAATATGCATAAACAGACATTTGCAGGAAGTTTTTCAAATTATCACTAAGGATTTTTCCCATATTATATAGGTATACATTTCTGAATGGGCAAATATAAATGATCCATTTGACAAGAATCTCCTTCCCAGGCTCTAGCCTTAAGCTAAAGAACAAAGGGATCTAGTTAAGAATGACAACAATCTGCAAATCTCTAATGAAAAATTTTAGGTTGCAATGGGCATTGTAATATCTTTCAGGCTCCTTTGCAGGTAGATTTGATTCACAGAAGAAGAAATGAATAATATTTATCTACCAATATTAAAGAAATAACAAGCAAAGCTTATGCAGAATGGAGAGAATAGAGTTGATAGTGCCTTTCCTCACGATTGCAACATATTTTACAAAACAATGAATTAGGCACTTCCATTTCCCTTCAACATGTTTATGGTTAACATCTCCTAGCAAAGGAAGAATTTTATTCAAAATACAGATAAAATTCACCTTCCCCAGAATCTAGCTCAGTCTTTAGATTCCTTTTACAGAGGAAATAACCCCCACCAACCTCCGCAAGATTTCTAAAATTAACATTGTTCAGAACAAAGCTATCATTTTATCAACCCATGAATTTTATGGATGGTGTCTCCGGGAGGAGAAGTCACTGTCTAGGCACATATTGCTAACTATAGAAAGCAAGACCCAGGCCCGACCACAAGGATGCAGCACCCTGGTACAGACAGCAAACAGCCAACTTTTTGCATTTAGTACTACTCAAAGTACCAGTTTTACTCTGAAATTTCAGTGTTGGAGAAACTGATTTCTTTGCCATACTATTAAACAATAACTTTACACAATTTGTTTGAATCCATACAATAATCAAGTAGAGAACTCTTAGTTTAATCTCTAGTGTCACATTAGTCTTCAAAAAAATGTCCTCAGGATTCAACTATGCTTGTTATATTCACCCACAACAACATGAAACAAAAGCATCAGGCTGAGATTTTCCTGATCTATAATGAATGTATAATGTAGTTCAGCAAGAGATAAAGAAGGAAATAAATGAGGGGCGCCTGGGTGGCTCAGTCGTTTAAGCATCCAACTTCAGGTCAGATCACGATCCCAGTTTGTGCGTTTGAGCCCCACAGGGGGCTCTGTGCTGACAGCTCAGAACCTGGAGCCTTCTTCGGATTCTGCATCTCCCTCTCTCTCTGCCCTCCCCTGCTTGCACTCTGTCTCTCTCTGCCTCTCAAAAATAAACGTTAAAAAATTTTTTAATCTTATATAAAAAAAGGAAATAAATGATACTATCAACATGAACTTTTATAGATTTATGTTTCAAACCTATAATTGACTTACTCAAGTTAAAAATTAAGCAGACCAACTCAGTATACTAAAGAATCCTACATTTATGAAGGAAGACCAGACACCATGACATGGCTTGTGGTATCTCTATAAGTGTATGACTGTATAAAGAGCTGCTTTAGACTCTGTCTTCAAAAAAGTTCAGAATAAGCTCCTTTAGAAAATTTGTATAGAGTCCTCCTCACAGGGGATGGCCATGCAGTGGCACTCAGGTAGTGTTTGTGTATGCCCAAATCTGTGCAACATGTAGCAAATGTATAAAATGTACTGGAGATATGGTGTTAAGTGCAAAGATGTCTGCATGAGTATGTGTTTATTTGTTTGTGAACTTCTGGTCAACTGCATTGCCGTTCTCTGCCTCCTGGGGTGCTATTCTATTGGTTAGGGTTCAAAAATATTTTTTTTTCTTTTTTTATGTTGCCTCAAATATCATGCCATTTTTCATATTGTCGACAAACTCCATTTAGGGGAAAATGGTTAAATCTCTGTTAGAAGTTACTCCAGTAAGTAGCTTTGTGTTAACTACTCACCACAGGAATAAAAAGAAGCAGACTGCAAGGAATTGACTTCAGTGTTTGGAGTTATGAAAGGCATTACAAACTCCAGTGAATGAAATGGCCATGGTTAAAATTTATGAAAAGTACTTAAACGTGTCCTTTTAATCATCTCATTTTCAATCTTGGTAGATTAGTAAAAATAAACTACATCAATATTAACTTATTTATAGCACTTTGAGTTTTTCTGTGGCTCAGTAATGCCTTCTCCAGCAGTGTGGAGGAAATTACTTTCTATGCATTGGGGATCATATATAGAACTTCAATATAGTCTCACTACAATAAATTACCTTCCTTGTTTCAAAATAAAACAAAACACACACACACACACACACACACACACACACACACATACACACACACCCCAAATACAAAACAATAACAAAAACACTAAGAAACCTAAGCAACATCAAAATAATTTACACTTGAGGTATAACTAGATCCATGGGAAACATGTGGAAATTCTTGGCAGAACTGAGGCCTAATCAACATTTCTTATACTATACATACCAAATTCTGGAGTATCTGCCTTTTAAGAAATTGATTCCAAAATGTTACTTCTGTCAAAGGCAGAGCAACCAGCTGGGTTTGACAGCAGGAAGGTCTGTACTGCCCCCTCATGGCCAGGAGCCTCACTGGTAACTCTTCTAATAACAGATCCTTAAACTGATAAATAGCTTAAACCAAAGTGACAATTAAAACAGTTGAACAATGAATGTGCTCGCCACAAAATGCATAGTCTTCTAAAACATACTGACATGTGTCCTACATCTGCTTCAGAATTTGATATAAACAATGTTATCTAAAAAAAGACAAAACCACGTTCCAACTGGAGGTCTAAAGAATATAATTTAAAATACTTTACAGAAAAAAAAAAAGGCCACACAGAAAATCAAGTTTTAAAGAAAATAACATACAGACTGTGTTTCAGTAGTTTAAATAACGTTCTTCAGACTACGTCAAAATGAACCACAAAGGATTAGAAAAGTGAATTTTCTTAATTTAAAATGATTAGATCAAGGGAAGCTTTTAAGATATTTTGCTAAAATAAAAAGCAGAGTATCTAATCCTTTCTGAAGTCCTTTAACACCTGCTGCAAATGAAGTACAAAAATGAATAAACCAGATATAAAGTGAGGACAACAGATGAATAAAATTTAAATAAATCATTATGTTTTTAATGAACAATAAAACAGAAGTTAGAAACATGAAAAATGAAAGCTTTCAAGGAATACAAAACATGTTATAACTCCAGCTCTCTTACAAAGGACAATTATTAATACACCTATTCTAGGAAGAGCCAGAGTTCCAAAGAGACAAAATTAAATCCGAGGAGCACATATCACAAGCACCTTACCTTTTTGGAGGGGAAGGGGAGAAGACTTTTTTCTAATCATTGGATTAGATATCTTCCATTTTGGAAGAAGAGACAGAAAATTAAAAAGTTTTATTCACATGATTAGCAGGAAGAAACACTAATTTGATTTTAAGCGCTAAAAAAGTACTACTAGATAGAAATAAAGTGAATAAGAATTCTAATTATTACCCCCTGGGGTAAAATGCTTACACTGTGGATAGAAATACATATTGATATGTATTTATGCATATATAATATAATTTGGTCTCCTATATTTATGGTGCAAGCCTATCCTGTTATCCAGTTAACTTCATTTAGGGAACAAAAATGGCTAGTGAAAGATTAGGTTCAATCTATCTAATTTCCTGTTCTAATGATTTTATATTAGCTCCTTCTGGTGTTCAAATTAAAAAGACTAAATAATTCTACAAAAATACTTTTTATGAGATATTGGGAACTTAGTTACAATCTTAAATATATATTTCAAAACTTAGATACCACATATGCTTAAAAAATATAACTAAAAATTTTTGACTATAATTTCCAAAGTACCATATGATGACCTATTGATTACAATTCTACAGGGGTCTTTTCTACTATTTGCTCTGTGCAATGTTGGCAATATTCTGAAGGAAAAAAAAATGCCTGGCTTTCTCTTACATAGATGCAATATCAAACAAGAAAACCTGTACCATGTAACAAAAAGAGAAGACAGTAGAAAGTCTTTTCGTTTCACATCTATGCCTGATTCCAACATTAATTATACTATGCAACCATAATTCTGGGTAGACTAATATTATGATGCTTAAATTATCAACAGGATTGGTGGCAGATAATGATGATGCATTTATTTCCCAAAGTCTTTGACTGCATACTGTGGGTATAACCCACGTTAGAACAAAATCCAAAGATGCTTCTTAGCACTCTTAATAGCAGCCAATTTCAGAGCCATGTTGAGAATCACATGCACACTTAAATACATTTGGTTATTTAACAATATAATAAGCCATCCAGTTCTATCATAGCAGGAGACAGTAGTCATCATGCCACAGGGATCACATAGTGGTCTCAACAGAGACCAATACATCACCATGAAATCACATTAACAGGACTGTAAAGAAGACATGTGAACAGGACATGTGAAGACACATATTTTTCCCCAAAGATACAGCTTTTAAAAAAAATACTGAAGGGGAAAGAGCTATGCCTGAAGACATCCTAGCTAGAAATTTTGCTAATGATTGATGGGGTTATATCCCACTGTATCATAATCTAATGGGGGTAGATTAAAAGCCAACATGTTTCTTAAAGTCACATTAACGTATTTTGTCCCCTTCATGCCCACCTCTGCTATACTTTGAAGGGAACCTGTTATTACCAAAGCCTTTCAATACTGTAAATGTCACAGAATGAGCCTGGGAAGGTGAAAGGTGGGAGAGTGAAAGCCTAATGTCACTCTCAGTGGGTCTGGATACAGAACTTGTGAGAAGGCTCAAATGACACTGAGATCCACCTCCTGAAGCTTTCTCTGTGCATTATCAAACCTCTCAAATCTCCATCATAATCATCTACATCTCCAGCTCCAGAGTTCTGTGATCCTATGATTCTATTATTCCATTTTTAAACCTGTGGAGTGGGAGTGTTTCTGAGTACCCTGTTCACACAGATGGTGGTGGGAAGAAGCTCAAGAATATGTTGCATGTAGTAAATGCCCATTTCACTACGTAATCACTCCCTTCACATTTCATATGAACAGAGATAATATTATCCTACAGATAGTCACAAAGAACAAGTGGTTAATGGCAGCACAACCAGCACACATATGTGTAAAAAACACAAAAGAAGAATTTCTTCCCAATTACACATACCCAAAGCTAATGACTGTACAAGGCAAGAATGTAGTTCAATGAGACCAGATCACTATTGTACAGCAGCTCTATATATTGTGGGGAGAGCAAGGGAAGGGAGGCAAGAGGAACTAACTGAATGATAAAATCATACACAATGTCTCTGTATTCTTGATGTTCTAAAAATATACTGCACTGACAAATCATTTGTCAAGGCAACCTTTCCGAGACTAAAAACAAGATCAATGTGCCAACCAACACTTTCCCACAATCATCTCATTTTGAGCATTGCCTCACCCTTTTCCACAAACAGGCTTTTTTTTTTACAAAATTGACCCATGCCACAGCAATCTTTATATTTGGAGTTCAGATACCATCCCTTTCATCTGATCTCACCTGATTAGAGCCATTTTTTTACATTACTTTCTCAGTCTGTCACTGCACGTTAGACATTGCCAAAGAGTATATCAAATTTTCAATACAGTTTAACATGGTATTTTTTACCTTAGTATCCTTAGCAGAAAACTCTGAGGAGTTAGAAATTTTCATAGACTTTGACCGGTGGGACTGCCGCCGGATAGAATCCTCCCGGGAGTATTTCACGGAACCTGAGGTCCTCACTCGCACCTTGCTGGTACTCTGAACACTATTCACGCCAATCATTTTGAAGGTTGACTGGGGAAGAGGCTGGGAGAAATAAAAAGGCACTTTCCAACCGCTGCAAGGCTCTAATGCTGAAGGAACTCTGTCGGGTTGTGCCTGAGCAGCTCAAAGAGCAGAGATCTGCGTTAGCTTAAGAAACACCAGGCTGCCTCCCCCAGCATCTTCAACTACCCTGTTTGCAGCGAGTCTGATTGTTCCAGGCACGGCTCACGTCACTGGCTACGAAGAGGAAAAAAATGCAATCCCACCCCTGCTACTCGTCTCTCTTTTACACGCACGCACGCACGCATGCACGCATGCTCCATATTCACACACTGGAACAAATGGCAATTGGCCAGGCAAGCTATTCATTAACATTCCAAATAACAACACCATTTCTCTTGTGACATTGTACATCAAGCTCATTAATGTCAACAACAAAATAGAGATACCACAAATAAAAGTCTCAAGTAATCTGTTAGGCACCATGTGGGGTGTGAACAAAGATAAATCTCCAAAAGGCCAGGGGGTTGCAGAGGTTGGAGGGTGGGAGTAAGTATGTAAAGCAAAAGACTCATCAATTACAGGCTAGTAAAAAGACAGTAGCCACAAAGGCATTTCCAGCTATCATCTATTTTCCTCTCTTTCCTGTTCCAGGCCACACATGGTTTAACAGTAATTTAAATTGTATTGCCTTCTGAAGAATTAAATGTTTCTTATTACCTTAGAGCACTGAGCCAGATATTTAGACAGGAATTGTGTCCAGTTATATGGGGGGGAAAAACAGAATAAAGAGGTGACACTACCTTCCTATCATACTAAAAAGTTTAAAAAAATTGGTCATTTAGCACATGTTAACTTTAAATATGGTTTAGAGTGAGACCAAAAAAACCAACTCTGATCAATAAAAAGCAAGAGCTTTTCCAAGAGGTGTAAATGCTCTGTCAGAGTATAAGAACACATACAACCTTCTGAGTAAAAATAACAAATTGGAAATTATTAGAAGATCAGATAATTTAGCTCCTGACACACAAAGTCATTTTGAGCATAACACTCAGGACTACAATGCCTTGCTCATCGGGCATCACAGGGGTAGAGAGAGGGTCAGCTAAATAAGCCTCCAGATAAAAGAAGTTTTCATGTAAATATAAACAACAAAATTTTAAAATAGTTTGTAAAATGCCAATCTAGGAACACAGTCTTGCCTCAACACTCAGTTCCTCAAGTCTGAATTTTTCCTTGAGGACTCAGGATGTTCAGGCTGTTTCGGCCATGTCAATCAGTCCAGGCAAAGGGATATGTGGATGTGAGGTTTAGTTTTACCCTCATGTCAGGGGCTTCTTCCACCCTCCTCTAGACTTCTTTATTTTTCATATCTCTGAAGCACTTGATACTTTAACTCTGCCATAAGCAAAAAATAATAATAAATAATTTTTGATACTATTTTGTCTAAAATAATAATAGATAATAGCTTTTAGAAGAACTTGGGGAATCTCCTCTAAGAATTCATTAAGTTTAGAATGTTATAATTCTATAACATCATTTTGGCTACTTTGTGGTAAATTTTTCTCTTTTCTCAGGTAATTTGAAACTATTGCATAACTGTTCTTTAAATTCAAAAAATCCATAGTGAATTTACACGTTACAAAGCATGTCCCAAAGATATAAAAAGTGGTGTGCTGTAACATTATGATAAAGTTATCATTTAACATATGCATAATTCTAATTTAAGTATATGATAATTATATAGGTATATAGGCAAATATCTTCCATTTAGCACAAGCAAGCTTGAGGTAGAACTGATGAATGAACTAACAGCAAAGGCAAGATAAAAATTCAAAAAGTACTACATAAAAGACAATGAGTCCCTGCCTCAGCATGGCTAGAAATACAGAGCATTGGTTTAAAAGAAACACACCTTTTGGATATTTGCCAGTCACCATAATGAGGAGTTAGAACATGTATCGTGAGGAAATGGATTTCCTTTTCTCCACCAAAAAGGTTACATAAAAAGGATGAAAACCATGTATTAGTATGTACAGACATGGATTCTGATATACAATTTGATTTCTGGGAAGTTTAGCATTATATGCTACCTTTATCTACAGACTGTCCAACTGGCACCACCATTCCTGTAATGTCATTATTAATAAAAACTTTCATCTGTTTAACACCTTACACTTTATAGAAGTAACATTTGTTATCTCACTTTGATTCTCAACTTGACAATTTTGCGAGGTGGGTTGAGGTGACATTACAACCCCCACCGCTTTACAGATGAGAGAGGTCAATTCAGGAGGTTAGCACAGAGCCAGCATTCAAATCCTCAATTAATTAATTAATTATTCAGAGAGCAGGGGAGGGGCAGAGGAAGAGGGAGAGAGAGAATCTCAAGTACGCTCTATGCCCAGTGCGAAGCCCAACACAGGATTTAATCCCTGACCCTGGGATCATGACCTGAGACAAAAATCAAAAGTTGGACACTCAACTGACTGAACCCCTAGGTGCCCCTAAATCCTCACTTTAAATGATTCCACCAACCACACTGTCTTCCACAAACTATGGCTGTTTACATTGGCCCTTTCCTTTTTAAACCTATAATAAAACTTTCTGCAAGTCAGGGAGAGAAAAGTCTTCCTCTGTGCCTTCCCTGTATTTTCTGTCCCAAACTCCTACTTGGACAGAGTGAAGACAACAACTGCAATGCCGCTAGTAGTAAGAATAAACAACAGATGATGCCTATAACATATCTGAATATGTCCTCCAAGCGGTATGTGAGGAAGCTGGCAGGACCCCTAGCACTCAGGCCTGGCCTCATCCTATTGACCTAAGCTTAATTACCACCACTTCCTAATACCACTCTCTCCTTCAGTTAGGCCTGTCTCTTGATTCCAGTTTAATACACTGCACTGTAGCTTTCACTCAGCCGCAAATAAAACACAAGCTCAGCTCCTTTGACACCTTCCTTAATTACTCCCCCATATGCTGTCCTCACACCTGGAACTCTGTTGCTCTACCCTGATCCTCCACATAGCTGCCGTCTCATCATTCAGAGTTCAGCTCAACTGTACTTGTTTTAGGAGACTTTCTCTGTCCCCTTTCCTAAAAGGGCCCCCACTTTCCACCCCACTCATTCTCTGTCATAACTGCTATCTCCTGGTCTTAATGGCATTCACTGCTGTCTGAAGCTACCTGCACCTCAGAGCTTACAATAGTGCCTGGTGGAGAGCAGGAGCTCAATGACTATTTGTCAAATAATCAAACTCCTTAAATATATAGTAAGCTTCCCTTCTCTATTGTATTTCATGCAGTTAAACTTCCAAGAAAATTCAGCATATTTTTTTCTGAAAAATGGATATAGTTAATACACAATTAATTTCTTTCCTAATGGTACAAAAGAGTATGCAGTGAAATTTAAGTTCTCTCCCCTACCAGATTCCTAGTCCTCTGCCTAGAAAAAAGTACTATCGCTAGTTTCCTATCTATCCTTCCAGAGATCATTTATCCATATACACTATGTGTTTGAGTATGTGTATATTATGTCCTTTTCATTCTTTTTTTTTTTTTTAAATTTTTTTTTTTTTTAACGTTTTTATTTGTTATTGAGAGACAGAGAGAGACAGAGCGTGAGCAGGGGAGGGGCAGAGAGAGAGGGAGACACAGAATCCGAGGCAGGCTCCAGGCTCTGAGCTGTGAGCACAGAGCCCAACGCGGGGCTCGAACTCACAAACCGTGAGATCATGACCTGAGCCGAAGTCGGTCGCTCAACCGACTGAGCCACTCAGGCGCCCCTATGTCCTTTTCATTCTTATGGGCTATAAATGAAGGCATGATATATATTCTTTTTGTTGCTTGCTTTTTTTCTCCTATCATCAAGATCCTTCTACATCAGCACAAAGCTACCTCACTCTTGTCAACAGCTGCAAGGTATATTCCAGTGTGCTGATGTATCATATGTTATCAGGGTCTTATTATTGGATATTTAGTTTACAGTCTTTGCTACTCTAAATAAAGATGCAATGAGTATGCCTATAACATGCCATATCTTAAATAATATTTAAACAATATGGTTTTCTACTTGTTTTCTGAACAAGTCTTATTTTCCTTTCCCTACATTTACTTCAAATCACCCACAGTCATCATGTTAAGTATATATGGGGTTCACAACCAGATTCAATATGAATCATTTCAAAGACTTATGGGATGGCCTTGTCCTGCCCCATCCTGCTCTGAGTGGGCTTGACTGTCCTTAGACTTTAGCCAGCCTGTGCACAGATAGCCTGCTTGGTATAAAATACAGACAGGCCTCCTGGAGGGCAGTGCTATTTAGAAGTTCAAAATAACTTTCCATAAAAGCTTTAACAGAAAATAAAGGTGACTTCCATATCAAATAGAAATAGTAAGAGAAATGTAATCATGCAAATTAACTAAAAGTCTGAAAATTGGTGCATCACCTTCTGATGCTTTTCTGACTGAAGATACTATTTAGTACATAAACCCTGAAAGGCTGCTAAAAAAGTGCTCCAATTAAAGGTCAGCAGAAAAACTTTCTAAGCCTTTCCACAGGCAGAGTCCCAGAGAAACTAAACCAATTTAATACTGTGTTCATGTTGCCTACTGGGTACCAGGTGCTGGGGATATACAGCCCCAGTACAAGCCCCCTAAATTTAGGAAGTTCATAGTCAGTTGGGGGTAAGGGTTAGAAAAAACAGAAAATTTTACTGCGATAATTATAATGGTGAATACCTTTGAGAGATCAATGAATTGAAGACTTGCAGACCTCACACGAGATAGACAAGAGAGTATCAAGGGTATCTAGCCAGATGCTTCTTTCCCCTCTAAGACAATGTCATGAAACCACTAGCAGAAAAAGATGAAGACTGAGTTATGAACTCTGGAGAGAAGCCAAAGTGGTAATGAATTCTAAATACCGATTCCAGGGGTAGAATTATTAACATGATACACAGAAGGGCTAGGGGAAAGGAGAGAGGCATGAGGTGGCAAGAAAAAAAACAGCTTTAGTTTATTTTCAGAACAGAATGGTGGATGTAACATTCACCTAATTCAAAAGGATCTCATGGCTTACCCTAGGTTCTTAGAACACACAAACTTGTACAAGAGAGAGTTAAGTGACAGAATGCTGATCTTGGAGTCAGAGGTCAGGTGCTCTCTGAGGCTCCCTAGCCATGATTGTTACATGGCCCAACATCTTCAATGTTGGTGCTAGTGCTACTGTCATAAAGGTGCTAATGAATGATTTTCTTCTAGGCCATTCTTATGAACTTAATTTCATTGGGAGCTGGAAGGGACCTTAGAAATAATCACCTTCAATCTCTTCACTTCATAGGTGAAGATCCCTGAGACTCTGAAACATGAAGTGACTTGTCTAGGATTTCATAATGAATTAAGTGACAGAGACTTGCGCCCAGGTTTCCTAATTTCTAACAGAAGTTGTTTTTCTCCTGTGCTGTTTGCTTCTTTAAAGCTATGGATTCCATGGCCATACACCTTTTCAGACTGCAATAAGGTTGGAAATGGTTACCTTAAAATGGAAAATTCACTATGGGAAGACTGACTCCAGAAGTGAAATGGAGGCCAGCCATTCATAGAACGACTGCAGAGGAGACTTGAAAAATCAACTCTACCAATAGCTTAGGAACTAGTCTTAGGGTCCAGGAAGTTGTGTGACAGCTCCCTGTCCCTGACGTGGCAAGAGTGACATTATGTACCCTCCCATTCTCTGGATACTATTCCTTTCTATATAGCAACATGATCACAAAATTAGTTAACCTTCTAGAGGACAATATCTACTGTAGTCTTTGAGAGTACATAAAAACAAACAAAAAAAGATTTAAAACAATAAAATAGAAAAATTAGATAAAAACGTATTCCTTGCTTTATTTTCCTATCTTCTTCCAGGCTTTCCCATAATTCTGATACTTTTCCAACCTGGGGACCCATTTTGAAACTCAGTAAATGGTGGTAGCCTAGATTCTTCTAGTACTCTACACCCCAAGACTAGATCCTGAGCCACAGGTGGTACAACCACATGAGGCCTCATGCAGGCTCACCTGCCTGACACCTGTGCTGATAGTGTGACCAACTCTGTTGGTGTGCCACCAACCTACCACTTTCATGGACTGGACACACAAGACTACATTCCAAAACAGGACTTGGACAATTTCTCTGTGAATAGACACTGAAACTGCTGCTCTCTGGTCCCTTTATCCTTCAATCCCAGCCTAATGAGCAAGTTTCACAGTCCCTTCCCTTTGTCCACTGGCCGTTTTCCTAAAGGTCTGATAATAATTATTTTTATGCATCTAACCTGGGCACAAAAGTGAAAAGTCTTATCTAGCAGTGGGGCTACATATTTCTTTAGGTCATAATTCAGTATCTAAAAAGTAAGATCAGCCTAATTCTAATGAACAACCACTGTCTTCAGTTAATTAGCAGTTGGAAGTCAAAATCCCTATGACTTGTTCAACCTATGAAGACGTATTACCTCACTCTAGCAGCCCTCAATCTTGCCTCTATTATCACATGCTTTAGCTCCATCTGTTCCTCATACAAAGCAACAGGATGGGGAAAAAAATCTTTAAATAGAACCTTCTTACATTTAAAATTAAATAACATTCTTGAGGGGGGGAAAAACACCCTGTAAGCGTGAAGTAGTTCCAAACTTGAAAAAAACATCATTTTCCCTCATAAAACCAAATCCAGTGATGTAAGACATTTAGACAAGGGTCAAATATTAGATTTGCTATTTAGCCATCAGGAAAATACATAAGGAAGACTTCATCTATGAATTCATAAGACATAATTTTCTATAATGCTGTCACACTCAGTTCAGCCCTTCTGGAATGGTAGAAAAACCTATCATGTATACCTGAAACACTATAAATTCTTCTTTCTGTGCTACAAGACGGTACTCTTCATTCTATCCCAAAATACACACAAAATGCAAACACAGAAATGATTATCATTTCAGAGCCCAAAAAGATATTCTTTTAGGAAGTAAACCAATAATTATAGATGGGATGGTAAGTGCTGAGAAAATATTCTGTTCCAGAAGCTAATCCAACAAGCCCACTCACAATAATTTCTTTATAACATTTAGTGTTAATTCAACAAATATTCCCTAAGTGCCTAAAACTCGTGCCAGGCACAGTGTCTGGGAGAAAAGAAAATGGTTAATGATCGCTGCCCCTGCAGGGCTTCACACCAAAGACAAATTATTCTCTGAGTATAAAGTAATGCTAATCAGAATGCATGACTCTAATTTTTTTTCCAGAAAAACTCCATGAGTTGTATAGAAAGAGCACCGCTTTTTCCTGCTTCTCTTTCATTTATCAGAAAATCCTTAGAAACCACAAAAGTTCATTTTCCATTTCTTTGATTAATTTGCTTGGTAGTTTGGGTCACTTTATCAGTTTCTATTAGTCTTTAATAATTTCAAGTCATATTTAATTTCACCAAAAATAGTCACCACTTAGTGTTACATAAGAGTAACCGTCAGCTCTATAGTACAAAAGACAAAAAGACCTGTGTAATTCTGTTCACCACTGTCATTTCCCTCATTCACTGTGTTAGGCACTAGGAACAGAATATTAACAAAACCAGACAGATCCTGTTCCTACTGAGTCTACACTGAGATAGACATTAATCAATGAATCGTTAATTAGTAAATAATCAATCCCATAGGCAAAAGTGTGCCACTGCCAAGAGGAGAAGCACAAGGTACTCTGAGAGTCTACAACAGGTTCTGAGCTGGTCATAAGTCTTAGAAAGCTTCCCTGAGGAAGCTGATGATGAGATGGAATCTGAACAACAAACAGGAAAGAAAGGGACAAACAATCTAAGCAACTGTAGCATAATAGTAGTAGCTGTGGTTATACTTGTCAAGAAAGGGACTGCAAAAATTGCTAATTCAGGGATGTTTTGTGTTTCCAAATCTATGTGTGGCTTTCACTTTCAAAAGGACCAAACTACTCACACTACATATTATTTTAGCTTCTCAATCAGCAGTTCCAATCAAAGAAAAGAATAGAACACAGACTGTTAGGAACAATTCAAATTTCTGTAATACCAAAGTTGTGCTCTGCAGCTTCAGAAGGTCATTTCTGGGGCAGAGGGTCCAGGTGGGAGGTTGAACTGGCATAAATTTACCTTCAGGTAAACTCCTGAAAGGTTTAGAAAAATCCTGGAACAATTCGGGAGTCTAGTTCATTTTGAAATAGGTAAAGGCTAGACCATACATATTACAGAGTATCAAATGATCAACTTCTCATACTGAGCCAGATTTTTCCAATGGAACCAAACCAATTAGAAATGTGCAACCTTCAAAAAACAAAACAACCAACCAAACAAAGCAACATATTTCTATTTACTACTCCCTGCTTCATTCAAATTTCAATGTGGCCAAGACAATGCCTGTGCCTTCTACAAGGCTAACAGCACTTAAGGTGGCAGTAAAGTGCAATGGTTATGAGCCAAAACAGACCAGTGTTTTTACATCTTGAATTCATCACTGACTGCATGTATGACTTTGGGTAATTTACTTGAATTCTCTAAATTTTGATGAAAAATGGGGGAAACAACTCAATGTATATTTGTTGACTTTAAGCTACTCATCAAGGACAACTTCCTACTTTAGGGGAAACTCTTACTGTGGGCCAGAGGGGGGGTTACAGACAGTCTCTGTCACATAAGCTGGCAGCAAGGGCCATGTGACCTATGCTTGACGACCTGGTGTTCACAAGGGAGTGATGTCAGGCCACAGGGGCAACTGAGCATCCCTGTTACAGTAGTGGTGACAGTTTGCAGGGTTCAGACCACACCTGTCTCATGGAAGCAAGTTGGCATTTTCCTCTGCTGTCAGCCTTCCTCGGTTAGAGCCTATTTTCCAATACAATTCTCAAATAATCTCCCCCTCCATTTTGTGAACTACCTGACGACCTTCCAATTAATTATTTTTACACATATGAAGGGCCAGTTTCTTATTTATTTTTTTGTAGTTAATAATCTTGGCTGGTACAATTTCAAGCCATATTTGATTTCAATTTAATTTCCATTTAATTACAGAAAATGGTAGAGAAGAAACACAGATGAAGCAGTTAGCATAATCTCATATGTTAAAGACATAGTTGGGGTAATTGAGTAGAAAGGCTAGATCCCGATGCTCTGAAAGAGTTGTGATTTTGAGACCTGAAAATAGTTCTGTCCGAGTTTCATAAAACAAACAATAAAGCATCTCAAGCCAGAGTTTCGCTTCAGTAACAAAGATAAAAAAGATCCTGGTACCTATTTAAGCCTGGGCCACCAAACAGTAAATAATAATAAAACATTCTTGTTCCCTATGCCTTAAACACCTACCCACCATTCCCACCCCACCAACCAACTCTGCTCATCTGGTCCCACCACTACAGTGCTCCCCAAGTTTCTGGGGAAAACATCCCACAGAACTCTAATTAAAAAGTGAGGTTATGGGGCGCCTGGGTGGCGCAGTCGGTTAAGCGTCCGACTTCAGCCAGGTCACGATCTCGCGGTCCGTGAGTTCCAGCCCCGCGTCGGGCTCTGGGCGATGGCTCAGAGCCTGAAGCCTGTTTCCAATTCTGTGTCTCCCTCTCTCTCTGCCCCTCCCCCGTTCATGCTCTCTCTCTGTCCCAAAAATAAATAAACGTTGAAAAAAAAATTAAAAAAAAAAAAAAGTGAGGTTACCTCTCTTGCACTTCTTACTTAGATAATAAGTTAAAATTATTCTGATAAATTAAATAGTTTTCAGGATAGCCCTAGTCATTCAAGGGATCCTTAGAGCTGGCCAAGTATGTGGAAACATATGCCATTCCCCCCAAATACTACTACCTCTTAGATATTAAAAACAATCCAATACATGTTTAAATTTTGTTTAATGTTTATTTATTTTTGAAGGAGAGAAAGAGCGTGAGCGAAGGAGGGGCAGAGAGAGAAGGGGACAAGAATCCCAAGCAGGCTCCAGGCTCTGAGCTGTCAGCACAGAGCCCGATATGAAGCTTCAACTCAGGAGCTGTGAGATCATGGCCTGAGCCAACGTCAGATGCCCAACCAACTGAGCTACCCAGGGGCCCCTCCAATACACATTTTAATATAAGAGGAACCAGTAAATGAAAACAGAGAATCTAAGACAGATACCAAGAAAAAAGGACCAGAGCTATCCTGAGCAATTCTCAAATTCTCTAGGGATAAGACTACCCCTAAGAAGACTAAAGATCTCCAGTGGAAAGGAAATGCTTCTTTACAAAGAAAAGCAACAACAAAGGGCTGATGAGGGCTAATATTGCAATGATACTGAGATCACAACTTGAGCTGACTAGGTGCAAGCTGACAATATAAATTAAATCTTAATATCTCTTAGAGGAAGCTGTAGACACAACAATCATTGAGCTGACAGCCCCAAAGGGGCCTTGCAGAAAGAAAGTGCAAGTATGAGGTAAAAAAGTAACAAGATAACATCTTTCATGTCTCCTGCCACAATACGGTAGAAATATAACCGGTTAAGATATCAAGTACTATAGAAACATATTCTTAAGACTTCTTCAGTGTACTTTAGAAGACCCCTGAGAGGTTTCACAGAACTATGGGCACCTTCTACCTATTCCCATGTAAGGGACATTTTTATTATGTAATAATTGATATACACAAAACAATACATAAAATGTTTATGCAAAATATTAAAAATAATGAAAGAAACACCCATCAACCCTCTACCTCCATTATATAAAATAGACTATAATCACCACCATTAAAACTTTCTGGGGTCCCATCCTACCTGTCTTGCTCTTCTTCCATGTAAACACTAGAAAACAATTTTGCATTATCTTATAAAGCTTAATTTGTCTACCTTATGATCTGGCAGTTCTTCTCTCAGAAGAACTCAGAAAACTCTTACATTTATGCTTCAAGAGATGAACTGAAAAATGTCACTGTAATGGGAAAGCACAGGAAAAAATTCAAATGGTTAAATTAATTATGGTAATTTCATAGAACACAATAGCATATTTTCCTATTGTAAAGTAAACTTTGTAAAACGAGGGAAAAGGTAATGAATATTCCTGGGTGGAAACTATGCTGGGCTGTCCAGATGCCCTTTCAGGAAGGAAGAACATATCCAGCCTCACTGATTAGCTTTCTCTGAGAATTGCCCTGAGCTGAAGAAAGCTGTCTGGCCCAAGTTCACTGCCTCTAGGGAGGGATGACTTGGATCTGATGAGGAGTCTATGGCTGCCTGGCCCCTCTTCACCCCACTGAATCACAGTCCAACTTCTTTTCCTCTTTCCTCCACAGCACCCCCACCCTGCTCCATCTCCCTGGTAGGATTGGGATTCCTCTCCCTAATAAACTTCCTACAAGTTAACCTCTGACTCAGAGTATGCTTCCCAGGGAACTTTATATATGCCAGAAACGTCACTTACATTATTTCATTTAATCCTGTGACACACCTTACTAGGTAGACATTATTAATCTTGTTTTAGAGATGGGTTTTAGAGAAATTAGCTGAACTGAAGAAAGTGATTCAGTTAAAATTGGGACTTAAATTCAATGTTAAATCCACTAAGATCGCAAAAGCTATTCTCTTTCTAATACTGTGTGTGACCTATTTTACTAAGCAGCACTTTGCTTAACTTGTATTAGTATATATTCCTAGAAGCAAATAGAAGTACATTCCTTTTAAAATATACTTTAATTCAGGCACTAATTATAACTTCCATCCACAATTATCAAGGTTTTTACTATATTACAATAACACAGTATCACAGTCATTCAACAAGTTATGATGTACTAGTTCATCAATATAAATTTAAACAGGAAATATTTTGTTTTAATTGAGCTAGTTCTAACAAATCTGGCTCCACCACTTTATCAGAATGGCTGTTCTGACTAGGATAGGGAAGAGGTGTTCAGCCTTAAATTATACCATCATTGGTTTGGGCAGCACTATCTACCAGAAATATAATGAAAGTCACATATATAATTTGAAAATTTCTAGTAACTTCACTAAAATTAGTAAAAAGAAAACAGATGGAATTAACTTAGGGTTAATAGGGATATTGCTGGAACTATCCAGATATTGTTTCTCAACCCCACTTTCAGCTAGATGCCTGCCAATGAAATGTGACTGGAAGGACTGTGCCCCACTTCCAGGCCAACCTTTTTAAGAACTACACCCCTCCCCCACCATGTTCTCTTTCCCCTTTTACAAGCAAGATATAGAAAAATTAAGGTATTCCTAGATTTGCTAAAGCCACAAAATGGAAATAGGTTGCTATTTTTCTTCATAGAAAAAAGCAACTTGCTCACCAGGAAGATCTGCCTTGGGCAACTGGGTAAGAAGGAAAATAAACCTGTATTTGGCCATTATATAATTTGGGATCATTTATTATCACAATTTAATCTACCTAAATTGATACACCTAGTTACAATTAAGAAAGAGGACCAAACATTTGATTTTTGAGTTTATTTCATGGTGGCAACATAGTATGTGGTAAAAACCATAGTTTGATATTTAGTGAGCTGGCTAATCTCATTTGGTCAATTATTCTATATGAAGAAGGGTTTCCTCAAAAAATGTTTGCCGGGATGTTTACAATTCTAGGTAAATATCTCAGGTAGTATAAGGATTATTGGGCAAGATATGATAAGAGAAAAATAAAAGGAATTCAAGTAGTATGAAAGATAAATTAATCATAAGAAACTTGTGGATAGGCATACTGAGATACAGAATGAGTGTGTGTATGTGTGTGTGTGTGAGTCTGGATTTATCTCTAAGCCCAACGTGGGGCTTGAACTCACCACCCTGAGATCAAGAGTTGCACACTCCACTGAATAAGCCAGCCAGGCACCCCAGAACAGGTGTGTTTTAAGACATTGGAAAAAGTAATATGTGAAAGATTTTAATTACTTCCATTATTTAAACCAAAGTTTATTAAGATTCTTCTCAGTACTACACATTGTATGAACTGTAGTGAGGTCTTAAAACAACAAAAATCAAGCTATAGCTTCTGTTCTTATTTCCTTCTTTCTTCACTAACCACTGGTGAATGGTTAACTTTTTAATTTTTTTTACACTTATTTATTTTTGAGAGAGAGAGAGAGACAGAGCACAAGTGGGGGAGGGGCAGATAGAGAAGGAGACACAGAATTCAAAGCAGGCTCCAGGCTCTGAGCTGTCAGCACAGAGCCCGACATGGGGCCGGAACTCACACACCATGAGGTCATGACCTAAGCTGAAGTCAGATGCTTAACTGACTGAACCACCCAGGCACCCCAATGTTTAACCCTTTGAACTTATTCCCAAGTATAAAATTTTTCCTACAGGCAGTTAATCAATGACAATATTCCTGGAGAATTTTTATGAGGTGAGGCTTCCATATTTGCAACAGGATTTGATAGAATCTTACTTCAGTCAAACCCTGTTATCATTTTCCTAAGCCAAGAATTAGAGAAATGGGATCTAAGAAATTCACCACCACCTTCTGGGGCTTTCACGTTAACAATAAACATATCGTTTAAAAACAAAGATGGAAAATAACTCAGCAACTCTGTTTCCCTCTGAAAACAGATTTCTTAATTTAATCGCTTAGACACAATTTAAAAAGATACACAAAGCCCAAGAACTATTACATACACCGTTAGGATATGAATATTTTATAGATTATAATGAATGAGTCATTGAAAGGGTATATATATATTCATATTAATTGGAAATATGATGTAATTTCTAAAGTATGGTTGTTATCTTCTGGATCAAGTTCTTCAAGACATAAAACACCACTTAAACAGTGGGAACATTGCTTAGAGGCTATACCCCACATCCATCATCTTAAGCCTTTCTGCAATACTTCTAATAACCTGAAAACTGTGTTTGAGAAAATAAACAATTTGCTTTGTGAGCTAAGAATAAGCAGAAGCACAGCTTCATCATTTAGCAGGCCTGGAAGATGAAATAACAGCTTCTAGACAGCTGTTTAGGGGTCTATAATTTTACCATTAAACACAGTTATCTATTTACAAATGATCTAAACTTTGGAGAATAAAGATTTAAAGAAACTTTATAAAACAAAATGTTTATAGGCTCATTTACCCATCAAAAACAAACAAAACACAAAAATAGTCCAGATACATAAAACACTAGAGAAATTGTTTTTATTTAAGAGGAAAACAGGCCAAATTTAACAAGGGAAAAAACAGAACAGAAGCCAAACCTCTAAACTTTTAGACTCCAAGACCAATGGATTTCACATCACACTAAAAACCAACCCACAGAATATTGAGCCCTTCTTTCCTTTTGTCCTTTCTTTTCATCTTTTTTCTTTACCTCTGCCTAGGTTTAAATACACAGTAAAATAGGGTGTTGGACTGAGATTCAAAACACTGAAGTGAAGTTGAAGCAATGCCACCATCCTACTATACAACCTTGGAAGAGTCCCTTCACATCTCAAGGCATCAGTTTACTCATCTCTATAGAAGGTATGATCTCTAAGGTCCTTGCAGATTTAAAGTTTCACAATTTCATAAAATAGTATCTTCTCTTAAATATTATAACTAAAAAAATATTGGTCACAGGAAATGACACTTTAAAAACTGGTACAACTCAAAGTTGGAGTTGGATATTTTGAGTTGATATAATTTCAATGACAAAACATTCAGCTTGCTACAAATTTTAAACCCATGTACAGTATACTACTTTACCAAGCCCCTGTGTAAAGACTGCATAGCTTAAAACATAGCATATAGCAAGGTCCTCTCATACAAAACAAAACAGAATCATATTGATTATTAAAAGAATATAATAGATCACTTATATTACAATCCAGTTAAACCAAACATATATGTGCTAATGTCATCATATGAATTAAGTACTTCATTGTGAAAGAAACAAAAAGTAGTTTCCCAATAATAGGACACAACAAATAAATTCCAAGAAACACACAAGTATCTGTCAAGGTGAATTTTCCTCAAATGCACGGAGTTTATTTGATAATGTTTAGTGTTTGTCTTTAAGTAGATATTTACATTTAAGATGGAATTATTTACCAGTGGCAACCAGCTTTACAATAGCATAGCCATAAGCTCTCCCAAGGGTATAAAAACCTACTTAAACAGTAGCAACTTATAGACAATACTTCATCTCAATCTTTTTCAATCTGGCAAAAAAATCATGAAAATGTCTCCATGTGAAATACTATGTTTATAGGACCATTTATGGCTCTTGGGACTTTTTACCTATACATTATATGAAAATTATGTGAAAGAATTGAAAATAAAAGCAAAACCAAAAAACTCTTCAAGTTCTAATCTTAACATTGTACTTCTCAAGGCAGAATGTCTCCCAGGAATCGTGGAGTTAACTTCAGATACTCAGAGTGACATTTACTGCTGCAGGTATTACACTGATAACTCATCCATCTGTAGAGGAAGGCTGAAATCACCAATTTGTAACCAACAGTTGTTTCTACATGTTCAAGATCGACTGGAAATAGATGGAACTGTTTGTAACTCTAAGATCCACATTCTCCCCAATAACTTCAAAATATGACCTGATTAATTAAGTACATTACACTGAGGCAACACAGGACAGTGGTTAAGAAAGATGGAGGTATGGGGAGAGGTGTCATTTACTATGTGGGGAAATTTGTGCTATATGTTAAGCTCCAGTTTTCAACTCTATAAAATAGGGAAATCTTATGTACATGTGTATGTATACCTGTGTGCGTGTGTGTGTGTGTGTGTGTGTGTGTGTGTGTGTGTGTGTAAACCCGCTATAGATTGTTCTCAGAGTTATACAACAGAAATGACTTAAAATGTTACCTTTTGAAAAATACCTATACCTTAATTGGTACCCTTTACAAGAGGCACCTCATTGTTCTGTGCACTGCTTACCGGGGCCATTTTTATGTTCTCCTAAAATGTCCTTCTCTTACCTCTTTTATGATACTGTCTTGATTTTTGTGTTTTTGTGAGGATAAGAACAGTGAAAAATTCCAGCAAGAGAAAACTCTTATTTGCCAGTGTCAAGAGTTGCATAGAGTGTGCTTGAATTCTTTGCTAGTAGGACTCCACTAAAAAGAAGCCAATGCCACCAACAGTCCCTGAGCTTTCTCATTGTTCTCCTGGTTACAGGGGTTCTTTTCTTGATGAATTCGTAGTTTATGAACCATGACAGAATTTTCTCATGCCCTCTGTGCCTGTAAAAGAGAGTGAAGCTCACTGACCAATATGCAAATGAAACCTGCAGCTACACAGTACCCACCTAGCTCAGGAATGGCTTACCCAGAGTTATTATCCCCTCCAACATACCTAAAGGTACTTAATCAGACATTCAGGAGGTTGAAATTAAAATTCCTTTCCTTAAATTCTTCACTATCATGAGATTACATGAACTCTGAGGAGATCAAGCATTTACTTTTCAAGGATAAGTTTAAAAAAAACTTCTAAGAATATAAACAATTAACAATGTGCCATTTTTGTTGGTGGAAATAATCACCCACAGAAAACACTCCCACATAGAAAATTCCCTTGGAAGTGTAACTGTTAAAATAAATAACATACAAATAACTTCCACAGAAGACTGTGTGATTACAGTACAATGGATGCTATGTCTAAAGCCCAATTGCCAATCTTTAGTTTGTTTTTTCTTAATAAAAATTAAATAACATGAGTGTGTTTCTAATGAGAATGTGTAACACTAAACCTGAAAATCAGTAAGTAAACCTTGCATTTTAAAACCAAGTGAATAGAAATGAATGCAGTTGAATCTCAAAGCAATAATTTTCAAAATTTGGCCTAAAGAATATTGACAGTGAATTTCACATTAATGCAAGTGCTTTTAACCCTGAAAATACTGCAACATCACTGATTTGTTCCTAAAATTGTGGTAATGATTTTCAAAAAAAAAAAAAAAAAAAAAGCTTATTAATCAAAAACTAACTTCTTGGCAGATAAGATCTAAAACAAAGATGCCAAAAAGATGACAAAGCAAAAATCAAAGCAAGGTATAATGTACCAAACTATTGCTTCCCAACTGAAAACATGCATTTCCATCTTCTCTACAGATACTAACTTTACTATCACTAAAATAAAGATCATTTACTTTATTCTGAACATTTTTTTTCTATTAGATTATAAGTGGGGAATGTTACTTTGTGAGAAGACCAGTTCTGGGAATATGAACTTCCACAGTGGGAAACCTTAAACAACACGGGTAAGGGAAAATAAGAGGATCCCAGTGCTTCCTACTGAGTTTCCATCCCAGGCCTGCCAGGTTACTGACAGACCTGCTGCCTAGTTCCAGTGAGCCCATCTTCTTCATTCTACCTTCTTCCATCTTCACACAGTATACTATCCATAATGTCTTTGCCCTGCTTAAGATTTAAAAACTTAAAGTTTAAAAAATAACAAAGTTAGGGCACCTGGGTGGTTCAGTTGGTTAAATGTCTGACTTCAGCTCAGGTCATGATCTCATGGTTCGTGAGGTTGAGCCCCGCATCGGGCTCTGTGCTGACAGCTCAGAGCCTGGAGCCTGCTTCAGATTCTGTGTTTCCCTCTCTCTCTGCCTCTCCCACTCATTCTCTGTTTCTCTCTGTTTCTCAAAACTAAATAAAAACATTTAAATTTTTTTTTAAATAACAAAGTTAAAAGGCTAGAAAGAAATAAGAATATATGATAGAAAAAAATCATTAAAATACAAATTTCAGAGATCAAACAGAAAAAAGATGAAAAGCCCAATTTAAAAAATTGGAAAAAAGTAATAAACAGGCAATTCAAAAATGAAGAAATATGGGGCGCCTGGGTGGCGCAGTCGGTTAAGCGTCCGACTTCAGCCAGGTCACGATCTCGCGGTCCGTGAGTTCGAGCCCCGCGTCGGGCTCTGGGCTGATGGCTCAGAGCCTGGAGCCTGTTTCTGATTCTGTGTCTCCCTCTCTCTCTGACCCTCCCCCGTTCATGCTCTCTCTCTGTCCCAAAAATAAATAAACGTTGAAAAAAAAAAATGAAGAAATACTACAAGTTTCAAAAAACATAATGACACTAATACAAAAAAAAAAAAAAAAAAAAAAGGAGACAATGAGATAGTATTTTTACCTGTCAAATACGTACAGAAATAGCACAGAATAGCCTTTCTGGAGTACAATTTTGTAATAGAAATAAAAAGCACTAAAAATATGTATTTATCTTTTGACTCAGCAATTCCTAAGTAAATAATGAAGGAATGAAAAAAATGTTTAAACTAGAAACAAAATGTCTACTAACAGAGGACTGGTTAATAGCTTATAGCATAAATAATGAAGTGCAATGCAAATATTAAAATTTTATTAAAATATATATTGATATGTAAACATTCTTAAACATGTAAGTTGAAAAAAAACTAGACCACATCACTTAAATTCATGTTCATTTATGGCTATAGCATAAAACTCCTAAGGAGTGCAACACAGGCTGTTCTTGCATGTCTCTTGTCTGGAGAGGGGGTGAGTGTATTTCGCCTGTGGAAGGAAGTATTTATGAACAGAAAAGTGGAATGTGGTTGCTGTATCACTGAATACATACGTATTTTGAGTGTGAAGAAAGGGAATAGTTTTGTGACCAAAACTATCATAAATTATACTGTTTTTCACAAATACCTAAATAAACCCCACTCCCAAGTTTTCCCAAGGAAAGCTACCTAATCCATTGATGTTGGCCATAGCCATGTAATTTGCTTTGGCCAATGGCATATGAGTATTCGAATATGATCTATGTCACACACCAGTAGAAGCTTTAAATTCACTGTAGTTGGGCTCAGCCTCTCCTGTTCTTCCTCCTATCACAAGAAAGGGTTTGTCCACAGAGGGGCCACTCCTTTAGGCTGGATCTCCAAATGAGAAGACACTTGGAGCAGAGCTCAGTCACAGCAGGAAATAAATCTAAGTCATAGAAATTTTGGGGTTGTTTGATACGTAGCAAAGTAATTTAAAAAATATACAATGCACTGCTATTCTGCAAAATGTCATCATGGGAGAATTTTTCTTTTGTTTTGCTTATCTTTATTTCCTAATTTTTCTATTACAACTATGTATTAGATAATCAAAAATTAGCTCAACAAGCTAGAAGGATTCACTTTGACTGCATACATTATAATGTCTAAAGAAATACTCATCGTCAGCTATTTGTTAGCCAAGGAAGAATATCAAAAGAGCCATACACTAGAGCACTGGCAGTGCCTATCCATGCATAGTACAGAGGAGAAGAAGCCTTAGCTAGTGAGCTTAGATATATTTTTGGTCCAATTGGCAATCTCCTAGCTCAGAGATGGATACAGAAACTGCCGCTAAGGAACTCTGAGATTTGTGGTCCATTGCACGCTCATCCCTACTGGAAATGGCTACATCAAGCTGCTCAATGACATTAAACATTCAACTCATCTAACTCCTTCTGTCCTGATGACACACCAGCCAAACAATCTTCTGAATATTACATGGTTTCACAATTTCAACCAATGGAGAAGAAATTTGCTGATAAAATGGGGGCAGATAAAGTTACTTAAGACAATAAAGTTAATAAATTGGGATTCAGATTTCATTTGGTGGGGGTGGGGGTGGGGGGTGGGCAGCAAACAACCATTCAAAAACACCATTCAAAAAACACCTCACAGTTCACCCTCCTCTCCTTTCCAGGAACCCTATTCCTTCCTTTCTCCTCCACACACATGTCAAGTATACAAGAGTTTTTTTCCTCTGCAGAGAACTATAAGTTCCTTGAAACCTTTTCCTATATTCCCCATAGCAACAGATGAGCAGCAGATTCTCAAAAAATATTTATGTCATTGATTTCTGAGCACATTAATTTGGCAGTTTCAGGGCAGGGAGGCTTAGGATTTAAGGGCAGCAGCTCCCCACCAAAAACACTTACTACTATTGCAAGGCAGAGTCCTGAGCACTTATTTACAAATTATCTGAAAAAGGAAAAGTTACAAGACTATGAGATAGATATGGTCATTACTCCTATATTCCCATATGAGACAGCAAGACTCAAACAATTAATAACATTCCCAAGGTCAGTAGTAGTACATATGGGATTCAGGGTCCATTAGCTTGGTTTTATGAGTATTGCCTCCTGCTAATTTTAGCTTCTTATACGAACGTAAGATTCACTGGAAATGTAACAAGATAGAGAGAAATTATTAGACCCCTCAGAAGAGTACAGTGTGAGACTAGAAAGTGTGGGACAGGAAGTAAGAGTCCCAAATAAGAGTGCTTGAATAAAAACAGAAAAAAATATCAATCAGGCTTCTCTGGAGGGCAGGAACCACAGTTTTTGTCTGGTCGAGTGTGATGTGAAAGTTTGGGACTAGAGCTGAATTTCTAAAGACAATAGAGGGCAGGCAGGGCTTTGCCATGGACAACCTCGCCTACTTTTGGCCAGGTAACAAACAACCTTGTTGTAATGGCAATGATGTAAAGAATATTTATTTATAGTCTTGACAAGGTGCCTGGTCTCACCATGGAGGTAAGGGGAAAGAGACTGAGAAGTCATATCTAATTTGCAGTTAATGGGGCTCACTTCAATCCTCATTTGCTCTTTCTTCCTTCTTTACACATATGACAATGAGAAAAAAATTGCAAAAATTACAGTAAAACTCCTTTTCTCTACTTGTGAAACTGAAAGGCCTATATCAGAGACTATGGTAAAATATCTATTGCACATTTAATACAGGGGCAGTCCACTGCTCTCTCCTCACTTCTCATTCCTGTGAATACTGAAAACAACCTTAGATGTCTGCTCCAGGCCAGAGTTTTAAAAAAAGTAAGTTTATCCACAGACAAATTTCTAACTTTTAATCTTAGTAGTACCTCTGGGTAGAACCATCAGTGATGAGTTGTGGATCATACAGTTGTCTCTCTGTGTTTTTTCAGAAGTTTTTACTCCAGCCGTCAGTAACAAATAACATTTTTATCATGATCCAGCACATACAAGACACACACACATATATAATATATATCTGAACCAAAATTTCAAAAAGTAACACTTACCTTTCCTATATGTACTACATTCTTATCTATTCCATTTTAATAAAAGAAATGCTAGCCACAAAACACTAGATTGATTTAATGATTCACTAATTTAAAAAGTATTGCTCTAGACTAGGCAGATCTAAAAAAACCCAATTTGAGGGTATTTATTTTATTGATGTATTCATGTATGTATTTGTTTATTGTCCACCTACAAATTGTAACACTATAAGAAAAGACTATTTTGATATTCTTTAAACTACCCTAATTCAGGGGCGCCTGGGTGGGTTAGTCGGTCAAGTGTCCGACTTTGGCTCAGGTGATGATCTCACGAGTCATGATTTTGAGCCCCGCGTCGGGCTCTGTGCTGACAGCTCAGAGCCTGGTGCCTGCTTCAGATTCTGTGTCTCCCTCTCTCTCTGCCCCTCCCCTGATCACACTCTGTCTCTCTCTGTCTCTCAAAAATAAATAAATGTTAAAAAAAAATAAATTATCCTAATTCAGTTTGTTCAAGAAACAAACTCTACAAACTCTAAATTACCTAGCTTGTAAATTGACAGTAATTTTAAAATGCAATTTATTTCTAGAGACTAAACGTCTTTACACTTAGTCTCATTTGCTAAATATAACAGATTTTTTTTAAAGGAAGATTACTTGAAAATGTTTTCCAAACACAGGTATCAAGGTTCTGCCTCAGCTGTTAAAATTTATGGCAGGCATGACAAACACAAGGCCTTGTTGCTCTACAGCCCATGATGAATACTACTTATTAATAATGCTGGTTTTTCTTTTTTTACTGAAACACATTGCAGTCTTCAGTTTCTGTCTCAATCCTCTTGGAAGCTACCCTAAAACTGGAGCTGACACATACATTCATTCAATAAACATGTACTGAGACTCCACCATGTCAGGCGTTGTTCTAGGTATTGATGGGCACAGTGGTAAAAAATACAAAGCATCTAACCTCATAGAACATAGGTTTTAGTGAGGAAAGCAGCCAACATATGAATAAGCAAATACATGATTCATTCCAGGTTGCTTACGTGCTATGAAGAACATAAAGTAGGGTAATCGAATAGAATGTAATGGTTGGGGTGGGTGAGTGCTACTTGAGAGGGCAGGCATGGTGGTGGTATCAGTTGGGGTGCAAGTACAGAGAATGGGATCTACTTAGGAAGTTTAAGACTATTACTTATTAGATATTAAACACTTTACAGATTGCTAGAAGGCTAATAAAAAATCCAGGCTGAGTGTCCAGGAAATACTTCCAGAGCCATACTGCAGAACTGAACTGCTACAGGAAGCACTGCCTTGGCCATGATCAGGACAGTGCTGCCGCCGCAACCACCATAAATGGCACCCCACATCCTGCCTCTGGACAGGCACACAAGCAATGGACATTTGGATATCTGCCACAGAAGCCACAGAAGAATGAAACTCCAGCAGAAAGAGCAGCACTATTTCAAGCAGACTGGGCCTCTTTATGGCTCATGTTCATCTCACATGGAGTTCTAATGGCCAAACTTAAATCATAAATCTGAACCCAAGAAGCAAGGGATAAGGGAAATACAGTTTTCACTCTTCTAGGCAATGCAGAGGCATAGATGCCTGAGAATTGAATTTTTGAGCAGGCTGCAGATTAATGAGGAGGGGCCAACAGCTAAAAA